>NC_056746.1:961356339-962023839 GCF_019279795.1 Protopterus annectens
GTTGACCTGTCAAAAGCCTTTGATATGGTTAACCATAACTTACTTCTAGACAAACTAAAGGCCTATTCACTCGATCCTCAAGCTATACAATGGTTTAGGTCTTATCTGGAAAATAGACATCAAGCTGTACTTTGGCATAACAATCTATCTTCACTACTCCCAGTAAATATTGGAGTACCCCAAGGCTCTATATTAGGTCCCCTACTCTTTTCCTTATTTATTAACAATCTACACATGAACATACCTCAAGCCACCTGCATTCAATATGCTGACGACTCCACCTTAATCTGTTCAGCCAAGAATATAGCCTCTCTCCACTCTCTCACCCAAACTGTTTTTAATAATGTCAAAAACTGTTTTTTGCAACGCTGCCTACTCCTGAATCCCAAAAAAACAAAACTACTGCTTTTTACTCCAACCCATAAATCACCTATTCCATTCTTCTCTGTAACCTCTAACAATGGTACCCACATAACCCCAGACACTACAACCCACCTACTAGGTGTAACAATTGATAATCGTCTCAGCTTTGATGACCACATCAACTGTACCATAAAGTCTGTTAATAAAAAAACTTGGTACCCTCTATAGAATTAAACCCTTCCTTACCCCTTCTGCAAGGAAAACTATTGCCCAGACCCACCTAATTTCTACCCTTTTCTATGCCTCTGTTATATATACTAACCTATCCAAAAACAACCTCTCTAAACTCTCCACCTGTTATAATAGCATAGCTAGATTCATTACATGTTCCCCCTTTAAAACTCACCACTGCCTCAACCTCAAACAACTTGAATGGATAGAATTGCAAAACCACATACTCTGTCAACAACTACTTTTTACTCAAAAGATCCTATACCACCCTAACAACACTCCTATCCTCACTAATCTAATTACACCATATAAAAATCTAGCTACACTACGCTCTGCTAATAAGCTTCTAGTTTCCTTTATTAAATCCAACAACAAAGCCGGTGATTCACTTTTCTCAAACACTGCAGGTAAAAACTGGAATCTGCTTCCTTCTGAATTATCAACCCTTGCTTCGACTCCTCTATTTAAAAAACATCTTAAAGAACATCTCAAAACTCATTGGCTTTGTCCATGTGCTAATCCAGACTGATATATTTTCCCCTGCCTTTTCTACTCCTCTAACCTATGCCTCCAAATCTATCTATTACCCTTTTCTTCATAATATGAGGATAAAATATAACTTCTTTTTTTCTTAACTGAATCTTGCTCATACCTTCTCGTGTGTGTAGTATATTGTTTAGTAGAATTTCTTACCAAAGTTTTTATAGTTTATAATTTTTAAGTTTTCTTTGAACAATGTTGCATCTGTATTTGCTTTAGCATGTCTTTTCATATTGTTAACTTTGTCACTGTTCATGCTTGGAGCTTTTCTCCCCGGGCCTCTACTGAAAATGGACATATATCCAGCTAGAATAGCCCGGTCAACAAATGTAAAATAAAAATAATAATAATAAAGATCCAGCAAGCAGCTCGAGGGCCCACATGTTGGATTAGACAGAATAAATGAATAGGATATGCAAGCTGTGGACACTGTTTCTTTTTTATGTAAACAAATTTAAAATATGAGAAAAATTTGTAAAG
The DNA here is from genome assembly GCF_019279795.1 of Protopterus annectens. Classification (NCBI taxonomy): domain Eukaryota; kingdom Metazoa; phylum Chordata; order Ceratodontiformes; family Protopteridae; genus Protopterus; species Protopterus annectens. The sequence continues at coordinate 961,357,954 of NC_056746.1, forward strand.
TACAAACCTGGTAGTTATTTCTTGCATTTGCAAGGTAACTAGCAGGACTTTTCCACTAATACCTGATTTGGACTAAAGACAAGCAAACTGCAAGTGCAAGCATTTAATTAGGAGAGGTCTAGAAAGAGCATTCTTAGTTATTTTTTCTGTGTATCTATCAGGCACAAAGTGATTCTCTTTTAAATGGGTACAGTTTAGTGAAAGCAAAATGTAAAATAAAAAGTGAAGCCTAAAAATATAGGTATTTGTTTTAGAAAAAAATATTTTTAAAAGACATGAGAAAATAATAAAAAGCATGAATAATGGTAGTTCTGTTTTGCATGCAAACAGCTTGGAGGTGTGAATGTTTAATTATGACAGGCCTATGCAATGTGTTCTGAGAAACCTTTTTCAGAAGGTGGCAGATACAATGAAATTAATAAGTAAATCAGTACTGGCAATTAGTTTACTGAAAAATAAAAGGAAAAAATGAAGATTAAAACTATGGGAAGTGAATAGTTTATACAAGCAACTGTGCCTTACAACTTTAAGGAATAAATATAACAATGCAACATTTGGTTTAATTATTTAAGTTTAACCAGTGTATGTTTCTTAGGGATAAATGTCAATGTCTACTGAAAGCATGGAAGTTGTTTTGAAATCTGCAAGAGGAAAAGGGATAAGTTAACATCCATCAGCTGTCTTAAGTGGAAACAGCAGCTTTATCCTGTACATTAGCATGGTTAACCTTTTAATTTAGGATATGTAATACCTATGGGTGCAGCAGCCAGTTAGGGGCAACTGTTTCTATTTACAGGAGTAGATTTCCTTTTTGGAAAGTGTAACTAGGTTTGTATGTTTGCTGTGAGTTAAAAGGGGATAGGGCTAAAATATCTATAGCTTTTTATTTCTTGTGTTCCTACTGAAGAGAAAACTGTACCAAATGTGAGGGGTTTAAACAGAGATGTGAAGAAGGCATAACATGCAAGATCAGCCTGTCAAGCATTACTGTATGTATGTAAGCTGCAAGATGAAGCACATAGCTAAAAAAGTCACATATAATATGATGGGTGAAACCTTTTTATCAGAATGGCTGCTCTGTCAATATTAACATGAAATGTTAAGTAACTAAGCAAAGACAAGGCTCCAGCTTCTTTTTCAAATGCGGACTGCTTTAAAGGCACATAGACACAAGCGCTTTCACCAAAGGCTTCTTCAGGTGTTGATTACCTTAGTTAACACACCCTTTATATACCAAATGGCATTACATTTAATTAATTATTAAACACATATTACACTCTATCAGTGGTTTACAAAGTAATACATCTTTGTACGTTTGCATAAAAACATTAAATTACACTAACACTAAATAAAAAATACTATCAAATATATAGAGAACTATATGAATATATATATAAAAACATATAATAAAAAATAGAAGTTATGTACTTACCATAACGTTCCATGTGAGTTGTTTATCTCGCCTTTATTCTCACTGATGGGTTCGGAGCAGATCCTCGGCTCTGACACAGCCGATAGCAAGCTCAAGGTTTGCCAGTAGCTCGAGACCAAGCCCCTTATCCCACAATGCACTGTTGGAATTACCTCAGATCTTGTTTGCTGCGAATAAGAGTATATACATATATATACATATATACAACATATACATACCCTCTTATATATATATATCTACGAAGAACACTTCCCAAAGGGGAAGAAGAAATATTGAATAACCAGGATGGTACTAGCCTCTAAGTCAACAGCCAGCCAGGAGGGGGAAGGAGGGAGGGACGTGCGAATAAAGGCGAGATAAACAACTCACATGGAACGTTATGGTAAGTACATAACTTCTATATGTGAAGTTGTTAAATCTCACCGTTTATTCTCACTGATGGGTAGCGTCCCTAGCACCCTCAACCTTGGGTAGCTCATGGGAGTATGTTCTTCAGTACCGTAGAACCAAAGGGAGACCTGTCCCTTGAAGCCCTATCTACTTTGTAATGTGTGATAAAGGTATGAGGCTTAGACCAAGTGGCTGCAGTGCAAATATTGTCAAGGGGTAATTTAGATTGAAAAGCAGAAGAGGTAGAGAAGCTCTGTTAGAATGAGCTTTCGGTTTGTGCATTAAAGGCATGCTCGCATTCTCATAAACAAAGGATATACAATCGGATAACCATTTAAAGTTGTTTTAGCCACTGGATTGCCTTTTCTTGCTTCTAAGAAGGATACAAAAAGTTGGTCTGATTTCCTAATATCCTTAGTTCTGTCAAGATAAAATCTGAGCTGTCTGTGAACATCAAGTTTGTGCACTATATACTCCAATTTGCTAGAGTGGTCGGGGAAAAAGACTGGCAGTTCAATGACCTGATTGATATTTGACTCAGAACAGACTTTAGGTAAACATGAGGGGTTTGTTCTGAGAGATACTCTATCAGCATGGAAGATCATGTAGGGTGGTCTGATAGATAATGCTTGAAGTTCTGACACTCTGCGGGCAGACGTAATGGCCACAAGAAATATTGTTTTCCAAGATAAAAATTTTAAATCACAAGAAGATGCTGGTTCAAAAGGGGGAAGAATAATTTGAGACAGCATAAGGTTTAAATTCCAGGGAGAAAAGGGAATTTTGATCGGGGGTCTCATATGAAGAACGCCTTTAAGGAAGGTTTTATATAATTTATGGCTCATAATATTTGAGCCACCAAGACCAAGGTGAAAATTTGAGATAGCAGCTAACTGAACTCGAACTGTAGCAGCTGCTGCCGCTTCCTTAAAAATTTTTGTTAGAAATTCTAAAACTGAAGACAGCGGAGCTGAGAAAGGGTCAATGTTCTGTGCGTTGGCCCAAATTGAGAACCTTTTCCGTTTACTGCCATATAATTTCCTGGTAGATGGCTTGTGAGAAGATAAGAGAATCTGTCTTGTATCTTCTGAAATTGAATGAAGCCTGACAATTAGGAGAAGAAGATTAGTCAAGCAATCAGTTTCAGGGACTGCAGAGAAGGATGAAGATCCCCTGACAGGTGAGTCAGAAGGTCTGGAACTGGGTCCAGGATCCATGGATCATCCAACAGATGGTGGAGAAACGGGAACCAAATCTGTCGAGGCCAGTAAGGGGCTATAACAGTCCTTCCCAGTGATTTTGCTTTCTGTAAAAATATGGGTATTAATGGGAAGGGTGGAAATGCATAAAGGAGACCCGGGGGCCAATCATGTAAAAGTGCATCTCTTGGGGGGTGACCGAGAGGTGGTATTAGAGCAAAGTAGCTTCTGCATTTTGAATTGATGTGGCTGGCAAAAAGGTCGCAGCAAGGCTGGCCCCATTTGCGGAAAATCAACTCCGCAACCTGTTGTTTCAGAGACCACTCATGAGGAGGTAATATTGCCCTGCTTAGCTTGTCCGCTATCACGTTGGATTTCCCCGGGATGTGCATTGCTAACAGAAAACGCTGGGACAACACAGACCATTGCCAGACCCTGAGGGCTTCTCGACAAAAGGGGTAAAACTTGGTTCCGCCCTGCTTGTTCAAGTACCAGACTACAGACATGTTGTCGGTCAGAATTGCAATAGTCCCTAGAGGGAGAGAGTCCTGAAAGTGCTGCAATGCCAGAAGTACCACTCTCAACTCTAGAACATTGATTTACAGATGTGATTCTTGATCTGTCCATGTGCCTTGGGCAGTCTTTCCCCTGAAAATGCCCCCCCCACCCTATCAGGGAAGCATCCGTGATCACAGTGGCTACTGGGGGGGGGGGACAAAAGGTCTTCCGATTGTGACATGAAGAGACGTCAACCACCACAGAAGGTCTCTCCTGCAAAAATCCGTGATAAGAATCATGTGGTGCATCGGTAGTTTCTGGTAAGACCACTTAGCGAAGAGAAGCCATTGAAGAATTCGCATATGCATCCTTGCGACTGGTAGAGCCAGGAATGCTGCTGCCATCAAACCTAGTACTTTCAATACCTGTGCTGCTGTAGCTTTGTTCTTTGACACCAGTGAGCTGACGTTTTGGCAGAGAAGAGAGACTCTTTCGATAGGGAGACGTAGAGTGGTAGTTGCGGTATCTAACTCTGCTCCTATAAAAACAGTATGCTGCGATGGCGATAAGGCAGACTTTTCGAAGTTGATTGTAATGCCTAATTGATGGCAGAGTGTCAGAGTGTATTGTGTTGCCTGAGTCAATTGATGCCTGGTGGTAGCGGTGAGGAGCCAATCGTCTAGGTATGGAAACACCTGGAATCCTAGATGTCTCAGGTGAGCCGTGACCACTGCCATGCATTTGGTGAACACTCTGAGGGCTGTAGTGAGACCAAAGGGCAGGGCTCAAAACTGGTAATGATTGGCTCCCAGCCAGAAGCGCAGATGATCTCTGGAGCGTCTGCTCATCTTTATGTGATAGTACGCGTTCTTGAGATCTATGGAGTACATCCAATCGCCTTTCCCTAAGAAAGGAAGAATGGACTGAAGAGCGACCATTCGGAACTTCTCTTTCTTTATGAACTGGTTGAGTCTGTTGAGGTCCAAGATAGGTCTCTAGTCTCCTGTTTTCTTTGGTACCAAAAAGAATCTTGAGTAAGTTCCGAATCCGACTTGGTCTGCTGGGACTGGTTGGATGACTCTTTTTTTCTAGCAATTTGCGGACCTCTACGATTGCTTGTTCCCTGAGATTGGGTGGAACATCTGGGATTTTCTTTATAGGAATGGGAGGGGTAAAGAATGGTATGAAATATCCTCTGTAAATGATGCTTTGTACCCAAGTATCCGATGTTATATTTAGCCAGGCGACCCCCGACTGCCTCCAGAGCTGAACAGTTGGACCCCCTTTCAGGGGTGCTGGTAGGACTGACCAGAGAACTGATCCCTGTCATCCTGTTGCTGCGGACTCCCTCTGCCACGGGGGTGGCGTCTTCTGTTATAACCCCCTCCTCTACCTCTAGAGGGGGTTTCTCCACGTGTGTCCTGAAAGGCTGCCTGAGTTTTTCGGAACCACATTTTTCCTCCCATAGGGCCCTTGGGGTAGGGCCGAGTAGAGGTCGAAAAACAGACCCCAACGGCAGAAAAGGTCTTGCCTTCCTGCTCACACCTGGTTAAAGTTTCCTTTACTTTGGGCCCAAACAGTGATGAGCCATCAAATGGGATATTAATAAAGGAAGACTTAAATGGTTCCGCAAAGGAACAGAGACGCATCCAGGCTTGTCTTTGAAGAGCAATGCCCGAACTAGCGGCTCTACTCGAACCATCAACTGCATAGGATATGAGACGCATGGACGAGTTCACCACTGAGTTTAGGTAGCGAGCTGGGCGTTGACTTTGTCAGCCACTCCTGCAGCTACTGTACCCTGGAGAGTATCTCCTAGTTCTGCCAGTAGGTCTCTCTGTAGTCTTGTAAAATGGGTTAAGTAGTTCAGTGATTGCAGAGAAAAAGTCGCTAAATGAAACGTGCTTTCCATATCTATCCATAACCCTAGAATCTCTGTTAGGGGGATGGATAGAAGAGGATATCTCAGATACTTCCTTTTTGGTGGCTGCAGCTACCACCATGGCATCAACAGGCACTACATTTGTCAAAAATGGCTTGTCCACTGGGGCAGATATGAATTTATTGGGTCTACGAGGGACAGGTTCCATGGCCTCCGGTGACTCCCACTCCTTACGAGAGATCAGTTCCATGAGCTCGTCATAAGGCGGAGACACCCAAGAAGTGAAAGGTTGAGACCCAAAAGCCTTCAAGAGCACGGACTCATCCTCAGTAAGGGCCTTGGACTGCCAATCGCCCCTCTGACTAAGGATCTCTAGTATCTCTGCAAAGGAGATATCCTCAGAGGGGGACCAAGGGGACCCTTCTGACTCATCTAAGTCTGTGTCAGATGTCAAAGACTCCTGTTGGGAGTCTAAGTGCCTCCTCTTGCACAGTCTCTTCGTGGGCACCTCCTCAGTGGGGAGATCTGGGTAGGCCTCAGAAGAGCAGGGGACGCCCTGTGGGGGTACTTGAGGCTTGGGGTCTCTATGCTTAGAGGGATTGGTAGATGAAGAAGCAGACACAGGCGCTTGAGGGGAGAGGGAAAGTTGAACCGATGCTGACATTATCTTTGGAGACAAAACTCTCCTCATAGCATCGAAGGCACCATGGCGCCAACGAGAAGGAGTGGACGGACCTGAGAGTACCGTCCGATCCTCCCGCACCAAAACCCTGGGCTCTGAGCCCGAGGTAGGAGCCGAGCTCATCCGAGCCCAAACCCCGAGAGGAAGAGTCGGCACCGACAAGTCGGGGTGACTATCCTCCCCAGACCAGATGGGAGAGCGTCGGCTCCTAGAGCCCTCGGTCGGCGCTGAGGACATCCGAGTAGATGGAGCCGATAACACCAGTGTGGGTATCGGCTCCAAGGGTTCGACCAGCATCAGTTCAAATTCCTTTGGCTCCGAGAGTCCAGTACGGCTCGGAGCTGGAGTAGACAAATCCGGTTCCATGGTTTTCGGTACCAACGAGCTGGTCGGGGCTGACAACAATTTGGCAAGTCCTAGTGCCTGTAAAAGCTTCTGCACCAGCTGATCCATGTCCAAATCTGAAAGGCTGACTGAAGACTTAGCTGAATGCACTGAAGGTGCTGACTGGAACAGAGGCGAAGAAGGAACTTCAGAGACCGGCTCCAATACTGAGAGCTGGCTCCGAATCAAAGGTACACTCTATTCCGATGACTGTGGAACCGATGACCCTCCTCCTGAAATCTTAGCCTTTTTTGAGACCTTATCTGAAGACTTGGATTTTGAGGATTTGGAGGACGTACTAGCACCCTCATGGCTACTCAAAACTTCCAAAAAAGATTGCTGTAGCAATCCCCTGTCTATAAGTTTCCTCCTTCTCTCCAAGTGGACTCTTGAAGAAAATGAGTGGCAAATGCTGCATGTGTCTTGGAGGTGTTTAGCCCCGAGACAGTAGACACATTGAATGTGTCCATCAGTGATGGACATTTTCTGCCCACAATCTGGGCATTTTTTGAATCCCAATTTGGGATGGGATTTCTCCTTGTCATCCGACATATTTAAAAGAAAAACAGTAAATTAGATCCACAAACAACTAAGCCCAATCCAGGCACTATCTATAACAGTATTATATAGATACAAATATAGGGCTAAGAGGCCCACAGAAAAAGCCTGACTATTATAAGGATTAAGTAGAGAAAAAGGGCTAAAGGCCCACACAAACTAAAAAGCCAACAAGGCCCTAACTTTTAAACTATTTATACTATCTAAGTATTTAACTATAGAGTAAATATAATAGTACTAACACACACTATATTTTTTAAAACAAAAAAGAAAACTTTTTATAGACTTGCTGTTAATTTTTTTCTAAAATGGTCTGAGCTAGCTGGATCACCGAGATCTCTCTTTCCGCGGCAAACTAGATCTGAGGTAATTCCAGCAGTGCATTGTGGGATAAGGGGCTTGGTCTAGAGCTACTGGCAAACCTTGAGCTTGCTATCGGCTGTGTCGGAGCTGAGGATCAGCTCCGAACCCATCAGTGAGAATAAACGATGAGATTTAACTACTTCACATCATACATTATCTACGTAAAGGTCTATTCTTTAAAATTGGTCTCAATGGAATCACATCATTGAGACCATGTCCTGCATTAGCCCTGAGCCTCACTATCCATTCTACTTCCATCTTCTTTGTCTTGTTTCTAATATCCCCCTTTCTCTTGTTAACATCAGTTGTCCCTAAAACTCTAAATTTAAAGTTATGTTCCATATTGGTTTCTTTTACATGCTTTGCTAGGGCATTAAAATTACTTTCTTTTTTAATGTGGTATATGTGCTCTTTTATTCTATCTTTTAAGGGCCTATCAGTTTTTCCCACGTATAAATTATTACATACCTGACAGTTAGCTAAATAGACTACATGTTTCGTATTACAGTCAGCATTAACCCTTATATAGAATGTCTTCCCCATATCTGGATGTTTATATTCTATTTCTGTTGTTATATAGCTACACCAGTTACATTGTTTACATGGTGTAGTTCCTATTATTTCCTGTGGTACTTGGATTACCTTATTTGTACATAATATTCTTTTTAAGGATAGATTATTTTTGAATGTATATTGTGGTATGGGACTTAATTTTTTTTTTAATTTGTTCATCTGTACTTAAAATGTTCCAATATTTATTTATAATATTCGTATACTCTTTAATGTTTCTAGAATAGCTATAACAAAGTCTTAGGTCTCTAGCCTCATAATTCTTAGTACTATTTCTTGCATTCACTAAATGTTCTAGAGGTTATGAGAAATATGGCCTAGCTCTATTTTCTCCTAGTTTTTCTATTTGATTCACATTCCTATCAATAACAAATTCATTATAGCCTCTTTCCATTAGTTCATTCCTAGTAACATTAACCTGATGCTTAAAATCTTCCTTCTTAACATTTAATCTGGAAGCTCTGTAAAATTGATTTTGTGCTACATTCTTAAAAATAAAATTAGGATGCATACTATCCTTACTCAGTAACTTGTTGACATGGCATAGCAATCGGTACATTGTGTGCCAATACTTATGCAAACATAGCAATGTCAGTATGGGAAAATGAGTATATAGAAGAAGGGGCTTATAAAGATCAAGTTTTATTCTTCCACAGATTTGTAGATGATCTTTTTTCCTTATGGAAAGGTACTGTAGAACAACTAAAAGAATGTATAGTATATCCAAATACTTCCACACAATTTCTTAAATTCACTGGAGTCTATTCCCAGTATGAAGGTAATTTTTTAGATATTACAGTTATTAAAGAAGATGACAATAAAATAAGTACTAAGATGTACAGAAAGGAATGCCATGTCAACAAGTTGCTGAGTAAGGATAGTATGCATACTAATATATATGGGAAGACGTTCTATATGAGGGTTAATGCTGACTGTAATACGAAACATGTAGTCTATTTAGCTAACTGTCAGGTATGTAATAATTTCTATGTGGGAAAAACTGATAGGCCCTTAAAAGATAGAATAAGAGAGCACATATACCACATTAGAAAAGGAAGTAATTTTAATGCACTAGCAAAGCCTGTAAAAGAAATCAATATGGAACATAACTTTAAATTTAGAGTTTTAGGGACAACTGATGTTAACAAGAGAAAGGGGGATATTAAAAACAAGACAGAGAAGATGGAAGTAGAATGGATAGTGAGGCTCAGGGATAATGCAGGACATGGTCTCAATGATGTGATTCCATTGAGACCAATTTTTAAGAATAGACCTTTACGTAGATAATGTATTTTTTTATTATATGTTTTATACATACATATATATATATATATATATATATATATATATATATATATATATATATATAGTTCTCTATATATTTGATAGTATTTTTAGTGTTAATGTAATTTAATGTTTTTATGCAAACATACATAGATGTATTACTTTGTAAACCACTGATAGAGTGTAATATGTGTTTAAGAACTAATTAAATGTAATGCCATTTGATATATAAATGGTGCGTTAACTAAGGTAATCATACACCTGAAGAAGCCTATGGTGAAAGAGCTTGTGTCTATGTGCCATTAAAGCAGTCTGCATTTGAAAAAGAAGCTGGAGCCTTGTCTTTGCTTAGTTACTTTTTACTTTTTGCCTTGTTATTTTGTGGATTTTTAGCTGTCGTCAGTATATTTTTTCTTCATATAATGAAATGTTGTGTCATTACGAGTGTATGCAAAACACAAGAGAGTAATGAATTATATTAAGAAGTGTAGGATTAAAATAGCAGTGCTACAGGAGGCTTTGGATAGAAAGGACCAAGTGAATTTGACAAAGAAAGGACTTCAGGGGCAACCATTCAGTGGTATATCAGAGACAAAGGAAAAGAGGAGTAATAATACCAATAATGAGAGGGATCCCAGCAGTGACAATATAACAAAAAAGGACAACAATGGTAGATTTGTGGTAGTAAGGGATTATTGGCAGGGGAGAAATAATCTGCTAGCATGTATTTATATTTCACCTAAAACTATTGTTATGGAGCTTAGAAGAAATTTGGGAGAAAGAATAAGTTTTCAACAAGGAATATTTATGGATGGAAAGAGTTACCCGATTTGCAATAGTGAGGATGTATCAGGTGATCTAGAAAATAAAATATAACAATATAACAAGACAGGGAGTTTCTGAAGAAATATATGGTATGGAAGATGTGAATTCAGCAGCTGGAACTCAGACAAAATTTAAATATTATTCCCTGACATACTATAACTAGACTAGAATAGGTAGAAATTATATTTCACAAGAACATGTGTATCTAAACGAAAGCTATTTTCTAACCATAACAATAGATTTGTCTTCTCTGTTTCTGTCCTTCCTCAATGGGTCCTCAGATCTGACTTGGATCTGACTTCGGACACTGTCAAGCTTTGGATCTGGTGCTAAGGCTCTTCCTCTTACCCATAATTCCTTGTGTTGATCCAGCTACCTCAGATCAAGTTTGCCCACAAAAATTGCAAGTATATAGTGTCTAAGATAGAAATAAGAAACCAGATGAAAAAAACTTGGTCTTGATAAGGAACCTCTTGGAGCCAAGACTAAGTCAGCCAGAGCAGTCCAAGAGTTAAAAATGCCAAATGCCATACAATACAAGGAAAGGGGTTGGGAAATTGAGAACGAATAGAAAGAGACAGCACAGATTTTTTGTTATGGTGAACACATAACTTTCACATCTGATATTGTCTTTTCTGCCCATTCCTCAACATATAGGAAAGAGTCCCCAGCTACTCTTTCACCTGGATGATCTTATATAAGGATATTCTGGAACACAGCCAAACCAAAAGAAGCTATTGATCTGAATTGTATATCCACTTTATAATGTGATGTGAATTTATGGACCTTGGACAAAATAGCAACTGCACATATGTCATCAAGAGGTACTCAGGAAAAGAAAACAGTCAACAAAGCTACAAATCTAGTAGAATGAGCTTTTTGGTGTGAAAGCAGTGATAAACCCCTTTCTTTGCAAACATAAACTATACATTCATGCAGCCAGTGGGAGAGAGTAACTTTGGATAACCTCTTTCACATCTTGACAGGGTATTGAGAGACAAACAACTGATCAGTTTTTCTGATGTAAATAGAATCTTAACTGATGGTGGCCATTCAGTAAATGTAATGTGTATGCAACTTTGTTTGAACATTTTGGGAAAAACACTCTAATATTAATAGATTGCTTCATAGTAGATTCAGAAGTCACCTATGGGAGAAAAGAAGGGTTGAAAATCAAAAACACTGTCTTTGTGAAATACCATATATGGAGGTCTTGCAGACAAGGCATGGGGCTCAGAAATTCTCCAAGCAGAAGTAACAGCAGCTAAGAACAGAATTTTCCATGATAAAAATCTTAAATCAACTTTGCTGGCATGTTCAAATGGAAGGCTAGTTAGAGTGTGCACTAAAATAGCAATATCCCAGGGAAGAACTGGCTCTCCAAGTGGGAGGTATAACAGAAAGGTACCGCTAAGAAAGGCTTTAGATTGCTGAAAGAGGAGCCAAACCATGATCAAGATTGTTGTCAACTGCCCTGATGGAGAATCTGTTTTCATTTGCTTTTGTAAATCTTATGTGTAGAAGGTTTCTGGGACGAAGGTAGAATGTGAACAAAGAAAACTTGGGCTGTCCCAGCATTATTGGAATCGGAGAAACCATGGGGTCAACTTGAAGGATTGAAAGTCCAGGTGAAGTGACCCTGATGGGTGGGAGAGTATATCTGGAACAGAACCCAGCACCCAGGCAGGATGTACTAGATGAGGCCAGAGGAAGGGAAACCATATGTGTTGAGGCCACTAGGGGGCTAAAAGGATGACTGTGATTTTCTTCCATCAATACTTTCTGTAAGAACTTTTGAATCAAGGGAATGGGAAGGAAGCCATAAAGAAGTCTTAATGGCTGAGTGTGAGGCACAGTATTCCTTGGTAACTCTCCCTCTTGGGGGATCAGAGTGAAGAACTAGTTGCACTTGGCATTGTGGGTTAATGCAAAGAGATCGCAGTAAGAATGGCCTCAAGACCTAAATATCTGCACCAAGACCAATAGTTTGAATGACTACTTGTAAGGTTGCAGGAAAGATGTGCTCAACCTGTCCACTAACACACTGGACTTCCTAGAAGATGAGAAGTTATTAGAAAGTGGTGAGAAGATATTGCCCATTGCCACAATCTCATGGCATCCCAACATAATGGATAACATCTGGTTCCTCCCTATTTGCTGATGTATCAGATGACTGCTATTTTATCCATCTGAACAGATATCACATCTGAGGGAGAGAGTCCGAAAAGTTCTGAAATACTAGGAGGATTGCTTTAATCTCTAATACAGTGATGTGAAGACTGGCCTCTGACTGCGACCATTTACCTTGGACTGTCTTTCCTAGGTAATGTCTCTACACCAAGTGGGAAGCATCCATGATCACTATGTCTTAGGATAAGGGAAGATAGACATGATGTCCTTGTGAAACATGAGGTGACTCCAACCACCACTGGATTTGTATTTTGCAAATCTTTGTTAAGGATACTAAAAAACTACATGGATTGCTGTAATTATCAACCAGTGGACTGCAAGAGTCCACTGCTATTACCTGGTCAAGTGAATCAAAGTGATCAAAGCTGTCATGTTGCCTAGAAGATGAAGAATCACTTTTGCTGATGGCTTCTGACAGAGTAAGATTACCAAGGATTGATGATGAATGGATGTAATCCTTGCATGAACAAGTTTTGCAGTCTGGGGCTTTTTGTCTAGTTGAGCTCCTATAAACTCTAAAGACTGAGCTGGGTGAAGTTTGGGCTTTGTTAGATTCACCATAGTGCCTAGCTCTGAACACAGATGGAGAAAGGAGTCCCTGGCTTGGATGAATAGATCCCTGGTAGGGGCAGTGAGGATCCAGTCATCCAACCAAAGAAAAATCCAGAACCCCTGCAGTCGCAGATAAGCTGAAACAATTGCCATATGTTTGGTGAATGCCCATGGGGCTTTGGTGAGACTGAAGGGCAGAACTCTGAACTGAAAATGACTGTCTACCAGTCAGAAGTGACTATATTTTTCTGAATTGTCTGACCATCTTTATATGGTAGTACAGATCCTGAAGATCTAGCGAGCACATCCAGTTCTCCCTCAGAAGAGGAAGAATAGATTGTGCCATGACCAGCCAGAATTTAATTTTTCTTAGAATTCTGTTCAAGTAACTTAGGTCCAGAATTGGCCTTAGGCCCCCATTTGTCTTCAGCGCTAAAAAGAATCTTGAGTAAATTCTGGATTCTCTTTGGTCTGGTGGGACCCTTAGATGACTATTGTTTAGAAGCTTCCTTATTTCTGAAGCAGCCACTTCCCTTTGAGAGGGTGGAATATTGGGAAGTCTTTTGAGGCTAGAGGGAGAATGTGGAAGGGAATGAAGTAGCCTCTGGGGGTCTATAATATATCTCCAAAATGGCAACACAGCGAATGCCATTTCAGCGACATGTAAACACCAATCCACCACTTCTGGGAACGGCCAGAAAATTGATTTTTTTCCAAAGGAAAAAAATCACTTGGCCATCGCAGTGTAATTGCCCCTTTCCCCACTATAGTGTGATCTCAGAGTTGGTATATTTAGTTAGGGGGTGTGATTGGGGGGTGTGGTGGGCAAAGCCCCCCACTTTGTAATGTTAGATATGGTGTTTTATATGTGGTTGGACTAATGATTGTTTTCCCTTAGAAAATAATCGATGTTCTGGCTGTTCGCAGAAGTGATGGATCGATGTTTAGGTGTCGCTGAAACAGCATTTGCTGTATTGCCATTTCAGCGAGATGATATAGACCCGCCTCTGGTTATGATCCTCTGCACCCACTTTTCTTGAGTGATGGAGGTTCAGACTGTTGTATACAGAGACAGTGCCAAAAACTGTCTCCAGAGTGCAACAGTCAAGCAACTGTTCAGGAGTGTTAAAAAGCCTTCTCAGAAGAATTACCTCTGAAAGCCTTGATACTGAAGACCACCTCTGCCTACAGGGTGATGTCCATTATAAGAGTTCACCCCACTGCCATGGGGGTTCTGTCTCCAGAATTGTCAGGTGAAAATCCCTGGGATTTGTGGAACCAAATTTTCTTGCCTCCTGTTTCATTCCTGGAAAATGTCCTTTGAGGATTGGAACATTTGATCCATATTGCAGAAAAGGATTTACCTTCTTTTTCACTTATACATATTGTGTCTTTCACTTTAGGACCAAAGAATATTGGTCCATCATAAGGGGCATTCACAAAGGATGTCTTAAAATGCTCCACAAAGTCACACAGACTCATTTAAGCACATCTCCTGATGGATATGCCTCTGCCGGTGTTCTAGATGCACCCTCCTTGGCACTGGAGATAAGGTGTCTAGAGACACTAAGAATGGATGGCAGTTAACTGTGTATCAATAGACTTTCTCTCATCTGCAGCAAGCTCACTGGGATATAGCTGGAAACCTTCTGATCAAATATCTCTGAAAACATGTAACGTGCCAAATAATTTAATGTCATCATAGAGAAAGTAGATAAGGCATAAACTCACTTGCTAGAACTGTCTAACACTTGAGACTCCCTGTTTTGTGGAGGGACAAAGGAACTTTCTTCTGATAGTTCCTTTTTGGTGGCGGACATCACTATCATATAATCCACAACTGGACCCCTACACCAATGAGGATGATCCCTGGGAATGATGAGGAGCTTATTTGTCCTTAGGGATGGGTTCAGCTGTGTCTGGTTCCTTCCATGCCCTTTTAGAGATAAGGTTCTCCTTCATCAAAGTCAGTATCACTGGTGTCAAACTCCTGAGGGGAATCTAGGTGCCTCCTTTTGTATGTATGCTTCCTTTGCACCTCCTCTTTGGGATGCTCTGGGGTGACTCAGAAGCTGAGGTGATCTCTTCCATCGGAGCCAGCGTAAGACATTTGGTTATCAGCTGTCCTGAAGAGACAAGAAGAATTGATTCAGGACCTTGAGAAATACGTGGGAGAGGGATGGATCTCAGCTTGAGGAAGTAGTCTTCTCTCTCTGGAATGAGAGCATACTATCTCAAAAGACAAGCTCAATATGGGACTAGAGAGATAAGCTTTTAGAGCTGAAGCTCCAGAAGGAGGCTCAACTCGGAATACCTCATGGCTCAGATCTGAGGCTGATGTCAGAATCGAACTGTTTAAAACTGAGGATCCAAGAGGGAGGAACAGGTCCCAGAACCTTGGTTCTGAACCTACCTGTTAGAGTCAGTGCCGACCATTCAGTTTCAGAACTCAGACAGATACAAAGCAGTTACCACCAACCAAATCAAAGAACTCATCTGAGCCAAGGCAGAATAAAGCCTAGGTTATGATGCAGACCAGTCCCAGATGGAAGTCGGCTCCAAGGGCTCTGATCCAAAAGGTCAGATCAGAGAAGAAGCAACTACTGAATGGGATGAAGAAATCATTCCCTTGAGCCCCAGCAGTGGCCAGAGCCAGGAGGACTCCCAACTTGATCTGGGTCCAAAGAAATGTCCTCATCATCTTGTCCACATCTGCTTTGATAAGGCTCCTGAAAGATCTGGCTGACCGGAAGGATGAAGCAGCAGAGGGGGGTCTGTAATGATTGTACCACTTTTCCTGTAACATTAGTTGAATGGGGCATAGGTGAAATAGGCATCAGTGAGAACCTCAGAGATATGTTGGATCCAGTGAGTATCAGATCAATGAAAAGCACTGGCTCCAAAGGTTTTGAGATTTTAGAAACTAGATATGAAGAGGATGTATAGCCTAGATGTTCTTACTTCTAGTTTTTGAGCTCTCTTTATCTTTCTCTTTGGTTTTCTTCTTAGGCTTTTTAGCTGTTTTTTTTTTTAATCAAAGAGGAAGGTTTTGCAGAAACTGAAGGAACTCTTTCTCCCACAGGGTTGGGAGAAGCCCTTTCAAGATTAATTTATTTTATCACTCCACAATGGCCTGTTGGTGGCCAAATGTGAGGGGTCTAGACAATACACACATTTAACGTGTGCATCAGAATTTGGTAATTTGTGGGTGCAGGCCAAATAGTTTTAAATCCTGATGGTTTGTTCAATGTTCTTATAGGGTGTGAAGATAGGTGAAGGCTACCAGTCTAGCCAGATAGAATTTTGTAGATAATTCTGTCATTTGAAAATATTAATGTAAGCCACAGGCTTGTTTTCTTAAATATGAAAAGACTGCATTGAATATTGAACTGCAAAAATGTAACAACAGTGCACTCTGCTGTAAGAAAGCTAAGTCAAGCATTTCATGACTGTCTTTGATGTTTAAATTCGGAGCCGGTATGTCTAGAAGGAGGCATCCTGCCTATTGTTTTAAGACCAGAGTTAATGGTTAGAATTTGCATGTATAAATGTCCTTTATTGCTTTGGTTTCATACCCGGTGTAAAGAATATAAATGTAGTTTCTGTTAGCCTGGGAACACCAGAAGTGTGAAGAAAGATGTCATGTGAAGCAGCTTTGTATTATCAATTTAAAGAGACAGAATCAGAGAGCTCAGAGCATTTTGTCTTTTGAACATCCATCACCAGCAATGTCTTGCTCTGTATGTAAGTAGGATTTTAGAACTGTGTATTCTCTTAGATATAGCTAGTAAAATAGAAGTTATGTTCTTACCATAACGTTCCATGTTAGTTGTCTTCTTCTCGCCTTCTTCTTGCTGGATGGGTTCGGAGCCGACCTCGGCTCCGACTCGGCCACTCTAAAGCTCGAGAGTTGGTTCCACCGGCTCGAGGCTCCCCTTATATCCCACAATGCTAGGCGAGAGTTACCTCAGATCTCGTTTGTAAGCTAACCCCAGCTTATAACAGAAACAGTATAACTGTGAAAAACAGAATCCACCTCTAACAACAGGAAGAAGAAGGGTGACCTACATCCTGAAACAAGAAATATGCATAATAGCATATAGCTAAGAAAGAGGTGGTAGAAAGAGAGGTCACGATCACAACTCCTCTAGGTCTGTCCAGGCAAGGGGGAAGGAGGGTGGGACGCAAGAAGAAGGCGAGAAGAAGACAACTAACATGGAGCGTTATGGTAAGAACATAACTTCTATATGTTAAGTTGTCTATCTCGCCTTCATTCTTGCTGGATGGGACCGTCCCTAGCACCTTGTCCCGGGTGGCCTAACGGAACAGACTCCTGAGAACAGTGGAACCAAAATTAGCTCTATGCCTAGAAGCTAAATCCAACTTATAATGGGAAATAAAAGTGTGAGGAGTAGCCCAAGTAGCAGCTGCACAAATGGTGTCAATAGGCAGTCTGTCTTGGAAGGCTAGAGAAGTAGCCAAAGCTCTGGTGGAATGGGCTTTAGGCTTATTAGGCAGTTTTTTGTGTCTAATCTCATAAACAAGGGTAATCAGAGATGTTAGCCATCTGGATAAAGATACCTTTGAAACTGAAAGTCCCTTTCTGCTTCCGCATAGGAGACAAACAGCTGATCAGATTTTCTGAATTGTTTCGTCCTGTCCAAGTAGTACCTTAATTGACGATGAACATCCAGACAGTGTAATTTTTGTTCAGACCTATTTGAATACTCCGGGAAAAAGACAGGGAGGTCAATGCATTGGTTTAGATTTGATGTTGAAACCACCTTAGGCAAAAGGATGGGTTAGTTCGTAAGGAAACTCTGTCCTTATGGAACACAAGGTAAGGAGAACGACAACTGAGTGCTTGAAGTTCTGAAATTCTTCTAGCTGATGTGATAGCCACCAGAAAGAGAGTTTTCCATGATAATAACTTTAAGGAACATGAAGCTGCAGGTTCGAAAGGGGAAAGAATCAAAGAAGCAAGAACTAAATTTAGGTCCCAAGGAGAAGGAGGATTTCTTACAGGAGGTCTGAGAAGAAAAACTCCTTTCAAAAAGGCTTTGCAGAGTTTGTGGGACATTAGGGCGGATGAAATACCCACATGGAAATTAGAAATAGCTGCCAATTGAACCTTAAGAGTAGATGGAGATGAACCTGCATGGAAGAGTTCAGCAAGAAAATCGAGGACTAGTTGGATGGAAGCGGTGAAAGGATCTATGTCCTTTCCTTGTGCCCAATATGAAAATCGTTTCCACTTACTCAAATAAATCTTTCGAGTGGAAGATTTATGGGAAGCTATCAAAATATCTCTAACAGAGTGAGATAATTGAGGAAGCCTGGCTACGGTTGGAAGTGGAGGAACCAAGCAGTGAGGTTCAGAGAGGGGAGGGAGCGATGAAACTGACCCGACTGATGGATCAAAAGATCTGGAACTAGGTCCAGATTCCACGGTCGCTCCAAAAGAAATCGATGCAGAAAGGGGAACCACACTTGTCGAGGCCAGTAAGGAGCAATGAGGATCAATGAGGCCTTCTGAGCGATAGCTTTCTGTATTACTTGAGAGATCAGTGGGAAAGGAGGAAATGCATACAGAAGTCCCGGGGCCAAACTTGGACTAGCGCGTCCCTGCTGGGTTGGCCTGGTAAAGGGAATAGAGTGAAGTATTCTCTGCACTTGCTGTTTTGGGGAGTAGCAAAAAGATCGCAGCAAGGCTGACCCCACTTGAGAAAAATCTCTCTCACTACAGAGTCTTTCAGAGACCACTCGTGAGGCATGAGAATAGCTCTGCTCAACTTGTCCGCAATGTGATTGGACTTCCGGGATGTGCGTTGCTATCAGAAAACGCTGAGAAGAAATCGCCCATTGCCACAGTCTGAGTGCTTCTCGACACAGGGGTATGATCTGGTTCCGCCTTGTTTGTTGATGTACCACACTACAGACATATTGTCTGTCTGGATTGCAATCGTTCCCAAGGGAAGAGAGTGTTGAAGGGCTTGCAACGCTAAAAGCACTGCTCTCATCTCCAGAACATTTATGTGCAAGTGGCATTCGTTTGGTTGCCATGTGCCCTGGACTGTCCTGCCCTGATAATGCCCCCACCCGATCAGGGAGGCATCCGTTGTCAGAGTAGCAACCGGAGGAGGTGGAACAAATGGTCTCCCCAACAGGAGCTGGGGGGAAGACATCCACCACATGAGATGGTTTTTGCATGCTTGCGTGATCATAATGGTGTGAGACATTGGAAGTTCCTGGTATGACCATTGAGAAAAGAGCATCCACTGAAGGATCCGCATGTGGTATCTGGCCAATGGAAGGAGGGGTATGGCCGCTGCCATGATTCCCAACACCTTTAGAACTAACCTGGCTTTGGCTCTGTTGTTGTTGAGAAGTAGTGATACCAATTTTTGAATGTCTGATATCCTTTGGTTCGTTAGTGTTGCAGACATGTTTACAGTATCTAATTTTGCGCCTATGTAGGTAATAGTACGACAAGGCGACAAAACAGACTTTTCGCAATTTATTGAGATACCCAGTTTTGACAGACGCGAAAAGTGTAATCTCTGGCCATCAGAAGGAGATGCTTGGTGGGAGCTGTGAGGAGCCAGTCGTCCAAATATGGAAACACCTGGAATCCTTGTCGTCTCAGGTGAGAAGCTACCACTGCCATGCATTTGGTAAACACCCGGGGGGCAGTGGTGAGACCAAAGGGCAGGGCCCTGAATTGAAAATGACTGGTTCCCAGCCTGAAGCGGAGGAATCTTCTGGAGCGTCTGTTCATTTTATGTGATAGTACAGCGTCCTGAAGGTCTATAGAGCACATCCAGTTTCCTTTTCCCAATAGGGAAGAATGGATTGCAGCGTGACCATCCGAAATCTTGTTTTCTTGACCGATCTGTTCAAGATACTGAGATCCAAAATTGGTCTCCAGTCCCCTGTTTTCTTTGGAACTAAAAAGAACCTTGAGTAGATTCCGGATCCTAGTTGGTCTGCTGGCACTGGCTGAATAGCTCTTTTTGCAAGCAGTTTTGAAATTTCCAAAGCTGCTATATCCCTTTGAGCGGGTGGGACATCTGGAAGGGATTTTTTTGACTGAGTTGGAAAACGAAGAAAGGGAATAGAATAACCTTCGGAAATGATGGACTGTACCCATTTGTCTTGTGTCAAGGATAGCCAGGCTTCTGGGTACAGTGACAATCTTCCCCCGACTGCCTCCGAAGATGGGCAGTCGGGCAACACCTCAGGGATGCTGAAAGGGCTTATCGGAGAATGTTTCTCGATTGCCCTGGTTCTGCGGACCCCCTCTGCCTCTAGGGCGACGTCTACCATTGTTGTTCCCCCCCTCTGCCTCTGGCGGGGAACCGACTCTGTGCGTCAGGCGAAGTCCCTTGGGATTGTTTACGGAACCACATCTTTCCCCCCTTCTGGCCTTTGGGGTAAGGCCTAGAAGGAGTAGAAAAATGGACTCCGACGGCAGAAAGGGTCTTGCCATCAGTCTCGCACCTAGTCAGGGTTTCTTTCACTTGTGGACCAAAAAGAGATGATCCATCAAAAGGGGAGTTCGTGAAAGACGTCTTGAAAGGTTCCGCAAAATTGCATAGCCGCATCCAGGCGTGCCTACGTAAGGCTACCCCTGTTCCTGCGGCTCTGCTCGCTCCATCGGCCGCATAAGAGAGGAGGCGCATGGAGGAGTTGGAAATAGAATTAAGGATAGCCAGCTGCGTGTTCATTTTCTCTTGGAAACCCGCAGCTGTAGGGTCCTTCAGCATTTCACTCGCTTCTTTGATCAAGTCCCTTTGAAGACGAGTGAAATGGCACAGGTAATTCAGCGAACGCATAGTAAATGTCGCTGAGGAGAACATCCGCTTCCCGCACCTATCCATGGACCTAGATTCCTTGTTAGGTGGATGGACAGGCACTGAAGGATCAGCCAGTTCCTTCTTTGTGGCGGCAGCTACCACCATAGCATCCACAGAGACTCCTTTTGATAAAAATTCCTTGTCTGATGGAGCTGTGATGAATTTGGAGGGTCTCCTGGGAGTGGGGTCCACTGAATCAGGAGCCGTCCATGCCTTTTAGCAACCACCTGCATGAGGGGGTCAAGGGGGACACCCAGGAGGTGGAAGGACGAGAGCCAAACGCCTCAAGATACACAGATTCGTCCTCCGAAGGGTTGAGGGCTGGCCAATTTCCCCTCTGTTTAAGGATCTCCAGAATGTCTGCAAATGAGACATCTTCAGAAGGGGAACGGGGGGAACCCTCAGAATCATCCAGATCTGTGTCGGACGTGATAGACTCAGGTGAGTCAATGTGCTTCCTCTTGCACTTCCTCTTCCGAGGGGCTCTTCTGCCAAATCAGGAGAGGCCTCGGAAGAGGATGAAATCCCAAAGGGAGCTCCTGAGGAGTTGGCTCTCTGCGGTCCGGGATGAGGGAGTGAGTCGATTTACCCTGAGGCAGCATAGAGGGAGGGGCTGGCGGAGCCGACTGTGGAGTAGAGCCAGGCTCTAACACACTCTGCATGACCTCGAGCACCCCTGTCAGGCAGAGCCAGAGGTCCCGCTCCGAGGAGCTAAGGACCCCCCTCGGCACCAACAGTGATGGCTCCGAGGCCGATGTCGGAGCCGAACTCACCAGCGCCGAAGCACCGAGAGGGAGAGGGGGTCGGACAAGGGTCCGATGCCACTCACCCCTCGAGCCGACGAGGGAAGTCCGGCGCCGAGATTCCTCCATGGAAGAAAACGGAGCCGACGGAGCCGAAGACAATTGTCTCGGCTCCGAGGTGACCACAGTCTTGGTTCCGACGACCCGGCTCGAACTCAAGAGAGTCGAAGGAGGAAAGAGTTGATGGACCGGGGCAGGCACCGACTGATGAGTCGGGCTCTGAAGCATCTGGGCTAGTGCCTCAGACTTGAGTAGTCGACTCACCACCCTCTGAAGGTCATGATCGGACAGCCTCGATGACCTAGAGGAATGAGACCTTTGGCTCCGTTCAGACAGCAGGGGAGATCCTGGAGCCGAATGAATGGAGCCAAGAGAAGGTGACCTAGACCTCTTTCTGGTTGTCGGGGATAAAGTTCAATGAACTACACTAATTTGATAATAATTATACTAAAAAAGGGGTAAAAAGAGTAACTTTTAATAGAAAAAGCTTAAACTCACCAGGAACCGGTAGAACAACCAACCTCGAAGCTGTAGCGGCAAACGAGATCTGAGGTAACTCTCGCCTAGCATTGTGGGATATAAGGGGAGCCTCGAGCCGGTGGAACCAACTCTCGAGCTTTAGAGTGGCCGAGTCGGAGCCGAGGTCGGCTCCAAACCCATCCAGCAAGAATGAAGGCGAGATAGACAACTTAACATTTATAAGATTAAACTAGTTTGTTTTCTGTGATGTCAGAACTTTTCTACCGTATTATTTTAAGTATTTCTCTGTGATCTCTGAACTCTTAACTGGCACTGTGTAGTAAGAAGTATTGTCTTGTGTTTTTATTATTTATTATTAAATCTTTTTAAACCTTTCAACTGTGGTTGTTTTGTGTAGAGATAATTTAAGCTCTAAGAGTACATTGATGTATATAGTGAGACTGTACCAAGTCAATCCAAATAAGTCTTGACTCTTAGGTTGCATTTACCATTTGGATAATAATGTTGCACAGTAATAATTGGACACCCTTTTAAGGGCCTTTGAGTAGCTGATAAATATTAGCTGGGTGGTGGCAGTGATTTCTACTGTATATTCAGTGGTGGTGCAGTGGTAGCTTTGTTGCCTCACAGCAAGAGGTTCTCCCATTCGATGCTTGGGTTGGGAGTGCCTTCTGTGTGGAGTCTGCATGTCCCCTCGCCCCGTGGTCGATTGGGTGTTCGAAAGACATGTGTTGAATGGGCGTGCCTTTGTTGAAGGTTGGGCATCGGGCTGGCAACTCGACACCATAAAAAACAACTGCCAATCATTAGCGGACCGGAGTTCCGGTGTGGTAACCCCTTACCGGGAAAAACCGAAAGACAAACAACAACAACAAGTCTGGGTAAAAGGGGAACAGCTGGA
Source organism: Protopterus annectens (assembly GCF_019279795.1). Lineage (NCBI taxonomy): Eukaryota > Metazoa > Chordata > Ceratodontiformes > Protopteridae > Protopterus > Protopterus annectens. The sequence goes on from NC_056746.1 coordinate 961,380,803, forward strand.
GAACCTGTGCCAGCCTTCCCAGGGAGTGTCTGTGTGGTTGTATAAAATCTTATCTGAAAGCGTATGTGTGTGTGTGTGTGTGTGTGTGTGTGTGTGTGTGTGTGTGTGTGTGTGTGTGTGTGTGTGTGTGTGTGTGTCAGCAACTTGGGCAAGGACACGAAGCACTGGTTGGACAAAGAGGGTGCTGGATGTTTTAGCTTGCCCAGATAGCTGAGATCTGGATCCTATAGCTGTGCCAGTGGGGAGTCTTATTGGGGAGCTGGAGAGAAAGTGTGAAACCAGCCCCAGACTGACTGTGATCTCTCTGTGCTCTTAAGGGAAATTGTACTTTACTGTGCATGTAATTATCCTTTCCCAATATGGACGCCTCTCACTGGTGTTAGTGGTGAGAATTGAGGCTCCTTGATTGCTGGGTCAGTGCATGGGCTTCACATATTAATTGTTTGGCAGTGGTGGGACATCCACACCACATATTAATTGGTTGGTAAATACTAATTGGCTTGTAGTGGTGTAGGTAGTGTGAATTCCTGTAGCCTGTGTACAGTGATCATTGAAGTGAATACTCAGAGTTCCGATCACAATTGTTTTATTTCTTTTGTTAGCTTAGTTAGTCAGGGAGAGAAGGCAGTATGTCAGCAGAGGAGTATGGAAAGCTGACAAGGAGCCAACTGGCTGAGATGTGCCAGGCTATGGGACTAGTGCAAGGAAACCTGACTAAGGCAGACATGATTGCAGCTTTGGTCACAGCTGCATCAGAAAACAGCAACCAAGAGGACGATCAGACTGGCAGTGGAGATGTACTGCCTTCAGAGAATGGACAGCTTAACCTTTCAGCAGAGGACTTAAAAATCCATCTGGTGGTAAAGAGACTTGAGTTGGATGCCAGGCATTTGGAAATAGAAGCAGCTGAGAGACTGAGATGTCTGCAGGATGAGGAGAATAAGAAACTGCTATGCCTGGAAGCTGAGGAAGAGGAGAGGCAGAGACAGCATGACAGAAAAATGCTGACTCTTAGCCAGAGTCATGGAGGTAATGGGTAAGGGAGTAAATGGTCCCCAGAAATACAAAAGGTCAGTAAATTTCTTCCACAGTTTAAAAAGGGGGATAATTTTGATAGTTTCTTTCATATGTTTGAGAGGGTATATAAACAGTAGGATGTTGACCAAAGGCTCTGGGTACGGTTCCTGACCCCCTTTACTCCATGGTAAAGCTGTAACTGTGTTGTCTAAACTTGCTGTTTCTGAATATTTTGAGTATACTTCTGTTAAAAGTCACTTGTTAGAATTGTTTAAGTTAACACCTGAAACATATAGGAAAAAGTTTTGTGAGCACAGACGCAAGGCAGATGAAAGTGTGTGAGAATAAACTGAGCGCTTATTTTTTCATACGTGGTGAGTGGATGTCAGGTCACCACTTTTGAAGGGCTGGCAGACCTTTTGGTGAGGCAAGCCCTTAGCACTTTGCCTGAGGACATGAGGATCTGGTTAGCTGACAATGTGCTGCTTCAGATGAGTTGGGGAAGAAGGGAGACATGTACCTAGAAAGCAGGGCATCCCTACACAGGAAAGGGGCCCCCAGTACTGCTAATGGGTCTAAAAGAACCCATGGTGGGCAGCACAGACTGCCCCAACAGAATCTGCCAGTAGCAGGGGAAGCCACAAGTCCAGATGCACATCCAAGACCTAGGGTGAAATGTTCTGAATGCAACCAGTGCTGCCCACCCAGTGGGGTCATGTGGCATGCAGATGTCCACGGAGGCAAGGTGGGGAACAAAACGTGAGAGAGCCAGTGAGTGGGAAAGACAAAATGCCAATAGTAGGTTGTCTTGAGACAACCAGGGTACCAAACTATCACAAGAGGTTATATCCTATTGTAGTGAATGGCAAAGAGGCCATTGCTAAGAGACACACAGCCTCTGACATAACTATTGAAAAGCCTACAATGGTTACAGAGGAGCACTACTTGCCTGGGCAGTCTACTCCAGTCAGAGCTTTAGGAGGGACCCAATTCCAAATACCTTTGGCTACGGTTTACCTTGACTGGGAGGGTGGAAAAGTAAGCCAGCAAGTAGGGGTTTTTGATGATATCCCTGCAGATATCCTGATAAGGAATGATTTGATAATGCAGTACCATGTGCTCATGCAGTTACATGGAGTCAGGCTTCGAGACAGGCATGTGGGTCTGGTAGCCTGGGGGAGACCCACACAGACCGCATAATTGCAGCCAGGACTGGTGTGGTGGTTATTTCAGGGAGGAAGCTATGCTGTAGCAGTGAGACTTAAGGTGAGCCACAGCTGCTTGTGGGTACTGATGTTCCCTTGGACAGAGTGACTGCAAAGGTAGAGGTGAGTAGTAGTACCCAGGCTGACAGTGAGGCACCACTGTCAGAGGATGACAGACTTCCTGTCGAATGGGAGCTGGGAAGGGTTACAAAGAGACAGCTGAGACAGGCTCAGCTCTCAGACCCTACATTGCAAGGCCTGAGGTAGGTAGCCAGTTTGGCACTTGATTCTCAAGGAAAGGGGGAATGTGTATACTGGGACAAAGGGTTATTGTATAGAGAGTGGACCCCTGAGGGAGAGTTAGAAGGTGAGAGGGTACAGCAGTTAGTAGTACCTAGAGCCTACTGTCTCTGTCACTTCTAGCCATAGACCATGCTATTCCCTTTGCAGGTCATATGGGCATGAAACGTACAAAGAGGCGTATTATGCAGAACTTCTATTGGCCTGGAATTTCCAGAGATGTAACAGGGTACTGCAGAACCTGTGAGCAGTGCCAAAAGGTAGGCAAGGCAGGAGACAAGATGAGAGCTCCTTTGATGCCTTTGCCTGTGAGTGAGCAGCCATTTCAGAGGGTAGCTATGGATATTGTGGGGCCTCTAAGTACCCCAAGTTCCACAGGGAAAATGTCTATCCTAGTGGTAGCGGATTATGCTACACGATACCCTGAGGCAGTGGCTCTGTCCTCCATTGAGACAGAAAAGGTGTCAAATGTTTTGTTAGGGGTTTTCAGCAGGGTAGGTTTCCCAAAAGAAATACTGACTGACAAGGGTGCAAATTTCATGTCAGACCTGCTGCCTTGTCTGTGGAATTACTGGGGGTGAAGCACGTGAAGATCACCCCCTACCACCCCCAGACTAATGGTCTTGTTGAGAGGTTAAACACTACAATCAAGTCCATGCTACGGGCATTTGTAGACCAGTTCAAGAGGGAGTGGGACAAGTATTTGCCCCATCTGTTGTTTGCTTACAGAAAGGTTTCCTAGGAATCCACAGGTTTTTCACCCTTTGAGTTGTTGTATGGGCATAGGGTGAGGGGACCTCTAGATTTAATTCGAGATGAGGGGAAAGGCGAGTGTGAACCTCACAAGGAGTCTGTTGTGGCATATGTCTTAAACCTCAGGAAAAGGCTCAGGGAACTCATGGGCTTGGTCCAGGAGAACCTGGCAGAAGCCCAACAACAGAAAAAGGTGTGGTATGACAGGAATGCTCAAGCTAGAGAGTATGCTGTGGGGCAGCAGGTAATGGTTCTAATTCCTGTCAGACACAACAAGCTGCAAGCAGCTTGGGAGGGACTCTACAAGGTGGTAAGAAAGGTAGGTGATGTTAACTACATGGTAGAACTGCTAGGCAGAAGGCAGGGGCACAAATTGTACCATGTTAACATGATGAAACCTTACCATGATAGGGAGGCCCTTGTGCATTTGCAGTGGATGGCAGGAGGAGTCTGAAGGAGATCTGGTGACTGATCTCAGTGAGGCTTGGACTGACACCTCAGTGGAAGGGATAGTAATGTCCCAGCAGCTAACTCCTACCCAGGTTTGAGAAATCCGATCAGTGTTACAGGAGTTTGGGGACATGTTCACTGGGAAACCAGGGTGCACCCACCTGGTGCAGCACCAGGTGGATACAGGACCCTAAAGGCCTATTAGGCAGGCCCCTTATAGTGTGCCTGAGAGAGTCAAACAGACTCTGATGGAGGAGATACGGGAGATGTTAGAACTAGGGGTAATTCAAGAGTCCAACAGTCCCTGGGCTTCCCCAGTAGTGCTGGTAACAAAGAAGGATGGCAGCACCAGGTTCTGTATGGACTACAGGAAATTAAATAGTCACACAGAGTCAGATGCTTACCCCATGCCTAAGACGGATGCTGCCCTAGATCAGCTGGGAGGGGCTAAGTATCTTACAACCACTGATCTTACCAAGGATTACTGGCAGGTGCCCTTGACTCCCAGTGCTAGAGAGAAGTCAGCCTTTTTGACTCCTTTTGGCTTGTATGAATTCACAAAAATACCCTTTGGGATGAAGAATGCCCCTGCAACTTTCCAGAGGCTGGTAGATCATATCCTAGCAGGAACACAAGGGTTTGTCCTTGCTTACCTAGATTATATTGCCATCTGCAGCCATTCCTGGCAAGACCACCTTCAACAAGTCAGGAAGGTGCTGGGCAGACTACAGAGGGCAGGGTTGACCATTAAGCCCAGCAAATGTCAAGTGGGTATGGCAGAGGTCTCCTACCTGGGACATAAGAGTGGAGAGTGGTAAGATCAGGCCAGAACCTGCCAAAGTAGAAGCATTCAGGCATGGCCTGTACCTGTTACCAAAAAGCAGGTGAGGGAATTCTTAGGGACAGCAGCGTACTACAGAAAGTTCATCCCATGTTATAGTACCATAGCTGCTCCCCTCACAGACCTGACAAGGAAGAACAGAGCCAGCCATCAAAATGCCAAGTTGCTAAGATGGAGCCTAAGGTTGCAAGCATATGATATGTCAGTGCAGCACCGCAGTGGGATTAGCAATGCCAATGCAGATGGACTCTCAAGACAAGAATGGGGTAAGGTATACTTAGATAGACCTAACCCTCTCAATCAACGTTTCTCAAGGGTCACTTGAAAAACTAGCTTGAGTTCTCTGGGGGTGGGGGGGGGGGTGTGAAGATAGGTGAAGGCTGCCAGCCTAGTCAGAATTTTGTAGATAATTCTGTCACTTGTAAATAATAATGTAAGCCACAGGCTTGTTTTCTTAAATGTGAAAAGACTGCATTGGATACTGAACTGCAAAAATGTAACAACAGTGCACTCTGCTGTAAGAAAGCTAAGTCAAGCATTTCATGACTGTCTTTGATGTTCAAATTTGTAGCCGATATATCTAGAGGGAGGCATCATGCCTATTGTTTTAAGACCAGAGTCAATGGTTAGAATTTGCATGTATAAATGTCCTTTATTGCTCTGGTTTCTGACCCAGTTTAAAGAATGTAAATGTAGTAAATGTAAGCCTGGGAACACCAGAGAAGTGTGAAGAATGATGTCATGTGAAGCAGCTCTGTATTATCGGTTTAAAAAGATAGAATCAGAGAGCTCAGAGCATTTCATATTTTGAACATCCAACATCACCAGCACTGTCTTGCTCTGTATGTAAGTAGGATTTTAGAACTGTGTATTCTCTTAGATAAAGTTAGGAAATTATATGATTAGACTAGTTTGTTTTCTGTGATGTCAGAACTTTTCTACCGTATTATTTTAATTATTTCTCTGTGATCTCTGAACTCTTGACTGGCACTGTGTAGTAAGAAGTATTGTCTTGTGTTTTTATTATTTATTATTAAATATTTTTAAACCTTTCAACTGTGGCTGTTTTGTGTAGAGATAATTTAAGCTCTAAGTGTATATTGCATGTATATAGTGAGACTGTACCAAGTCACTCCAAATAAGTCTTGACTGTTAGGTTGCACTTACCATTTGGATAATAATATTGCACAGTAATAATTGGACACCCTTTTAAGGGCCTTTGAGTAGCTGATTAGATTCATAGATTCATAGATTAGTACTAAGCTAACTGCCCTTGTGGGCCATTTTAAGCCTAGCCAATTATCCCTTGTGAGACTCAAACCCTGCACCTTGTGTTTGTAAGGCAAACACCTTAACCATTAGGCCACCCTCCCACCAAATAATCAGCCCTTGCAAGTCTCAAACCCAGGGCACTGCACACCATAGCCACAGTAATTTACCACTAAGCCATTTGAGCTGTACTGATAAATATTAGCTGGGTGGTGGCAGTGATTTCTACTGTATAGTCTGGGTAAAAGGGGCACAGCTGGAGAACCTGTGCCAGCCTTCCCCAGGAGTGTCTGTATGGTTGTATAAACTCATCTCACAGTGTGTGTGTGTGTGTGTGTGTGTGTGTGTGTGTGTGTGTGTGTGTGTGTGTGTATATGTGTGTGTGTGTGTGTGTGTGTGTGTGTGTGTGTGTGTGTGTGTGTGTGTGTGTGTGTGTGTGTGTGTGTGTGTGTGTGTGTGTCAACTACTTGGGCAGGGACACGCAGCACTGGTTGGACAGAGAGGGTGCTGGAGGCTTTAGCTTACTCAGCTGGCTGAGATCTGGACCCTATAGCTGTGCCAGTGGGGAGTTTTATTAGGGACATGAGGGAGAAACCAGCCCCAGGCTGTGATCTCTGTGTGCTCTTAAGGGAAATTGTACTTTACTGTGTGTGCATTTATTATCCTTTCCGTAATATAGACACCCCTCACTGGTGTTAGTGGTGAGGATTGAGGCTCCTTGATTGCTAGGCCAGTGCACGGGTGTCACATAGGGCAACGAGGTACAAAAAAAAAAAAAAAAAACCTCTCAGCTGCTACTGTGCACTATAAGAACTATAATAACTAACTAGATTTAGCTGTAGTGCTGTGAGACTTGCTGGTCTCTATCTGACTATTGATAATCTCTGTAAGCATTTGACTATTGCTGATCTTGGTCTGAATTTGATTTTGGATTGAAGTTATTCATTTAAGGTTTTGTTAATTCCATTTTTTTAACTGTTACATTGCATTTTGTTTTAGTTTTCTGTTCTTTTTGGAATTTTAAGAAGTTTTGGATAAGGTCAGTTACAAAGGAATTCTTTTGCATAAAGTGAATACAATCTAGCTAATTTATTTATTTACTGACATTTTACTACCAGGAAAGTCCGAATGGATAGAAGCCCATTTTCAGCAGAGACCCAGGGAGAAAAACTCCAAATTATTACAAAACATTTTAAGGATAATAATTTTACAATCTTCAAAAATAAAACAAAAACATCTGCTGTTTAAATAATTATAACAAATTTGACATAATATAAAAATAAAAGAGTTACGTACTCACTATAACATTCCATCTGTGTTGTACATTTTCATTCTTCCTCAATGAATGAGTTTGGATCCGACTTAGCCACTTTCTATAGATTCTAGGATCCAACTCTCCTGCTCCTCCCTTACCCCTTACCTATAATGTCCCTGATCACTGCAAAACCTCAGATCAAGTTTGCTGCTATTATATGTATTATTACCAGAAAATACAGTAATAATGCTACGACAGACAAGTGATAGCTGAAAGATCAACAACTCAAACCGGAATTCTGGTTCCTATCAACAATCTCGTTAGATCTCTCTCAAAGACATGGACAGGGGGAAGGAGTGAGGGAAGTTGAGGAAGAATGAAAATGAACAACACAGATGGAACGTTATGGGGAATACATAACTTCTTTATCTGGATGTTGTCATTTTCATTCGTTCCTCAATGAATGGGACAGAGTCCCCAGCTACAGTAACCTTGGGTGGCCTTCAAGGAAGGATGTTCTGGAGAACCACAAAACCAAAAGCAGCTCTATTTCTGGAGACAATGTCCAATTTGTAATAAGCAATGAAAGTATGGGTATTAGCCCATGTGGCAGCTGCACAAATGTCATCAATGTGTGTTCTAGCCAAAAAAGCAGAGATTTGAAAGTAGCAGACTCCAAATCCAACTTCAGACCAGTGACAAGTGGAGTATCACAAGGTTCAGTCCTGGGTCCTCTCCTGTTTGGTATCTACTTCTCTGAAGTACAGGCTAACACAGAAGTTCTTTGGCTAACGAAGTTCGCAGATGACTGCAAACTAGGAGTCATAATCAAAACTCCTAACGATGTGGACATCCTACAAAAGGGCCTCACTGAGGCAGATGCCTGGTGTCAAAGCCATGGCCTCAGGCTCAATGCCAAAAAGTGCATTGTCATCCCCTTTGGTAAAAACTCTGTACCCATGAACTACAACATAGGCGGTAGTCTACTTAACACCGAAAGTGTGATAAGAGACCTTGGGACATAGGTGGACAGTAATCCCTCCTTTGATAATCACATCGCCACAGTAGTCAGGAAATCCCTTTTACGTGGCACACCTCATCACAAAAGGTTTCTCATCCAGAAAAAAAGAGGTCATTGTTCCCCTCTACTCATCACTCATTAGACCCATTATAGAGTACAACGCCCCTTTTGGTATGTACCTCACAAGACATCTACAACAACTGGAAAGGCTGCAGAAATACTTCACAAAGAGGATTACCGGCCTCAAACAGATGCCCTACACAGACCGTCTCAAAAAACTCCAGCTTTACTCCGTCACATATCGCCTACTCAGAGGTGATCTCTGCCTAACATACAAAGCTATGTCAAACTCAGAGCTGTTGGACATGCTCCACTTAAAGAAATCCCAATCCCTCTGAGCTACACACTCTAGGGACCTAAACCTTGTCACCACAATAAACAGAACATGCCGGAGGGATAGATTCCTGTCCCAGAGACTTCCCATACTCTGGAATAAACTACCTATCTATATAAAACAAAGCTCCTCATTAGCACTCTTCAAGAAAAATCTTGATGATTGGATGGGAAATCGGAAATTCACCTATGTGGCTCTGCTCGACAGTGGCACCGGAAAATAATTTTCTTGGGTTGCAAAAGCCAGGGTACTTTTTTGGCTGGGCTTGTATAGGCCCCAGGGCCAATAGCCTAGTACCTACCTATGAACCTATGTAGACATTGACCTGGTTGAATGTGCCTCTGGTTGTCTTGGTAAAGTTATGCCTGTCATGGAATAAACATAGGCGATTCAATCAGTTATCCATTTAACCAGTGTAATTTTTGAAACTGGGTTCCGATTCTGTTATTAGTATAGGAGACAAATAATTGATCAGATTTCCTAAACTCCTTGGTCATGTGAAGGTAAAAACAAAGTTGTCTAAGTATGTCCAGAAGACAAAGGGTGTATTTTCCTTTATTTTCAAACTTGGGGAAGAAGACTGATAAATTGATTACTTGAATGATGTTGATTTCAGAGGCAACTTTTGGTAATAAAGAAGGATTTCTGCGTAAAATATGCAAGATAGTGCTTGGTTACTCATCTTGCAGAAGTTATAGTCACCAGAAATACAGTTTTCCAGGAAGGAAACTTGAGATATACTTTAGCTGATGGCTCAAAGGGAGACTGTATTAAAGTTTACAAAACCATAGTGAGGTCCCAAAGTGGAGTAGGGTCCTTTATTGGAGGTATAAGTAAAATGATACCCTTAAGAAAAGCCTTACATAATTTGTCTGACGTTAAAGAAGAAGCATCATCTCCTAAGTGATAGTTGGAAATGACTGCTAACTGAACTTTAATAGTGGAATAACTTGCCCCACCTTGAAAAATCAAGGTAAGGAAATCTGGAATACCAGGAAGTGGGACAGTAAAAGAATATAACTCTCTCTGATGGGCTCAAAATGAAAAACCTTTTCCGTTTACTTCTGTAAATCTTCCCAGTCAAAGGTTTATAAGATGAAATTAAAATTTTTCAAACTGGGGAGGAAAGCCTGGAATTTCTAGCAATCACTTGAAATGGACAAATCATGTGGTCAACTTGAGGCCTACGATGTTCAGGTGAATCTACCCTGACAGGTGAGGTAGAAGATCTGGACTGGAATCCAGTGTCCATGGAAGAGATAGTAGGTGAGATCACAGGAAGGGAAACCACACCTGTTGAGGCTAGAAGGGAGCAATGAACATTACTGTGCTCTTCAACTGAGATGCTTTCTGAAGAAACTTGGGGATGACAGGCAGGGGTGAATAAGCATAAAGGAGACAGGAGGGCCAAACATGGGCTGCATCATCTCTCGGTGACTATTCCTGAGGTGGGATAAGGGCAAACAGCCTGCTGTATTTGTTGTTGAAGGGAAATGCAAATACATAACAGCAAGGTTTACCCCATTTGTAGAAGATCACGTTCGCCACTGACTGGTTGAGAGACCATTCATGAGGCACAAGGATGGTCCTGCTGAGTTTGTCCGCTAGAATGCTGGATTTCCACAGTATCTGCATCGCTACAAGAAAGAGGCTGGATGAGATCAGCCATTGCCATACTCTCATTGCTTCTTGATAAAGGGGTTAGGATAGGATCTTGTTCCCCCCCCTGTTTGTTGATGTACCAGATTACTAACATGTTGTCCGTTTGTATTGCAACCGTCCCTAAAGGAAGAAAGCTCTGAAAGCCTGCAATACTAGAAACACTGCTTTCATCTCTAGGACACTGATATGCAAACTGGTCTCTTATGGGGACCACATGCCTTGAACAGTCCATCCCAAGTAATGCCCCCCACCCTACCCTAACTAGGAGGCATCTGTAGTCAATGTGGCGCTTGGGGGAGGAAAGATAAATGGATGAACTTGACTGATCACTTCAGAGTGAATCCACCAAAGGAGAGACTTTCTGCAAACCTGGGATAGTTTTATTGGCTGTCTTAAAGGGTGTTGATGAAAGGACCATTGCATTGCTAGGGTCCATTGTAGAATTCTCATGTGGAGGTGAGCAGTGGGAATTAAAGTAATTTCAGAAGCAATTGACCCTACAGATTTGAGGACAAGTTTTACTGGGGGAGAAGGAAGAGAAGGAATTTGTCTGGGATGTGTCTTCAATGTAAGAACTCTGTTTTAAGGCAGAAAAGCTAGAGAACTGACTGTGTCTAAACAAGCCCCTATAAACTCCAAGACTTGGACTGGTTTAAGTTGTGATTTGTCTGTCTTGTTAGGGATTCTCAGTGAATGAGACAGCTGAAGTAAACAGTCTCTGGCTTTTATGAGCAGATGTCTGGTTAGTGCTTTGAGAAGCTGGTCGTAAGTAAGGAAACACTCTGAATCTGAGCATTCTCAGGTGAGCTGCTACTGCTGCTGCCATGCATTTAGTGAACACCCTGGGGACTGTGGTGAGACAGAAGGGCAGGCCTCTGAACTGATACATGACTGGCTCCCAGCCAGAAGCATAAATACCTTTGAGAGCAGCTGTTCATTTTGATGTGATGCATCTTGTAGATCAGTTGAGCACATCCAGTCATCCTTCTGTAGGAAAGGCAGAGTGGACCGAACTGTGACCATCCGGAATTTGGAATTCTTTATGAACTGATTTAGATAAATGAGATCCAAGATAGGTCTCAGATCCCCTGTCTTTTTTGGCACTAAAAAGAACCTTGAGTAAATTCCAGATCCTCTTTGGTCTGAGAGGTCCTCTTGGATGACTCTTTCTCTAGCAGCTTTTGGATCTCTTGACCTGCTAGCTCCCTCTGATTGAGTGGAACACCAGGGAGACTTTTCTTCTTTTTTTGATGGGAATTTGTAAAAATGGTATGAAATTTCCTCTGGATATAATCCTTTGCACCCAAGAGTCTTTTGTGATGGCTAGCCAGGCTTTTTTGTATAAGGATAAGTGCACCCCCCCAATTGCGTCCAGAGAGAGACAGTCAGGCAACCTTTCAGGATCACTGGAAGGATATGTCCAAGAAAGAATCTTGAGATCCTTAGTTCTGCAGACTGCCTCTGCCATGTGGGCAATGTCTACCATTGAAGGTATTTTCCTCTTTGCCTTTGGGGGAAAACTCCCTGCGTGATTCCTCAAAAGGACCTTGAAATTTCCAGAACCACATCTTCCCATTGCATTGATTCCTAGAGGAAGGACTCTGAAAGGTAGAAAAGTGGATCTCAATGGCAGGCAAGGTCTTTCCATCCTGTTCACTGCAGGAGAGAGTACCTTTAATAGTTGGCCCAAACAAAGAAGATCCATCAAAAACAGCACTGATGAGTGATGCCTTGAAGGGTTCCACAAAATCGCACAACAACATCTAGGCATGTCTATGTCTGATCTAGCCGCTCTCAAGGTACTTTCAGCTTCATGCGAGATTAACCTCATAGATGCATTTATAATAGATTGCATGCTGGCCAGTCATGAAGAAAAGGACTTCTGTTCCTCTGTGGGCATGGACCCCAGGGCAGAATTAGACAGGTCCTATACAAAGTCCTTCTGTAATATGGTGAGGTGTGCCAGGTAGTTCAGTGATCAAAGGCAAATGTTGCTGACGTATACACTTGCTTCCCAAACCTGTCTAGTGCCCTAGACTCTCTGTTAGGGAAATGGACAGTGGAGCTTTGTTCAGCCAGCTCCTTTTTGGTGGCTGCTGCAATAACCACTTTAGTCCAGTGCTGTCTGTCAGCACGGGCACTCAGAACTTTGTCTGGCCATTTGAGAATTGTTTCCACGGAGTCTAGCTCCTTTCATGCTCTGCAGGAGACAAGATCTATAAAATCATCCACAGGGGGGTAACCCAAGACGTAGATGGTCCACACTTGAAGGCTTCCACGTACACCGATTCCTCTTGGGAAGACCAACCACAATTTTGGTGAAGAATCTCTAATATGTCACCAAACAAAACATCTTCAGGGGGAGATCTAGGAGGACCCTTCCCATTCATCAAAATTGGTTTCTTCTGTGAGGCATTCCTGTGGGGAATCCAAGTGCCTCCTCTTGCATGCTCTCTTCCAAGGATCCTCCTCAGTGGGATGTTCCAGGAAGGTATCAGAAGAGATGGGGAGTTGCCTGGAGAGAACTGTTTGGAAGCTAATCTGGGCTGGCTGCCTCTGAGGTGTAGCAAGAGAAGATTCAGACAAAGGATCCAGAGAAGGAATGGGGAATGGATTCGAAGAAATGAGAGTGAAAACTACTATGGGATGTGAGAAAACCCTCTCCACCACCTTGAATGCAGAAGGATCAGGAGAAGCCAAGGAAAATCTCACGAGAGTTGAGGCTCTAGGAGCAGAAAATCCCCAGATCCCACCAACCCTCCACTCCGAAGGAGGAATCAGAGCCAAGCTATCTGGTGCCAAAGGTCCAAGAGGAAGCAACAGCTTCAAAAACTTTGGAGTTGAAGTCAAGCCCTAGGATCTGATGCCTATGCTTCAGCTCCAAGAGACATCATGCTCCAACAGGGTCAGAGCCGATCAGGTCAATGAAGTTGCTGGAGTAGAACATCAAATAACCATTGGATCTGACGGTTTGACTTTTGGGGCTTTCAGATCCAAGGGCTCCAAAACAGCCAGTCGGATCAGAGAAGGAACAAGTATTTTTTGGAAAGAATGTTGAAGGCTCACAGATCAATGGGAGATGGAGCTGGCAGGACCCCCATCTGGATCTGTATTCTGAGCAATTTTCTCATCATCGTATATCCACCGCAGACTTAGAACGACTTTGAGAAAACCTAAAGGAAGAGGATGTGAACAGTAGTCTTAACAACTTCTTGGGAGTCTCTTGTAAAAAAACAAAACAAAACAAAACAAAAAAAAATTAATCTCAGAGATACCGGCTCTGGAGAGAACCTGAGAGCATGGGGCTAAGGAGATGTGGCTGCAGAAGGTGTCAGATCTGAAGACTTTGGATCCAAGGTCCTAGAAACCTTCGGAGGCTCTGAAGAAGGTGTGGAGTGAGGAGACCAAGCAGGTAAGCATTTACGGGGCTCCCTTGGTTTCTAAAATTTATGAGAAGGGGTTTGAGCCCCTGAAGAACTGCCTATGGAAGAAGCTCATGCTGGAAGGAGGCCTTTTGAAATTAGCTTGTTTCTCCTGTCACTTATCGCTCTTGCATTAAAGGCTGCACAGATGGAGCAAGGGATGTCCAGATGTGCTGGGCCCAAACAATAAACGCATCCCTATGGAGATCAGAATTGGGGATCGCATGCTCACAGGAAGTGCATTTCTTAAATCCAGTAGGCTTATCAAGCCATGCTGGAAAAACGAGTAGAAAGAAAAGCACTTTTTTAAATTTAAATTTTTTTAATAAGGAAAAGGATGGAAAAGGGCAAGCTACCAACAATGGTGTATACAGAATTTAGCTACGGTAGGAGAGAGTAACAGACTACCAACTATGGTAGTACAGGAATACTAAAAAATTCAGTGAGGAAAGTTATAGAGGGTAAGGGCTTAACATATTATAGAAAAATAATTATACAGAAAAGAAAATAAATAGCTGTTCACTCACTATAACACACAAGTGTTATAGTGAGTGAACCTACCACCCTAGAACACAAAAAAGGAAAAAAACTAAGGGTAATGCTGCTCAATGCCAGAAGTCTAAATCTCAAAATGCACGCACTCGAGGCCCTTCTCAGTATGGAGAACATCGATGTCTGTGCTGTGACAGAAACCTGGTTCAAGGCTCCTGAGAGCACCCCAGCACTATCAGGTTTTACCTCATATCATGCGTTCCGGCCCCAAAATCCGGACAATACCAAGAAAGGAGGGGGGGTATCCATATTCATCAAGGACACCCACACCTCAAGACTGGTGGCAACGCATGATGCATCGGAGACCATCCAGGTGCAATTAACCATAGGCAAGACTGCTCTGCAAATTGTAGCATGTTACAGGCCACCCTCACAAACTCAGGAACCTCACATGGCTTTCCTGAAAACACTGGAGGGTTAAATGTATCTCCAAACACCATCATACTAGGTGACTTCAATTACCCTAATATAGACTGGGAACACTACTCAAGCCCAAACACTCTAGCCCAAAAGTTCCTGGAATTCATAAACTCAAATGCCATGGAACAACTAGTCACCATCCGCACAAGAGGAGAAAACATACTTGATCTCATCATCACGAACATGGGAGCACAATGTTCAACACCAGAAGTATACCCCTCACTGGTGAGATCAGATCACAAACTAATCTCGCTGGAGGTCCTCATCCCACCCGCACCTGAAAGAAAAAACACCACAGTAAAGAACTTCTCGAAAGCCGACTTCACACTTCTAAAGACTAGTGTGGTCTCCTTTAAGGCCCCCGAGCCGGCGGAGAACAGTACTCAAGCCGCTGAATCACTTACAAATGCCTTCTACCAGCACCTGCAGGACTGTATGGATAAGGCAATCCCAAGCAAAACAAAGACTCTTTGTAACAAAGGCAAGCGTCCAGTCTGGTGGACCCCAGCCATAAACAAACTCTACAACAAAAGGAGGAAGCTACTACAAGACAGAGCAAAATCCTTAAAAGGTAAGACACCTTTGATCACTATAAGTAAAAAACTAAGAGCTCTCATAAAATCATCCAAAGCAAATTTTGAGAGAAAAATAGCTAAAGACTCGAAAGACAATCATAAGGCCTTCTTTAGCTATGTTAGAAACCTGGGAGGAAACTCCCAGATATGCTCAGAACTAGTTCAAAATGATGTGAAGATTACTGATCCTACAGACATTGCCAACATACTGGCTGACAGGTTCAGTGCAAACTTCTCCCCAAAGGAGAGATATCTATACCAAACGATTGCAGCCCCCCAAACATCTCTAACGCCCAAGTGAGAACTGCTCTCTCCAAAGCAAAAAACACAGCATCCATGGGACCTGATGGTGTCCCCAGCTGTGTGCTCCACGAACTCAACGAGGAATTAAACCCACAGCTAGGACAGCTGTTTAATCATAGTCTCATCTCTGGATACGTACCCAGGGAGTGGCGCACTGCGACTGTGGTCCCACTTCACAAAGGCGGTGCCTCCACCGACCCTGGAAATTACCGGCCCATTAGCTTGACAAGCCTTATCTGCAAAGCCATGGAGAGGATCATAATGGACCTCATAAATAAAGACATAGGGAATTTGCAGACTTTGGATCCAACCCAGTTTGGCTTTGTCAAAGGCAGATCATGCCTTTTAAACTTGGTTGACTTTTTCGAAACAGTCACCAAAGCCATTGATGAGGAAAGGCAGTCCATACAGCCTACCTCGATCTGGCGAAGGCCTTCGATACAATACCCCACTCGGGTATCATTGAAAAACTCATCAGCTTAAATGTTAACCCATACATCACAAGATGGGTTGCAAACTGGCTGAGTGACAGAGCCCACAGGGTCAGAGTTGCTGGCGCCATGTCAGACTCTAAGCCTGTCACAAGTGGTGTCCCACAGGGCTCAGTCCTGGGCCCACTCTTGTTTGGCATCTACTTTTCCAGTACAAGCAAACACAGGAGGGTTATGGCTGACAAAGTTTGCAGATGACTGCAAACTGGGCGCCGTGGTCGAAAACACATCTGACACAGATATCCTTCAGAAGGGTCTCACAGAAACGGATAACTGGTGCCAGAGCCATGGCCTAAAGTTAAATGCCAAAAAATGCATAGTCATACCCTTCGGGAAAAACAAGGTTACCCCTAGCTACCATATAGGTGGCAATCCACTGAGCACAGAAGAAGTTATCAGGGACCTGGGGACCCAGGTTGACAGTAGCCTGTCATTCGACACCCATGTAGCTAAAGTAGTTAGGAAAACCTTCTACATTGCCCACCTTATCATGAAGGGATTCACATCTAGATCAAGGGAGGTCATGGTCTCCCTATACTCATCACTCATCAGACCAATGATTGAGTACAATGCCCCATTCGGAATGTATCTGACCCGACACTTGCAGCAGCTGGAGAGGCCACAGAGGTTCCTCACCAAAAGGATAAAGGGTCTCAAAAATCTGTCCTATGCTGCCCGACTGAAAGAACTCCAGCTCTATTCAGTCGCTTACCGCTTGCTTAGAGGTGACCTTTGCCTGACATACAAGGCCATGTCAAACCCAGATATGATGAATATGCTTCACCTCAAAAAATCTAGATCCGTCAGAGCCACAAGGGCGGGAGACTTAAACCTAGATACGGCTATTAATAGGACGTGCTGGAGGGATAGATTCATCACCCAAAGACTCCCTATGCTGTGGAACAAAATCCCGGTATATGTGAGGCAGAGCACCTCGCTGGCCTTGTTCAAGAGAAATCTTGACCAATGGATGGGAGATCGCAGATATACCCCAGGGATTACCTCAGTGTCACTGCTCGACAGAGGCACAGCAAAATAATGGGTATAGTTCCCCATACTAAAGGGGTGGCGTAAGCCACAAAACTATGGGCTAGGCTTGTAAATGCCCTCGGGCAGATAGCCTAGTATGAACCTATGAACCTATGAACCTAAGTAACTCGAACAATCACAATCCCGACCGATCTTGAAGAGAGGCAACCAAGATTTGAGGTATTGCAATAGTCAACGGCATTATGGGTAAGGGAAGAGCTCGAGAGTCAGATGCTAGAATCTATAGAAGGTGGCTGAGTCAGATCCAGGGGTCAAATCTGAACCCATTCTTTGAGGAATGAAATAAAATGACAACATCAGATGACTGGTTAAGGATCGATACAAGATATATGACAATCATTTAATATTTAGAGAAATTTTGGACAGTTTGTAGAGAAATTACAGGTAAGTTAGTCTAATATAAAGATGAACTGCAATATGAAGTGATAGAAAAAGAGGCTTATTGTATAATTAGAGAGAAAGTCAGGGAAGAGAATTAGATAGCAGTAAAAAAGTAAGTGAAGAAGGGAGAATAAGGTGGTATAAGGAATGAAAAGGTTCTTGTTCATGTTTAGGTGTATAGTTTACCCTGGTTTTGAGCTATCAAGATTTTACCTAGAGAGTCTTTCAGAGTGGTTGTGAAAGATGGGATGGTGGGTATAGACCAAATGGGTACAGGTAGGGAGTTCCAGGCTTTAGCGACGTAGTACGAGTACATGCAATGCCCGTCAGATTTGCTAGGTTTGTAGACAGAAATTTTTGGTCATTGGACACAATGACTGACTAGGAACATAGTTATGTAGAACTTTTTTTAGTGTTGAACAGGCAGATCGATGCTGGATAATTTTATAGGTGGTATGAAATTGTGTATATGCTAGTTGATGTGGCAGTTCTAACAAATTTAAGCTTTTCAGTGGTATACAGTGATGGTTTCTGAAGAGGTATGTGCTGCAAATTTAACAACTCTTGTAGCATTGTTCAAGTTTTAATTTTTGTGAAGCCTGGAGGTTAGTAAGGATGGGAGCACTGTAAAGCAGTGTGGGTAGGAGATATGTAATGACAAGTGTAGTTTTAGCTGAGTCTGTGAGAAAGTTTTTGGCTCTGTAAAGCATCCCTAGTCTTTGAGTTATTCTTATGCAATTTTGTATACATAGGTCGAAAGTAAGATTATCATCCACTATCTATATAGCTATAGGTCTAAAGTTATTAATGTCTGCTGAGTTTCCTCATTTGTGCAGAGGAATAATGTGTGACTTTTTCCAGAGACAGGGATTGTGGGAATTTCTGGATTGACCTATTTATAAGGATTAAGGCAGGATAGGCAATGCTATTGGCTGCTATTTTTAGGTACTCTCTTAGAAGGTAATCAGCTGAAGAAAAGCATGATTTAAGTTTGTTTAAGAGTAGTTTTATATAGGATGCAGGCACAAGTATGAAGTGAAAGTGGATGTGGTGATATGCGGCTGTTGGGCAGAGCTGGGTTTAGATATTCAGGAGTCCTTGTTTAGAGATACTATGCTATCTATAAAATAAAAGTTGAACTGTATTGCAATTTTGAGTGGTGAGTTATTAGGAGAGGGGTTTGGGCTGAATTTTTTGCCAGGATGTAAGATGTGTTTAGTATTATTCTGAAAGTTATTATAGTATAGTTTTTTTAAGTTTCTGTCTTCATTTATTTGCTTTTTAACATGACTGCGAAGCATTCTGAAGTTTTCAAGATATTACAGTGTTTTACATTTTTGCCATTCTTTCTGTGCTTTTTCTCTATCCTGCATTAGCATTCTACTCTTTTTGGATATCTAAATTGCATTATTAGTTTTCAATCTCTTCCTTCGAGGAGGTGCAATGCTATTTTGGATATTTAGAAAAGTTGCATTGAATTCAATTGCAGCATCATCTAAGAGGAGGATTTTTAGGAAGTTCCAGTTAACAGATGATACTATAGTAATGAACATTTTTGGGTTAAACTTGGAAAGATTAATCGTCGTTTTATAAATATATTGTTTAACTGGATGCGTGAGATGTCTAGTTATACAGATTTGGAGATGATCACTGAGAGAGTCTGACACTGTACCTGTGGTGGAGTATTTGCTAGGGTCTGATTCTAGGATCCAGTCTAATACAGAATTTGATGTCTTGCTATAATGTATGGGCTATTAATTAGTTGTGTGAAAGCATGTATGTTCATGCTAGATTTAGGGGAGCTAGATTTTATGTACAACCAACTGACATTCACATCACCTAGTAATATTTTTTCTTGAGGAAATGTAATGGATATCCAATGTAGGCTATCTTCCATTTTAGCTGTATTGTCAACAAGAGGGATATAAAAGATAGCAATACATATTTGTTTCCAATTGTTTGTTTTGAAGAAAGCAATAAACTCTGCTGAACTGAATTTTGGTGTTGGTTGGTACTGGAAGATATTTAAGCAATACCACCACCTTTCTTCTTTATATGGTTATTACAGATAATATTATAGCCAGGAGGTATAATTTTGGAGTTGTTTATGCTGGATTTAAGCCAAACTTCAGTTACAGCAAGGATATCAGGTTTATGTCGAGTAATCCAGGCATATAGTTCAGTAGTTTTATTTCTTATATTTCTAACATTTATTGCAGCAAATATTAGATCACCAGGGTTGAGGACTGGCTGTTGTTGGGTTATAGAAGTGTGTGGGAGAGAAATATCTTTCTGTTCATTGTGATATGTGGAGTCAGGATTAGGGTGTATATCATCTCCTAGAAGGATTTCAGTATACTGGGGAATTATGCATACTTGTTTTTTGGATAGGATTCTTGCACTTAATTTTGTTCTGGTTTGAGTTGAAGTGCAAGTAATCAGCCTATATTTGGAATAAAGGTGAGGGGCAATACTAAATAGGTTTGGTGCAACGTGTGGAGAGTGTAAAGAGGAAGTATGGATAGATGGCTGGGACAGAGTTGGAGAGATGTTGTGGTATATTATTGAGTTATGGTAGGATGAAAGATGGCATAGTAGAAGGGGAAGAATAGAGAATATGCTGAAGTGTAGCATAATTAATAACAGGAATCTGTATTTTATAGATGTCAGGTAGTGGGGGATTAGCAATGAAGAAGGAAACAAGAAGCTGCAGGACAGTAGGAGAATTAGTGATGGTAGATCCTGACACCTGGAAGTGGACAGGCAAGGAGAGAAGTACTTTCTGTAAAAGAAGAGAGGTAGGCTGTCCTGCTATCTTCTTTGGAATGTAAGGAATAGAGGTATATTAAAGGCTAGAATATAATGATGTAGTCAAAATAAAAAGAAATGAGAGTTTATTTGTGAAAATATAATAATACAATGTGGAATAGATAACTACTATTAGGGAGGATTGAGATTATAAATGGATATAGTGCAAAGCAGTATGGGAGAAAGAACAACAGTTGGGAATGGTGCTAAAAAGTAAATAGAGACAGGGAAGTAGGAAACAAAAAACAAAAGTGTATGTATAGGAGAAGTAAGGTCATTTGGGGAAGGTTTTGGAATAAGAGTCACAAGAGAAATGTGTGTGTAGAAAGTATAATATAAGAGTAAGGGGGATGGAAATCATGTGTAGGGTAGGGGAATGAAGTAAAGATGAGCATAATTAATAGGAGAGATGAGAAACAGCATTCCTCATTTAACTACAAGTATTTAGTGGCATCTTCATTTAGTTGTAGGGCTGTGTGACTTTCTATTCTTTGCTTGACTATTGCTGAGCTTTGTCTGCATTTCATTTTGGGTTGGAATTATTCATTTAAGGTTTGGTTACCTCCATTTTTTATCTTTACTCTTACATTGCACTTTGCTTTGTTTGAGTTTTTTTCTTCTTTTTGGAGTTTTAAGAGGTCTTGGCTACGGTCAGTTTGAAAAGAATTATTTTGCAGACAGTGAAAAAAATCTAGCTAATTAGTGGGAAGAACTGAGAAATACCATCCATCATTTAACTATAAGCATCTAGTGGCATCTTTATTCAGCTTTAGTTATGTGTGACTTGCTGTTATTTGCCTGACCACTGTTAATCTCTGCATTTGTTTTTTTCATACCCACCAACACTACTCCAATTGTGCTTTTAAACAGATCCCTATTAAATCAGTGAAGGCTTAAAATAACGAATGCTGTTTAATCGACCCATTTTAATCAAACCTGCGAAATCCCGAATGCACGGAACAGCAATTTTTTTTCCCCAGGGAAAAAAAATTACTGAGCTATTTTTGGGACTTTGCCATTTCCTCCACTGTGGTGTGATCTTGGAGTTGGTATATTTAAGTAAGGGGGTGTGGGGGGCAAAGCCCTCTACTTTATTTTGTGTGTTTTTTTTGTTTTTGTTTTTTTATGGCGCAGCGATTTTTTTCCCTGGGAAAAAAAATCTCTGTTCTGTGTGTTCAGCAATTTGCCATTTCACATTTTAGGGTCAGTTATACAGCGTTCTCTATTTTAAGTGTTCACTGTTATAATATAGACCCTTTTAAACTTGGTGGCTTTTGAGTTACCCACCCTCTATTATAAATATGACTTTGGACAGTCCTCACAGTCTAATATCATCAGCCCATCCTACTGAGCACTGAGAGATCATCTGGGAAGCTTCACCCCCTTAGTCTCTTAAAATTGAATTATATTCTGTTTCCTACCTTACCACTTACTAAAAATACTGTATTTGTAATAGTTCTTACTTTATTTAGCTTTTTTGCTGCATATTTTTAAAGTGTTCAGTTGGATTAATCTGGTGCATTTATTACTGCTTATTAGTAGCATGACTATAGGTTCATAGGTTCATAGGTAGGTACTAGGCTATTGGCCTCTAGGGCCTATATAAGCCTAGCCAAAAAGTACCTTGGCTTTCGCCACCCAAGAATATTATTTTCCTGTGCCGCTGTCGAGCAGAGCCACAGAAGTGATCCCCGGGGTGAATTTCCTATCGCCCATCCAATTATTAAAATTTTTCTTGAAGAGTGCTAATGAGGAGCTTTGTTTGATATAGATAGGTAGTTTGTTCCAGAGTATGGGAAGTCTCTGGGACAGGAATCTATCCCTCCAGCATGTTCTGTTCATTGTGGTGACAAGGTTTAGGTCCCTAGAGTGTGTAGCTCAGAGGGACTGGGATTTCTTTAAGTGGAGCATGTCCAATAGCTCTGGGTGTGACATAGCTTTGTATGTTAGGCAGAGATCACCTCCGAGTAGGCGATATGCGATGGAGTAAAGCTGGAGTTTTTTGAGATGGTCTGTGTAGGGCATCTGTTTGAGGCCGGTAATCCTATCTGTGAGGTATTTCTGTGGCCTTTCCAGTTATTGTAGATGTCTTACGAGGTACATACCAAAAGGGGTGTTGTACTCTATAATGGGGTCTAATGAGTGACGAGTAGAGGGGAACAATGACCTCTTTTTTCCTGGATGAGAAACCTTTTGTGATGAGGTGTGCGACGTAGAAAGATTTCCTGACTACTGTGGAAATGTGATTATCAAAGGAGAGACTACTGTTCACCTGTGTCCCAAGGTCTCTTATCACACTTTCGGTGTTAAGTGGACTACTGCCTATGTGGTAGTTCATGGGTACAGAGTTTTTACCAAAAGGGATGACAATGCACTTTTTGGCGTTGAGCTTGAGGTCATGACTTTGACACCAGGCATCTGTCTCAGTGAGGCCCTTTTGTAGGATGTCCACATCATTAGGAGCTTTGATTATGGCTCCTAGTTTGCAGTCATCTGCGAACTTCGTTAGCCAAAGACCTTTTGTGTTAGTCTGTACTTCAGAGAAGTAGATACCAAACAGGAGAGGACCCAGGACTGAACCCTGTGGTACTCCACTTGTCACTGGTCTGAAGTTGGATTTGGAGTCTGCTACTTTCACAGTGTGGGTTCAGTCAGTGAGCCTGTTGGCAACCCATCTTGTGACATAGGAATTTATACCAAGTTTAGTGGGTTTATCTATAATTCCAGAGTGGGGGGTGGTGTCAAAAGCCTTGGCGAGCTCTAGATAGGCTGTGTGAACCACCTTACCCTCATCTACGGCTTTGGTGACCACTTCAAAGAAGTCTATCGGATTTAGAAGACATGATCTGCCCTTTACAAACCTGAACAGGGTGGTGTCCAGAATTTGGAGATTATTAGTGTCATTGTTTATAAATTCCATGATGATATGTTCCATAGCCTTGCAGACCAGGCTCGTCAGGCTAATGGGGCGGTAGTTCCCGGGGTCCATGGTGGCTCCCCTTTTGTGGAGTCGGATAACCGTCACTGTGCACCATTCAGTGGGCACAAAGCCTGAGGTGAGGTTATGACTGAATATGGTACTTAGGTGGGGTGCCAGTTTGTTCTGTAGTTCGTGTAGAACGCAGCCTGGGATGTTGTCAGGTCCCATGGATGCTGTGTTCTTAGCTTTAGAGAGTGTGTTTTTTTACCTGCGCAGCTGTGATTACATGATCTTTGCATTCTTCCGGTATAGAGATGGGCCCTTTAGGGGATGAGAGGGGGGTAAAGTTAGCACTGAACCTATCTGCCAGGGTGTTGGCAATATCATTTGGTTCTGTGTATTTAGTGCCATTGTGCTGTAACTCAGAGCAGATCTGAGTGTTGCCATTGAGATTCTTGACATAGCTGTAGAATGCTTTGTGGTTGTCTTTAGAATCAGTGGCGATTTTGTTTTCGTAACTAGCTTTGGAGGATTTTATGAGGGATCTCAGCTTGTTGGGATTTTACTCTTTTTTGCAACAGTTTCTTTCTTCTGTTGTAGAGTTTG
This sequence comes from Protopterus annectens, assembly GCF_019279795.1. Taxonomy (NCBI): domain Eukaryota; kingdom Metazoa; phylum Chordata; order Ceratodontiformes; family Protopteridae; genus Protopterus; species Protopterus annectens. Next base: position 961,404,498 of record NC_056746.1, read on the forward strand.
TTTATGGCAGGGGGCCACCAGATTATCTTCCTATTTTTGGAGAATAGCATCTTGGTTCTGTTAGGGATTGCACGATCCATGCACTTGTGTAAATGCTTATAAAGTGCATTTGTGTAGGATTCAGCAGTCATACCTCTAATGTCCGTCAGCATGGGTGTCGTGAAGTTTGCCACTTCTGTCTTAAGAAGTGTGAAGTTGGCTTTGGAGACATTTTTTATGGTGGTTTCCCTAATGGGGAGTGGGGGCAGGATGTGGATGTGTAGGGTGATTAGCTTGTGGTCAGATCTGACCAACGAGGAATTGACATCTGGTGTGGAACACCAGTTGCCCATGTTGGTAATTACCAGGTCTAGGATATTGCTGCCCCTGGTGGGGGTGTGGATAAGTTGATCCAGGGCATTGGACTTTATGAATTCCAGAAAATGTTGAGCACAAGAGTTGGTACATGAGTAGTTTTCCCAGTTAATGGTGGGGTAGTTGAAATCACCCATTATTAGGGTATTAGGTTGTACCCTAATATTTTCCAGTGTATCAAGAAATGAGTGGGAACCCTGGGGCATGGTGGGGGATCTGTAGCAAGCTATAATTTGGACTGCGCTCTTGCCCAGAGTTAGTTGTACTTGAATAATCTTGGCTGCATTATGCTGAGCAACTCGCCTGGAGGTGGGGATATCCTTAATGAATATGGACACACCTCTGCCTTTAGTGTTTCGGTCCAGGTTAGGTGGCCGGAAGGTGTGGTATGAATTATAGCCTGGTAATGCAGGGGTGCTCTCTGCAACTTTGAACCAGGTCTCTGTCACTGCACAGGTGTCGATGTTCTCCATTTTAAGGAGTGACTCGAGTGAGTGCATTTTGAGGTTTAGACTTCTACCTTTGAGTAGCATTGGTAGCATTGTAACAGTTATTCTAAGCCTCTTCGTTCTGATTTAAGCACTTGGACTCCAAACTAGTTATCTTACATTAGGAGGGTGTGGTTTACACTCTTCCTTGTGGCAGGAGAGGTAGCTTACAGCTTTCTGAGTTTGAAATTGCTGGTTGAAGACTTACTGTGTCTGTTATTCTGAAAGTGTCTTTATTCTGGTTTAAGCACTTGGACTCCAATCCAGTTATTTTATATCACAAATGTTTGTGGTCTACACTCTTTTGGAAGGAAAGGGTAACTACCACCCTTCTGAGCTGAGAATTGCTGGTGAAGGCTTATAGTGTATATTATTCCAAGCACTTGGGTTCCAAAACACTTATTTTACATTAGGAAGGTCTGTGGTCCACACACTTGTAGCAGGCGAGGATAGCCTACACCCTTCTGAGATTGGAATTGCTGCTGTAAGTCTTATTGTACTTTATTTGATTGGCTAGATGGCTAGCTTGTTTAAAATTTAAATCTCTGAGCCTGAGGTGTTTGGCAAACATGCTACTTGAGAAGAAGAGTGTTGCTGGTTTCTGCTAGGCTCTACCAAAGCTAAGACTTACATTACCATAGCTACCGTTTTGGCACATGATTTTCACTGCATTCATTGAGTGTGTCTTGAATATCTGCACTTTTTGACCTTTTTTACAGTCTGTATTTAGAATTGCCTGGGTTCCACTTGTGAGAGTAAAGGGGACACAAGTCGCTTTCTGGCCCAGGATTGTGTAAAGGAAAGACGATTGTACTGTTTTTGATTTGCCAGATAGCCTTGTTTGTGTTTTTTTAACAAATCTCCTCTGCTATTTAAGTGCCACATTTGCACAATGCTTGGCTCATAACCTACAAACAATCTAAATCTTACTTTATCTTATTCACTGTTTCACCACTTATTTTTCACATTGTTTTTGTCACAGCTGCATTAAATAAAAGTTATATATTCACCATAACTATGCATCTGTGTTGTCTGTTTTCATCCTTCCTCAAATGATGGGGTCTCCGATCCAACTTTGGCCACGTCTAAAGACTTGGATGTGTACCTCGTGTTCCTCCCCTTACCCATAATCGTCCTCATCAACAGCATCACTTCAAATTGAGTTTGTCCTCCTTTCACTCTACAGTGTGTGTACAAACAGTTATCATATAAAGAAGCAATATAGAAAAATAAAATAATATCCAAGGCAAAAACTATGTTGGTAAGAGAAACAAAAAGAAAGGAGTCGGATCTCATCAATCAGTCAAGGAAGACATTTACTCCACACAGGCCAAACTAAAAGTCTTGGAATTAGAAAAAAATTGTGAAACAGGAAGTGGGAATGGAAGGAGGGAGGTTGGGGAAGGACGAAAACAGACAACACAGAGTCATAGTTATGGTGAGTACATAACTTTTACATCAAATGTTGTCTTTTTCATCCATTTCTAAACTGATGGGGCAGAGTCCAAAGCTAAAGAAAACCTAGGATGGTCCTTAAGGAAGGATATTCTGGAGCAGAGCAAAGCCAAACACTACTCTTTTCCTAGATATGATGTATTTGTAGTGAGCAGTAAAGATATGCAAGTTAGACCAAGTGGCAACTCCACAAATGTCATCTATAGAAACCATAGGCCAGAAAGCACAGGACGTGGCTACCGATCTGGAGGAATAAGCCTTAGGAGGTCTGTGAAATGTCAGTCCATTTTTGTTGTATACAAATGAAATGTAGTCAGTAAGCCACTTGGCTAAAGTCACCTTTAGGACACATTTTCCCATATTAGCTTTGAAAAAGGAAATAAAAAAGAAGTTATGTACTCACCATAACATTCCATGTGAGTTGTTCCATCTCGCCTTTATTCATCACTGATGGGTCTGGATCCGATCCTCGGCTCCGACAAGGCCGACTAGCAAGCTCAAAGTTCTCCAGTAGTTCAAGACCCCACCCCTTATCCCATGATGCACTGCTGGAATTACCTCAGATCTTGTTTGCTGCATACCATATAAAAGTACAACAATAATTCTGCCTAGTATGAATACACACTGAAAAACCAGGATGAAGACAGCCTCCAGGTCAACTGTCAGCCAGGAGGGGGAAGGAGGGAGGGACATGAGAATGAAGGAGAGGTGGAACAACTCACATGGAACATTATGGTGAATACATAACTTCTTTATGTGAAGTTGTTCAATCTTGCCATTCATTCATCACTGATGGGTAGCGTCCCTAGCACCCTGATCTTGGGTGGCTCACGGAAGTACACTCTTCAGAACCGTAGAACCAAATGAAGCCCTGTCCCTGGAGGCCTTATCCACTTTGTAATGAGTTATAAAAGTGTGAGGTTTAGACCAGGTGGCTGCTGCACAGATGTTATCCAAAGGCAATTTGGCTTGAAAGGCTGACGAGATAGAAACTGCTCTGGTCAAATGAGCCTTTACCTTACTAGACAATGGCATATTATGAAAAGCATATGTACAGGTGATGCAATCTGACAGCCACTTAGACAGGGTTGTTTTAGCAACTGGTTTACCTTTCCTGGTCTCAGAAAAGGACACAAAGAGCTGCTCTGATTTCCAAATGTCTTTGGTTCTGTCCAAATAAAATCTAAGTTGTCTATGAACATAGAGTTTATGCAACATATATTCCAATTTGTTGATATGATTAGGGAAGAAAACGGGTAACTCAATGACTTGATTAATGTTAACCTCAGAGCATACTTTGGGCAGAAAGGATGGATTAGTTCTGAGAGATACTCTGTCAGTATGGAAGATCATGTAAGGGGGCTTGATGGAAAGGGCTTGGAGCTCTGACACTCTATGGGCTAAAGTGATGGCTACTAAGAAAATAGTTTTCCATGACAAGAATTTTAGTTCACAAGATGATGCAGGCTCAAAAGGAGGAAGAATAATACGAGATAACGTAAAATTCAAATTCCAGGGGGAATAAGGTGTGTTCACTGGAGGCCTTATGTGAAAGGAACCTTTTAGAAAAGCCTTAGACAATTGGCGAGCCATAATATTCAAACCATCAATTCCTAGATGGAAATTGGATATAGCAGCTAATTGTACTCGTACCGTAGCTGTCACTGCTCCTTTGTTGAAGATTTCTGTCAAGAATTGTAAGATAGAAGACAATGGCACTTGATAAGGGTCAATGTTGTGGGAAGAAGCCCAAATGGAAAATCTCTTCCACTTACTACAATACAATTTTCTGGTGGAATGTTTGTGGGAAGCCAACAAAATCTGACTAGTGTCATGGGAAAGATTAAAGAGCCTGGCTATGCGGGGAATTGGAGCAGCCAAGCAGTTAGCTTCAGTGTCTGCAATGACGGGTGAAGATCTCCTGACGGATGTGCCAAAAAGTCCGGAACTGGGTCCAGGATCCATGGATCTTCCAGAATATGATGATAAAGAAACAGGAACCAAATCTGCCGAGGCCAATGAGGGGCTATGAGGATGATTGTCCGTCCCAGCGATTTTGCTTTCTGTAAGAATTTGGAAATCAGGGGAATTGGTGGAAATGCATAAAGGAGTCCCGGGGCCAACTGTGGACAAGAGCATTTCTCGGGGAGTGACCTGGTGTGGGAATTAGGGCAAAATAGCTTCTGCATTTGTTGTTGATGTGACTGGCAAAGAGGTCGCAGGAAGGCTGGCCCCATTTGAGGAAGATTCTGTCCGCAATCTCTTGTTTGAGGGGCCATTTGTGGGGTAACAAAATTGCTCTGCTCAGTCTGTCCGCTATTACGTTGGATTTGCCTGGGATGTGCATTGCCAACAGAAAGCGCTGGGACGACAGTGCCCACTGCCATACTCTGAGGGCTTCTCGGCAAAGGGGATAAGACTTGGTCCCGCCTTGTTTGTTCAGATACCAGACCACTGACATGCTGTCTGTCTGTATTGCAATTGTCCCTAGAGGAAGAGAGTCCTGAAAGAATTGCAACACTAGAAGTACTGCTCTCATCTCCAGGACATTGATATGCAGATGTAATTCTTGATCTGTCCATGTGCCTTGGGCAGTCTTTCCCTGAAATAGCCCCCCCCCCCCATCCTATCAGGGAAGCATCCGTGGTCACAGTGGCAACAGGAGGGGGAAGCATGAAAGGATGCCCTATTGTGACATGAAGAGACGTCAACCACCACTGAAGATCCTTCTTGCAGGAATTTGTTATCAGGATCATGTGACTCATTGGAAGTTCTTGGTAAGACCATTGCATGAATAGAAGCCATTGAAGGATTCTCATATGTATCCTTGTTAAGGGGATTGCTAGAATAGCTGTCGCCATCAATCCTAGAACTTTCAGTACCTCTGCTGCTGGTGCTCTGTTCTTTGATATTAGGGACATGATGTGTTGGCACAGAATAGAGATTCTTTCTGGTGGAAGGCGGAGAGTGGTGGTTGACGTGTCTGGTTCTGTCCCTATAAAAATAATATGCTGTGATGGCAACAAGGCAGACTTTTTGAAGTTGACTGTAATGCCTAGCTGATCGCAGAGTGTCAGAGTAGCCTTTCACGCTTGAAGAAGTTGATGTCTGGTGGTGGAGGTAATGAGCCAATCATCTAGATACGGAAACACATGGAATCCTAGACGCCTCAGGTAAGCCGTGACTATTGCCATGCACTTGGTGTACACTCTGAGGGGTGTAGTGAGAACAAAGGGCAGAGCTCAGAATTGATAATGATTGGCTCCCAGCCAGAAACGCAGGTGATCTCTGGATGGTCTGGCCATTTTTATGTGGTAGTACGCATCCTTGAGATCGATCAAGCACGTCCAATTGTCCTTCCCCAACAAGGGGAGTATGGACTGTAGCATGACCATTTGGAACTTCTCTTTTCTCAAAATTGGTTGAGTAAGTTCTGAATTCTGTCTGGTCTGCTGGGACTAGCTGGATGACTCTTTTTCTAGCAATCAGCGTACCTCTATTGCTGCTTGTCCCAAATGACTGGGTGGAACGTCTGGGATTTATTTGACGGGAAGAGGCTTGGTAGAGAATGGTATGAAATACCCTCTGGAAATAATACTTCGTACCCAACTGTCGTTTGTTATATTTAGCTAGGCTTTGGGGTACAAAGATAAGCGACCCCCGACCACCTCCAGCGTAGGACAGCTGGGCCTCCCTTCAGGAGCACTGGTAGGATTGACCAGAAAAGGGATCTCTTGTCACCCTGGTGTTGCAGACCTCCTCTGCCGCAAGGGCGGCATCTTCCATTGAAACCCCCTCCTCTGCCTCTGGAGGGGGGCTCTCCACATGTGTCTTGAAAGGCTCCTTGGGCTTTCGGGAACCACATCTTTCCTCCCCTCTGACCTTTGGGAAAGGGTCGAGTGGGGTTGGAAAAACGGACTCTGACGGCAGACAGAGTCTTTCCTTCTTGCTCACACCTGGTTAAAGTCTCCTTCACATTTGGCCCAAACAAGGATGAGCCGTCAAATGGGGTATTAGTAAACGAAGACTTGAAGAGTTCTGCGAAGAAACAGAGTTGCATCCAGGCATGCCTATGGAGAGCGATTCCTGTACCTGCGGCTCTACTCGAATCATCAGCTGCATATGATACAAGACGCATGGACAAGTTGACTATCGAATTGAGGGTAGAAAGCTAAGTGGCAATCTTATCGCATACACTCAAATCTACAGCACCCTGAAGAGTATCTCCCAACTCCTTAAGGAGATCTCTCTGCAGTCTGGTAAAATGTGTCAAGTAGTTCAGTGATCTGAGTGAGAAAGTTGCTGAACTGAACATGCATTTCCCATATCTATCCATGATCCTAGATTCTCTATTAGGAGGATGGATAGATGAGAAAGTCTCAGACATTTCCTTTTTGGTGGCTGCCACCACCACCATGGCATCAACAGGGACTCCCTTGGTCAAAAATAACTTATCCACAGGGGCTGAAATAAACTTATTTGGCCTCCGAGGAACAGGTTCCATAGATTCTGGAGACTCCCATGCCCTACGAGAGACCAGATCCATAAGCTCGTCATAGGGTAGAGATACCCAAGAGGTGGAAGGTTGAGACCCAAATGCCTTCAGGAGAACTGACTAGTCCTCAGTAGGGCTCTTGGACTGCCAATCACCCCTCTGCCTAAGGATTTCAAGAATCTCTGCAAAGGAGATGTCCTCAGAGGAGGATCTGTGGGACCCTTCTGATTCATCCAGGTCGGTGTCCGATGTGATAGACTCCTGGGGGGAGTCCAAATGCCTCCTCTTGCATAATCTTTTCCTAGGAAAACTCTTCAGGGGGAACTTCTGGAGAGGTCTCAGAAGAGCAGGACGCGCCCTGTGGGGCTACCTGTGGCTCTGGGTCTCTACACTTGGGAGGGCCAGAGGAAACAGACACAGGCACTTTAGGGGAAGAAGAGGCCAGACCTTGAGATGAGGAAGTCTTGGGAGACAACACTTGCCTCATGGCATCGAAAGCACCATGGCTGCGATGAGAAGGAGTCGATGGCTCCGATGGAGCCGCGATCTCCTCCCGCATCGAAGCCATAGGCTCCGAGCCCGAGGTAGAAGCCGGAGGCCCTGAGAGGAAGAGTCGGCACCAACAAGTCGGTGCAGCTATCTTCCCCAGACTCGACCGGAGACTATCAGCTCAGAGGAGGAGCAGACAATTCAAGGATAGTGGTCTTCGGCTCTGACAGTTGTGTCTGAGCTGACAGCAATTTAACTAGGCCTGGTGCCTTCAAGAGTTTCTGAACCAGCCGGTCCATATCCAGATCAGATAAGCTGACAGAGGACCTGGAAGAGTGGACAGATGGAGCCGATTAGAGCAATATGGAAGGAGGTTTTTCGGTAACCGGTTCCAAGGCCATGTCCCGGTACCGAAAAGAGCAGACTGTTGGCTTCAAGGGCAGTGGAGCCGAATTCACCACAATTTCTGACCTCTTTCCTTTCTTGGATCTAGAATCTGTGGAAGACTTAGATGATTTGGATGATTTACTGGCTCCATCCTGGTCAGACAATGCCTCAGAAAAGGGGTGTTTAATGATACCCCTATCAATCAATTTCCTCTTCCTTTCAGCTAACAATCTTGTGGAAAAGGAATGACATATGCTGCAAGACTCTTGCAGATGTACCTCATCCAAGCAGTAAACACACTGCACATGGACATCTGTGACTGACATTTTCTGTCCACAGTCTGGGCACTTTTTAAACCCAGACTTTGGATGCTTGTTCTTGTCTTCAGACATTACACAACTCAAGCACACTGATTAACTAAGAGCTGTTTTAAACTAAGTAACTAGGTAATTCACACAAACATAGACACAGCCCAAAAAGGGGCACTAACCACTAATAACTACAACAGTAATTAGAGATCCAAAACGATAGTCCCAAAGGGGATCACTGACTAATCACTAATCCTAAGGCCAAAAGGCCGAAAGCAAGATAGAACTACTGAGGAAAGGGGTAAAAACACAGAAAAAGGTACTACTTACTAACCAGTATATCTACTGCTATGAATAAAACAAAAGTATATAAAAAATTGAAAATATAACTTGCTGAAAGTTGAAAAACTCCCAATAAAGTCTCAAGCCAAGCTGGAAACCAAGAGATCCATGCTGCGGCAAACTAGATCTGAGGTAATTCCAGCAGTGCATCATGGGATAAGGGGTGGAGTCTCGAGCTACTGGAAAACTTTGAGCTTGCTAATTGGATGTGTCGGAGCCGAGGATCGGCTCCAGACCCATCAGTGATGAATGAACGGCGAGATTGAACAACTTCACATCAGTTGGTTACCTTTAAGACAAATTTTTCCCAGTTTAGGTTTGGAAAAGAAAATAAACAGTTGGTTTGGTTTTCTGAAATATTTTGTTCTGGGGATACAGAATCAAAGTTGCCTATGCACATCTAAAAGCGGAAGAATGTTCTACCCTCTGTTGGAAAAACAGTAAAGTGAAAAACAAAAAAGCAAGGAAACAGCTACACTGTGTAGACCACACTCAGTTTTCCTTTATTCTGGTACCTCGACCATTCGCCTTCTGGGAATAATTCAACAATGCTTAAAGGACATATTTATACAAATCTAGGGAAGAGCTAAGTACATTGGAATGTAGAATGATATTAAATTATAGAGCATTACATTATGGGGGATGAGTTTAGATGCTAATTTGGCATTGTAGTGCATGTATATATTTATTAATTTAATTAGCTAGGTATTTATTATAATATTGTATTTTGAATGATTTTTTATTGGTGTTTCAGAAAATGGGTTCATACCTTTAATTGGTTAATTGGGTAATTATTGGATTAATTTAATGGGCACTATTTTTTTCAGTTTATGGTTGTGCTTATTTGACTGTTTAATAAAAACTGGAAAGGAGACAGGAAGGTTGATCGATTGATTCATAGCTAATTCCAAGGGCCCCTTAGTTGCAAAGGATGGATTCATGTGGAGAAAAACCCTGTCCATATGAAAAATTAGATATGGTGGCTTAGATGAGAGGGCTTGGTATTCTAATTAATCTGGCTGAAATGATTGTGACCAGAAAAATAAGTTTCCAAGACAAAAATTTTAAATCTGCCTTGCCAGCTAGTTCAAAGGGAGGTAAAGTCATGGCTTATAGGAAAATATTTAGATTGCAAGGTGGAGTAGGACCTTTGATAGGGGGTCAGAGTAAGAAAGTAACTTTAAAGAAACTCTTTACATACAGATGAGGCCAAAGAGAACTGGTTATGTTCTATATGAACATATGAGATGGCTGCAAGTTGAATCTTTATGGTTAAATACCTAGCACCATTGTTAAAATGGAAGCAAGAAAATCCAGAATAGCTGAAATGAATGCTGAAAATGGATATATTTGTCTCTGGGAGGACCAGTGGGAGAATCTTTTCCATTTACTGTTAAACACCTTTCCTATAGAATCCTTCTGAGAAGACATAAGGATGTGTCTGACTTGGGATGAAAATCCAGACTGTCTAACCATCATTGTAAGTGGAGAAACCATGCAGTCAGTTTGAGGGTCTGAATGTATGTCTGGATAATTTATTACTGATGGGTGAGACAGAAGATCTTGTGTCAGATCTAAAGCCCAAGGGGGTTATACAACATGAGGCCACAGAAAGGGAAAGCATACTTGTTTGAAACTAGAAAGGAAGAGTGAAGATTAATTTGCACTTACAGTGCTTTCTGAAGAAATTTTGGGATCAGTGAAACAGGTGGAAAAGGGTATAGGAGTGCTGGGAGCCAATCTTGAACTAGAGAGTCTCTCAGTGACTCTACCTCTGGGGGATCACTGTGAAGTACCTGTGCACTTGGAGTTGAGTGGGGAAGCAAACAGATTGCAGCATGATTGTCCCCACTATCACAAAATCATTTCTGTCACCAGAGGATTAAGAGACCACTCATGAGGTTGTAATATGGACCTGCTCAATTTGTCTGCTAGAACATTACACTTCCCAGGAATATACATTTCCATAAGAAAGCAACCAGAAGAGCTCACCCACTGCCAAACTCTCATTGTTTCTTGACATAGGGTATAGGACTTGGTTCCCCCTTGCTTGTTAATGTACCAGACAAGTGACATGTTGTCTGTCTGAATGGCAATCATTCCTGGAGGGACAGCATCTTAAAAAGCCTGTGACACTAATAGGACTGCTCTCATTTCCAGGATATTGATGTGAAGATTGGTCTCTTGATTGGACATAGTGCCTTGGACTGTCCTTCCCAAGAAATTCCCCCCACCCTTGATGGGAAGCATCCATGGTCACTGTGGCTGTAGGTGGTGGAAGGATCAAAGGGTGGCCCTGAGAAGCTTCTCTTGCAGTGATCCACCAGGAAACATGCTCTTTGCAAATTCTTGTAATGTGCATTGGAGCAGAAAGAGGATGGCGTCTGACAGACCATTGCACTGCCAGTGTCCGGCGAACTACCCTCATGTACCATCTTGCTAGTGGTATCAGAATTATAGAAGCTGCCATAGATCCTAGAAGTTGCAAAATCCACCCTCCTGGTGGGGAAGGATGAGACGGAAGCTTGGTCCCATAATGTACTTATCCTTGACTGAGGGAGAGCTGATATTTGTGTAACCGTGTTCAGATGAGCACCAATAAACTCCAGGACTTGAGTGGGGGAGAGCTGAGAATTGAGTTGACAGTAATGCCCAGTTGAAGACATAAATAGAGCAAGTAATCCTTGGCTTGAATGAGAAGATGCCTGGTGGGAGTAGAGAGGAGCCAGTCATCGAGATATGGAAATACCCAGAAACCTGGCAGTCTTAGGTGAGCTCCAACTACTGCCATGTACTTGGTGAACACCCCGGGGGTTGTGGTGAGACTAAAGGGCACAGCTCTGAATTGATAATGACTGGCTCCCAGCCAGAAGCAAATGAATCTCCTGGAATGTCGGTCTATTTTGATGTGATAGTATGCATCCTGAAGATCTATCGAGCACATCCAACTCTCCTTGCCAGAACTGACAGACTGGACTAAACCGTGACCATTCAGAACTTGAAGTGTTTGACATATTGGTTGAAATTGCTGAGATCCAGGTCTCCACTTTTCTTTTACACTACAAAGAACCTTGAATAAGTTATGAATCCTTGTTGGTCTAAGGGGACCATCTGGATGACTTTTTTTTCCTGGCAGTATTTGTATTTCTATGACTGCTGCTTTCCTCTGACTGGGTGGAACATCTGGAAGGTTTGTACAATGATCGGGGAGCTCTGGGGAAAAGGGTATTTAATAACCTCTTGAAATAATCCTCGGCACCCAAGTGTTTTTGGTGATGGCTGTCTGGGTCTGTGAATGCAAGAATAAACATCCCTCAAGTGATTTCAGGGTGCAGCAGTTGGGCAACCCTTCAGGAGTGATGAAATGGTTTCTCAGAGATGGGACCTCTAAAACCCAGATTTTGTAGGCCTCCTCTGCCACAAGGGTATCACCTATTATAAGACTCCCCCAGCCCCTGCCATTGGTGGGATCTGTCCCAACTGGAGTCCTGGGAACAGCCTTGCAACTTCTGGAACCACATTTTCCTGCCACCTCTCTGATTCTGGAAAAGGTTCTTTAAGATGTAAAAAAACATATCCCTATGGCAGATACAGTATTTCCATCTTGTTCACTCCTAAATAGGGTTTCTTTAACCTTGGAACCAAATAAGGTAGAGCCATTAAAAGGAGTATTGATAAACGATGACTTATCTGCAAAGTCACTGAGGCGCATCCAGGTGTGACATCTTACTGTTGTTCCTGAACCCGAAGCTCTTTAAGCACCTTCTGAGGAAAGAGAAATTAACCTTAAAGTAGTGTTTGGTAGGGAGTGTAGGGTGGCCAGTTGTGTAAAAACAATCTGCTTGTCCACTACAGACATGGACCCAGAGACGGCATTGGAAAACTCTTTAATCAATTCCCTCTGAAATCTTCAGAGATGTGCCAAATAATTCAGGACCTAAGGGCAAAGATCAGTGACACATACACACATGTTCCACACCTATCCAACTCCCTTGACTCCCTGTTGGGGTTATGGACAGCAGAACCTTGCTCTGCAAGTTCTTTCTTGGTGGCTGCTGCTACCACCATAGCATCTAATGGGAGAGACCCATGGTCTAGTGGGCCCAATCCTTTGTTGCACCTAAATATTTATCCCGTCTTTTGAGGACTGGCTCCATGACATCCAGATCCTTCCATGCTCGGTGGGAAATGAGGCCCAGAAAATAACCAATATGTTTTTTTTTAAGATATTAGAGAGGGGACGAAGAGCCAGAAATGATGTCAGTTTAAGTATTTAAGCTATATAAGCAAAACATTGTAAAAGTCATTAATCCAGCATTGAAAAATATGCCTGAGCTACGGAGATCATGTCCATTTGCTGAGGCAATAAATGAGATCTGCCATCATACTGTTGGTGAGGATGATTATGGGTAAAAGGAGGAGCTCAAGCTACAGATCCTAGTCTTTAGAAGTGGCGAAAGTCAAATCTAAGACCCTATCAGTTGAGGAATGGATGAAAAAGATATCATCAAATTTGAATGTTTCTGTGTTGAATATCTGCACTTTTTAACCTTTTTTTTACAGTTTTTAGTTAGAACTGCTGCTCTCCGTGCAGCAGTGCCATGCAGTGATATGTATAGACATCAGTACTTTACAACATATGACTCTCTTGTAATATGTGTAGATGCCAATCTCTTGCAGTGTAAGTTTCCCATAGAATACACTTACTGTTTAGACAGATTTTTTTAACTACTAGTGCATAGCTTAGCATTGCTCATAAAGTTTTTTGTGTTATTGACCTATTCAATATTTACATTTACCTGACTCCTCCCTAATAGATCAGTGGCCATGGATATACATTTCCTGACTCTGTCTGTGGCCAGTCTGGATGAGATGGGTATTCTGAGGCACTGCAACAATTACCTCATGTACACTGTCAACCTACTTATTGTTAATAAAGCAGATAAAGTATGAGACAGGTGACAGGTGTAAATACACTTTAATGCTGGAGGCAAAACTCTCTCATACAACCGAACCTAATCCTACAGAGGCTGTTCATGACACTTGGACCATGCCTATTGCACTGGATAAAGACCCTACACATAAACTACTTATGCCAAGACACTTACAGGAAACTTTCCTAAAACTAAGAACTCCTGCACAGCAGAATTAAAAAAGGGTCCTTATCCATCCTGCAAACACTCCATTAAAACACCACCCACAGCTACACATAGTAACACTGTATCCAATGTCTAGTTGTAAGCCATTAAGGCAAACCAGCATACAGCCGAATATCCTGGTCATTGTGATTCTATAGTGAAGCCCACCAATGTCCACCTCACCAGACTAAGGAAAAAGTAACTTCCTTTCCAGAGCTGGGATCTGTCAAGTCACACATGCACTCAGTTTGTTGAACCACAGGTACCAGTATGACTCTGTCATAGTCCACATGGGTGTTAATGACCCAAAATATACCTGCACTGACTACATGAAGCAAGACATACTCAAGCACACTGATCATGTGTCTCAGGCAGGTATAAGCCTAGCATTGAGCATCATACTACCTTTTCCAAGGCTGATGCCATGTTACCGAAAGAAAGTGATTGATTTTAGCAATTGGCTTATCTTCCAGTGTCATTCCAAGAGGGTACAATATTTGATGGCCTGGGATGATGTGATTGACAAACCAGGCTGCTTTGCCATGGATGGTCTGCACATATCCCATCTAGGTTTTCTTAAACTGATAAAGACCTTTTCCACCCCAATAGTGCCTTTTTAGGCAGTGCCAAATTGATAAACCTCCCAACTTAACTGAACCTATAAAGGAATATCTGAAGGTGGTACTGCTCAATGCTAGAAGTCTTAACAAGAGACTCCACTCCCTGCAAGCCTTCCATTCCCTGGAGAGTGTAGATATCTGTGTAGTAATGGATACACTGTTTAAAGTCATGGACAGAATCCTGGCAGTGCAAGGTTATAATGCATTTCACACCTTTAGACCAGCTACTACACAGGAGGGAACTAAAGGTGTAGGAGTCTCTGTCTATATTAAAAATAGCTTCACATCCAGACTAGTTAAAGTGTATGATCCACTGGAACTCATACATGTGCAACTCACTATAAACAAGGTCTTGTACGATATCCTTGCAACATATAAGTCCCCCTCCATGTCCTAGGAAACCCATACTAACTATCTCAATGTACTAGAGTCCCTCACCATTCAACCCAGTAAAATCTCCATGGGGGATCTCAATTACTCCTCTATAGATTGGGAATCCTACATCACTTCTAATGCAGCAGACCAATGATTCCTAAACTTCGTTAATACCAACGTCCTCACTTGTCAAATCTGACTATAAGGTGGTATTGCTTGAAATAAAACTTAAATCTGGGGTGCCAGCAAAACCAAAAGCCTGTAGGAACTATTCCAAGGCCAACCTCTCTCTACTAAGTGACACCTTGGTTAAATTCCAAGCACCCCAAAACCTAGTAAACATCATAGCATATGCTGAGCTTTTTGCAAAAATCTCTGTACAGCCATATTGATAGCAGTAATGAGTGAACTGTGCTCACTCATATTAAGAATAAGACAAACTCAAAAGACACCCATGTTGGAACCACAATATCAATTGGTTATGCCAAAAATGAAAAACAATCTTGGTCAAGCGTAGGAGGAAGAAAACCCAACATAGTAAAAGCCCCCTGACTAATCTTAATAGGCAGCTAAGAGGGTTAATTAATATTTCAAAGGCTAAATATGAAGTAAAAACAGCCTCTCAGACAAAGCAACCACAAAGCTTTCTACAGCTATGTCTGTAACCGCAAGGAAGATATGCAACAATGAGCAGAACTTATTGTAAACTGCACCACCCCCACTGAACCAGAGGCTAATGGCAACCTTTTGGCTGACAGGTTCAGCTCAAATTTCTCATCTCTCTTCCCTCTAATAATCCAAAGGAAATGCCATATACCACAACCCCCCAACCACTCCTACAGAACAAATCATCAGTGTACTTTCCAAGGCCAAAAATACAGCATAAATAGGCCTCAATAACATTACGGAATGCTTACTAAATAACACAAAGCATGATCTCTCTGATCCACTTGAATCACTTTTCAACTGAGTCTGCAGTTAGGTTTTGTGTCCGAGGAACTGAAGACTTTTACAGTCATTCCCCTGCACAAAAAAGTCCAACCACATATCCAGCCTCATATGTAAGGCCATAGAATAAATTATCACGGACATAATAAACATGGACATGGGTATCCTGAAAATGCTGGACCCATCATGGTTCAGCTTTGTTAAAGGAAGATCATGTCTATTAAATCTGCTAGACTTCTTTCAGAGGGTCACCAAAGCAATGGATGAAGACAAGACTGTGCACACAGCTTACCTTGATCTAGCCAAGGTTTTTGATATAATAACTCACTCAGGCATTACAGACAGACTCACTATATTAGGTATAAACCCCCTTATCACCCAGTGGATAGCCAACTGGCTCAATGATAGGACCCAGGACGTCAAAATAGGTGAGGCCACCTCCACCAAGAGACAAGTCACTAGCAGAGTTCCACAGGGCTTGGTACTGGGCCCACTCCTTTGTGGCATCTATTTCTCTGAAGTAAAAGCAAATGCTGAAGGTTTATGGCTGACTAAGTTTGCAGATGATTACAAGCTGGGTGCAAGCTGGGGGGGGGGGCTATCATCAACTCCCCTGCAGACAATAGCATTCTTCAAAAAGGCCTATCTCTGACTAACAAATGGTGGCAAAGCCATTGTCTTAAACACAGTGCTAAGAAATGTACAATTGTAAGGTACCCTTTGGGAATTCAACCATCCTGGCAAATAACCATGTTGATAATTCGGCTCTAAGAGTCAATTCAGTGGTCAGGGATCTGGGTAAGCACGTAGACAACAGCCTTATCTTTGACTACCACATAGCCACAGTAATGAGGAAATCCTTTTATGCTGTACAACTTATAAAGGCATGGCATCTAGATCCAAAGAGGTCATTATCTCACTGTGACCTACCCTTATCAGACCAATCATATAGTACAATGCCCACTTCAGTATGTACCTGACCAGGCATAAGCAGCAACTTGAGTGACCTCAGAGGTTCCTTACAAAACACTACAAGGCGTATTAAACCTGCCTAAAGCAAAGTGCCTTAATGCTTTTTCCCTCTACTCAGTCTCCTATAGATTGTTGAGAGGTGACCTATACATGGTTTACAAGACATTCTCTAACCCCACACTTATGAATCAACACGTGGGATAGATAGATATGTGTCCCAATGACTGCTCCTCTTATGGAACAGGCTTCCCATCCATGTGAAACTAAGTTTGTCTATTACCCAATTTAAGTGCAACCTTGACCAATGGATGAAGCAAAGGAAATTTACACTAGGCCTGACACCCATGTCTGTTATGGACAGAGGAACTTTATAAATGCCTGGCCCTCAATGTCCTATTTAGATACAGGACACCATAATTATTTCAGGAAAACTTGGCTAGGCTTAGAAAGGCTCCCAGATCATTAGCCTTGTAACAATCTATGAATCTCTGAACTATAAAAACTAGCATGATTTTTTTTTTATTTATATTAAGGGAATAGGAAAGGTCCAACACCTATGACAAAGAACAGGAGAAGGGTTTAGGGGAGAAGAAAGAAAAGAATAAAAGATAAAAGTAAAAAAAGAAAGATGTTATTTACAAGTTATTTAGAAATTATATGTCTAAATTCACTTATCCACTACTGAGCACTAACAGATCTGTCCTACACTTGTGGCGGCATATGAGATCTGGTGTAACTGAGTCAACATGTGAAATTATGGGTAAGGGGAGGAACCTGAGCACTGGATCCAAACCTTGAAAGTGGTCAATGTCAGATCCGACCACATCAAAAGACCCATACATTTCGGAAAGGATGGAAAAGACATCATCATATCCAAGTTTTCAGATGTATTCACTAATTATACCAGATCATGCACCAACAAAACTAAGACAAGGATGAGGAGTATTGATGTAAACATGAGACATTGGATCTTTTTAACATACTCATTAAAAAGAGAGGAATTTGGGGAACAGGTAGTGGTTTTGACTCAAGAGAAAGATGGACAATACTTCAGAAGGGATAGCTAGTGAGTGGGATAAAATGAAAATGTACTTTAAAAATAAGGATGAAGCAACTGATAGAAATTAGAAGGGATAAAAAGAAGATAAGTACTCACCACAACGTTCCATCTGTGTTGTCCATTTTCATTTTTCCTCAGCTGATGGATTCAGGTCTGATCCCTCGGATATGACTCAGCCATTGCTAAAGCACATGACAACCAAAAACACTCGAGCTTCATCCTTACCCATAATGCACTAACAATTACCTCAGATCTTGTTTGCTGCCTTAGAGAAAATTAAAAGATTGAAACTATTATGGAGAAACTATATCTGGAACTTACATAAAAAATAAGAACACAGAGGTCCACTAAGCAATCATTCTTCCAGAAGCCTTAAGGATGGGGGTTGGTGGGAGGGGAGTTGAGGAAGAATAAAAATGGACAACACAGAAGGAACATTATGCTGAGCACATAACGTCTTTATCTGATGTTGCCAATTTTCATTCTGTCCTCAACTGATAGGACAGAGTCCCCAGCTACATACCTAATTTCCAGGGCTGACTCAAGGAAGGATATTACTGTGTACCATAAAACCAAAAGATGTCCTTCCACTGGAGATCATATCTAATATGTAATGAGTAATAAAGGTATGGGAGCCCATGTAACTGCTGCACAAATTACATCCATAGACACTTTGGATTGAAAAACTGAGGAAGTTGCCATGGATCTGGTGGCGTGGGCTCAAACAAGTTTTGTCAGAGCAATGCCCAGTTTCTTATACATAAAGGAAATGCAATTTTTGTTATCCATATAGGCAGAGTAACTTTGGTAAATGGTTTACCCAATGTTGTCTGCGCATATGAAACAAATAACTGATCAGAGTTTCTGATGTTATTTATCCTATATAAGTAAAAATGTAACTGTCTGTGAACACCCAATAAATGTAATATGTATTCTCTTTTGTTATAAACGTTGGGAAAGAATACTGGCAAGTTAATCAACTGATTTATATTGGATTCTGACACAACCTTTGGAAGAAATGACAGGTTGGTACATAAGGTAACTCTGTCTCTATGAAAAATCAAGTATGGAGGTTTTGAGCACAATGCTTAAATCTCAGAAATTCTTCTGGCCGAGGTGATGGCTACTAAGAAAATTGCCTTCCATGAAAGATATTTGAATTCCCACATAGCTGAGGTTTCAAAAGGGGATTTTATAAGATACTGCAGCACAAGATTTAGGTCCCAAGGGGGGTAGGATCTTCAAAAGGTGGCCTTAAGAGTACAGTGCCTTTTAAAAAGGCTTTGCTCAACTTATGGGATGCTACAGAAGAACCATCTGTTCCAGAATGAAAACTGGAAATCACTGCAAATTGTAATTTAACAGCAGAAGAACTAGCCCCCTCTTCAGAAAGATGCACTGAAAGGTTCAATATTATGTTTTTGCTCCCAAAAACAAATCTCTTCCATTTGCTGGAGTATAGTTTTCTGGTGGAAGGTTTATGGGAGGACAAAAGAATATAACAGACTGGAGAAGCGAGCATAGGTTGTTTGGCTATTAATGAAACTGGAGGAACTAGGCAGTAAGCCTGAGATTCAGTATGTCTGGATGTATCTTACCTGTTGGGTGAGACAGGAGGTCCAGAATTGGATCCAGAAACCAGGGTGGTTGAATCAGGTGAGGCCAAAGGAAGGGAAACCAAATTTGCAGAGGCCAATAAGGGGCAGTGAGGATGACATTGCTCTTCAACCTTACAGCTTTCTGAAAAAATATGGGAATTAATGGACTGTGAGAATATGCATAAAAGAGACTGGTGGGCAATCGTGCATCATAACATCTCTCAGGGATTTCCACTGTGGGGGGATTAGGGCAAAGTAGCCACTGCATTTGTTGTTCAGTGGGGACACAAATAGATTGCAGCAAGGCTGGCCCCATTGTCAGAAGACTGAATTTGTAATCTTTTTGTTGAGGGACCATTCTTGAGGTAGAAGAATGGACCTGCTCAATTTGTCCACTATCACATTGAATTTCCCAGGACTGTGCATTGCTAGAAGAACGTGGTTGGAAGAGATCACCCACTGTCACTAATGGATATTATATAAAGTAAAATATGTTCCCCAAAGCAATAATGAAATAAGAAATGTTTGCTATAATGCAAAAGAAAAGTATGCTTTTTATTAATACAAGGTTTTTGAATAATGCAAAAGAAATGTTTGCTTCTAAAGCAAGGTTTAACTGAATATAAGGTTTGAAATACATGTTTTCTTTCTAAAAAGCAGAAATGTCACACACAAGGCATGAACTGCAAGGCTTAAACTGCAAAGTTAAAAAATAGATACAGAAAGTATGACGTGTTTAGCAGTAGTAATGTGTCAGACACCTGTTAGAGCAATTTCTTAGGAAAATATAAAACATGCTTAGTTTAGCTTATCTGTGAATATATGTGGTTTAGAGATGGGTTCATGGAAAAAAGAACATGTCTAGTTTAGCTTGTTTGTGAAAATATGTGGTTGTAGGCTTAAAAGTTTACGGTAAACGGCATCCTGTTATAATAAATTGGAACATACAAAGAAGGAAGTTGTTAAGACATTTGACATTTCAAAAGAAATAATGGACTTTTTGTGAGTCTTCAGATGAAGAAATGAAAGAAATAAAATAGAGACACTTCAACTGACGCAAAGATGACATGGAACAAAACTCAGTCATGAAAACCACAAAGACACTAAAAAGCACCTGCTGCTGACTAAAAGTGAATATAAGCTGGACACTGCTTGCTCTTCTTTAGAGCTGTCTTGATCAAGTGTGCATTGATCGTAGGCATGACACAGTCCATGAGAAGCAAAGACTTTTTTCTAGCTATGTTATAATACAATTGAAATAACTCAGACAGTATAAATGCTTGGCAATATTTTGTCTCTTGCAATAAAATATAACGGATACAGTAGTACATTGTGAGTCTGCTCACTTTGCCAATGTAAATAATTTAACAGTGGTGAGTCAGCTCGAATGTGAGCTTTAATATCCGTTTCCAGCAATTATTGTTCATTTGGTGCCATAATTTCTAAGTCAACAGGTCAACAGTTTGCAGCGCTTCTCCTAGGTGGATCGTGAGTTATGCCATTGTATCTGTCCAGCGACATTCCACCATCAATTCGTCTGTTGAAGGAGACCGTTTCTTCAAAGTAACTACAGCCTGATCACCTGTTCATTATCTACGGAAAATACAGTAGATTCTTCACACTTATAACATGGATGCCATTACAGACAAGTTTAAAATGCCCACATTCTGTAGAAATAGATTTACAGACAGTCTGGTCTTATTTACAAACATGGTTTGAATCTTCTATGTTAGACATGAAATGTAAATCTGGAATTTTTAATACGCAGAAATTAGATAAATATTGTGTTTGTAAATGAATAAATGTTTTTGATCAATACATGACAAAGTGTAAGGTAATTCAAGAAGACTTTTTTATGTGGAAGTAAATTTCCATAATTATGTCTGTCTTGTCACAAGACTCTAGTATGTAAGCCATACAATAAGATATATTGTATTATGCCAAAGGATATGTTTGATCCTGGTGTTACAGGTTCCTCAGATACACAACAGTTAAATGTACCTTCTGCAGTCATGCCTTTGTCAGATATGATAAAAACTGTTGATGATTTTCTTCAGCGAATTAAGGCTTTACTTAAACATAATGTGGTAGAAATGTATAGCTAATGTCAGGAATGGAAAAGACTACATGAACATGTTACTGAAGAGAAAAAAACAAGATGAGGATTTAAAAAAAAATCCAACATACTTACAGACAAAATCTTGAAAATATACAAGAAGAAACTTCTGAGATAGTGAAATATATTAGTCACCTTTTAACAGATGTTTTAACAGCCTTTCATTCCTTCTCTAGGGCCAGTAGTAAGGGACAGGAATGCCATCTTGAGACAGAGACTCATACTACCATTTAGACTTTAAAAGATGAAATTTATGTTTTAAAACAAGAATTGGATAGAGCCCAACAAGATTTACTAAGGGCACAAACTACAGAGGTTAATCTGACAAGACAATTAGAAAGAGCCCAACAAGATTTACAATGGGCACAAAATACACCATTTGACATTGTACAGGGATCAGCAGGAATGGCAGTTATTTTTCCTGCTGATATTTATCAACAGTCTTGTTTACTGCTCAGTGGCAAGACAATAAAGGATTTTTTTCAATATGTTGGCATTTGAAGACTGGTTGACATACAATGTGGGGTCTATTTGGAATGACACTCTGTGCAGATTTTTTTGCATTTATTCCCAAATGTTTAAAGTCATATATAGAAGCAGAAAAATGTTCTCTAGACAGTAGGACAGCTCATATGGCAGCTATTCTTAAGGCATATACTCAGGGTCAACCTTTGACAGCTGAATTACATGATTATTTTAAAATCACCATTTCGGACAAATTAATGGAACAAGCTGAAGATTTTAAGTTAATTTTTCAGGTAGTCTATGGTAAAAACGATGACCAAATGAAAGAACCAGAGGTGCAAAAATTGGGAGCTTATGTATTATCGCAACCAGATTTTCATGGTTGCGAATTTCGCATACTTCTGTTGAAAGGAGGCCATGAAACACTGCACAGTGTTTACTGCTGTGGATTAA
Source organism: Protopterus annectens (assembly GCF_019279795.1). Lineage (NCBI taxonomy): Eukaryota > Metazoa > Chordata > Ceratodontiformes > Protopteridae > Protopterus > Protopterus annectens. Next base: position 961,426,561 of record NC_056746.1, read on the forward strand.
GTTTGCATTACCTTCGGGAAAAGAAACATTTCTGAAAACCCTCTTCCAGTTTTTGCATGCATTACACATGCACATTTCATGCCTGATACCATTCTGATGAACGAATTCCTTACACTGAGTGGAAGGCTTCCTTCAGAGAAAGCAAACACAGACACAGAAAAAATTGTTAAAAATAAAACATTAACCAAAACTAATTGTAAACATATGAGCAGGTCACACTGAAAAACCATGCTACATGCCACAAATGACATGAATAATCACACCATCAGGCAGTAAGATGTTTTCCGAAGTGTTAGTAACAGGAGGTGTTTTCAGGAACTGACTTTGTATCTTTTATTTTGTGTAAGGTGTGGGCATTGCTTGCTTCTCAAACGGGGACAGTTTCTAATAGCACTTTAAGTGAAAATCTTGATACATAAAGTAGGAAAGGCAGCAATCCTTGGGCTTGACTAATGTACATTGTAGAAGGTTACAGGGTGTTTTTCGTGACTCACTTTCCCTTTCCTGACATTGTACTGAGAAATGCAGGTATTGTAAAGCATTTCGGCAATGTGGAGATATAGGAGCAATGAAGCACATGATGCACAACTACAAAATTTCACCCATACTCCTTTTCTGGGCTCATACCCACTGAGACAGACTAATGCTTAATTCTCGACAGACCCCCCCTTTTTAGGTTAAGCAACCTGTTTCCGCGCACAGAGACAGAATCATGTCGGTGCGGAAATCTGGTTGCAATAATACGCAAGTACCAAAAATTGTTAATACATACCTTTTTAAAACAGGTAAATGGAGTACCGGGTGACATTAAATAATTCATGAATTAGGGTCTAAGACCTAAGAAGAAGTAGTTCAAAAACTCTTAAGAGGTAAGACAATGGGAGATGATGGAAAGCTATATAAACACAATATCTTTTGTGTAGAGGGTGAACAAAGTGTTGATTTCATTGCAAAAGGAAGAGGATGCAGTAGGTGGTCTGATGAAAGGACAGGGGAATCACGAGTGGCTTCTGCTCCAGCAATGGCAAAGGTAGATACATACGATAGTTCAGGAAAACAAGTGGTATGTTTTACTTACAAAAAAATAGGTGATATAAAACAAGATTGTCCATATTATAAATGATGGAAAGCAAGCCAAATACAAAAGGGTATATATATATATATATATATATATATATATATATATATATATATATACATATGCAGAAAACAGTTAGTTATGTACTCACCATAACGATTGATGTATGTGGTCCATCTCGCCTACATTCATTACTGATGGGTTCGGAGCCGATAATTGGCTCCAACTTGGCCGACTATTTTCCAGTACGAAATCTCTAATTGGCTGGGCTAACCGGTATCCCAGGATGCACCTCGCCCAAACCCCCAGATCTTGTTTTCATACATCACAATCACTCCACATACAGCAAACCTCACTAAAAGGAATATCATCCACCAGAAAAGGGAATAAACCGATTCTGAAGGGTCTCAGATTAATTTTCCTCCAAATTCTTCAGGCAGGGGGCAGGTGGGAGGGTACATAAGAATGTAGGCGAGATGGACCACATACATCGATCGTTATGGTGAGTACATAACTAACTGATGCCATGTGGTCCTATCTCTCCTACATTCATTACTGATGGGACATCATCCCTAGCACCTCTAACCCGGGAGGCTCATAGGAAAATACTCTTGAGAACCATGGACCCACAGGAAGCCCGGCCTCTAGATGCCACGTCCAGCTTGTAATGAGAGATAAAGGTGTGGTGAGAAGCCCAGGTGGCCGCTGCACAAACGTCGTCCAAGGAAAGCCTGGCATGATATGCTATTGAAGTCGAGACTGCCCTGGTGGAATGAGCCTTAACTGGGAAGGGTAAATTTCTGCCTGCTGATGAGTAAATAAAGGAAATGCAATCCTTAATCCACTTGGAAATTGTGCACTTGGAAAGAGAGCTACCCGTTCTATTCTCCGAAAAGGACACAAACAATTGATCGGATTTTCTTAGATGTTTTGTCCTGTGTAAATAGAATCTTAGTTGTCTATGCACATCCAATTGATGAAATTTGAACTCTGCTTTGTTGGAGAAGTTGGGAAAAAACACAGGTAGCTCAATGGATTGGTGGAGGTTAAATGTAGAAGACACCTTAGGGAGGAAAGATGGATTAAGTCTCAAGGATACCCTGTCCTTATGGAATATCAAATACGGGGGCCTAATGGACAATGCTTGAAGGTCTGATACTCTTCTAGCTGAGGTGATGGCCAACAAAAATGCCGTTTTCCAGGATAAGAATTTTAGTTCGCAAGTGGCAGCCGGCTCAAAGGGCGGAGAAGTGATGGCTTGCAATACCAGATTTAAATCCCATGGCATGACGGGTACTGAGACAGGAGGGCGCAGTAAACAGGCTCCTTTAAAAAAGGCCTTGCAAAGTTTATGGCCCATAAGAGTGGGTTCATAGGATACATGGAAGTTAGAAATGGCCGCCAGCTGCACCTTAATGGTCGAGGGAGCGGCGTCCTGTCAGAAGAGCATAGCTAAAAAGTCTAAGACTGCCGATATAGGGGCTGTGAAAGGGTCCAGGCCTTGGGTTTGAGCCCAGATGGAAAATCTCTTCCATTTGCTAGAGTAAATTCTTCTGGTGGAGGACTTGTGAGACGACGATAGAATATGCACCACCTCAGGTGAGAGGGAATGTAGTCTAACTATTGATGGAAGTGGAGCAGCCAGGCTGTCAACCTGAGGGGTTGTAGGGAGGGGTGGAGTTGTCCCGACATATGAGTCAATAGGTCTGGGACTGGATCCAGAGTCCAAGGACCGTCCACTGTGTACCGCTGAAGGAAGGGGAACCAGACCTGGCGGGGCCAGTGTGGAGCAATTAGAATCATCTCGCTTCCCAAGGGAAATGGCTTTCTGAATCACTCTTGGTAACAGAGGAAACAGAGGAAAGGCATAGAGCAGACCGGAAGGCCAACCATGGACTAGAGCGTCCCTGGGTGACTCCCCCTGTGGGGGGATCAGAGTGAAGTAGTTGCTGCATTTGGCATTGAGAGGACTGGCAAAGAGATCGCAGCAAGGCTGACCCCACCTTTTGAAGATCTGAGTCACAAGTTGGCTGTTCAGAGACCCTCATAAGGCATCAGAATAGCTCTGCTTAGCCTGTCTGCTATCACATTGGATTTTCCCGGAATGTGCGTTGCCACTAGAAACCATTGGGAAGACACTGCCCAATTCCACACTCTCATGGCCTCTCTGCAAAAGGGGTAAGACTTGGTTCCCCCTTGCTTGTTCAGGTACCAAACAACTGACATGCTGTCTGAGTGAATAGCAATCGTTCCCCGGGAAAGAGAGCTCTGGAGTGTTTGCAACGCTAACAGCACTGCTCTCATCTCTAGGACATTGATGTGTAAGTGTACCTCGTGATCCTGCCACATGCCTTGGACCGTTCTGCCCAGATAATGCCCCCCCCACCCTATCTGGGAAGCGTCCGTGGTCACTGTGGCAGCAGGAGACAGGGGAACTAGATTCGTCCCCTTGTCCAGGTTGGAGGAACATAGCCAGCAACGGAGATCCTATCTTCATTGTTCTGTGAGGAGAATTGGGTGAGAGAGAGGTAATTTTTGAAAGGACCACTGGACTGAAAGGAGCCACTGGAGGATCCGCATGTGTAGCCTGGCTAAGGATACTAGGATGATGGTCGCCGCCATGGATCCCAATAGCTGAAGAACTAACCTGGCTTGGACCTTCTTCTGGGGCAATAGAGCTTGGACCTGAGATTGCAGCACTGTTATCCTTTCTGGAGGTAGAAAGGCCCTCATTTGAACAGAGTCTAGCTCTGCGCCTATAAATACAACACAATGTGAGGGCAGCAAGGCAGATTTTTCCCAGTTTAATGTAATTCCTAGCCTTTGGCAAAGGGTTATGGTGGCTTCCCTGTCTTGAATGAGTAGATGCCTGGTGGGGGCGGTAAGGAACCAATCGTCCAGGTAAGGAAACACCTTTAATCCTAGACGTCTCAGGTGAGCTGTCACCACTGCCAAGCACTTGGTAAACACCCTGGGGGCTGTGGTGAGACCAAAGGGCAGGGCTCAAAACTGGAAATGACTGGCTCCCAGCTAGAAGTGTAAATGATTCCTGGGTGCCTTGTTTATCTTGATGTGGTAATAGGCATCATTGAAGTTGATGGAGCACATCCATACTCCCTCTCCCAACAATGGGAAGATGGATTGAAGAGTGACCATTGGGAATTTGGACTTTAGGAAGTAGTGATTCAATCGGCTGAGATCCAGAATGGATCTCAGGTCCCCTGTTTTTTTCGGCACCAAAAAGAATCTTGAGTAAGTTCCTGATCCGATCTGGTCTGAGGGTACCAGTTGGATGACTCCTTTTCTTAGCAGCTTTGATACCTCTAGTGCTGCTTGATCCCTTTGACTGGGTAGGACGTCCGGGATTTTTTTGACTGGGGGAGGGGGTGAAGCAAAGGGAGTGGTGTAACCTCCGGTGATTATTCGAAGCACCCATCAATCCTGAGTGATGCTCTCTCAGGCTTGAAGATGCCTCGAAAAACTGCCCCCGACTGGCTCCGAAATAGCACAGTCGGGCGATCCCTCAGGGATGCTGATAGGAAGATCTGCGAAAGGAGTCGCGGTCTTCCAAATTGCGGGGGCCTCCTCTGCCCCTAGGACGGCATCTTCCAGAATAATTCCCCCCTCCTCTGCCTCTGGATGGGGGCTCACAATGAGTGGCTGGGAAAGACTTCTGTGACTTCTTGAACCACATCTTCCCTCCTCTCTGAGCCTTGGGATAAGGCCTAGAGGGAAGAGAAAAATGGCCCCTATGGCAGATAAAGTCTTACCCTCCTGCTCACATCTGGTGAGAGTGTCTTTCATTTTGGGTCCAAAAAGAGAGGACCCATCGAAGGCGGCGTCAGTGAAGAAAGACTTGAAGGCCTCCACAAAGTGACATAGGCGCATCCAGGCTTGCCTCCTAAGAGCCAAGCCTGAACTAGCTGCCCTACTCGCCCCTTCGGCCGCATACAATATGAGCCTCATGGATGAGTTTGCAATAGAACCAAGGGTGGACAACTGGGCGTTAACAGTCTGCATTACTGCCTCAGGCATGTTACCCGTCAAAGTATCTCCCAACTCTTTGAGGAGATCTCTCTGGAGCCGAGTAAATTGACAGAGGTAATTCAGTGACCGCAGTGTAAAGGTCGCTGAAGACAGGGTACGCTTCCCATAATGATCCATACTCCTGGACTACTTGTTAGGAGGATGGACAGAAGAAGAAGCCTCTGCAACTTCTTGCTGAGTGGCTGACGCCACCACCATGGCATCTACAGGGACCCCTTCTGTCAAGAACTCTTTTCCTGGGGGAGTGGGGGAGCAGACAGGAACTTATTTGGATATCTGGGACCGGTTCCACGGAATCAGGGTGCTCCCACATCCTTCGACAAATCAGGTCTAAGAGTTCATCGAAGGGTGGAGACACCCAGGAGGCGGAAGTTTGAGCTCTGAAGGCCTTGAGGAATACCGACTCCTCCTCAGAGGGGGTCTTGGAAGGCCAGTCGCCTCTCTGCCTCAAAATCTCCAGGATGTTGGAGAAGGAGACATCATCGGAGGATGACTTAGGAAACCTCTCTGCATCTTCGAGGTCAGTATCCAAGGTGATGGATTCGTTTTGGGAGTCTATGTGCTTCCTCTTGCACAACTTTTTCCTGGGAGGCTCCTCAGGCACAGACTCTGAGGGGCCCTCAGAAAGCTGGGGACCACTCATGGGGGTGTCCTTCAGGCCTTCAAGCTCTGCTGTCCACAGATAGAGGGGCATCAGAGGCTCTAGCTGGGGTGTATGGGGACGGAGTGACCTATCCAAGTGATGTCACTGATGACCTGGCCAGTGCACTCCTCATGGCCTTGAAGGCGGGTCCCCCCGAATCCGAGGACTGACCCGTCTCTGAGACCACAACCGGAGTCGGGATCCCCCTAGTCAAAGCGCTGAGAGGGAGACTCAGGGCTGACAGAAGTCCCGATGTATCCCCCTTGGGCACAACTGAGGAAACCCGAGTGCCGAAACCAGATGACGGAACCGAAATGGTTGGAGCCGATGACGGCTCCGATCAACCCGCCAGGGGTATTGGAGCCAGCGTAAAGACATCACTCGGCGCCGAACGCTCTGGCTCCGATGGCACAGAGGTGCTCGGAGGAGGAATCATCGTGCCGACAAGGGGCTAGGCTCTGGGGCCGACTGGGTCAGAGCCGAAAACAATTTGGCTAACACCGGTGACTGAAGGAGCCTCTGGACCACCCTATCCACGTCCAAATCAGATAACCTAGATGATTTGGAGGCAACTAAAGGAGATGAGGATCTCCTACCTATGGAATCCTGTCTAACACTGGGTGACCGGCTCCAAAATGATCGGAGCCGAGGTCGACTCCAGTACCACCGATACCTCCTGTGGCCCCAAGGACAATGGAGCTAAGGAAGTAATATTCAAACCAGAGCTCTTGTCCTGAGGCTCCGAAGCCAACGGAGCCGAGGAGGTTGTAACTATTTTCAAAATCTTCTCTGGGGGCTCCGAGGAACTAGATGGAGCCGGAGATCATTTCTTAGTTCTGGTGGATTTAGACTTGCCAGTAGAAGAAACAAACTCTATATCCACTTCAAAAGAGGGCTTGACCATGCCCTTCAAAATCAGTTTATTTTTCCTTTCCTGCGGCACCCTAGAGCTAAAGGAATGGCAGACACTGCAGGATTCTTGTAAATGAATCGCACCAAGGCAATAAACACAGATGGCATGCCCATCTGTGATCGACATTTTATCGGCACACTTAGAGCATTTTTTAAACCCGAAGAGTTTATGCTCCTTTTGTTCTTTAGACATGTTCACTAATATCCAACACAACAACAACAGGTGGGATGGCGGAAACACTACAGGAACTCTAATTTAAATGTTCCTTAGGGAACACACTGAAAACGATACGAAGGAGAGGACTAGGCCCCTCTAAATTAAATGGGCCTAGCCCGCCAAACACAAGGGAAACCATGCACACTCTCCACAAAACTAAGCAACAAGCTCAAACACACTCAAAATACAATATAGCGATGAGAATAGCTTTTAATCTGACAGAAAGGTATCAAACTTTAGAAAGTTTAGTCAAAAAATGTACTTAGTCAAAGCCAAACTCGAGACCACGTCCTAACTCAACGAGCGGCAAACAAGATTAAGAAGTTATGTACTCACCATAACGTTCCATCTGAGTAGGTAAACTTCATTTGTCAGCAACCTATGGGTTATCGGATCCATCTTGGATCCAAACCGGTAGTTTCCAGCAGCTAACATCCGAGCTCCAAGCTCCTCCCCCTTACCCATAACTCCCTGCCATCCCTTCCTGACCTCAGATCGAGTTTGCCTAAAACAAGGCTTGCAATCACAACCTGCCTAGGGTAAACCGGGTACAACCTACCGAGAAGCAGGAACACCAAAAAACATCTGAAGAGGACAGGGGGATGGAGGGAGGGACGGTTGCGGACAAATGATGTTTACCTACTCAGATGGAATGTTATGGTGAGTACATAACTTCTTAATCTGAAGTAGTTAACTTCATTTGTGCATCAACCTATGGGACAGAGTCCCCAGCTACCTGAATCTTGGGAGGCCCTCAAGGAAGGATGTTCCGGAGCACTGCGGAGCCAAAGGATGCTCTCACTCTGGAAACCAGATCTAACTTTTAGTGGTTTATAAAAGTGTGAGATGAGGCCCATGTGGCAGCCGAGCAAATGTCATCCAACAAAACTCTAGCTCGAAAAGCAGCAGAGGTAGAAACAGACCGAGTTGAATGGGCATGGACTCCCTGAGGAGCAGGCCTGCCAGAACTCTCATAAGCCAAGAGAATACACTGAGAAATCCACCTGGATAGTGTGACTTTAGAAACAGCTTTCCCCAGACTGGATCTAGCAAAGGACACAAAAAAGAAGTTATGTTCTTACCATAACGTTCCATGTGGAGTGTTCATCTCGCCTTTGTTCTTACACACGGGCTTCGGAGCCGATCCTCGGCTCCGAGTCGGCCGCATAGCAAAGCTCTGCATCTTAGAGAAGCTCGAGACCAGGCTATATCCACAATCCTCCCTGCCATTACTCAGATCTAGTTTGCAAGCAAACCAGACTAACAATAACCCTGAGGTGAACAAGTTACCAATGAAACTGTTGAAAAAACACACAAGTGGCAGAATGCTGATCAAGGAAACACCACCGAACACAATATCTGCACGAACAGCAAACCAAAAGATTTATTTAAAATGAGCGCTTTCGGTAGAGAGCGTTCTCTCCACCTTCATCAGATAATAGTTTAGTATCAAGCACCTCCTTATATACACAGCTATAAATTGTTTAATTGATTAATACAATTAATGGTAAACCAATAATTAGGAGGTGGTGAGTTTAAAAAGGGCTATGCTCAATACACATAAAAAAAGTAAGTAACAAGCCCTTAATACAAACGTATTAATGTATTAAATAACCCTGAGGTGCTAAGGCTAGATACTGCCACAAAAATTCAGAGACACCATCTCACTGACAAATTAACTAAGGGTAACGAAATATACCCGGAAGAGGCAAAGACATGTGGACCAGACTCTAGTCCTACTCGTTCTTCCAAACACGTGAGGGAGGGAAGGGGGGGAATGTAAGAACAAAGGCGAGATGAACACTCCACATGGAACGTTATGGTAAGAACATAACTTCTTTATGTGAGAGTGTTCAATCTCGCCGTTTGTTCTTACACACGGGTAGCGTCCCTAGCTCCGTCACCCTGAGTGACTCATGGAAGAACGTTCCTGAGCACAGTGGAACCAAAAGATGTCCTGTCTTTGGAGGCTTTGTCAACCCTATAATGAGCGATGAAAGTATGTGGTTTAGACCACGTGGCTGCTGCACAAATCGTGTCTAAAGGCAGGTGAGCTGCATGAGCCAAGGAAGTGGAGACGGACCTAGTAGAATGGCCTTTTGGTTTGGTGGGCAAGGCCTGATTTGACTTAGAATACACAAAGGCTATACAATCAGTAAGCCATTTAGAAAGCGTACGTTTTGTAACTGCCATGCCCTTTTTATTGTCTGCAAATGCAACAAAAAGTTGATCTGTTTTTCTGTAGTCTTTAGTCCTGTCCAAATAAAATCTTAGCTGTCTGTGGACATCTAACTTGTGAAGCATATATTCAAACTTGCTGGTATGGTTTTTGAAGAAAGTAGGGAGTTCAATGGACTGATTAATATTTATGACAGAACATACCTTAGGAAGGAAGGACAGATTTGTTCGTAAAGAAACTCTATCTGGGTGAAAAATTAATTAAGGCAGTTTAATTGACAGTGCTTGCAGCTCTGACACTCTCCGAGCTGAAGTAACTGCTACAAGAAAAAGAGTCTTCCATGACAGAAACTTCAGGAGGCAAGAAGAGGCTGGTTCGAAGGGTGGCAACATTAGTTGTGACAACAACAAATTTAAATTCCATGGGAATAAAGGGTCTCTGATGGGCAGTCGAAGATGGAAGGAACCTTTCATAAAAGCCTTACAAAGCCTGTGGGACATAATAGAAGAACCGTCCTCACCAACATGGAAGTTGGATATGGCCGTCAACTGTACTCTTAGTGTGGAAGTAGAGGCTCCTTCGTGGAAAAGGATGGAAAGACATTCTAGAACTTTATGTAAAGGAGCAACCAGGGGGTCCAAGTGTTGACTAGATGCCCAGTACACAAAGCGTTTCCATTTACTCTTGTAGAGTTTTGTGGTGGAAGCCTTATGAGAGGCAACCAAAATGCACTGAACTGCCGGAGAAAGTAGATCAGACCTGGCTAGGCGGGGGAGTGGAGCAGCCAAGCTGCTAGTTTGAGGGATAGAAGAGACGGGTGAGGAACTCCCGACGAATGTGTCAGTAGATCTGGTACTGGGTCCAGGATCCACGGTTCCTCTGTTTGATGGGCTCGAAGAAAGGGGAACCATATCTGTCGGGGCCAGAATGGGGCTATGAGTATAATTGTCCTTTCCAGGTTCGTGGCTTTCTGAAGAAATTTGGGAATCAAGGGGGTAGGTGGGAATGCATATAGGAGACCCGGGGGCCAATCGTGTATCAGTGCGTCCCTGGGGACATCCCTGGAGGGTAGAAGGGCAAAATAGCTTCTGCATTTGGTATTCATCGGGGAGGCGAATAGATCGCAGCAAGGCTGGCCCCATTTGCGGAAAATTCTTTCCGCCACTTGTAGTTTGAGGGACCACTCGTGAGGTAACAGGATGGCTCTGCTCAACCTGTCCGCAATGACGTTGGATGACCCCGGGATGTGCATTGCTATCAGAAAGCGACCCGTGGACTCTGCCCATTGCCAAATTCTCATGGCCTCTCTGCATAATGGGTAAGATCTGGTTCCCCCTTGTTTGTTTATGTACCAGACTACAGACATGTTGTCTGTCTGAACTGCTACTGTTCCTAAAGGTAGGAGGGTTTGAAAGTGTTGCAACGCCAAGAACACTGCCCTCATTTCCAGAACATTTATGTGCAGGTTGTACTCCATGTTGGACCATTCCCCTTGGACTGTTCTTCCCTGAAAAAGTCCACCCCCCCCACCCTATCAGGGAAGCGTCCGTGGTTATAGTGGCCGTCAGATTCGGTAGAACAAATGGACGACCCATAGTGAGATCCTGGCTGGACACCCACCATGAGAGGTCTCGCGTGCAAGAATCTGTTATCAGAATCTCGTGCGTTAGGGTTAACTGCTGGAACGACCACTGTGTGAACAGCAGCCATTGGAGGAGCCTCATGTGCAATCTTCCCATGGGAACCGCAATCAGGGACGTTGCCATGAGTCCCAAAACCTTCAACACCAATTTGGCCGGGGCTTTCCTGCATTGCAGTAGAAGAAGAACCTGTTCCTTGAGGGATGAAGCCCTTACTTGTGGGAGCTTTACCAATGTTAAGCGCGTATCTAGGTCCGCTCCGATGAATGAAATATGCTGTGAGGGCAGTAAGACAGATTTTTTGAAGTTTATGGAAATCCCTAGGTGGGAACAAAGGTTGACTGTATAGTTTCTGGCTTGTATGAGGTGACACTCGGTGGTGGCGGTGAGGAGCCAGTCGTCCAGATAGGGAAACACCCGGAATCCTAGACATCTCAAGTGAGACGCTACCACTGCCATGCATTTGGTGAATACCCTGGGGGCTGAGGTGAGCTCAAAGGGCAAGGCTTGAAATTGAAAATGACTGGCTCCCAGCCGGAAGCGCAGATGATCTCTGAACGTTCTGGCCATCTTGATGTGGTAGTACGCGTCCTTGAGATCTATCAAGCACATCCAGTCGTCCTTCTGCAAAAATGGAAGGATCGAATGAAGCGTGACCATCCGGAACTTTTCCTTCTTCACGAAGGTATTGAGATTGCTGAGATCCAAAATGGGTCTCCAGTCCCCTGTCTTTTTCGGAACTAAAAAGAACCTTGAGTAAGTTCCGGATCCTTTTTGGTCCGCCGGGACTGGCTGAATGACTCTTTTTTTGAGCAGCTTTGAAATTTCTATTGCTGCTGGTCCTCGCAGACGGGGTGGCACATCTGGAGACCTTCTTTGTTGGGGTGGAGTTGACATAAAGGGTATTTTGTATCCTCTGGTTACAATGATTTTTACCCAGGAGTCTGAGGTGAGAGTTAGCCAGGCCTGTGGGTATAAAGCCAAGTGACCCCCGACTGCCTCCAGAGCAGGATAGTCGGGCCCCCATTCAGGAGTGCTGGAAAGGCTTACCAGGGATAGTATCCCTGTCGCCTTGGTTCTGCGGACCCCCTCTGCCGCCAGGGCGGCGTCTTCCATGTCTGCCCCCCCTCTGCCTCTGGGGGGGTTCACTCTGTGTGGCCTGGAAAGATCCCTGAGTTCTACGGAACCACATTTTTCTGCCTCGTTGCCCTTTGGGGTACGGTCTAGATGGAACGGAAAAACGGACTCCGACAACAGACAGAGTCTTTCCTTCCTGCTCACACCGAGTTAATGTCTCTTTCACTTTGGGCCCAAAAAGAGTGTCACCATCAAAGGGGGCGTTGGCGAAAGAAGACTTGAAGGCTTCTGCAAAAGAGCACAGCCGCATCCAGGATTGTCTTCGTAGAGCAATCGCTAAAGCTGCGGCCCTACTCGACCCTTCAGCCGCACACGAGATGAGCCTCATGGATGAGTTCACTACGGAGGTAAGGGTGTTAAGTTGTGCTGTTACCTTATCTGAAACAGCAGCATCTGTGTTACCCTGGAGGGTATCTCTCAGCTCCTTGATGAGATCCCTCTGTAGTCATGTAAAATGTGTCAAATAGTTTAGCGAACGCATGGAAAAAGTCGCTGAACTAAAAACGCGCTTCCCGTATCTGTCCATAGTCCTAGAATCTTTATTAGGAGGATGAACAGAAGAGGAAGACTCCGACATCTCCTTTTTAGTGGCTGCGGCCACCACCATAGCGTCAACCGGGACTCCTTTGGTGAGATAAGTCTTGTCCTGGGGAGCGGTAATAAATTTACTTGGTTTACGAGGGACCGGTTCCACTGTGTCCGGTGTCTCCCACGCCCTTCGAGCAATCAAATCCATTAACTTATCAAAGGGCGGAGTAACCCAGGAGGTAGAAGGTTGAGCACCAAATGCCTTCAGCAACACCGACTCATCCTCAGTGGGGGCTAGGGACTGCCAATCACCCCTCTGTTTTAATATCTCCAAGATGTCCGCAAATGAGACATCTTCGGAGGGGGATGTTGGGGACCCCTCTGACTCATCCAAGTCAGTGTCAGAAGTTACAGATTCCTGTGGGGAATCTAAGTGCCTCCTCTTGCACAATCTTTTCCTCGGAACCTCATCGGAGGGAGATTCCGGTGAGGCCTCCGAGGAACAGGGGGCATCCTCTAGGGATGGCTGAGACAATGGTGCTCCATGCTTTGGATGTGTCGTGGGAACAGAAACAGAGAGCGGCTCCTTAAGGGAGGGAGAAGATGCGTCCGATGCAGTGGTTGTCTGTGTAGACAAAACCTTCCTCATAAGGTCAAAAACCCCTGAACCTCGGGTCGAGGACTCCCCCGGTTCTGAAGAACATGGAAGAATCCGAGACACGGGGCCCATAGGTCTCAACCCCGAGGACGGAGCCGAGCCGATCTGCGCCGAGGCCCCGAGAGGGAGAGTCGGCACCAAAAGGTCGGTACGACTCTCGGTCCCAGAACCAAGAAGAGATCGTCGACTCCGCGACTCACCTATAGGTTCCGATGGAGTCGAGGTAAATGGTGTCGATCGTGCAATGGACGGTTTCGGCACCGAGGGCTCCACTATTATCGGCTCATCCTCTTCCGGCTCCAAAGACTGGATGGGTCTCAAAGGAGGACCTGTTGGAGATAAGGGAAGGCCTTCTAGTTTCGACACCAATTGGGAGGAAACTGCAATCAATTTTGAAAGGGCCGTGTTCTCCATAAGTTTCTGCACGACACGATCCACATCAGTATCGCATAATGGTCTGGAAGATCGGGTCGAAGGGGCCGAAGATGGCACCGACCGAAGAATAGATGGTGGCGGTAGTTCAGACACCGGTTCCAAGACCTGGGGCTCAGTGAGAGATAAACGTTCGACGCTCGGCCCCGAAGTCTGTGGAACCGGCGAACGAACTTTCGAAGATGTACTCGGAGCCGATGACATGGGCTCCGACATCTTCGACCCCTTCGAGGACTTAGACGCCTGGTCAGACTTGTCCAAGGCCTCCTGGAAGGCAGGCTTAAGAAGTCCCCTGTCAATAAGTTTCCTGCGTCTATCTGTCATGACCCTCCCACTGAAGGAATGGCAAATAGAGCAATCCTCTTGCAAGTGGAGAGGGCCAAGACAGTAGACGCAGGAAGTGTGGTTGTCAGTGATGGACATTTTCTGTCCACACTGACACCTTTTAAAACCAGACTTGGCTTTTTCAGACATGTTAATTAAAGAAGAGAGAATTTAACACTAGCTAATATTAGGAAGAATTAAAGCTATAGGTTAAAGAAGTGTAGGCCCCAAAAGGGAAACCTATAAAAAAATAACTACAATATACACACACACACACTATAGGATAGAAAATACAATATCAAAAAACTATAGGAATATAAGAACTTTTAACAACAAAAAAGAAATCTTCTGTCTAACAATAGTTTTCTCTGGTCCGAGCTCTCTGAACGATGTGACCCGTTGCAGCAGCAAACTAGATCTGAGTAATGGCAGGGAGGATTGTGGGATATAGCCTGGTCTCGAGCTTCTCTAAGATGCAGAGCTTTGCTATGCGGCCGACTTGGAGCTGAGGATCGGCTCTGAACCCCGTGTGTAAGAACAAACGGCGATATTGAACACTCTCACATTAACTGATCTGAACGTCTATGACCGGTTGTCCTGTGCAGGTAAAATCTCAACTGATTATGTACATCCAAAGAGTGTAATATGAATTTGCCCTTATTTTGGTAATTAGGGAAGAAGACTGGCAAATTAATAGACTGATTAATATTAGCTTCGGAAGCAATTTTGGGGAGAAAGGAGGGATTGGTCCTGAGGAATACCCTATCCTTGTGGAAAATCAAGTACAAAGGCTTGGCACAAAGGGCTTGAAGTTCTGAAACCCTTTTTGCCTAAGTGATAGTGACAAGAAAGGCCGTTTTCCAGGGCAAGAACTTGAGATCTACCGAGGCAGCAGGCTCAAAGGGGGGAGCTGTTAAAGCCTGGAGCACCAGCGATAAGTCCCACGGAGGGATCACCTCTTTGACCAGAGGCCTTAGAAGGAAGGTGCCCTTTTAAAAGGCCTTACATAATCTGGATGAAGTCAGAGGGCCAAGATCACATCCAACGTGGTAATGAGCGATAGCTGCCAATTGTACTTTGACTGTGGAGGAGCTGACACCTTTATCAAACAGTCCCGACAGAAAATCCAGGACAGCTGGTAACGGAGCTGTGAAAGGATCTAGGTTCTGATGTTCAGCCCAAACAGAAAAACGTTTCCATTTGCTACGATAAACCTTCCTAGTAGACGGCTTGTGGGCCGCCACTAGGATCGCTTTGACCTGGGAAGAGATACCGGGAGTCCGAACTAACAGTGGAACTGGATCAACCAAGCTGTGAGCTTGTCCAGGTTCGGGATTGGTAGGCCCAGGGGGTGAGATATCAGATCCGGACGGGGATCTAGAATCCAGGGGGGATTCAGTAGATGAGACCACAGATAAGGGAACCATGCCTGACGAGGCCAGAATGGGGCAATGAGGATTATCGTGCACCCCAACCGTCTAGCTTTCTGCAGAAATTTGAGCATCAGGGGAAGGAGCGGATAAACATAAAGAAGACCGGGAGGCCAAGCATGCACCAGAGCGTCTCTTGGTGATTCCCCGGGTGGGGGGAATTAGAGCAAAGTAGGTGTCGCACTTCGTGTTTGAAGGAGAGGCAAAAAGATTGCAACAAGGTTGGCCCCATTTGGAGAAGATCTGCTTCGCTACATTGGGATTCAGAGACCACCCGTACGGGGAGAGAATGGTGCGACTCAGTCTGTCCGCTAGGATGTTGGACTGACCCGGAATGTGTGTCGCTACGAGAAAGCGGTTGATGGAAATCGCCCATTCCCAAACTCTCATGGCCTCTCGACAAAGTGGATAGGACCTGGTTCCTCCTTGTTTGTTGATATACCAAATGACAGACATGTTGTCCGTCTGGATCGCAATCTTCCCGACGGGAAGAAGGCTCTGAAGTGCTTGCAACGCTAACAGCACCACCCTCATCTCCAGGACATTGATATGCAGTGAGGTCTCCGTCTGGTTCCATGTGCCTTGGACGGTCCTGTCGCAACAATGCCCCCACCACCCGAGGCGAGAGGCGTCCGTGGTCACCGTGGCTAGGGGAGGGGACATAGAGAAGGGGTGCCCCTTTTGGAGGTCCGGAGACCGGAGCCACCATAAGAGGGCACTCTTGCAAACCCTGCTGAGTGGGACAGGATAGCTTAGGGGAAAACGTAGTAAGGACCATTGGACTTGGAGTGTCCATTGTAGAATTCTCATATTTAGGCATGCCATGGGAAGGAGATTGATGGTAGCCGCCATCGAGCCTAGGGCCCTCAGGACCAGTTCCGCCAGAGGGGTCGGACAACAAAGAATGGCCTGCACATGTAGTTTTAGGGATCGCAACCAGTTCGGGGTTAAAAAAACTAAGAGCTGGTTTGTGTCCACCCTGGCTCCGATAAAATCTATGACCTGAGTCGGGAGCAGGGAGGACTTCCCAGCGTGAATCGTGATCCCCAGCTGGGGAGCTAAGCAAAGGAAGAAGTTCCTGGCTGTGCAGAGTAGATGCCGTGTGAAGGCGGTCAGGATCCAGTCGTCCAGGTACGGAAAGACCTGAATTCCCCGGAGTCTCAGGTGGGCCTCTACTACCGCTAATACCTTGGTGAACACCCTGGGGGCTGATAGTCACTGGTTCCTAGCCGGAAGCGGAGAAACCTCCTGGATCGTCTGTCCATTAAGATGTGGTAGTACGCATCCTTGAGGTCTATGGAGCACATCCAGTCGTTCTCCTGCAAAAGGGGGGGAATGGATTGAAGAGTGACCATCCGGAACTTTTCTTTGGCTATTGCCAGGTTCAATAGAGATAAGTCGAGGATTGGCCTTAAGTCCCCCGTCTTTTTTGGCACCAAGAAGAACCTGGAGTAAAATCCCGATCCGTACTGGTCTGGGGGGGGTGTGCTGGATTGCTCCTTTTTCTATCAGCTGCCGAATTTCTGTAGCTGTGGCCTCCCTCTGATTGGGTGGGACATCGGGGAGGAATCTGGGTTTGAGAGGGGGATGGAGAAACGGAATCATGTAGCCACTGGATATGATCCGAAGCACCCAGCGGTCTGTCGTGATGGACTCCCAAGCTGCTAGGTGCTTTGAGAAATGCCCCCCGACTGCCTCCAGAGTGGAGCAGTCGGGTAACCCTTCAGGGTTGCTGCGTGGGCCGATCAGAGAAAAGTCCTCTGGACCCAAAGTTCTTCGGGCCCCCTCTGCCTCTTGGGCGGCGCCCACCCTGTCCTCCTCTGCCTCTGAAGGATGGGAAGTCCAGAACAAAACGGGATTGCTGAGACTTTCGGAACCACATCTTCTTCTGTCCCTTTTGGTTCTTCAAGAAGGACCTCTGGGAAGCAGAGAAGCGGACTCCGACGGCAGACAACATCTTCCCGTCTTTCTCGCTCTGGACTAAGGTATCGCGTACGTTCTTGCCAGAAAGAGCAGAACCATCAAACGGGGCATTAGTGAATGACGCCTTGAAGGGTTCCGCAAAATCACAGTGGCAGAGCCAGGCCTGTCGCCTTAGTATGACGCCCACTCCGCTAGCTCTAGTGGCCCCCTTCATAACATGGGACAGCAGCCGCATAGAGGTATTGGAAATCGACCTGAGAGTGGCCATTCGGGTAGAGTACACCTGTTTGTCCTCTGCCGACATGGACTCTGGGGGCGATCCGGCGTATTCTTTGATAAGATCACGCTGGAGCCGTATGACATGTGCCATGTAGTTCAGCGACCTTATGGAGAAGGTGGCTGAAGCAAACATCCGTTTCCCCAAATGGTCCATCGCCCGGGACTCCTTGTCAGGGGGATGGACCGAGGGACTCTCTTGGGCCAGTTCCCTCTTAGTGGTCGCCGCCACCAACATGGCATCTACAGGGGTTTCCTTGCTCCAATGAGACCTGTCCAAAGGCGGGCTGAGAACTCTGTCAGGCCTCTTAGGGACGGGCTCCACAGTGTCCGGCTCCTTCCAAACCCTGGTAGTGATCAGATCTACCAGGGGATCAGCCAGCGGGGACACTCAAGAGGTAGACGGGCCTGCTTCAAATGCCTCCAGCAACACGGACTCATCCGAGGAAGGCTTTGGGGCAGACCACCCCCCCAATCCTGAGCATCTCCATGATGTCTCCAAATGAGATGTCTTCGGGGGGTGATATTGGGGAGCCTTCCCCTTCCTCCAAGGCCGTGTCCTCAGTCAAGGACTTGGGGGAGTCCAAGTGCTTCCTTTTGCACTTGCGCTTGTGAGGGAATTCCTAAGGGGGGCTGTCTGAGGAGGCCTCACCAGCCAAATCTTGTTCCAACAAGGGAACTACCTGGGACGTCTGAGCAGGCTGTCCCTGGGGCCGGGTGATGGAAGTTGGACCCATCTGCGAGGGAGTGCAGGGTGGAGCCGTAGCTAAGGCGGGGGGCCTGGATTCCATCAACAGAACCCTCTCTACCACGTAGAATGCTGAAGGAGAGTCGCTCACCCCAGGATCTGAGAGCCGACTCTCCCTCGGATCCGATGGGCAGATCGGGGCCGGGGCCGAAGCCGTCGGATCCGAAGGGCCAGTATGCTCCGACTTAGTTAGAGCCGAAGGCACACTGACCACCTCAGATCCGAAGCTCAGCTCTCAGCTCCGAGAGCTAGGATCCATAGAAAAGGGACCCAACAGGCTTGAAGGTACTGTCGGTACCAAAGTACCCAAGACTACCGGCGCCGACAATCCCCCGGCTCCGACACTACTCGGCTCCGAAGACCCGGAGCCCAGGAAGCGGGTTGGGGAAGGAGCTATCGGGGTGAAAAAGGTGGTCGATCCCCCCCCTCTGGGGGAGCAGGAGCACTCCCATATGCAGCTGGGCCTGGAGGAACCTTCTCATCATCCGGTCCAAGTCTGCATCCGTCAGGCTTCTGATCAACCTTTAAGAGGCCACCGAGGCGGGACGGGAGTGCCACCTCGATGACCTCGAGGGAGATTGGGTCTCCTCCTCCTCCGGCCCCAGCGAAAAGCAGGGAGAACGGGTCCAAGAAGGAGAAGGCCCGGCTGTCCCGGGGGGAGAGACCCGCTTGGCCGGCGGGGCCGACGCAGAGGCCTCGGCCCGCCGCTTGTATTTCTCGCGGCGCTTCTCCATCCTAGCTTTCCTATCCTCCTGGCCTGAAGTGGGAGGTTGAGTCCTGGCCAAAGGAAGGGAAGGGTCCGTGGATGCTGCTGCAGCCACGGCAGGAACCACGGAGGGGCCGGAGGATGGAGCCAAGTCCGGGGGCAGAAGTCCCGCCAGGATCAGCTTCGACCTCCAGTCCCTGATAGCCCTGGGGTTGAAAGCTACACAAATAGTACAGCCAGAAGAAAGGTGTTCAACCCCAAGGCTTAAAACGCACCGAGTGTGGCCATCAGCCGGGGAAAGCTGATGGCCACACTCAGTACATTTAGAAAAGAATGTCTTGGAAGCCTCAGACATTTAACTAAAAACACAAGCACTAGGCCCCAAGACCACACACACACAAACACACCCTAACACTCTAAAATTCAAGGGGGAGGGAATGCAAAACCCGAGGGAACTCTCTAAAATTAAAACTAAACTAGTTCCAACACTTAAAAATCACTCAAACTTTAGAAAGTTTAAAGAAAAAAGGAAGGATTTTTCTCACAAGACTCAGACGCTCAAGATCAAGCTGCTGTCCAAACCGCAGCAAACTAGATCTGAGGTCAGGAAGGGATGGCAGGGAGTTATGGGTAAGGGGGAGGAGCTTGGAGCTCAGATCTTAGCTGCTGGAAACTGCTGGTTCAGATCTGATATGGATCCGATAACCCATAGGTTGATGCACAAATTAAGTTAACTACTTCAGATCTGGGTGTTTGGGCGAGGTGCATCCTGGGATACCGGTTAGCCGAGCCAATTAGAGACTTTGTGCTAGAAAATAGTCGGCCGAGTCGGAGCTGATTATCAGCTCTGAACCCATCAGTAATGAATGTAGGCGAGATAGGACCACATGACATCACTGATTTTTCTAAACATAAACCTAGGGAACAAAATCAAGAAAAGAGAGGCATAAATGATGACAAATGATCAAAGGATCAAAGTCGAAATAATTCAGGGAAATTAAGGTATGTCCTGTAGAATACACAGGGAACCTACCATATAATCCTTCATATGGCAGGGGTCAGGAAATAAAACGTGAGATAGAGAGTACAAAATACACTCTAGATAGTGATGACATGAACAATTAGCGAGAAGCAGAACATGTTGCCTGTGTAATCAGAGATGTACCCAGGATAACTGATCAAAGCGAATTTGATTCTGATTAGCGATGTGCCCCCCATCCAAGTAACTTTTCTGACTACTTTCAAATGCAGAGAGGATGGAAGTCCATTAGTGGACGTATGGATGGAGGGGACATTATAGAAGGATGCATTAATTGACACTGGGGCAGCAGTCTTGGTCACTAACAAACAGTTACCTGTTAATCCATTAAAGCAATCCTATATTCAATGTTTTGATGGCAGTACTTACATGGCTGTAGCTAGCAAACTACTTAAAATATGTTTCACAGAAAAAGGAGCTCCAGTGGAGGGCACATGTCTTATAAATTCCAGCTGTGAGACAATTCTCAGGATAGAGATCTTAGGTAAACTAGGAATAGTAATTGACTTTACTAACAGGGTCTTGTGGGCCACCAGTGAAGATGACAGACCTAATACTGTCAGTTTTCCTGTTTTGTGATAGATGTAGACAAGAACAAAAAAAGACAATGACAAAAGGCACTCAGAAATTCAAGACGAATAGGAAAAAATTAAGCAACAATTTCAGCCCTTATGGGCAACTTCAGAAAGAGATTGTGGTAAATTAGAAGTGCCGGTCAATGTAGGTAGTCACAATGATTACATTCTGCATTTCAGAAGCAATATCCAATTTCCAAAGAGGTGGAAAAGGATATGAAAAGGTGTATAGAACGGGAATGGGCAGGCATAATACAGAAAGGTCATAGTCTGACAAATTCACCAATTTGGCCACTGAAAAAGAAGGATGGGAGTTACAGATTAGTTATTGATTTATGCAAAGTTAATCAATTCACAACCCCTCGGGCACATTTGGTTCAGGGGGTGTCGGAATTGGTAGTGAGAATAAAATCTCAAAGTAAATGGTTCACAGTCATTGATTTTGCTAATGGACTTTTTGCAGTACCTTTACAAAAGAAGGATTGGCAACGGTTTCCTTTTACCTTTGACATTCAGCAGTATGTAATGACATGATTGCCCCAGGGATTTCAAAATAGCCCTGTGATTTTTCACCATGTTGTAGGGGAAATTTTAAAACCCTTAGAGACATATGACAGCATCATTCATTACATTGATGACATCCTCGTTCAATCAGAGATGGTAGAACAGCATGAAAAACTTCTTAAGAAAGTTTTAAATACATTACAGGATCTAGGATTCAAAGTTAACTATGAAAAGGTTCAGGTCTTTTCACTGGAAGTGGTTTTTGGGAACAATAGTCCACCCCACTGGCAGATCTCCTTGTAAGGAGAGAGTAAAAAGAATTCTGGAATTGCCTCAGCCATTGACCATTCCAAAATTGTATACATTTCTAGGGATTATGAACTATAACAGAGGGTTCCATAGACGATTACGCAACGGCTGCTGCACCCCCATATAAAATGTTAGTTGATCAAAAGGAGGAACCACATTTGAAATGGGGACGGAAGGAGGAAGAGGCTTTTGAACTCCTAAAGAAAAAATTGTCACAGGCCACTGAACTAGTAGCACCTGATAATAGGCAAAATTTCATCTTACAGGCAGCTGCAGGAAATGAGACCATTCTGGCAGTTCTCCTGCAATATTGGCCTTGAGAAAATAAGGGAAAGCTAGAAAGGGCACTCCGACCAGTGACTTTCTGCAGCCTGAAGTTAAAGGAAAACTCCGGGCTCCAACATATTTAAACTCAAAAGCTAGTTTTCCTTTACCCTCATAAACTCAGCCTAGCCACCTGCTGTTACAGGAATGCACAAAAAAGTTTTTCAGTCCTATATGTCTCCCCTACCTAAGTGTAGTGTAGGGTTGCCCATCCCCCGTTCTTTTGTATCGCATTCTTTCTGGTGGAATTTGGCACCACCTTCATGATGTACCTTCGACACAGGCAAATCAGTAGTTCCTTGTTCTGATGTTCCGCCCACACTGTGACATAGACATTATCACACCTGCTTGGTAAACAGCTGCTACAAATTAACACATTGTGGAACTGCATTAATGACCACAGTTTCCTTCAGGGCTGAAACATTATCGGAGCCAGTACTGCCTTTAGTGAAACTGCTGCCAAAGTGCTTGAAAACTAACACCACCTGCACTGTTTCGGTAAGGTGATAGCAGAATGCACCGCAAGTGCAGCTGAGCTTTTTATTTTTATTTATTTCTTTTTTTTAGTGTTAATAAAATTGGTCTCATACCTCGCAATCTCTTGGAGCATGAAAACTGAATAAACACTCAAAAGCATATGGGCATTGTTTAAATATTGCTGTTGCAAACTTAGAAAGTTGCGAAAAGAACAGTTTTTGGATTAGGTTAGATTTTCTGAAGATTAGGAAGCCTGAATGTCAAATGTCTGTTGTTATTTTGTAGCTTCAATCTTTAATAAATTGCCCCCGATTTCCTAGAAAAACAATTTTTTTTGGGATCACATGAACAAAAAATATAAGCCATAAATCAGGGCATTCGTGCGAAAATCTGTATGGTATAGAGTATTTCGGGCATGCCTTGGTGTGTGTGTGTGTGTATGGTTGGGTTTCTCCTGCTGATTGCATGTGGGTTAATGAATGCATGGGTGAAAGCATAATGTCTCCATGTGTGAATGTTGAACAGACTGTGTGTGTGTATGAGAGAGTTAGCGATGCCTGAGAGAATGAGCAGTGAATGTGTGAAAGCAGAATGTGTGTGTGAGTGAAGAAGAGACTATGTATGTGTGTGTATGAGAGAGCGTTAGCGATGCATGAGGGAATGAATGAAAAGTACGTGTGTGCAAGCAGAATGTCTGTGTGTGTGAATGCAGGAGAGACTGTGTATGCGTGTGTATGAGAGAGTGTTAGCGATGCATGAGGGAATGAATGAAAAGTGCGTGTGTGCAATCAGAATGTCTGTGTGTGAATGCAGGAGAAACTGTGTATGCGTGTGTATAAGAGAGTGTTAGCGATGCATGAAGGAATGAATGAAAAGTGCTTGTGTGCAAGCAGAATGTCTGTATGTGTGAATGCAGGAGAGACTGTGTATGCGTGTGTATGAGAGAGTGTTAGCGATGCATGAGAGAATGAATGAAAAGTGCTTGTGTGCAAGCAGAATGTCTGTGTGTGTGAATGCAGGAGAGACTGTGTATGCGTGTGTATGAGAGAGCGTTAGCGATGCATGAGAGAATGAATGAAAAGTGCTTGTGTGCAAGCAGAATGTGAACACAGGAGAGACTGTGTATGCGTGTGTATGAGAGAGCGTTAGCGATGCATGAGAGAATGAATGAAAAGTGCTTGTGTGCAAGCAGAATGTCTGTGTGTGTGAATGCAGGAGAGACTGTGTATGTGTGTGTATGAGAGAGCATTAGCAATGTATGAAAGAACGAATGAAAAGTGCGTGTGTGCAAGCAGAATGTCTGTGTGTGTGAATGCAGGAGAGACTGTGTATGTGTGTGTATGAGAGAGCATTAGCAATGTATGAGAGAACGAATGAAAAGTGAGTGTGTGCAAGCAGAATGTCTGTGTGTGTGAATGCAGGATAGACTGTGTATGCATGTGTGTGTTATCTTTCCAGTGGCTAGAGCAGTTTATTTTCACAGAATAGCAGACAGTGAAAAGGTAAATGTCTCTTTTTATAAATGAGGGGAAAGAATGTAATATGCTCACCTTTTCTAAATAAGGATGCCATCTAAACACTTCTACATTTTGATTTCCATAACTTCCAAAGATTTCTAGGTGCACTTTTGCAGAACATTTGCTTCAGCAGTTTAGCACCTGCCTAAAAACTGCATAAAATAGCATGTACATATTTCATAGGTTCATATGTGTAAACTAGGTTGACTACTGTTGGGGTGTTTATAAGCCTAGCCATGCATACCATATGTAACTCACAAGTTGTTTGAGCTTTAGAGGTTATTTTAAGAATTATATGTATGCGAGGATATGATTTTCAGAATGCCTCTGTCTATTGGAGGCATAGGTGTTAGATGGGAGCAGATTTCTAATTTCCCATCCACTGGTCCAGGATATACTTGAATAGGGTTAGGGGGGAACTCTGCCACACATGGATAGGAAGCCTGTTCCAGAGGAGGAGAATTCCCAGTGACACATACTTGTTCCTCCAATATGTCCTATTTTAGTTGCAAGCAAGGTTCAAGTCCCTAGATCGAGTAGTTCTAATGCTACTGGTTTTGCAGATGAGCAAAAGGCCCATCAGCCTGGGATCCAAGGATGCCTTATATGGCAGGCACAGATCACCTCTCAACAGCCTGTAGGAAACCAAGTATAGAGACAGGGCTTTGAGGCAATCAGTATAGGACGTGTTGTTTATACTCTGAATTCTTTGTTTTTTTGGGTGTTAGACCTTTCTGTAGGATGCTAGTATCTTGTTGGGATATTATAACAGCTCCTAGTTTGCAGTCATCTGCGAATTTGGTCAGCCAGAGGCTTTTTACATTGGCTTTGACTTCAGAAAAGTAAATGCCATAAAGGAGCAGGCCCTGCACAGAACTCTGAGGAACTCCACTAGTCACTGGCATTTTTATGGAGGTGGTCTCTCTATCCTAACTCTCGGGTCCTATCTGAAAGCCAGCTGGCTATTTAGCACAGAACATAAAGTTTAATGCCTAATTCGGTGAGATTGTTTACAATGCCCAAGTATGATATTGTATCAAATGCCTTAGCCAGGTAAAGGTAAACAGTGTGCACCCATTTTTCCCTCATCCATTGCCTTGGTGACTTTTTCAAAGAAGTCCACCAGCTGAGTAGGTGTGACCTGCCTTTGAGAAAGCCAAACTGTGGTGGATCCAGTGTGTGAAGGTTTTCTATGTCATTATTAATCATATCCATGATAATTCTTTCTATGATGTGCATATGAGACTAGTCAGACTTATGGTTCTGTAGTTTCCTGGGTCTATTGATGGACTGGCCTTGTGCAGAGGGATGATAACTGCAGTCCTCCATTCATGGGGTGGAAAGCCTGTCTGGAGGCTGTGGTTAAATGGTGACTCCAGAGGTTCAGAAAGGTCACACTTCAGGCTATTTAGGAGGCATCCTGGGATTTTATCGGGACCCATCGATTCATTGTTCTTAGCCTTAGACAGTGCATTTAGGACCTGCTCCTGGGTGATGATTGGAAGTGGGAGTTTATGTTTGATGGTATTATATGGGGGGGGGTGTCCAGTGGCTGGGTGGGAGGGTAAATTTGGAGCTGAATTTGTTGGTCATCAGATTTGTTACATATATTTTTGGCTCCATGCAAGTGGCTCCATTAACAATCAATTCTGCAGGCTTTTTTTATTGCCTTTGAGATTTCAGATATTGCTAAAGGAAACCTTGTGGTTGTCCTTCACCTGGGGGGAGCTATCTTTATCTCAAAACTGGCTTTGTTAGACTTACTTTGCCCTCTAGTTGTTTGTTTAGTCTGATGAGGGAGTTTTTATCCTGCCTAGTGTTGCACTCTTTAATTTTAACTGTGACATTTTCCTTTTGTTCTAAAATCTGTTTATGTTTGGATTCCACCAGGCAGGCTTGTTTTGTGAGTTTGTTCAGGGCTTGTTTCTGATAGCCACAGCTGTCTCAATGCATCTATTAACATTATTGTACAGGGTTTCTATGTACAATTCTTCACAGGCAGGTGTGTTCTCTGGGTTTGGAGGGGATTGAAATTTTGTCAGGTAATCGCTTAAAGGAAAACTCCGGGCTAGAACTAAAAAAATATGTTTTTTTTTCAGTCAAAAGTGCATGTGCGCAAGCAGAATATGTGTGTGTGTGGGAATGCAGGAGAGACCGTGTATGCGTCATGTGTGTATGACAGAGCTTTAGCGATGCATGAGAAAATGAATGAACAGTGCATGTGTGCAAGCAGAATGTCAGTGTGTGAGTGCAGAAGAGACTGTATGCCTGTGTATCAGAGAGTTAGCGTGGAATGTCTTGAGTATGCAAATGCAGAAGAGACTGTGTGTGTGTGTGTGTGTGTGTGTGTGTGTGTGTGTGTGTGTGTGTGTGTGTGTGTGTGTGTGTGTGTGTGTGTATGCCAGATAATTATCGATGAATGAGACAATGAACAGTCCCCTGTGTGACAGCAGAATGTCTGAGTGTGGCAATGAAGAAGAGACTGTGTATGCGTGTCATGTATCTGGCCATCTGGTTTGTGTGCCACAAAAAGGAACATACGTTTTTTTTTATTGTTTGTTTGTTTAAACAGCTGGGGTTATAGCTTTAACTGTAATAAGCTGATCTATTACAATCGATCGATCAGCTTATTACAGTGATGTGCTCTATTTTTTTGGGTATTCTTTTTAGCCTTTAACTAGCATCTGCCACTGCAACTAAGAGCAGCGGGCTATAGATCTAACTGTAATAAGTCGATACTATCAATTGGCTTATTACAGTAAAGCCTTTTTGTGGGGGGGGGGCTGTTGCTGAGGGGGTGGTGCTGGATCATAGCCATACGCTTCAACCTCTTAGAACAAAAAATCTTGACAATGCCACAAATAATGGGGGACAAATATCCAAAAAAATAGGGACACTTTTTAAATATTGCTCTTAAAAAACTTAGAAAGTTGATAGGACAGGTACATAGCTTTCAACCTCTTAGCATAAGAAATCTGGCCAAAGTCCTCAATGATTTTCCACAAAAATCAAGAATACCATAACTTTGAGGAGGAACAGATTAAAAAATATGAGGCACAAATCTGGATTTTCTGCAAAAAATCTGGACAGTTGAGAAGTGGGAATTTAGCATGAATTTTCTAAAGGGTATGAAGTCTGAAAATTCTCTGGCCTTTATTTTTCCTTCGACTTCACTGAGTTACCAACTGTTTGCCAAAAAACACAGGTTTAACAGAAACAGACCAAAGATATGAGGCAAAAATCTGGACATTGTGGAAATATGTACAGTTCAGAGGTATGGTTCATAGCACTGCCCATCCTTTTCTAACTTACAACTTTTGCCCGTAAACAACTATATACAACACAGAACAAAAAATTTGCCCTAAATCCAGACTTTCCGGCGAAAGAATATATAGTTGAGTGGTATGCCAGACGTGTTTCGGTGTGTGTATGTATGTGCATGAGTATCTTTCTTGCTCTGATTGCATGTGGGTTCCTGAATCCATGCACGAAGGCAGAATGTGTGTGAATTCAGAAAAGACTCTGTATGCTTGTGTAAGAAAGACAGCGATGCATGACAGAATGAACAGTGTGTGTGTGTGTGTGTGTGTGTGTGTGTGTGTGTGTGTGTGTGTGTGTGTGTGTGTGTGTGTGTGTCTAAGCAAAATGTCTTTGTGTGTGAATGCACAAGAAACTGTGGAAGGCGTGTGTATGAGCCAGTTAGCGATGAATGTCTGAGTGTGTGATTGCAGAATAGACGGTATGTGTGTGTATGACAGAGTTAGCAATACATGAGAGAATGAACAGTGTGTGTGTGAAAACACAATGTCTAAGTGTGTGAATGCAGAAGATACTGTGCGTGTTTCGGTGTGTGTTTATGTACTGTACTATTTAAAAAGCTCTGTATACACCATTACATCACAACCTCTTTTTTCTCAAGTGAGTTGTTCACGGGGTTATACAGAAGCCATCATCAAATTATATAGTGCAGGGAAGGGTTCTAAAGCCAGAGGGTGGTTGTAGGAATGCTCTGACTTTTGTTTAGGTGATAAGTGGTATGAAGGGATACTGGCTAGGATTCAAAGACAACAAGAGCTCACCTGCATAGCACTAATTTTAGATGAGCTCATTGCTCCAAGTACCAGTGAGCGAATTATTGATATAACATAATGGGATTGTGTCTGCATGCTGTGCAAAGGACAATGTAATATAGCAGAGTTACAGTGATACTATGATGAACAAGACTATAGTGCCATCATCTTCACCAGCCCCCTTCTTCCCATTATGTACATGGGGTTGTGGTGTCGGACCAACTGTTGCCATCTCTCTCTTGATTCAATGCCGCTCTCATGCCCTCTTCACCCATTACTGACTGTCACAGCTCTTCTCTCACACACAATCCGTCCACCTCTGCTGGATGACCACATTTTCTCTTGCCTTCTTCCTGTATGCCCCAAACTTCTTCTTCACCATATTGTCTTCTGGCTTTTATGCACATGTGCCTGAGTCACTGTAATCGATTGTATTATGCTTGACCTTTTCCTGCAATTGTAGCTACTCTGGATTTTGCCCTTATGTCCTAATTTCTTCATCTATCCCACAGTGTGCATCCTACCTCCCACCTGAGGAACTTCATCTCCATTACATCCAGCTTCTCAACTGCTCTGGCTGTACTGCCTACGTTTCTGTGCGATACATTACTACTGGTCGCTTCACTGTTTTGGATGCCTTATTTTTCAGCTTCTTTAGCATTTTGGGGTCATACGCAACACTTAACACTCTGTGCAGGATGGCTGCAGGACCTCTGATTCATGCTTTGACATCCTCATTCTGAACTCCCATCTCCTTAACCACCCCTGCCAGATAGTTGGAGATGTTAACCTGTTCGGTTATTTTGTCAGTTCTCAGCTTCTTTGGAAGTGTGCTATTTGCTGCCATTACATCTGTCTTATCTGTACACAGTTTCATCTCATGTGCTTTGTTTTGCATTCTCAAGTCCTTTGCTAAAGTTTTTGCTCAGAGTCTGCTTATAAATTCACCTCAAGTACTTGCTAATCTATTCCATCATCAGTATGAACAGCAGTGGGCTCATAGATGAACCCTGCTACACACCCACACCCATTGCGAATCACTCTGAGACCGAACACTGCTCATACTGGAGACATTGGGTCCTTATACATAGCTTGCACTAATTTCATCAATGCTTCTGGGACTTTGAACCACTGCAGGACTGCCCGAATCCACTTTCTTGGAACCTTATCATATGCTTTCTCCAAGTTTCGTAATGCCCATTTGGACTCCTTCCTCAGCACTAGCTTCTTCTCATCTATCTGTCTCCCTGCAAACATTGAGCCAATTTTGCTCTATCCTGATCTGAATCTGAAATTCTCATCTCCCATCTTACTTTTAACTGTTTTGCATACATGTTTATCATCTCCCAAATTGCTTTCATCTACTCTGTGTATGTGTTTATCAATCACTCTCTTCAGAACTTTCATGTAATGTGACAAGATTTTGATACCTCTGTACTGCCCACAGTTGTAAATGTGCCCTTTGTTCTTAAACACTGACATAAGTATGCTTATTTTTCAGTCATCTGAGATACACATTTTTATCCACACTACTGTGAGTACCCTCAAATGCTGTTTCTCCTCTATCTCACCCAGCATCTTTGTCATATCTGCTGTGACCTCACTTGAGCATGCTGCTTTCCCTGACTTCATCTTTCTTACTGTGCCTTCCAACTAATAGTTTATTTGTCCCATCTACTAGCATATTTCCCAAAAACCTGGTTGAATGTCACAGATGCCCTGTTCTTTGCTTTCCCAGGTATTCCATGTTGGGCAACTGAACACTGGCCGGCCAGTATTGTATTGACGCAGGGCTGCTAGGTTTCAAGGCAGGCACATACTGGCCAATAGGGGCACATAACACCAATCCCACCATTAGTATTAGGTTACGGGTTCCTGGTACTGGGCACTCTTTCAGACTTCAATCTGTAATCATTTGCTCACAATACAAACTAGAAAATAAAGTCCTCTGTCACATACTGTCTAAACACTGGACAGTAAAATAGTTTTACTACTGAAATGTTCTGATGAGAGGTTACA
Source organism: Protopterus annectens (assembly GCF_019279795.1). Classification (NCBI taxonomy): domain Eukaryota; kingdom Metazoa; phylum Chordata; order Ceratodontiformes; family Protopteridae; genus Protopterus; species Protopterus annectens. The sequence continues at coordinate 961,456,273 of NC_056746.1, forward strand.
ACCAGCACTCCAGTCAGTATTCATGTGAGGCAACACATGATAAAAGCACCACACGTAAAGTGAAGATGATAAAAAAAAAAAAAAAAAACGTTTTTGTAGTAGTCGCTCTAGCGGGTGTACTCCACCAGTCTAAAACATGAAAAAGTCCTTCTATCAGTCTTATTAATGTACTCCTTGTGACGTCTAGTGCCAAGTGACAGTACTTGAAGGTACAAACAATCAGGCTGCAGAGAAAGGTCTGATGCTTTGTGGTCCTTAAGTATTACACAAACATTGCAGCCATTTACTTATATTATACTTGATATCAGTGTGTACTACATCTATTCAGCAAAAGCTAACCAATCTTAAAGTTGTACATGTTTACTGCAGTCTTAAGATGCAACTATATACCCCCTTAATCCTTTTTATTTCCTCCAAGTATGTTGGGTTTCTAATACCAGGACGGGAATGCATCCCATTCCTAAGTCAAAGTATGGTTACAGTTAAGGTGTACAAGTGGGCTATCAACTTGCATTCTGTTAACCACAGTTGTAAAAGTGGAGACTATAGCATTACAAATAATCAAATAATATTTGTTGTACTCTCTCTCCATATATATATATATATATATATACATACATATATACATACTTATACATACTTTATTTTCTCCAAATCTTTAGGGTTTCTAATACCATGACGGCAATGGACCCCATTCCTAAGTCAAAGTATGATTACAGTACATGAAATTAGTATTGTTTCAATCTTTGTCAGCCACAAGTGCTCTTTGAATCAGCTCCACTGTGCCCAGTAATGACTCCTCCTGCAATTAGCATGGGATTACATGCAATGCTAACATAACTAAGATTGTATACTCTTTCTATAAGGCCCATTGTTCCTACTACTATTGGAATTGTCTGTCTGTAATCCAGATTGCCCTTGTTTCTGCCTGCAAATCCAGATATTTTACAACTTTGCATCTCTCTATATGCAACACACTGTTGTCACTGGGTGTAGAAGTTTCAAGGATCACTTCTACTTTTGTCTTCTCTTCATGGATCACTACATCTACTTTTCTAGCAGCTATCTTTTTATCTGTTGCTAATAGGTGATGCTGTACAATGTACACTTCAGTATTTTCCATGATTCTTTGTAGATAATATTTCTAGTGTTTTTCAGCCACTTCAATACTATAATGACTGCACAATCCTCAGTGCTACAGTCTTGCTGCATTATGAAGCCTTTCAGTATACAGTCCTCCTGCCACTGATATATCACAACCACCGATGGGTTGTGTGACTGTTTCCAATTCTGTTTTACAAAATCTACATTTCTCTGTTTCTCCTGTATGCTCAATAGACTTTCTAAACAAATGTGTATGTAGTCCACTGTCTTCAGCCACCAATAACAAACTTTTCATGACTTGGTTTGATTTTGCCTAACCATTCATGCTTTCAGTCCTGATCACCATGAGGTTCTTTCAGAAGTTTTCTATACTCGGAACTCTCTTATGAATTTACCTAATTTCTTGACTTCTCATCTGGTCCCTCACCTTATATTCTTTAATTTGTTTTTTGGCACATTCAGTTGTTTCCTGATTGTGATCTACTGGTTTGATTTCCATTCTTGCTTGATGCCGATATGCTTCTGCTAGATTAAGCAGAGAAGTTATCTTAGATTTTTCTCCTCATGTTTTAAACCTTTATCTATGTTTGGGTCTTGGGAGGTCATCAGATCTGTGTGTGTTCCCAGGATTACAGATCAATACATGTAATCAGTTTCAAGGAGACCCATACCTCATTCAGAATGGCTAAAATGTAGTCTTGGTATGCACTTATTTTTTTTAAATCATTTGATAAGCAGCAAGCATCCTTCTTGTTTTCCTCTGTAATACATTTTGTGGTCATTCAGTCACTCCAAAACTGTAAGTTATGACAGGAACAGCAAATTGTTTTATAGCTTGAATTTTGTTCTTAGATGTCATCACTGTTTTCAGCATTAATTTGTCTAATGTATTCCTTAAGTTTTATTTGCATTTGTTCATGCTTTAGTGTTCATCCTTCATTAGTTCCCTTCCCAATTATTTCTACACTCTTGCTCGCGTTGTTTTAAATCACATTCCTGTCCCAAACAGATATTTTCTTACTGCTGAAATTTTTCTTCTTTAAAGGTTACCTTAGCACCTTCATCATGACCAAATCACATTCTTATATATCATCTGAAAAAAATTTGACTCCTTGCACTTGTGCTTTCAAATCCTCATCTGATGAGCAATACAGCTTTACAACACTGGTGCAAGAATCATCTCCTCAAACTGAATGCTGAGAAATGCATCATAATCCCCTTTGTGGAAAATGTCATTCCCAATAATTGTCACAGTAATAACAATGTACTAAGCATGCAATCAGTTGTGAGGGATGTGGGCACCTAGGTTGATTGAAACTACCATGTTGATCACCACATTGCCTACATACCACAGAAGACTTTCTAAATGTCACACCAAATAAGTAAGGGTATTTCATCCCTGAACAAGGATGTCATAACATCCTTGTACTCTGCCTTTCTCACACCCATTATGAAGTACAGTGCCCTGTTCGACATGTACCTTGCAAAGCCCATGCAGCAGTTGGAGAGACCTCAGAGGTTCCTGACCAGTAAGATACAGGGACTCAAACACCTATCCTGTACTGATAGGCTGACAGCCCCTGTCCCTCTACTCAGTCTTTTCCAGACTGCTCAGAGGTGACCTGTGTGTGGCACCCAAGGCCGTATCAGTTGCAGCCTTGATGGAGTTGCTGCATATCTGTAGGTGTCATTAAATGAGCTTGTTGTGTGTCCCAAATACTCCACCACCTGTTGAATAGACTCCTCTCCATGTCAAGCAGACTACCTCAATAACCATCTTAAAGGTGAACCGGGATGACTGGATGACAAACAGGTAATACACCTCTGGGATACCAACCTGTGTTCCTGGTGGACAGCAGAAACCGGTGCTATGTGGGATCATGGGTGAAACTTTTAGCTAGGCTTATAAGGGCCTCCTGGCCAACTGCCTAGTATTGTCTTGTGAACCTATGAAATATCATTCAGCTGCAGAGTTGGTGCTATTAAAGATAGGGAAAAGTTGAAGCTACATAGGATCATTGTATCATAGGAAGCTACTACGCTAGTGTCTGTAAGGCCCTAGAAGGCCTAGCCAAGTTCTACCCTTATTTCCACGATAAGCACCAGTTGCCCCGGTCCAAGATGGACACAAGTAAAACATCCCATGGTCAATGTGCTGTTACCCTTCCAATTGTCCAGATAGCGTTTGAAGAGGGCAAGTGACTTGTTCTGTTTGACATGAAGTGGGAGTCCATTCCAAAGATGTGGTAAGTTCTGTGAGACCAATCTGTCCCTCTCTCAGGTTCGATTAATGTCACCTACCAGGTTCAGTTCTTTAAAGCAAGTAACCTGTCTACTATTTCAATGGTGGATATGCAGAAATTCCAGTAAAGCAGGGTCAAAAGATTGCTTTATATGCATGACATCGACCATCTCTAAGTAGTCTGTATGAGACAGAATAAAGTGACAATGAGTTCAGATGATCCACAGAGGACAGATGCTAAAATCCTTGAATTTTCCATGTCAGCAAGCTTTGTGGTCTCATGAATTCATGCAGGTGCTTGGTCACGTACATAACAAAACGGACATTCTACTAAATTATTGACCTGATGAGGTACATAGCTGATATAACCTTTTTTTTTCTGGATGCATTGCCCTTACTTATGAGATGAGCAATATACAATGCCCTTCTTACCATAGTGGACACAAGGTAATCAAAATAAAGGTTGCTTTGAGTGTGTACTTAGGGTGTTATTGATGTGGTAGTTAGCACAAACATAACACTAACAGAAATGGATGATAATGCATTTCTTTTTCATAGAGTTTAAAAAAATTACTTTGGCACCAATCATTTGTTTGTGTTAAACCCTCATGTAGGATATTAACATTGTTTGGAGATTCACTGACTGCATCCAGTTTGCAGTCTTAAGCAAAGTTTGTCAGCCACAGATTCTATAGTTTTAGCTTGTACTTTGGAGAAATAGATTCCAAACAGTAGAGGTACCAGGACTCATGCCTGTGGAACACCACTGGTTACAGGTCTGCTGTTTGCGGTGCATTCCCCTATTTTGACTGTATGGGTGCTATCAGTGAGACACTTAATGACCCATTTAATGATCTGAGGGTTGCCAACTAACTGGGTGGGTTTCTCAGTGATGCTTCGGTGGGGGACAGGCAAGGATGCCCCCCCCTAGTCCAGGGCCTTGGACTATCTCAAAGTCGTCCACCAGGTTTAACAGGCATGATCTCCCTTTCACAATTCCATAACTGAGTAAGGTGAAGTGTGTGGCGATTAACTAACTATACTTTATTTTTCTATGCGAGGACCCCCACCACCATTGAAATGATGTCTCTTTCAAGATACTCTAATGGTCCGTGATAACCAGACAAAGCAGAATGATTGTGTGTAGGACAAAATTAAGGGTGAAGCATTTCTTCAATTCCAAATGGAATTGGGTCCCTGGCCAAAGCACAATTTCAGTTCTGCAGCCAGCAACTGAATGAGACTTAGTAAAGCCCCCAAGGACATACCTTTACATTCATGTAACCAGACAGGTATCAAGGAGCATAACTAAAAAGGAAAGTAGCAGTGTGCATGTGTATTATTAAACACCGATCACCACATACACACACACACACACACACACACACACACACACATATATATATATATATATGTCTTTACTTATAGCAAAAGTACTATACATAATTCTGAAAAAGTAGACTTGTGAATGCATATGTCTGAGAGTTTTTCTAGCTGCCTCCGTTTGTGTATGCTTAGTTATTTATGTGCATATATGTATGGTTCAGTATTGGTATGTGTAGTACTATTTATGTATTAAGTGCTTATTGCATATAGATATATATGCATATAGAATTACACACACATATATCTATATATATATATATATATATATATATATATATATATATATATATATATATACATATATATAGATATACATATATATATATATATATATATATATATATATATATATATATAAATATATGTGTGTGAATGACCTGAGACGTACCTCCCTGGACTACATGAAAAGAGACATAAAGGAGCTCTCTGAGCATGTAGCCCAGGCCGGTATGACCCTGACCTTGAGGAGCATCTTACCCTCACCAAGAATGATGCCACAATATGAAGACAAGATTATCAATTTCAACAATTGGCTTAAGTACTGGTGTCATTCAAAGGGGATCCAATGCCTGTCAGCTTGGGATGATATGCTCGAGAAGCCACGATGCTTCGCTAGGGACGGCTTGCACCTGTCACCCCTGGGCTTTCGGATATTGGCAAAGGCTCTTGCTACCCCCATAGTGCCTTTTTTAGGCAAGGCTCAAAAGACAAACCCACCTCCATAGGTATCACAAGGGATAAGAAACTAAGAGTAATGCTACTCAACGCCAGAAGTCTAAACCTCAAGATGCACTCAAACTCTCCTTAGCATGGAGAACATCGATATCTGTGCAGTAATAGAAACCTGGTTCAGGGCTCCCGAGAGCACCCCAGCACTACCAGGTTATACCTCATACCATGCTTTTCGGCCCCAAAACTTGGACCGAACCACAAAAGGAAGGGGAGTATCAATATTCATCAAAGATACCCACACCTCCAGGTTGGTGGCAAAGCACGAAGCATCAGAGACTATCCATGTGCAACTAACAGTGGGTAAAACTGCCTTCCAGTTTATAGCCTGCTACAGACCACCCTCCCAAACCCAGGTACCCCACTCGACCTTTCTGAGAACACTGGAAAATATGAAGGTCTCTCCAAACACCATTATATTGGGCGACTTCAACTACCCAAACATAGACTGGGAGCATTACTCTAGCTCCAACACCCTAGCCCAAAGGTTCCTAGAATTTATAAACTCAAATGCTATGGAACAACTTGTTACCACTCCCACAAGTGGGGAAAACATACTGGATCTGATCATCACCAACATGGGGACTCTATGCTCCAGACCAGAAGTGTATCTCTCACTGGTAAGATCAGACCATAAACTAATCTCACTGGATATTCACATCCCGACCCCACCCCTGCCCAGAAAACCACAGTGAAAAACTTCTCTAAAGCAAATTTCACACTCCTCAAAACCGAGGTGGAATCCTTCAAAGCCCCCGGGCCTGTGGAAAATACGGCCCAGACCGCAGAATCCTTTATAAACGCATTCTATGAACACCTTCAGGAATGCATGGATCATGCGATCCCAAATAAAACCAAGACCCAATCCTCCAAAGGCAGACGTCCTGTCTGGTGGACCCCAGCCATAAACAAACTATACAATAGAAGGAGGAAGCTACTAAATGATAGAGCAAAATCCCAAAAAGGGAAGGTATCACTGATCAGTATTAGCAAAAAACTAAGGGCACTCATAAAATTGTCTAAGGCCAGCTTCGAGAGAAAAATTGCACAGGACACTAAGGATAATCACAAGGCTTTCTTTAATTATGTTAGGAACCTGGGTGGTAATTCCCAGATATGCTCAGAATTAGTCCAAAATGACAAAAATACACTGAACCCACAGACATTGCCAACATCCTAGCTGACAGGTTCAGCGCAAACTTCTCCCCTCCCACCAAAGGGCAAATATCTATTCCAGCAGAGTGGTGCACCCTTGACATATCACATGCTCACGTTACAGCCGCCCTCTCCAAAGCAAAAAACACAGCATCAATGGGACCAGACGGTGTCCCGGGCTGCATCCTACATGAACTCCAAGAAGAGCTAAACCCAAACATAAAACTACTGTTCAATCTCAGCCTTACTACAGGATATGTGCCCAAAGAGTGGCATACAGCAACAGTGGTCCCTCTCCATAAAGGTGGTGAGTCAACGGATCTTGGAAACTATCGCCCCATAAGCCTGACTAGCATGGTCTGCAAAGCTATGGAAAGGATCATCATGGACCTCATAAATAAAGATATTGGGGACCTACAGACACTGGATCCTACCCAGTTCGGCTTTGTTAAGGGCAGATCCTGCCTCTTAAACCTGGTTGATTTCTTTGAAACAGTCACCAAGGCCATTGACGAGGGGAAGGTGGTCCACACAGCCTACCTGGACCTCGCAAAAGCCTTTGATACAATACCCCACTCGGGCATTATAGATAAGCTCACCAGCTTAAATATAAACCCCTATTTCACTAGATGGATTGCAAACTGGCTCAAGGACAGAACCCACATGGTTAGAATTGCTGGAGCCATGTCAGACTCCAAACCAGTTACAAGTGGTGTCCCACAAGGCTCAGTTCTGGGACCTCTCTTGTTCGGTATATATTTCTCGGAGGTACAGGCCAACACAGAAGGACTGTGGCTGACCAAGTTTGCAGATGACTGCAAAATGGCCGCCATAATCGACTCTCCAGCCGACACAAGCATCCTCCAAAAGGGCCTCATAGAAACAGACAACTGGTGCCAGAGCCATGGCCTCAAGCTAAATGCCAAAAAGTGTATAGTCTTCCCCTTTGGCAAAAACAAACTGCCCACAAATTACCACATAGGTGGTAATCCATTAAGTACAGAAGAAGTAATTAGGGACCTAGGGACCCAAGTTGATAGCAATCTCTCATTTGACAACCACGTGGCCAAAGTGGTTAGAAAAACATTTTATATAGCCCACCTAATCATGAAGGGATTCACATCTAGATCAGGGGAGGTCATCGTGCCTCTTTACTCATCCCTCATCAGGCCCATAATTGAGTACAATGCCCCTTTTGGGATGTACCTTGCCAGACACCTGCAGCAACTGGAAAGACCCCAAAAGTACCTCACCAAGAGGATCAAAGGGCTCAAACAGATGCCATATGCTGCCCAGTTAAAGAAACTCCAGCTCTACTCAGTGGCATACCGTCTGTTCAGAGGCGATCTGTGCCTGACGTATAAAGCCATGTCCAACTCGGAATTAATGGACATGCTGCACCTCAGAAAATCCAAATCCCATCGAGCTATGCGCTTGAGAGACTTGAACCTCAGCACTGAAATAAATAGGACATGCCGGAGGGACAGATTCATAACCCAGAGGCTCCCTTCACTCTGGAATAAAATCCCAGTCCAGGTTAGGCAGAGTCCCTCATTGACTCTCTTCAAGAGGAATCTTGATGAGTGGATGGGAGATCGTAGGTTTACCCCGGGTATCACTTCTGTGTCACTGTTAGACAGAGGTACAGTATACTAACCTCGAAAAAGGGCATAGCAAAATAAATTTAAAATGGGTGGCGAAAGCCAAACACATTCTGGCTAGGCTTATAAATGCCCTAGGGAAGATAGCCTAGTATGAACCTATGAACCTATATATATATATATATATATATATATATATATATATATATATATATATGGTTCCACTTCATATCATCGAATTATCATTTCATTGAATTGCAAACCATCGAGACCAAATCGTCGAAAACCCATTTCATCGAAAACTCATTTCATTGAATCTCAAATCATTGAAAACTATGAAGCAACTACAAATAACATTCCACAATGTTTTTACTACGTTTATGCAGGGGGGCAAGCCCCCCTGCACCCCCCAAGTGGGGGCTCCACCCCCATAATTAAATATAACTCCAAGGTCGCACTACGGTGGGGTTGGGAAATTAACTTTTTCCCCCACTGAAGTGCAACCTTGGAGTTGGTATATTTAATTACGGGGGGTGTGCAGGGGGGGTTGCACCCCTGCATACACATAGTACAAAGTGTCTGGGATGTTATTTGTAGTTGCTTCATAGTTTTCAATGATTTGAGATTCGATGAAATGAGTTTTCGATTAAATGGTTTCTAATTTGGTCTCGATGGTTTGCAATTCAATGAAATGATAATTGAAGGAATGATATATATATATATATATATATATATATATATATATATATATATATATATATATATATATATATATATTTATGCATATGTGCATATATAGGGGTCTGCCTAGGAAGTCTGACAAACCAAAAGCCTGATTCCCAACAGACTGAAAATTCAACTTATTGATCAACTTTGTATTGTGGGGGTCACACCAATCATCTTGGGGCCAGCACCCCCCACACCCCCCTGTAAAGTAAGTTTACCAACTATTACAATCACACAACAATGGAGAAGGAGCAAATTCCCTCCTTTGGTATTTATATATAAAAATGTCTTACAGCGACTAGCAAGCTTGTTTGTTTACTGTATTGATATAGCGACTAGGAGGCTAGTATGTTCACTGTTTCATTACGGTTTTAACATAACATTGTTTTACAACTGAAACTGCACTGTGATTAAAATTACACAAGTAGCAGCTATAGTAACTAATTAGCGACAGGAACATAATAGTAAGAGTAATATTAGTTAGTGATAGAAGTTTATAATATTCTGTACTGAATTGTCTCAAACACTGTAATTTTATTTTTGTCTGTCTTGAACATAAAGCGCCGCACTGTTAAAAGTATTTTGAACCTGAAACTACCTGTGCTTGGAACGATATATGACGTTAATTGATTACTGTATAGCGACTAGGAAAGTAACTGAAAAGCTGGTTTAATTATCATTTGGTGCACTGCAAATCCCTTAAATTAAGGAAACTGCTTTACTTTTCTGCTCTGTTCAGAAAAGCCATAGGTTAGCTAATTGCATCTGATATGATAGGCTCTTTGTAATACCATCTATCACCCATGTGTACTAGTTAGGCTAAAACAGGAAGTACTACTGGTCATATTTACTACACCAAGGTGGTATTCAATGACTATGTGTGGATATGTTGAACTAGTTACTCATGTTATCTAATTAATCTTTTCCCCATCAGGTACTATCCCCTTCTAACAGCTGTCCTGCAAAGCTTGTATTATTATAAGGACATTACCCTGTGGAAACTTAAGCTGAAAACCTGCTATCCCTTATGTTAATTCCATACCTTCTCTCCACTTATGAAAATGAGTTTTACCTAGGATTTCATTACCCAAAATGTCAAACCACCACCCCAGTTGTATAAAATAAGGCAGGTCACCCAATAATTAGTCCTACATCCATCTCCTTAACCACAATACACTATCAGCCTTTTAAATCTACATACATCAGCTCAAATTCCAAACATCATCAAAAACTAATAAACAAATTCCTGACGCTTACTATAAACTTACACTATAACCTCACAATGGATGGAGATATTCACCCAAACCCTGGCCCATCAACTCTAGATGGCTCAACCTTATACGGTAATAACCCTACCAAAACAGTACCTATAATTTGGTCCCCCAACTCCCTCCTGGTCTGCCATCTAAATATTAGAAGCATAAACAATAAAGTACATAACTTACATGCTCTTTTAGAAGTCCACTCCCCTGATATACTGTGTCTAACTGAAACCTGGTTAAAGCCATCAACCTCAGATAATGAAGTCTTACCACCCGGGTATAATATACTTAGACTTTACCGCACTACTAGGAAGGGAGGTGGGGGTAGCTGTACTCTTCAAATCTACACTAAATGTTACTTTAGACCCCATACAGCCACCCCAGGTCAATAATGTAGAAATACTTTCTACCAAATTTCAGATTAATAAAAACAAATGTATAAATATTGTCTGCAATGCACATTAATGGATGGAGAATCGTAAATTCACTCTAGTTTTCAAACCAATAGGATCCTTGAACCAGTGCTAAATCTTTCTGGTCTAAACCATTTTGTTTACACTTTGAAGTTCAATATGTTATCTTTCACTATCTTGTGCCACTATTCCCTCTACTACCTTTCATGGTAAAGCTGGATCTAAGACATGCCTATTGTCACATTCCTATTGCCAAGCATTTCATAATAGTAGTAATTCATAAGATTAAAACCATATATGATGTTACTGTAGTTCATGATAGTGGCATTCTGTATTTTGGCCAATTGCTCCTCACTTTGTTCATAGCATATGAAGTGGTTCATTGAACACGTCTGGTGTACTGGGTGTTCCAGCTGCTTGAATGTCAGAAACATGCAGGCAGGGACTCAAATGTCTGTAAACCCATCTGATCATCTGCTCATGCTCAAACTTGAATGTGAGTTCAACACAGCTGCTGCACCATCTGCTCTATTCCTAGGAATCGGATGCAAGCAAGTGTTTGGCGTGGACCACATAAGTGGATTTGAGGGAGATGGGAAGGTGTTTTAGATTTAGGTAGGGGAAAAAGAAGTGGAGTAGAGGCTACAATGTTATGGAGCAGGACGGGGATTTTAGGTTTAGGGAGCAATAGAAATGTTAAGGTTATGGAGGGGACAGGGATTTTATGTTTTTGCCTACCTCGATCTGGCTAAGGCCTTCGATACAATACCCCACTCGGGTATCATTGAAAAACTCATCAGCTTAAATGTTAACCCATACATCACAAGATGGGTTGCAAACTGGCTGAGTGACAGAACCCACAGGGTCAGAGTTGCTGGCGCCATGTCAGACTCAAAGCCTGTCACAAGTGGTGTCCCACAGGGCTCAGTCCTGGGCCCACTCTTGTTTGGCATCTACTTTTCCGAAGTACAAGCAAACACAGGAGGGTTATGGCTGACAAAGTTTGCAGATGACTGCAAACTGGGTGCCATAGTAGAAAACACATCTGGCACAGATATCCTTCAGAAGGGTCTCACAGAAACGGATAACTGGTGCCAGAGCCATGGCCTAAAGTTAAATGCCAAAAAATGCATAGTCATACCCTTCGGAAAAACAAGGTTACCCCTAGCTACCAAATAGGTGGCAATCCACTGAGCACAGAAGAAGTTATCAGGGACCTGGGGACCCAGGTTGATAGTAGTCTGTCATTCGACACCCGTGTAGCTAAAGTAGTTAGGAAGACCTTCTACATTGCCCACCTTATCATGAAGGGATTCTCATCTAGATCAAGGGAGGTCATAGTCTCCCTTTACTCATCACTCATCAGACCAATGATTGAGTACAATGCCCCATTCGGAATGTATCTGACCCGGCACTTGCAGCAGCTGGAGAGGCCACAAAAGTTCCTCACCAAAAGGATAAAGGGTCTCAAAAATCTGTCCTATGCTGCCAGACTGAAAGAACTCCAGCTCTATTCAGTCGCCAGCTTGCTCAGAGGTGACCTTTGCCTAACATACAAGGCCATGTCAAACCCAGATTTGATGAATATGCTTCACCTCAAAAATCTAGATCCATCAGAGCCACAAGGGCGGGAGACTTAAACCTCGACACGGCTATTAATAGGACGTGCTGGAGGGATAGATTCATCACCCAAAGACTCCCTATGCTGTGGAACAAAATCCCGGTACATGTGAGGCAGAGCACCTCGCTGGCCTTGTTCAAGAGAAATCTTGACCAATGGATGGGAGATCGCAGATATACCCCAGGGATTACCTCAGTGTCACTGCTCGACAGAGGCACAGCAAAATAATGGGTATAGTTCCCCATACTAAAGGAGTGGCGTAAGCCACAAAACGATGGGCTAGGCTTGTAAATGCTCTCGGGCAGATAGCCTAGTATGAACCTATGAACCTATGAACCTATGAGTATTTTGTGGTTGGGGATAGGGATTCCAAGTTTAAAGACAGATCATAGACCAGAGTGGGAAGGGGATTTTAGGTTTAAGAAGTAATGAGAATGCTATGGTTAGGGGGGGTGGGAATTTTAGGTTTACTGAACCACAGAGAGCATGAGGTCCAAGGCAATTTAGGTTTAGGGAATGATCTAGAATGGGGGGGGAAGTGGAATGCAGGTATAAGGAGCAATTGGGGCTTTAGGGCTGGGGAAAAGGCATGTTAGGGATCTTCATTTATGACATTCTTTATGGTTATTATAATTATTATTTTTGTGTGTGTGTGTGTGTGTGTGTGTGTGTGTGTGTGTGTCTTCTCATTTTATTTGTTTTCTGAGTTTACTAATTTATTTGTAAACAGTTTTTGCAAAGGACCGTAATAAACATGATTTTTTCTGTAAAAAGCCTTAAAATAGGAAAAAAGTGGCCTGCTCCTCTAATGTGGTAAATAGCTGCATATGTGTTAACAACACTGTGGGTGTGTGGGGGGGGGTGAATGTTGTGTGTCATATCTTTCAATATTTAGCCCCAGAGTTACAGACAAAAATATTTATTTATTTATTTATTTTTATTTTACATTTGTTGACCGGGATAGTCCGACTGGATGCATGTCCATTTTCAGTGGACGCCCGGGGAGAAAAACTCCAAGGGTAAGCAGATACAGCATTACATAATACCAGCGTTACATAATAAAGACTATTTACAGAGATTACATAAGTAAGCAAGTTAAACAAGTTCAACAGGTTTGAGTTAATCCCGAGTGCAAGTCAGGATTAAATTAAATTACACAGTAAAATGGTTAACAGATTTTTGCACATTCTAGAGAGAGTTAGCCAGGCTTGATACAGTGACATTGCCAGTTAAGTGACAAATGTTGTTTGAGTCTAGTTTTATATTGACCTAAGGTGGAAAGTAAGGTAATATCAGCTGGAAGAGAGTTCCAGGATCTACTTACAGAGTTTGCAAAGACAGAGTGACTAGCTGTGTTATTAATGTTGCTAGTCTGAATTAGTAGTTTGTTAGAGGATCGAAGCGGTCTAGGATTGTTACAGGGGGTGATAATATTTTTAAGTGCAGGAGTATTGTTCGGATGATAGAGGATTTTATAGGCCATAATCAGTTGGTTATACTGGATTAGGCTGGGTAGTTCAAGCCACCCAAGCTGATTTTGATTGATGCAATGATGTGTCCTAAATGGCCTTAGGGAAATTAGGGAAAACCCTCCATATTTCATACTTTTACTGGTGCTGTTATCTCAAAATAACTTCAGAATTTAGAATGGATGTAACAAAAGTTTGAGAACAAATTAGAGGTGTTCCCCCAAATTCAGGCGGGACGAGAGGTAAGTGTGGGCTTGTGTATTGGACCTTTATGGTTTATGACAAAGTGAATTACTTTTTAGTTTCAATAAATAAATTAAATATATCGATACATACATACATGTGTACACACACACACACACACACACACACACACACACACACACACACACACACACACACACACACAGACGCACATAATTAAATATTTATTAGCAAGGCTTCAGTAACAAGATGCATGAGGGTTACTAAAGACATTTAGTACCTTCAGAGAAACCCAGCTGTGAATCCCCCCCACCTCTGAATGCCTTTTTGTGTTGTGTTGTAACTGGTGGTGATAGAAGATGCAAGCTCAAATGATGTGCTAACAGCTTGTCTTTGTATTGTACAGAGACAAGTTTGCACACATTTAAATATCTCCAACTTGTGAATGTTCTTCTTTGTCATTTAATGAGATTGTTTACTACAGCTGTGGCCTATGCTGAGACAAATTTGGGTATGAGGATGATTTGTGATGAAATGATTTTGACCTAAACTGGCTGAAAAAATGTATTATGAAGTACATCTGACCTAAGTAATACTTTTTTTTTGTTTCTTTGTTGTATCGTACCAGACAGTACATAACATACCCAGACTCCCAGTAGTAGTTTTCCCTGCTGGAAAATATAATCTTCAAAGATAAAACAAAAAACATCTGCAGTTAAAATAATTACAATAAATTAGTGATAAAATAAAAACTTTTAGTTATGTACTCACCATAACTTCAGATGTTTGGGATCCATCTCGCCTACATTCTGACTGATGGGTTCGGAGCCGATCCCTCGGCTCCGACTCGGCACGCTTATGCCAAAGAGCGAAGGCTCTTATTGGCTGAGCTTACTATATCCCAGGATGCACCACTACCAGTCCCCCAGATCTAGTTTGTCCGCATACATGCACACATGCACGCACTGCTTATATAACATCGTCAGATGAAACAAGATAAAACAGTAGAACTCAAAACCGCTCAATCTCTTCTGATCTCCAAGGCCGGGGAAGGAGGGTGGGTAGGAATGTAGGAGATGGATCCCAAACATCTGAAGTTATGGTGAGTACATAACTAAAAGATGTTATGTGATCCTATCTCGCCTACATTCTGACTGATGGGACAGCGTCCTAGCACCTGAATCCTGGGTGGCTCACTGGAAAACACTCCTGAGTACCGTGGAACCAAATGATGCTCGCCCTTTAGATGCCACATCCAATTTATAGTGGGAAATGAAAGTGTGCGGGTTGGACCAAGTAGCCGCAGCACAAATCTCAGAAATAGCGAGCTTGGAATGAAAGGCGATAGAAGTAGCCATAGCTCTGGTAGAGTGAGCTTTGATAGATGTTGTAAGTTGCTTATTTGAAGAGGAATAAGCCTGAGTTATACAATCTCTAATCCATTTGGAGATAGTAGCTTTTGTGATGGTTTTACCCAATTTATTGTCTGAAAAGGACACAAACAACTGGTCTGATTTACGAATTTGCTGAGTCCTGTCTAGATAGAAGCGCAATTGCCTGTGAACATCCAATTTATGGAGAGTGTACTCTGCTTCGTTGGAGAATTTTGGAAAGAAAACTGGTAGCTCTAGAGATTGTTGGAGACAGAGATTAGAACAAACCTTTGGGACAAAAGATGGGTTAGGCCTAAGTGATACTCTATCCTTGTGAAAAATCAAGTACGGTGGTTTGATAGATAGGGCTTGAAGCTCTGAAACCCTTCTTGCAGAGGTAATTGCAACTAAGAAGGCAGTTTTCCAAGACAGATATTTTAACTCACATGTAGCAGCCGGTTCGAAAGGGGAAGATGTTAAGGCACGAAGCACCAAATCAAGATCCCATGGAGGCAGGATGAAAAACTGGGGTCTTAACAGCCCCGCACCTTTAATGAAAGTTTTGCATAATCTGCTGCTCATCAACGGTGGATCCATGAATTCGTGAAATTTAGAGATAGCTGCAAGTTGCACTTTAATAGTAGAGACTGAAGATCCTTGATTAAACAAGGATGTTAAAAATTTCAAGACCTCTGGTATCGGGGCAGTGATAGGGTCTAAGCCCCTGAGTTGAGCCCAGATAGCAAACCTCTTCCACTTACTGAGGTACAATTTCTTAGTGGTGGGTTTGTGGGCCGAAGATAAAATGTGAATAACTTCCGGGTCTAAGGTGTGATTTCTGACTAAAGTCGGAAGTGGAGGAGCCAAGCTGTCAACTTCAACGTGCGAAGGGACTGATGTTGTCGTCCCGACTGATGAATTAGCAGATCCGGGGTTAGATCCAAAACCCAAGGATCGCCCACCGCATGTTTCTTCAGGTAGGGGAACCATACCTGACGAGGCCAGTACGGAGCAATTAGTATCATTGTGGACCCCAATTGAGAAGCTTTCTGAATGACTTTGGGGAGAAGTGGAACCGGAGGAAAAGCATAAAGTAGCCCTGTTGGCCAAGGTTGTGCTAGAGCATCCATAGCTGCCTCCCCCTGATGTGGAGTCAAGGAGAAGAACCTTTTGCACTTTGTGTTTTGTGGTGTTGCAAACAGGTCGCAGCACGGCGTCCCCCATCTTCTGAAAACCTGAGCTGCTACTGTTTCGTTCAGGGACCACTCGTGAGGAGAGAGAATTGTCCTGCTTATTTCCCTGGAATGTGGGTCGCTACCAAGAAGCGGTTGGTAGCTACAGCCCATTCCCACACCCTCATGGCCTCTCTGCAAAGGGGGTAAGATCTGGTCCCTCCTTGTTTGTTTAGATACCAGACCACCGACATGTTGTCTGTGTGGATAGCGATAATGCCTTGAGGGAGAAACTTGTGGAGGGTCTGTAGGGACAGAAGTATAGCCCTCATCTCCAATACATTGATGTGGAGAAAGGTTTCGTCTGGAAGCCAGGAACCCTGAACTAACCTGCCCAGACAATGCCCCCCCCCCACCCTGTCTGGGAGGCATCCGTCGTCAGAGTGGCCACCGGAGGGGGGATAACAAAAGGTCTTCCCTGATTCAGATTGGACGGGTGAAGCCACCAGCGGAGGTCCCGTTTGCACGTTTCTGTAATCATAATGGGGTGATTGAGGGGAAGATTCTGAAAGGACCATTGAGTCGATAATAGCCACTGAAGAATCTTCATGTGCAATCTTGCCAGAGGAACTAGGAGAACCGTGGCAGACATCGAACCTAAAAGTTGCAGGACCATCCTGGCTGGGGCTTTGGATCTTGAAAGCAGGGCTTGAACTTGACCTTGTAAAGTTTGAATCCTTTCAGTAGGAAGAAAGACGCGCATCAATTTTGAGTCTATCTCTGTTCCTATGAACCTTATGCGCTGAGAGGGCAGCAAGACAGACTTTGACCAATTGAATGTAATTCCCAGGGTAGCACCCAGGGAAAAGGTGGCTTTGAGGTTGTCCATTAGTAGATGTCTGGTGGTGGCAGTCAGGAGCCAGTCGTCCAGATAGGGAAACACTTGGAATCCAAGACTCCTCAGGTGAGCAGTCACTACTGCCAAACACTTGGTGAACACCCTGGGGGCTGTGGTGAGACCAAAGGGCAGTGCACAAAATTGGAAATGACTGTCTCCCAGGCTGAAGCGCAGATACTTCCTGGACGCCCGATGTATCGGTATGTGATAATAGGCGTCCTTGAGATCTATGGAGCACATCCAAACACCCTTCTCCAACAATGGGAGAATGGATTGTAACGTGACCATTTGGAATTTGGATTTCGTGATGGATTGGTTTAGTCTGCTGAGATCCAATATTGGTCTCAGGTCCCCTGTCTTTTTTGGCACTAAAAAGAACCTTGAGTAATTTCCGGATCCGATCTGGTCTGTGGGGACCGGTTGGATGACTCCTTTTCTAGCAGCTCTAACGCTTCGCCGGCTGCAATTTCCCTTTGATTGGGTGGTGGGTCCGGGATTTTTTTGGACGGTGGGTGTGACTGTGTGAAGGGAATGGTGTAACCTCCGGCAATAATCGAAGCACCCATCTGTCCTGAGTGATAGACTCCCAGGCTTTTAGGTGCTTGGCAACGGCACCCGACTGGCTCCGGAGCAGCACAGCCGGGCAATCCCTCATGAAGTGTGGGAGGCTGAAGAGCCACGAAAGGACTCGCGGTCTCCAGAATTGCGGGGCCCTCTGCCGCCTCTGGGACGGCGTCTCCCAGAAAAATTTCTCCGTCCTCTGCCTCTGGAAGGGGAATCTTCCTGCTGTTGAGGAAAAAACTTACGTGATTTACGGAACCACATCTTCCCTCCTCCTTTAGCCTTGGAATAAGGCCGAAAGGGAGTGGAATAACGTGCACCTACGGCAGATAAAGTTTTTCCCTCTTGCTCACAGCGGGTAAGAGTGTCTTTAACCTTAGGTCCAAACAAAGAGGACCCATCAAAGGGAGCGTCAGCGAAGGAAGACTTGAAGGCCTCCGCAAAATGACACAAACGGAGCCAGGCTTGTCTCCGTAGAGCCACGCCTGTGCCTGCCGCTCTACCCCCTTCGGCCGCATATGAAATGAGCCTCATGGACGAAGTTAGAAATTGAAGTAAGGATAGCCAACTGAGAGCTAACCGACTGGGCTAGCTGCTCAGGTAGGTTACCCGAGAGGGAATCTGACAGCTCCTTGACCAGATCCCTCTGTAGCCTGGTAAAATGTGCCAAATAATTCAGGGACCTTAAAGTAAAGGCCGCTGAAGTCAGGGTGCGCTTCCCGTACCAGTCCATGCTCCTAGACTCCTTATTAGGAGGATGGACGGACGTTGAAGCCTCTGCCACGTCCTGTTGTGTAGCAGATGCCACCACCATGGCATCTACAGCCACGCCTTTAGTCAGGAACTCCTTCTCGGGTGGGGCAGACAAAAATTTGTTAGGACGAGAAGGCACTGGTTCCACAGTATCTGGATGTTCCCACGCCCTCCGACAAACCAAATCCAGGAGCTCGTCGAAGGGCGGAGACACCCAGGAGGCGGAGGGCTGAGCCCCAAAGGCCTTGAGAAGCACTGACTCATCAGCAGAGGGGGGTTTGGACATCCAGCCTCGTTGTTTGAGGATCTCTAAAATGTCTGCAAATGAGACATCATCCGAGGACGACTTTGGGGACCCCTCTGCATCATCAAGATCAGTGTCCGATGTAAGAGACTCGGAGTCCACGTGCCTCCTCTTGCACGATCTCTTCCTTGGGGGCTCCTCTGAAGACAACTCCGAAGAACCCTCAGGAGGAGGGGAACCCCAGAGGGGTAACCTCAGGCCCCGGGGCTCCGCTGCCTAAGGACAGGGGAACTGCCAAAGACCCAGTCTCCACGCCCAGGGAAGGTGCCGGTAAAGCCGGAGAGATGGCCGAAGAAGACTTGGCCAAGGCACTCCTCATAGCTCTGAAAGCCGGACCCCCAGAATCCTGGGAGTGTCCGGTCCCGGAGCCATGATAGCAGACGGAAGTCCCGCAGCAAGCACCGAGAGGGAGGCTCGGAACCGACAACATAGGTCCCGAAACTTCACCCCCGGGTCCAGCCGAAGAAGTCCGTGTGCCAAACTCGGACCCGAAGGCCGGGGTTGGAGTAAGGGTCGGAGCCGACCCTAAGACCTCCACCGGCTCCAACAGCACCTGCTCCGACGGAGCCGCGGTCGGAGGAGGAATGGCAATGACATGGGCATGGGCTGTCGGCTCCAAGCCAACTGGGTCGGAGCCGAAACAAATTTTGAAAGACTGGGGACTGGAACAGTCTTTGGAGCACCCTGTCTATGTCCAAATCTGACATCCTCGATGACCTAGAGGATACTGAACGGGTTCGAGATGGCCTCTCCAACGGCCCCAAGGGGCTAGGGGACCGGCTCGGCGACTCGATGACTATCGGTGCGAAGGAATACCCAAACTAGCTTCCATCGGTGCCGAGGAGGACTTAGGCGCCGAGGAGGAAGTGTCTGAGTGGACAACCTTCATCGGCTCCGAGACCAGTGGAGCCGAAGGTGACCCGCCTCGATGCCCCAGCCATCGGCTCGAAGCCAGAGGAGTCGAGACTGGTGGCATCGAGGCAGACCGTTCCGCCTCGGCTCCAAGTCCTTGGAGCCGAAGGAGAAGCCTGCCTATGTCTTTTGGCGGTCGGATCCGGACGGACTGGTCGGAGCCGCCTTTCTTTTAGCAGGAGAAGGAGAGGATGCTAAAGCTTCTTCAAAGGAGGGTTTTATAAGGCCTTTAATATAAGCTTATTTTTCCTCTCTTGGAGGACCCTCGAGGAAAAAGCGTGACACACGCTGCAGGACTCCTGCAAATGTTTTGCACCCAAACAATAAACACAGAGAGAGTGGTCATCTGTTATAGACATTTTAAAGTTGCACTTGGTGCACTTTTTAAAGCCTGAAGGCCTAGGAACCTGAGACATTCCGGTAAATTATTCAGTGAACTAGCCAAACACAGTACAAACACTGTAATTATGACAGAAAAAGAAATTTTCTCTGCTTTGTCCTTCTTTTTAAAGAAAGAGAAACTATAAAGGATCCGAGATCCCTAAATAGAACAGAAGTCACCTAACAACCAAAAAGACCGGGAAAGGCCTTTCCACACAAGAGGTACTTCTAGTCAAACAACACTCACAACACAAGAATTTACCAAGTAAAATTCTCCAAACGCACTCAAAACACAAGATAGCTGTTAAAACAGCTTTTAGTTGAAGTATAAAGAAATTCCTGACAGGAAGTTAGTGAAAAATAATCACTACTTAGCTCAGCCAGCTCGAGACCACGTCTTCACTTGTTAGTGGCAAACGAGATCTGGGAGACTGGTAGTGGTGCATCCTGGGATATAGTAAGCTCAGCCAATAAGAGACTTCGCTCTTTGGCATAAGCGTGCCGAGTCGGAGCCGAGGGATCGGCTCCGAACCCATCAGTCAGAATGTAGGCGAGATAGGATCACATAACATCATTGGTTAACAATCAATACCGGTTATATGACAGTCATTTAATATTTAGAGACATTTTAGACAGTTTGTAGAGAAATTATATGTAAGTTAGTCTATTACAAACAGGAATTGCAATATGAAGTAAGGGAAAAACAGGGTTATGGTATATTTAGAGAGAAAGTCATGGAACAGAATTTGATGGAAGTAAGTGAAGAAGGGAGAGTAAAGAGGTACAAGGATTGAAATTTTGTCCTGAATTCTTATAGTTATCCACATTGGTTTTAAAGGTTGCAAGGTAAATACTTTTTGCTTGATATGTAAAGTCATTCCATTTTACAAATGTGGAATGCACTGGGTAAGGCCAACTGAAATCGTTGATGTGATAGTGCAGGTTCACAACTAGTTTAATTGTGATGAAGGTGTTCTTAGAGTGCTAGGTCATTCATACCATGAGAACTGTAGTGGACATGACCCTGTGAGGGATTTGTAGGATGCTTTGTAGAGGAACATATTTTTTTACTCTATCAGAATATCTGGGGGTACTGAAACCAGAGATTTTTTGTTGAGGAAACATTAAAGGGCTTTCTTTTGACAAATCCAAAACTGATGGGGCTCCACATTTAAGAGATTTTTCAACATCCAGATTGAGGAGGTCTGCACACAGTACAGCCTGCCTTAGTCTATCCCTCTCTGCTGACTGTCTTTGCTATTTTAACATATGTTGCTCCTGTAGTCTGCACTGTTGGTAAGAAAAAGATCCCCAGGTACCTCAGTTCTGATACTAGTGGTAGTGGGTTGCTGTGTGTAGCACTAATAACTAGACAGGGGAGTGCTCTGTGGTTCTCCACTGGTGTCCGAACTGGAGATATAGCCACTCACCTGAAATTTCTGGGTTGTAATTGTGAGTCAATTTACTATCTATCAAGTAACTCAGGTTCATAGATTGTTACTAGGTTAACGACCACTAGAGCCCTTACAAGCCTAGCTGCTCACCCCTAACCATTTGGGTCCCGAGTGTCAGGGACATCCATACTGGGAGGGGGGCATGTTAGGGAGTTAACTAAGGATTTGTGGGGCGGGTGTTAGGATAATACATTTCTTATTGACAGTCTCTGTCCATAAAACTGAAAGAACTCCAGCTCTATTCAGTCTCATACCGCTTGCTCAGAGGTGACCTGTGCCTGACATATAAGGCCATGTCAAACCCTGATTTGATGAATATGCTTCACCTCAAAAAATCTAGATCCCTCAGAACCACAAGGGCGGGAGACTTAAACCTTGACACGGTTATTAATAGAACGTGCTGGAGGGACAGATTCATCACCCAGAGACTCCCTATGCTGTGGAACAAAATCCCGGTACATGTGAGGCAGAGCACCTCGCTGGCCTTGTTCAAGAGGAATCTTGACCAATGGATGGGGGATCGCAGATATACCCCAGGGATTACTTCAGTGTCACTGCTTGACAGAGGCACAGCAAAATAATAGGCATAGTTTTATTCAAACTAAAGGGGTGGCGAAAGCCAAATAACTATGGGCTAGGCTTATAAATGCCCTTGGGCAGATAGCCTAGTATGAACCTATGAACCTATGAACCTATAAGGGATATGCGGGTGAGAATGAGGGGAAAATTTATGATTTCCCATCCAATTGTCAAGATTTCATTTGGAAAGGGTCAGTTTTACATGGATGAGAAGCCTATTATATAGCATGAGGATCCCTTGGGACACATATATGTGTCTTTTCTGCTTGTCCTGCTTATGTCACAAGTGAAGTTCTGATTCCTGGATCTAGTGCTTTGGTGCTGTCTGCTTTGCCCATTTGCAACAGATCCATCAGGGATGAGTCTGATGAAGCCCTGTAAGTCAGGCAAAGATCCCCTATCAGCAGTCTGCAGGGGACTGACTACAGTGACAGAGCCTTTAGGCGATCAGTGTAGGACAGAGTATTCATGCTCTGAACTCTCCTGGTGAGAAATGTTTGTGGGTATTCCAATGGTTGCAAGTGTCTGCTCAAATACATGCCACAGGGGGCATTGTACTCCATGATGGCCATGATAAGGGCTGAAAAGAGTGGAACTATAACTTCCTTGAACATGGATGGCATAATCTTACCTATAAGTATTATGTGGGCATGGTAATTACGGAGTCTCAGGAAGGTAGTATTAAAAAAATTCCACTGCGTCATCAAGACTGAGGTACTTCAGAGGATGCCAGTTACATTCTTTGAGGGATGAGAAGAATGTGAGTGGGTTAAAGTTTATTTTTTGACGTAAATTACGTAGATGACAGGTTTAGATTGGTATAGGTATTTTTTGAGTAGGAATGTTGTGGAGTGATCACTGAGGCTATCTGATAAGCTGCCTGTTATATATGACTGGGTCTCTTACTGACTAGTACCCAGTCCAGGTTAGTGTGCTTGTTGGAGTTTTTATTTATCCTGGTTGATGACTGGACTAGTTGGGTGAAGCCATGAAGGTTGAAGTGATGGGTTGGCTGGTTGCCAGAACAGGATTGCCAGTCAATATTGAAATCACCTAAAATTATGGTTTCTTGTGGGAGATGGTGGGTAGGCCAGCTGAGGAGTTTTTCTAGTGGAGGGATGTTTTGGCCAGGTGGGAAGTAGCATCCAACTGTGTTGATGGTTTTGTTTTCATTTATTTTGAGATTGGTATATATTATTTTTTCATTGCCTATTTGTGGAGCTGATGAAATTAAAATCTGGATGTTTAGATGCTGTTTAAATATTATAGCTACAGTGCCTCCTTTCTTGTTTTGCCGGTCTACTGTCAGTATGCCGTAACTGGTAGGGAGGATTTGTTCACTGTTAATGTGAGGTTTAGCCAGGTTTCTGTCAGGATGACTATATCTGGGGAGTACAAGTATATGGTGGCATGGAGTTCATGGACCTTGTTGGATATACTTCTAATATTTACGCTTAATAGAAGGAAGTCACTTGGCTTTCTATTGGCTGTGATTTAGGAGAAATTGTGGTTTCTAGTCTGACTATGAGCACTGTTGTTGGAGATGGTAAGGCCAGTATTAGGGTGGATGTCTACACTTAGGGCTATTTCTGATATGCATGAGGTTATTAGTTTTCTCAGTTTTTGAATGTGTTTGTTTACTAGGGAAATTTTATGATATGTGCTTTGTGGGTAATAGGTATGGTGGAGGGTTACTTTGTTTAGTTGTAGGGATGCTTTTTGTTTGAGTAATTTAGTTGATAGAATATGTGTGGGGTGCATAGGGGTGGTTCTTGAATTGGTGGGAGGGGAGCTGAGTGAGGGTGAGACAGGAGTGGTGGTGTGAGTAGTAGTACAGTGGCAGTGGTTGAGTGGGGGAATGATGGAGTTTTGGTAGTATGTAAGATGAGTGTGTGTGTGTGTGTGTGTGTGTGTGTGTGTGTGTGTGTGTGTGTGTGTGTGTGTGTGTGTGTGTGTGTGTGTGTGTGTGTGTATGTGTGTATGTGTGTGTGTGTGTGTGTGTGTGTGTGTGTGTGTGTGTGTGTGTGTGCACGTGCGTGTGTGTATGCACGTGCGTGTGTGTGTGTGTGGGGGGGCTGCTTACAAGCCAAAGCAGAGTGCTCTCCAGGGGATAATGAATATTCGCTCATACCGACTGCGGTGGTGGTGCTGCGGTAGCGTTGTCGCCTCACAGTTAGACATTGCCCGTTCAATTCTCAGTTAGAGCGTCTTCTGTGTGGCGACATGCGTGAACAGGCGTTCCTTCATTGAAGATTGTGCGTTAGGCCCGGCAAGCCAGCACGTAAAACTCTACTGCCAATCATTAGCGGACCGGAGTTCCGCTGTGGCGACCCCTAACCGGGAAAAACCGAAAGACACAAACAAACTGGTAGACACATACGCAAAGTTAACTTTAGCTGTTTGTGTTTGCAGACAGTTTAGACCTGGACTGCTCTTTTCTTATAACAAAGTATCCACTGGTTGGATAAAAGATAAAGGTGGTACCACAGCTTAATACTTAGAGTGGTGTTAGGTTGGAGAGACTCTGCTTCGCATCGAGGGGCATCCTGTTACAGAGCATGGAGATACTGTGAGACACATCTATCTCACCAACGTCTTATTCATGTCACCCTTTGGGGGCATTCCAACTGTTGCACAAGTCTGATCAGGTACATGTGAAAGGGGGCATTATACTCAAAGATCGGTCTAATAAGGTCAAAAAATGGTGCGACTATGACTTAATTTGACATGATGCCATGCCCTAACTTTTAAGTTGGGCGACACAGGATGATTGTCCTACTGTTGTTAACACAGGTTGATCAAAGGCCATGTTATTATCTATATATGTTCCCAGATCCTTGGATACTGTGTCATCTCTTAGGGATTTCTTAGTCAAGGCGTACTTAGCCTGGGTAGCAGTTTAGCCAAAAAGCACTATATTGCACTTCTTGCCAATGACTTATAGTACATAGCTTTGGAACGAGTTAGTTGTGGTAAACCCACTTGTAAGATGTTTGTGTCATGGGAGAATCTGTTATATGTCCCAATTACCTAGTCATCTGCAAACTTGCTTAGACTTTACGTCTCAGAAGTATACGACAAATAGGAGTGATCTCAACATGGAGCCCTGAGGTACCTAGCTTGTAAATGGTCATTTAGTGGACATGGTATCAACAATCACGATTTCCTGAGTCCTGTCTGTGAGAAAGCTTGCAATCCAGTGAGATATGTAGCGGTTTATGGCCAGGTCATTGATTTTGTCAGCTTTACCTGAGTGGGATATTGTATCAAATGTCTTAGCCAGGTCCAGGTTGGTGTTACTGTGTGCACCGTTTCCCCTGCATGCATTGCCTAAGTGCATTTCAGAAAAAAAGTACAAGTTAAGTAGACATAGCCTTCTGTTAACTAAGGAAAATTCAATTTGTGTCCAGTGTCTTGAACATTTCCCAGTGAATTCAGTCTATTGCTTTGCATATTAGACTACTCAGACTCATAGGCTTGTAGTTTCTGTGCTCATTTCATCGTTCACCTCATAACACTGCCCGCTGGTGAGACACTTGAGTATGTTTGCGATGTGACACATGTTGGCAGTGTATATACAGCTGATCGTGGCCCTATTGTTCGGCCGGGCGAGTGGTACATCAACGTCTGTACAATTGCACATACCTGTGACTAACACATGTTTGATTTCACCCGGGTGAACATCAGTTTCAGACCTGGCATTTGTCCACATGTTGCCAGTCATGACAAAGTATGCAGGTTCCTTATGTTGCATCCTGATTTTTTCAGAATCCCTCTTGAGACACAGCAACACAGACAATGGAACCACAGATCTCAACACCTCTGAAATTTTTTAACTGTTACTGGCATTTACCTTTTATCATGCACATCATTATTTAAGGAAATTCCAATTGCGTTTAGTCTAAAGCCTAGTGGCATAATTAGAGTTAACTGCAGATGCACCTGGAGGCATCACTCGGACATAAATTGGCTATAATAAGATGATTAGAGTTACTACATCTTAGGTAGCCATACACTGACAGGATGCTTTGTTACTCAATCTGTAATAGCCATAGAACTAAATACCAGAGTCAAAATCTAAGGAACATGAATCAATTCAGAAGCTTACACACAGAATGTATTTGTTTTTAGCTCTTGTAATATGCGTTGTTTTGATTTATTATATTTTAATATTACATATATATTCATCTCTAATTTGGTGAGATAATTATGTTTTTTGGCATAAATGGTGTCTTCCATCTTATTTCTTACTGACCCTGTCATCGAGCTAGGAAATCTTAGCTTGACAGTCTGCCACTGTGAACCACGTAATGGAACTCAGAAATTGTCCATTCTTTACCAGAAGTAATGTAGGTTTAAGAATAAGAATGTCGCCCTGGCTTTGTTGACCACTGAAGTTAAACACAATGGTCTGTTATGTTCTAGGTTGCCCATTGTGGCAGCTTTGTACATAAGCACTGCAATTACTTGCATCCTATCCCATATATTGACAAATTCCTGAAAATTACTGCTATATAGTTCTTTCAGACGTTAATCCAAAAACTTCAAAGTCAGTTTTAGGATCTGTGCTGAAAATTCCCTCTAGTCCCTTTTTGTTATCCTCCTTCAAATTCTAGTTCCCTTCCCATCTCCTGTTACTACATTTTTCATCTGACCATCCTGATCATGTTATCATCTTCCTGGATTTGGACTAGGCTGTATGATTCTATAATGAACACAGATGTGAACTTGTCATTTAGAATTTAATTTCTTCCTTGCTCTCCTTTTGGCACTTACAGGTTAACTTATCAGTTTCACACTCTACCTTCTATTCTTTTCATATGTACCTAGAAGAAGCCTCTTGCTTATTAACGTTTATTTTTAATTGGTTCATATGTTCATAGGTAGGTACTAGGCTATCTGCCCAAAGACATTTATAAGCCTAGCCGGAATGTGTTGGCTTTTGCCACCCCCTTAGATTTGTTCCCTGTGCCTCTGTCCAGCAGAGCCATTGAAGTGATGCCCGGGGTAAACTTTCTGTTTCCCATCCACTCTGTCAAGCTTTCTCTTGAAGAGGGTTAGCGAGGAGCTCTGCCTAATGTAGATTGGAATCTTGTTCCAGAGCATGGGAAGTTTCTGGGACAGGAATCTATCCCTCCAATACGTCCTATTTATTGTTGTGGTGAGGTTTAGATCCCTGGAGCATGTGGCTCGAGGGTATATGGTTTTCTTTAGGTGGAGCATGTCCATCAATTCTGGTTTGGACATGACCTTGTATGTCAGGCAGAGATCACCTCTGAGAGGGCGGTATACAACTGAGTACAGCTGGAGTTTCTTCAGTTGAGCTGCAAAGGACATCTGTTTGAGGCCAGTGATCCTCTTGGTGAGGTACTTCTGTGGTCTTTTCAGTTGTTGCAGGTGTCTTGTAAGGTACATACCAAATGGGGCATTGTACTCTATGATGGATCTGATGAGTGATGCATAGAGGGGCCCAAAGACCTCTTTCAATCTGGATGCAAACCCTTTTGTGATTAGGTGGGCCACATAGAAAGATTTTCTAACCACTTTGGTAATGTGATTATCAAAGGAGAGGTTACTATCTACTTGGATCCCCAGATCCCTTATTACATCTTCTGTATTTAGGGGGCTACCACCTATGTGGTAATTTGTGGGTACTTTGTTTTTTTTCCAAAGGGGATGACTATGCACTTTTTGGCATTTAGCTTGTATCCTTATTTTGGCACACTGAATGGAGGCACACCCGTAGGATAAGTATATTGCTGGTCGAGCATGGTTTTGTGTGTTCAGGACTATTTCATATATGTAATTGCATCATTATTTTTATTTGTGAGACCTTGGTATTACAGATAGTCTGTTAGTTGCAGCAGGGTACTGAGTTTGATTAGGCCATGCACAGGGATAAAGGCAAAAATCATACTAAGCAAAGCCGTTGTATGTATGAAGTATGTACTGTAAACCAAAAATACATTGTGCTTACGTAACTAGCAGGAACCAGTTTCCATAGACACTCTTGCACAATCACTGAGAAGGCATTCATTGTTAGACATGAGCCTGAGTAACAAGTGGGTGGTGACATGGCACAGGAATCACAATGTTCAAAATCCTGTGTTGAGGTTATGCCCTCCTAACAGCATTTATAGTCCAAGCCTTTGTACAGTGTGCTCCCTGTCACCTGTGCAGATGATGATAGCTGGTAGCCTTGACACACTGTAACTTGTGTGAACATGTACTAATGTCTGATGCACAGTATGAGACAGTGTAACATTATACAGCAGTCACCAATTTGATGGCAAAGGGGTGTGTGTGATGTGATACATGTATTTTATGTATTTTAGGTATCCTTAAGTAATTTGTAGGGCCTACACACATTTACACAAAGGGGAGAGCACTATGACATGTGCTTTTGGATCTCAAGTGGCAGTATTTAGGAGAACTTGGAGTAAGATGTGCAATATTGCCAAAAGGGCACACAGCACTGCCTGGTACAGTGACTTGTAATAACGTAGACAGGAAAATTATGGAGTCAAAATTGTCAGTCTGTACTCATGACATTGACAGTAGTATTACTCTGGTGTGCTTACTGCCTGACTTGACAAGTTTAGTTAGTACAACTGCAAACTGGATGCTGCAATCCTTATTTGAATGAAGGGTGTAAACCCTCTTACGTGGTGCTTTCTGCAAACTGCACGTCTCTTTTGTTGTTTTAAAAAGACCTAAGTCAAATTAGTAATGTGAAAAATATGAATAACTGTGTTCGGCCGAGTAGTGTCTACTGCCAATTAGCTCGATATATGACCAGTGGAGCAGTAAGATTTGAAATTAACACAAAGAAAGGCAGGGAGGGCCTCAAAGTAAATTTACTAATATGAATAAAAGACTAAAGGCTTGCTAAATAGTTTCAGCTGAATTAGAGAAAATCACATTAAGCTCCCAAATGCCTCAGTTATATGCATTATGCAAGTGATACATACACACGCAAAATAATTAGTAGCCTCCCCCCCCCAAAAAAAAAAAATCACTGCATAGAGTATAGAAAACAGTGAGTTTTTAGTACATAATTTTACTGTGCCAGCATCATAGACGCAGGTTTGCTATCTACTGTTTTACAATCCTTCAAAATGTGTGGCGATGATGAAAATGTCGTGTAAAATACAAAAACAACATGTCACTAGGCTAATGTTCCTCAAAGAGATTGTAAAACAAACATAAGTTAACATAATAATGTCTTGTAGAAATAAGGAGGAAATAAAAAAGTGTACACAATGAAATAATCAAAAACTATCCTCAACTGTTTTACGAAATTGAATTTGAAATTTTTTACATAAATCTTTCTGCTGCTGCCTAACAAATGATTCTGCAGGCAGAGGGGAAGACATTTGAAATGGCACTCCCTTCCTTTCTATTGTGAGCTGTCAGTTGCAGTGACAGTTTTCACACCTCTGCAGTAGTGTGGGAGGAGGGGACTGTCAATTCATGCTGGACTACAAAAGAACACTTGGAACAAAGGCATCCAATTTAGCTACAACTCTGTCTGCTGCTAGATAACTTCAAATTATACTGTAAAGCAAGCTCTGGTCTAAACATAAATGAGGGTGATTAGCAACAGAAAAGAAGCAGGCCTACCACAGAAGGAATACAAACTGACAATGAGTCACAGATTTCCCATTATATGTCAATGGCATGGGAATTCACAGTTACTTCCTCATGTCTGGCATGAGTCACAGAAAGGAGACTTGAAATGCTTTATGGGAAAGAGAAAGGCTTGAAGGAGAAGTAGATCACACTGATATAGCAAGCCCCATCGGTAGCCATGTTGTGGTATACAGGCTAAAATTACAAATAAAGCACTTCGAGTCAATTTTAGGTGTTAAAATAGGTCTGCAAACAAAGATAGACTGAAAAAAACATATTTTTTTAGTTCTAGCCCAGAGTTTTCATTTAACCACAGTTGAGAAGGGGTATCACCCATGCATTCAACAACCGTTGGACATCTACTAGGGAATCAAACAAATGTAATACTTGACAGTCTTTTCAAAAATAATTGTGCAGACACCACATCACACTATTAAGATTTTACTAAATTCTACGGAAATGAATAAAATCACAGAAGGGGTGAGTCAGACCATCTTTGTGAAATGGATGACTATTCAGTACCAAGAATGTACAAATACAGACAGGGGGCAAGTATTATCTTTCAGATCTTGTCAATTATGATGAAAAAAACATAATTGTGTTTAAAGTCATAGAATCAGATACTGGACCACAGTTTACAAGTCAAATAATGTGGTATTTGTGCAAATTGTTGGGGACTCAGCACAGGTTTCATGTCCCATACCATCCACAGTCCAATGGAAGTGGTGAAAGGATGAACCGGACCATCAAAGAAAGGTTAAAAAAGGAAAGGATTAGGTGAGATATTTGCCAGGTATTCTATTAGACATTAGGGCTACACCTAACAGTAAAACAGGAATTTCACCTTTTGAGGTGATGACAGGGAGGAAAATGCTCCTCACACTTCCTTGTGACCCAGAAACAGTGGGTAATCAACCATTACTGACAGCAGTAAAACACCAAAAATTGTTGAAAGATATACATGGGGTATGTGACACAATAGCCAGAGAACAGGCTTAGCATCTGTGGAAGAAAATGCCAGTGCTTCCCACGGAAATGAAACTACAGTGCGGAGATGAGGTACTTATAAAAAACTTCCAGGAAGGGGGACTGTGGGATAGCAAGTGGCAGGGTCCTTATGAGATGATACGTCCATTAGTATACAGGGTACGAAGGATAAGCAAGGAGAAGATTAATCCTAGGAAAGCGGGAACATCCAAGCAAAAGCAGCCCACCATGTTGGTTCATAGAGATTAGTGTAAGTTAGTAAAAGTCAAACACTGTCAGGAAAGGGGTCTACTTTTATTAAATGAAAGCGGAATCCGTCAATACGTAAACAGCAAAATGAGAAAATGTCGAACACACTAAATAGCAAAATCAGAAATGTCGAATTGTCATAGTTGGCCCATCTGCGGTATAGCTCAGCAAGGTAAGTATGCGATAGTTACGGACCTTAGGGTTAGGGTGTGGGTTAAGGTAAGTGCATAGACAGGTAATATATGTAAGGTTTAGTGTAGGGTTTTATTAAGTGTATGTGTGTGGAATATTTACTTTGTGTGGGTATAGTTCTGTAGGGTAAGCGTGCGGTAGTTACAGACCTTAGGGTTAGGGAGGGGTTAAAAGTAGTGCATAGATAGTTGTGTATGTGGGGTTTAGTGTAGGGTTACAAGTGGGGTTTTGGTGCTTTCATTTAAGGTTAGTAGTAGGGTTTTGGTTAGTGTATGTATATGTTTATTGTTGTTATGTTTGCATAGGTAGTATGTTACGGGTGGTGGGGTTGGCCGACTATTGCGGTTTCGATGTTTAAATTTAAAGGCTTTGCGTGTTTGACGTTATCATGTTTCGCTGTTTATGTGTCGACGGATTACACTTTCGTTTAATTAAAGTAGACCTCAGGAAAGTAACACTCTGTTAACAGTGTTAGGAAAGTAACAGTCTGTTTACATATGTTTCTAGATACCGATATACCCATTTGGAAGGAAGCCAAAAAAAACAGAGGAAACTAGACCTCACACATGCAGATGCAAGCTTTGGGGGTGCATGTTAATACTCATATGCATTCTGATACTATTGTATATATTGTTTATAATAGCAATGTATGGACAGGACAAGGCAATCAAAAAAGAGATGTAAATACAAAAGAAAATGAAAATAAAAAAGTTGCAAATAAAAAATATATGCAATGAAGAGAGATAATCAGATATAACAGATCACAAGAACAAGGACATCATGATTGGATACCTGATTTCAATACATTTTTGACCATGCAAAATTTGTTTGCAAAGGCAAATAATAAGTCAAATTGTTGGGTTTGTAGCCACATTCCTTACAGAGGGAAAATGCCATTACATGCTGTCCCTGTAGAATTTACAGATACAGGATATGTTTAAAGGGTCTTATAAAAATAGAGTCGTAAAACAATTGGCCATAAAAGAACATTTACAGCTGATGGAAGCAGAAAGAGGGATACTCTGTTTTCAAAAGAAAGGGACAGTCAGGGTTGGTATTAGTAATTGTAACTATTCCATCACTTTACACCAACTCTAGTCACATGAAAAGCTTGAGTATCATGGAAGGGTTGATAAAATAAAAACAGTATGGGAGTTAACACATAATACTTCTTTTAAGGAAGGAAGACTTCTTTAAGAATGATGCCACAACTAATTAAATGGACCAAGAAAATGTTACAATTCTGGCAGAAGGGTTATTTTTCATATGTGGGAAGAATACTTACAAATGGCTACCGATAGGATGGCGAGGATCCTGTTACATATGATATGCAGTTCCAATGATGAGAATTACTCATACATTACTGGAGGACATGGTAAGAAATCACAGGAAAAAGAGGGAGGTGCATAATAGTTTTTCCAAAATAGGGGAAGATTTGAAACAGTTGGACATAGGAAATGGTGTTATTTCAGGAGCTGGGATCCTTGCCTCGTATGGTGCTCTTAAGGCAATATAGGAATTACGGAAAGTTGCAAAACTGATGTAAGTTTTAGCAAATGTAACTTATGGAGCTATCCAGCAAGTTGGGAGGGTGGCCTAATGGTTAAGGTGTTTGCCTTACAAACACAAGGTGCAGGGTTTGAGTCTCACAAGGGATAATTGGCTAGGCTTAAAATGGCTCAGAAGGGCAGTTAGCTTAGTATGAATCTATGAACCTATGAACCTATCTCAGATATAACAGAGGAGATGGTAGCAATGAGGATAATGGTCTTCCAGAACAGAATGGTTTTAGATTACTTGCTTCCTAGCCGGGGGGGGGGGGGTATGTGTTCTGGTGGGAGTAGAATGCTGTATGTTTATTCCTGATAAGTCAGAATCTATATAATGACATGTAGGGAGAATTGCCGAGGTTTCCTTAAAATCCAGGAAAACATGGAATACAGAGTGGTCCAATTGGTTAAGCGAGCTGTTTTCAGGTTAGTGGGGTACTATAATCACGGCACTGATTGGCTTCATTGTCATTATCTTTTTATGTACGACAATTTGTATGTGTGT
The DNA here is from genome assembly GCF_019279795.1 of Protopterus annectens. Classification (NCBI taxonomy): domain Eukaryota; kingdom Metazoa; phylum Chordata; order Ceratodontiformes; family Protopteridae; genus Protopterus; species Protopterus annectens. Next base: position 961,489,687 of record NC_056746.1, read on the forward strand.
AAAAATTTGTGTTAAGAAAAATATTAATCAAGTAACTGTCATTAACAATGAAGAAATGGTATTAAGCACAGAGGATGAAAGGGTACTAAGTACAGAGGATCGCAATTTTCTATAGATTGCATTTTTCTTTAGCTTAATTAAAACAAAAAGGGGGAATTGATGGATATTATATAAAGTAAAATATTTTTATCCAAAGCAATAATAAAATAAGAGATGTTTGCTATAATGCAAAAGAAAAGTATGCTATTTATTAATACAAGGTGGGATACCCGTGCACTGGCCCGGTAATCAAGGCGCCTCAATCCTCACCACTAACACCGATGAGGGACACCAACATTGGGAGGATAACAAGTACACACACACTAGAGTACAATGTCCCTTAAGGGCACACAGAGATCACAGTCAGTCTGGGGCTGGTTTCTCTCTTTCTCTCCAGATCTCCAATAAGACTCCCCATTGGCACAGCTATAGGATTCAGATCTTAGCCGAGTAGTCAAGCCAAAACCTCCAGTACCCTCTCTGTCCAACCAGTGCTTCATGACCCTGCCCAAGTAGCTGACACTCACACACACACAAACACACTTTGAGATTTCATTTATATACAAACACACAGACACTCCTGGGAAAGGCTGGCACAGGTTCTCCAACTATGCCCCCTTCTGTTCAGACTATATGGTAATACTACCTTCCACCAACTACTCTTATCAACTACTCTACAGGCCCTTACCAAAGGGTGTCAAATTCTACTATGCAATGTTACTGTTATCCAAATTGTAAGTGTGACTGAGACTTGAAGGCTATTTAGGAGTGGCCTATACAGTATCACCAAATACATGCAAGTACTCTACAGAGATTAAATTATCTCTACACAAAACAGCCACAATTAAAAGTTTTAAAATATTTAATAATAAATAATAAAAACACAAGACAATACTTATTCATTCAACACAGTGACACTAGTCACACGCTAGGGAATTTTTCATCCCAAAGGGCATCTTTGTGAACTCATAGAAGGCAAAAGGAGTCACAAAGGCTAACCTCTCTCTAGCACTGAGAGTCAAAGGCACCTGCCAGTAGCCCTTGGTTAGATCAATGGTGGTAAGATACTTAGCCCCACCCAGATGATCTAGGGCCTCATCTGCCCTAGGCATGGAGTAAGCATCTGACTTTGTGTGACTATTTAATTTCCTGTAGTCCACACAGAACCTGGTGCTGCCATCATTCTTTGGCACCAGCACCACTGGGGAGGCCCAGGGACTGTTGAACTCTTGAATTATCCCTAGCTCCAACATTTCCTGTATCTCCTCTCTCAGAGTCTGTTTGACTCTCTCAGGCACCCTATAAGGGGCCTGCCTAATAGGCCTTTGGGGTCCTGTATCCACCTGCTGCTGCTGCACCAGGTGAGTGTACTCTGGTTTCCCATTGAACATGTCTCCAAACTCCTGCAACACTGTTCAGATTTCGGGAACTTTGGTAGTAGATAGCTGCTGGGATATTGCTACCCCTTCCATTGAGGTGTCAGCCCGAGCTTCACTGAGGAGATCAGTCACCAGATCCCCCTCATACTTCTCCTGCAATCCACTGTAAATACTCAGCTCAAGGGCCTCCCTATCATGGTAAGGTTTCATCATGTTAACATGGTACAATTTGTGCCCCTGCCTCCTGCCTGGCACTTCTAACATGTATTTAACATCATTGACCTACCTTACTGCCTTGTAGGGTTCCTCCCAGGCTGCCTGCAGCTTGTTGTGTCTGACAGGAATGAGAACAATTACCTGCTGCTCAACAGCATACTCTCTAGCTCGAGCATTCCTGTCATACTAGACTTTTTCTGTTGTTGGTCTTCTGCCAGGTTCTCCTGGGCCAAACCCATGTGTTCCCTGAGACTTGCCCTGAGGTTTAGGACATATACCACAACAGACTCCTGCTGAGGTTCACACTTACCTTCCCACTCATCACAAATTAAATCTAGAGGCCCCCTCACCTTATGCCCATACAACAACTCAAACGGTGAAAAATCTGTGGCTTCCTGGGGAACCTCTCTGTAAGCAAACAACAGATGGGGTAAATATTTGTCCCACTCCCTCTTAAACTGGTCTGCAAATGCCCATAGCATGGTCCTTAATGAAGAGTTTAACCTCTCAACAATACCATTAGTCTAGGGATGGTAGGGGGTGGTCTTTATGTGCTTCACCCCACAGTACTTCCACAAACAAGCCAGCAGGTCTGACATGAAATTGGCACCTCTGTCAGTCAGTATTTCTTTTGGGAAACCTACCTTGCTGAAAATCTCTAACAAAACATTTGCCACCTTTTCTGCTTCAATGGAGGACAAAACCATTTCCTCAGGGTATCTTGTAGCATAATATTCTACCACTAGGATATACTTTTTCCCTGTGGAACTTGGGGTACCCAGAAGCCCCACAATAGCCATAGCTACCCTCTGAAATGGCTCCTCAATCACAGGCAAAAGCATCAAAGGAGCTTTCATCTTGTCTCCTGCCTTGCCTACCTTTTGGCACTGCTCACAGTCCTGCAGTACCCTGTTACATCTCTGGAAATCCCAGGCCAATAAAAATTGTGCATAATATGTCTCTTTGTATGTTTTATGCCCATATGACCTGCAAAGGGAATATCATGGGCTATGGCTAAAAGTGCCAGATGGTAGGCTCTAGACACTACCAACTGTGTATCCTCTCCCCTTCTAGCCCTCCCTCAGGGGGTCAACTCTCAATACAGTAACCCTTTGTCCCAGTATACAGATTCCCCCTTTCCTTGAGAATCAGATGCCTCACTAGCTACCTGACTGAGGCCTTGTAATGCAGGGTCTGAGAGCTGAGCCTGTCTCAACTCTCTCTTTGCAACCCTTCCCAGCTCCCCTTCCACAGGAAGTCTGATATCCTCTGACAGCGGTGCCTCACTGTCAGCCTGGGTACTACTACTCACCTCTGCCCTTGCAGTCACTCTGTCCAAGGGACCATCAGTACCAACAAGCAGTTGTGGCTCACCTTCAGCCTCACTGCTACAGGGTATCTCCCTCCCTGAAGTAACCACATCACCAGTCATGGCTGCAAGTGTGCAGTCTGTCTGGGTCTCCCCTAGCTACTAGACCCACATGTTTGTCTCCAAGCTTGACTGTGTGTAACTGTATAAGCACATGCATTATCAAAATCATTCCCTATCAAGACATCTGCAGGGCTATCCTCAAACACACCTACTTGCTGGCTTCGTTTTCCACCCTCCCAGTCAGGGTGAACCCTAGCCAAACGTATTTGGAATGGGGTCCCTCCTAAAGCTCTGACTGGGTAGACTTCCCAAACAAGTAGTGCTCCGCTGTAACCACTGCAGGCTTCACAATGGTTAGGTCAGAGGCTGTGTCTCTCTTAGCAATGGCCTCTTTGCCATTCACTATGCTAGGATATAATCTCTTGTGGTAGTTTGGTACCCTTGTTGTCTCAAGACAACCTACTCTTGGCATTTTGTTTTTCCCACTTACTGGCCCTCCCACCTTTTGTTCCCCATCTTGCCTCCGTGGAGATCTATATGTCACATGGCCCCACTGGCTGCATTCAAAACATTTAACCTTAGGTCCTGGACATGTACCTGGACCAGTGGTTTCCCTGCTACTGGAAGATTCTGTTGGGGCAGCCTGGGCTCCCCACCATGGGTTCCCTTAGACCCATGAGCAGTACTGGGTTTCCTTTTACTGTGCAGGGATGTCCTGCTTACTAGGTGTAGGTCTCCCTTCTTCCCCAACTCATCTACAGTGGAGAATTGTCTATCAGCTAACCAGATCCTCATGTCCTCAGGCAAAGTGCTAAGGGCTTGTTCCCCTCACCAAAATGTCTGTCAGCCCTTCAAAAGTGGTGACCTGACATCCACTCACCCACCTATGAAAATAAGTGCTTAGTTTAGCAACATATTCACACACACTTTCATCTGCCTTGTGTCTATGCTCACAAAACATTTCCTATAATATTCTGGTGTCAGCATAAAAATTCTAGGAAACAATTCTTTGCAGTATTATAATTTAAGAAATCATTGTCAGACAGTTTGGACAAAACAGTTACAGCTTTACCATGGAGTAAGGGGGTCAGGAACCGTACCCAGAGCCTTTGGTCAACATCATACTGTTTACATACCCTCTCAAACAGATGAATGAAACTATCAAAATGATGCCCCTCTGTAAACTGTGGAAGAAATTTACTGACCTTTTGTGCTTCTGGGGTCTGGTTACTCCCTTCCCCATTACCTCCATGACTCTGGCGAAGAGTCAGCATCTCCTTTTCATGTTGCCTCTGCCTCTCCCCCTCAGCTTCCAGGTGTAGCAGTTTCTTATTCTCCTCAGCTTGCAGACATTGCGGTTTCACATTTTCCTCAGTCTCTAGACACCTCATTCTCTCTGCTGCTTCTATTTCCAACACTTGGCCTCCAACTCAAGTCTTTTTAACTCCAGATGGATTTTTAAGTCCTGTGTGGAAAGGTTGAGCTGTCCATTCTCTGAGTGTTATACATCTCCACGGCCAGTCTGATCATCCTCCTGATTGCTATTTTCTGATAAAGCTGTGACTAAAGCTGCAATCATGTCTGCTTTAGTCACGTTTCCATGCACCAGTACTTTAGCATGGCACATCTCAGCCAACTAGCTCCTTGTCAGCTTGCCATACTCCTCTGCTGACATGCTTGCCTGTTCTCCATGACTAACTAACCTAACAAAAGAAATAAAACAACTGTGATTTGAACTCTGAATGTTCAATGAGTGGCTGATTTAGAGTACAAAAACACCTTCAGTGATCACTGTAAACAAGCTACGGGAATTCATTATCTACACCACTACAAGCCAATTAATATGTGATGTGGCTAATTCACCATTATCAAACAATTAATATTTGATCTGGACATCCCACCACTGCCACCAATTAATATGTGATGCCTGTGCACTGGCCCAGTAATTAAGGAGTCTCAATCCTCACCACTAACACCAGTAAGGGGCATTCACACTGGGAGGATAACAAGCACATACACAGTAAAGTACAATTTCCCTTAACAGCAGACAGAGTTCACAGTCAGTCTGGGGCTGGTTTCTCCCTTTCTCTCCAGATCCCCAATAAGACTCCCCACTGGCACAGCAATAGGGCTCAAATTTCAGCTGAATAGTCAAGCCAAAACCTCCGGTACCCTCTCTGTCAAACCAGTGCTTCATGTCCCTGCCCAAGCAGCTGACACACACACACACACACACACACACACACACACACACACACACACACACACACACACACACACACACACACACACACACACACACACACACACACACACACACACACTTTGAGATTTGATTTATATACAAACACACAGACACTCCTGAGGAAGGCTGGCACATGTTCTTCAGCTATGCCCCCTTCTGCCCAGACTATATGGTAGTACCACCTGCCCCCAACTACTTTTATCAGCTACTCTACAGGCCCTTACTAAAGGGTGTCCAATTATGTTTTGAAATGTTACTGTTATCCAAATAGTAAGTGTGACTAAGACATGAAGGCTATTTATGAGTGGCCTATACAGTATCACCAAATACATGAAAGTACTCTCACAGCTTAAATTATCTCTACACAAAACAGCCACAGTTGAAAAGTTTAAAATATTTAATAATAAATAATAAAAACGCAAGACAATACTTATTCATTCAACACAGTGACACTAGAGAGTTCAGAAATCACAAGAAATACTTTAAAACAACATTGTAGGATAGTCTCACATAAATATAGAAAACAGCTAGACTAATATGGCTATATTTCTATCTCTAAGAGAAATCACTGTTCTAAATATTACTTACAGAGCAAAGGCAAAGTGCTGGGGAGCTGATGTGTTCGGGTTCATAACAAAATACAAAATGCTATTCTTACTTTCTGAGATAGCCCTTAAATTGATAATACACATTACTGCTGATTCATTTTAGATTACATCATTCTTATTATGTCTTCTTAAGTTTCCCAGGTTCACAGAACTTAAAATTTAACATTTCTCTTTTGATCTGCACCTGCCAGGAAACCACAGCAACAAAAGACATTTTGCATATGAAACCCAGTAATTTATCTATGTCTTAAGACAACAGAAAGAATTTCTAGCAGCAAACATCATGTCTCCGAGCTTGAGATCAAACACAGTTGTAAAATCCTTTTATCCATTTTCTTCCAGAAGGGTGCACTGTGATTACATTTTTGAAGCTCAGAACATAACACAGTTTTCTTACATCTGTGAAACTAGCTTGTGGATCATATTAATATTTTCAACAAAAGAATTATTTATAAAATTCTATCTAGCTGGGCTGGCAGCCCCTCAGTTTTTCACACAAGGTTTTGAAATAATGCAAAATAAATGATTGCTTCTAATGCAAGGTTTAACTTAATACAAGGTTTGAAATTATTGTTCTATTTCTAAAAAGCAGAAATGTGGAAATATGTGGCTGTGAGCTTACACGTTTACCGCAAATGGAATCCTATTATAATAAATTGGAACATACAAAGAAGGAAGTTGTTAAGACATTTGACATTTCAAAAGAAATAACAGGGACCTTTTGTGAGTCTTCAGATGCAGAAATGAAAGAAATAAAATACAAACACTTCAGCCAACGCAAAGATGACATAGAACAAATCTCAGTCATTTAAACCACAATGTCACGTAAAGCAACACCTGCTGCTTTCTAAAAGTGTGTGTAAGCTGGACACTGCTTGCTCCTCTTTAGAGCCATCTTGATCAAGTATGCATTGATCTTAAGCACTACACAGTTCGTGATAAACAAAGACTTTATAATAGAATTGAAATAACTCAGACAGTATAACTGCTTGGCAATATGTTGTCTCTTGTAATAAAGTATAATGGGATACAGTAGTATGTTATGCTTCTGGTCACGTCACCATTATAAATAATTTAACAGCCACACTCTGGGAGCTTCTCGGCACAATGGGTAGAATTTGGTTCTTCCCTGTTTGTTGATGTGCCAGACGACCGACATGTTGTTTTACTGTACAGCAATTGTCCCTAAAGGGAGAGCATTCTGAAATGCCTGCAATGCTCTCAGACCACCCCCACCCAGCTGGGAAACATCCGTGGTTACTATGGCCTAGGGTTGAGGGGAATGAATGGAGGACCTTGTAAAACCTGGTCCAACATTTTAGATCTCTCTTGCAGATGTGAGCGATTCTTATCTTGTACGACAGGTTGATAAACAATCAACCATTGATCAGCTAACATCCATTGAAGAATTCTCATATAAAATCTGGCAAGTGGTACCAAGTTATTGCTGCTGCTGCCATTGATCGCAGAGCCTGGAAAACCAGTTGGGCTGAAATTGAGGTGCTGCAGATTATCTTTTTGACTTGATGTCTTATTGCCTAAACTCTCAGTAATGTAAGTGAAGCAGTGGGTGCCTTTGTATTGAGAATTGCTCCTATAAACTATAAAGTCTGAGTCGGTTGCAGATGAGATTTGTTGTATTTATGATTATCCGCAGAAGAGAGCAAGTCTGGAGAATCTGGTTTCTTGTATATATGAGTTGATGCCTGGTCGGAGTGGTAATGAGCCAGTCATCCAGATATGGAAACACTTGGAATCCTTGCAGTCTCAGGTGAGCTGCTTCTACCATCATAGGTTCATATGTGTGTACTAAGCTAATGGCCCTGGAGCCTTCACAAGCCTAGTCCGTAGAAGTGTCCTGGCATCATGCCGCCAGACATTAGTTCCCAGTGCCTCTATCAAGTAGAGCTACTGGAGTGATCCGTGGGGTGAACTTTCTATTTCCCATCCACTCATCAAGATTTCTCTTGAAGAGGGTCAGCGAAGTGCTCTGCTTGACATGTATGGGAAGTCTATTCCAGAGCATGGGCAGTCTCTGGGTTATGAACCTGTCCCTCCAGCATGTTCTGTTGATTGTGGTAATGAGGTTGAGATCTCTGGAGTGGGTGGTGTGGAGGGATTGGGATTTCTTTAGATGTAGCATTTCTAACAGAGCTGAGTCAGACATGGCTTTGTAAGTCAAGTAGAGATCGCCTCTTAGTAGACAATATGAGACAGAGAATAGCTGGTGTTTTTTGAGTCTGTCCATGTAGGACATGTGTTTAAAGCCTAGGATCCTCTTCGTTAGGTACTTTTGTGGCCTTTCTACCTGTTGCATGTGTCCAGTGAGGTACATGCCAAATGGGGCATTATACTCAATGATTGGCTTAATGAGGGAGGAGTAGAGAGATGATGACCTCTTTCTTCCTGGATGCAGTTGATAAACACCCTGGTTGCAGTGGTGAGTCCAAAGGGCAGTACACTGAACTGATAATGACTGGCTCCCAGCTGGAAGGGTAAGCACATTCTGGACCTTCTGTTCATCTTTATGTGACAGTACACATCCTGAAGGTCTATAGAGCACATCCAGTCATCCTTGTACAGAAAGGGCAGAATGGACTGAACTGTGACCATCTGAAATTTGGTTCTTTGAACTGTCTTGTTTAGTTTGGAGAGATCCAGGATTGGTCTCTAGTCCCGTTTTCTTTGGCACCAAAAAAGAACCTTGAGTAAGTTCTGGATTCTATCTGTTCTGGTGGGACCTCTTGGATTACTATTTTTCCCAGCAGCCTTTGTGTTTGAATTGCTGCTTGTTCCCTTTGATTGGGTGGAATATCAGGGATTTTCCTTGGGATTAGGGGAGAAAGGGAAGAGGGTATAATATAGCCTCTGGAAATAATCCTCTGTGCCCAAGTATCTTTTGTTATATAAAGCCAGACTCTATGGTGCAGGGATAAGCATCCCCCAACTGTCTCCAGAGGTGAATAACCGGGCTTCCTTTTAAGAGAGCTGGTAGGGTTTATCAAAGAACGATTCTCTGGAACACTGGTTCTACAGGCCTCCTCTACCACGGAGGCATCTTCGTCCATTAAAGTTCCCTTCTCTCCCTCTGGGGGAACCTCCTCCACATGTCTCTTGAAAAGGACCCTGCAACTTCTTGAACCAGATTTTTCCACCACCTCATTGATTCCTGGAAAAGATTCATTGAGGAGTCGAAAAATGAAAGCCCATGGCAGACAGGGTCTTTCTATCCTTTTCACATCTGGACAGAGTGCCTTTTACCTTGGGGCAGAATAAAGACATTCCATGAAAAGGAGCATTGATGAAAGAAGACTTGAAAGGCTCCGCAAACTCACAGAAGCATATCCAGGCATATCTTTTATGGAAACCCCTGAACCCACTGCCCTTGAGGTTCCTTCCGCTACATGTGAGATTAACCTCATGGATGAACTGGGATATGGATTGCAGGGTCATCAGCTGAGAAGTAAGAGATACCTGAATTTCATCCTCTCATCCAAGAGGGTATTTGATAATTCCTTGATCAAATCCTTCTGTATCCCAGTAAAGTGTGTTAAATATTTCAGGGACCTCAAGGTGAAGGTCACTGAAGCATAGACATACTTCCCAAATCTGTCCATCACCTGTGACTCCATGTTGGGGGCATGAACAGTGGAACTTTCCTCAGCTAATTCCTTCTTGGTGGCCACCGCAATGACCATGGCATCAACAAGATCTCCCTTCCCCCAAAACTGTCTGCCTGCCGGTGGTGCCATTATCTTATTTGATCTGCGAGGAAAGGGCTATATGGTGTCAGGGTCCTTCCACACCTCCCATGAGATCAAGTCAATAAGCTCACTGGCAGGTAGAGTCAGACATGAGATAGAGGATCAAGTATCAAAAGCCTCCAGGAGAAGAGATTCCGCAGATGTAAGGTTGCTGGATGTCCAACCACCTCTCTGCTTTGGGATTTCCACGATATCTCCAAAGGAGACATCTTCATGAGGTGATCATGGGGACTCTTTGCCTTCATCAAAATCTGTGTCTTCAGTGATGGACTCTTCCTGGGAGTCTAAGTGCTTCCTCTTACATATCCTCTTCTTAGGGACCTTCTCAGTGGGGTGCTCTGGGCGGTATCAGAAGAGGAGATAATAATTCCATGAGTGGGAGCCTGGAGTTTTGGTACTGACTGTCTTTGTGAAAGGAGATGGTGAAGCTCTGAGTGCTGAGACATCATGGCAGAGTACCAAGAATCTGAGGGGGAAGGCTCCGTCAGTACTGTTGAAGCAAAAAGTACTCTCTTCACAGCCTCGAAGGCAAACCAGCTCAAACAGAGAGAGAGAGAGAGAGAGAGAGAGAGCATCGGATCTGAGAATACATGCTTCTGAATTGTAGGCCTCCCCTCCTCTGAGGGCAAAACCCTTGAGGTAGAAGCCACAGCCAAGATATCCAGTCCCAAGGCTCCGAGGTGCAGAGATGGCTATGAAAGCATTGGAGTCAAATTCAGCACCTTGGATCTGAGAGGTAAACTTATGGCTCTGGGAGCTCTTCAGATCCAATGGGAGCATAGCCCTCAGAGAAGATCTCGGCGACAGGAATCAAGTTATCCTCTGACAGGAGCCAGATGGATCTGAATGACTTGGATACAAAAACTTTGAAGCTACATGAGTTAGTGGAGGAATTTGTGAAGGGGGAGTAGTAGATTTATGGATCTCCTGACCCAGAGGGGTAGGAGCCAGGAACTCCAATCTGGCCCTGCACCAAGAAAATATTTTTCACCAGTCTCTCCACATTTTCTTCTGTAAGGTTTCTGGAAGACCAAGTGGAGTAAATGGATGGAGACCTGGGTCTTTCTAGAAACGGAGAATGTACCCTGTCAGGAACCAGATCCAGTGATGGAGAGTACCTTGTACTGGTACATAATTTGCAGATTGCATTGAATCAGATAAAGTTGGATCCGAGAGCTTTAACTCCTTTGGATCTGACTTACGAGGCATCAGATTTGATAATGTTTCTTTGACAGTATCTTGAGTTTTAGCCTTTTTAGGATCCAGGGTTGAGAACAGGTCCTTATGACATATCTTTCTCAAGGATTCTGAAGCAGAAGAAGAGGAAGATGGCTTTGGAGAAGAGGATTTTTTAACTTTTGTACTTTTTGTTTTAGAGCAGGAAGAATCAGCTGATATAGTTTACCAAAAAAAGAAAGATCTTTCAGAATCAGTTTGTTTTTTCATTCGACTAACACATGAGGGTTAAAGCCGTGATATACTGAACAATCTTCTTGTAAAAGGAGAGGACCTAAACAGTAGACACATAGTGCGTGGGCATAAGAAAGTGGCAGCCTGTCCCCACACTTCATACATTTCTTAAAACCTGACTGTTTACCTGCCATCACTAACAATACAGTACAATACAATAAGACAGAGAAGAATTTTTTTTTTTTTAAATAGGGGCATAAAAGAAAAAGAGAGATGGGAATACCAACAATGGTAAAAAAAAAAAAAAGTGCTATGACAGTGTCACAGAGGTAAGAAAGATACTAACAACAGTATCTGAGAGGTACAGAAAATTGTACTATAGATAGAAGAAAATGTATGAAATTGCAAGAAACAACAAGAAATATATAGTTGAAGGTAACAGATAGTAATATAAAGGTTTTTGAAGTAAGGAACTGAAAAAAAAAATATGAAACGTATCTGACGAATGCTCAAGAGAGATAGAAGACCACATCTTTTTCTTGAAATGTCAAATGAGATCTGAGGAAATTAGGATTGGTGCATTATGGATAAGGAAGAAGCTCAAGAGTTTTTGGTTGCCACAAGCTTTAGCAATGGCTCAGTCGGATCCAAGGGATCAGAGCCAACCCCATCACTTGAGGACAGAATGAAAATTGACAACATCAGATCAAAGGTTAAAGTACTACAGAAGGAAAATCCAACAGAACAAGAAAAGAAGCACTTGAAGAGTGATAAAGAAAAATAAGGGAATATTTGGACAATATACATGCATTTAGAAAGGTTGCTGTTAAACAACATTTTTGAGAAATGACTCTACAGTGTAAAAAAAGTTTTAGCACAGTGACTCAGGCAACAGAAATTAGAAAGAGTTGTTTTCAAAATTAGACAGCCCGTGACAGCAAAATAACTAGAAACCCATGGAGGTGTTACACATATTTCTAAAATTTTAAGAAAAAATGCATAATACAGAGCAATGGGAAAACCAAGAAAAAGAACACACTTGAAATAGGTTTAGTTATAGCAAGGTTAGAGTAAAATCAGGCTCAGCAGCTAGCAGTTAAGTCAGGAAAAGAAAAACAGAGATGTGCCCTCAGTCAACAAGGAAGTCTCCAGTATTCCTGTCAAACATGAAAAGTTAGGAAAGAACAGCGTGTTAACAATATAGAACGCTTTCTTCAACAATATTTTACAAGGGGGTAGGAAGGACTGGTGTTTTGGAAGAACTCAGTAGTGGAGGTATTACTATAAGAGGGTAAATAGCTTTCATATACAGCTTCATATAGACCAGTTCCAGTTGTAAATTATGATTATAGAATGTTTGTGTTTATATCAGTTAAGAAAATGTCAAAAGATGTTACCACTATTGACAGGTATTTATCAATGTGGCTTAATGGAATCCAGGCAAACAGCTGATAACATTAATAGGATAATGATGATCTAGATGGAATCAGAATCTAAGAAAACACTGCAAATATTGGTGAGTCTTACTGCAGAGAAAGCATTCAGTAAAGTTAGTTGGGATTTTCAGTGTACTGTCTGACCTTCTAGTAACCCTTTCGACTAATAATACCTGTATATATGTATACAGTCTTGCTGTATAGAGGCTTAGGATGCATATACTGCTTGTTAGACTAGCACTATAACTGTTTCAAATCATAATGCTTTAACCTTGGTGCATCTAATAGTTGTAACCTTGTCTTATTTCTACTGATACTCTGTACCTGTACTTTCTAATTGATGTCTCTTGTTCTTTTTATACTACCTGGGTTGAGCTTGCAATTGGTTGTGTTTGATCAGTGATCTACCCAGTAAACAAACAAACAGAAAGAAAGGGCCAAAAACAAGAATAAAGCAGGCAGGACTATTCTCTGACAAGCTGCGTTTTAACAGAAGAGCAAAACAGGAATGTCCTCTTTCCCTTCTATTACTTCCATTACATTTACAGACGGCAAAGAACATAAGGATCTCACAAACTGAAGAAGATAATTGAAATAGAAACCAAGAAAAACTGGCATTATTTGCAGATTATATTATTTGAGGGTTGCATTGTCTCCTAATAGAGTCATCAGTCTCAGACCACACACAAGAGGTAGATGTACGGGTTCTGTCACTCACCTCTCTTCTTGGCTTTTTCTTTTTCTTGTTTTGAAGGAAAGGTGTACTGCTGGGGGGAATCTGAGAACATGGCTGTTCACACCAAATCCCTCAGGCATGCATCTTTTAGAAATAATTAGAAGGAATTAAACCTACTTCTGACTGTTTTTGGTGTAAATGGAAAAACAAATACAGCATGACCTAATGCTGTGCTCCTCACCTAGATGAAATACACAACTGCAATGACTATCTTTATTAGGAATTTGTTTTCTGCAAGCTCACTTGACCTTTCTGGCAGACATATGATAAGATTTCTATAAATCTTTAGAAAAGAAATAAGGATCCCCAAAGTGGTACATATCTGTTTGAAGTCTGAGTAGCTGAAGCTGACTGCTGATGCTACAAGCTGGGAAGTTGACAAATGTCTGCATGAGCATACTAATGGCAAGAAAGTTTTTTTAAATTTTGGCACATTCATATGTTTCTGTTATACTAGCATGTCCTCTTGTGGTAAGAGACGGTACATGGCCTATTAAGAAGGATCTTGAAACTTTATAGACTGGTCAGACATACTGTATCCTTGACAGGATATGTTCCATATTTTAAAGATTACTGCAACAGTGATCTAATAAAGAACATCAATATTAGTTCCTAAACTGAATATAAATAATTCTGATCCCTCTAATTATAAATGAACACCCTTTATAAATCTGGATCTAAAATGTTCACTTAAATGTTGGCTCAATGAATCAAAAAATGAAAGTTCTGTTCTTATCATAACAATAGATTCTTTCATTCATGCCCATCCAATATGACATATGGGCCCTTAGAGCTGCTTGCCACACCTGATCCAGCAATATCATCGCTCAAGCCTAGAGCCACTTAAAAATGTTCCCTCCCATAATGCACCTGTCTGCTGATTTATCTCAGATCTTGATTTATACTAAGAACTCTCTGCTAAATATTAGCATGAAACACAGTCCTAAGGAGACTGAGATAATCCTTCAAGTCTTATAAAAGAAGGATGGGGAATGGAGGGAGGGCTGTCATATCAGGCAACACGAATGTAAGTATCTATTGTTATAGTAAATACATAACTTTTGCATTCTATCTGTCTGATCCAATATATGGTTCAGAATCCCTTGCTGCTAATATTCCTGTGAGGCCTCATAACCAAAGACCTTTCAAAATGATAGAGCCGAAGGAAGCTCAGGCTCTAGAGGCAATCCAACTTGTAATGGCTGATGAAGGTATGCATGGAAGACTAGGTGGCAGGATCACAAATATTAATCAAAGGAGACCTAAAAAGGCCACAGAGGTAGCCACAGCTCTGCTTCAATGAACTTTAGGTTTGCTTAGTAAGGGCTTTTTTCTGATTAGTATAAATGAAAGTGATATGATTTGACAACCATCTAGGAAGGGGTACTTTGGAAACATTTTGCCCATACTTGTTAGGATAAAAAAAAATGAAAGAAGGATATCAGTTGCAGGTCTTAACTTCTGCATCCCCTTACATTGTTTTCCACAGGGAAAGTGTGTCATACAAGATGAATATTTCCTTCATTCCTAAAGTGGCTGCAGAATCAAATTTGTCCCAACCATTAATTTGTCCATTTTTCTTTCACAGTCACTGTAATTGAGGAGAATACATTTTGGATATCTTAAATCTACATTGACTGTTACGTCTCCACCTTCAAAGAACTAAGCCATTCTGGAAAGATATGCAGCTCTTCGTTTTTTTTATTGCTCCTAACAAGTATGGGCAAAATGTTTCCAAAGTATCCTTTTCTAGATGGTTGTCAAATCATATCACTTTCATTTATAATAATCAAAAGAAGACCTTTAACTTTGATATCCTCCTTGCTGGTGTGATGGCTACTAAAACCAGCGACTTCCATAAGAGGAATTTCAATTCAACAATGGAAGCTGGTTCAAACAGTGATCTAATAAGAGCTTCCAGAATAAAATTCTGATCCCAAGTTGGGACAGGATCTTTAATAAGAAGTCTAAGCAGAAAAATATCTTTAAGGACAGTATTGCATAAGTTACAGGCAGCGAACGAGTGACCTGCAAAACCAACATGAAAACTGGAGATTGCCACTAGATGAACCTTGATAGTAGAGTAACTAGTACCAGAGTGAAAAAGATTGACTCTAAGAATCGGAGAATGTTTGAAAAACATGAAGAAAAGGGATTGATGTCTTGGCTGTCATCCCAGCTTGCAAAACATTTCCATTTATTTTGATAAACTTTACTTATGGAGTCTTTCTGAGATGTTATATGAATTATGATTACTTCCTCAGAGAAATAATGATCTTGATCATCAATGGAATTCCAAAAAACAAGCTGTTATCTTTAGATATGGTATGTCTGAGGCATGCCAGAGGGGTGACCGACTAGATCCAGAATGGGATCCAGAAGATAAGGGATCTTCAATAGGAAAGGTTTTAGAAGAGGGAGCCAAATTTCTTTGGGCCAAAAGGAGGCTATCAGGATGACTGTTGTCTTGGATATTATAACTCTCTAAATGAATTTGGGCATTAAAGGTAGAAAGTAGGGATAAGTATAAAGTAGTCCCAGAGGCCATTGATGAGACAGAGTATCCCTTGGTGACTGTCCTGATAGAGCAATCAGGCAAAGAATTTGCTGCACTTAGTGTTTTGAGTGGAGACAAAAAGGCTGCAGCAACAATTGTCCCACTTGTGAAAAATCTAACTTGCTACCACTGGATTGAGGGACCACTTTTGAGTTATGAGGAGAGACTTGCTGAGGCTGTCTGCTAGGCATAAACCAATGATATCAGGACAGGCATTTCAAGAACACACCTTCTCTCTATCCTCCTTAATGCTTCGCCTGTACTCACCAACATGAAAAACACAGACCTAGGCAAACTCAAAGCTTGCCATAAAATAGCAAAATTTGTTACAGACTCTTATTATCGATCACACCACTTTCTAGCTCTGAAACACCTTTCCTGATTGGAACTACCACATCTGCTAGCCTATAACCAGCTGATAACAACTCAGAAACTACTGTACCAGCCAGATAAAAAAAGAAGTTATGTACCTACCATAACGTTTCATGTTAGTTGTCTTCATCTCGTCTTCTTTCTTGCTGGTTGGGATCGGAGCCGATCCTCAGCTCCGACTCAGCCATCTTCAATAGCTCGAGAGCTGTTTACTGGGTCAAGGCTACCCCTTATCCCATAATGCCTAGCGATAGCTACCCAGATGTTGTTTTAAATAGCTAACTCCAGACATAACAAGAGAATAAACCAGTCAAAAGAACTGGTTGACTTATACCTCCCATATCCTCTAAATCAATAAAGGGAAACAAAGAATACTCAGCCAGTGAAAAGAGACTCCTCTCGATCCACTAGGACAGGGGGACGGAGGGCGGGACGCAAGAAAGAAGGCAAGATGAAGACAACTAACATGGAACGCTATGGTAGGTACATAACTTCTTTATGTTAAGCTGTCTATCTCGCCTTCATTCTTGCTGGTTGGGACAGCGTCCCTAGCACCTAATATCCTGGGTGGCTCAGTGGAACAGACTCTTCAGAACAGTGGAACCAAAACCAGATCCACCTTGTAATGAGAAATAAAGGTATGAGGATTTGCCCATGTAGCAGCTGCACATATGGAATCCATGGGCAACCTAGACTGGAAAGCTACAGAGGTGGCTAATGCCCTATTAGAATGACCTTTCGGTTTAGATGGTAATTCCTTATCCCGTAACTGATAAATAAATGAAATAGTATGGGATAGCCATATAGATAAAGTAACCTTGGAAACTGGGAGACCTTGTTTGCTTAAGGCATAAGACAGAAACAATTGGTCTGATTTTCTTATTTCTTTAGTTCTATGAAGGTAAAAACGCAATTGCCTGTGCACGTCCAATTGGTGAAGTTTGTACTCTGCCTTGTTGCTATGATTGGGGAAGAAAACGGGAAGATCTGTATATTGATTTAAATTATGTTCAGAGCAGACTTTGGGAAGAAATGAAGGATTTGTCCTCAGAGAAACACTATCCCTATGAAAAACCAGATAAGGGGGGCGGACACATAGTGCCTGAAGTTCTGAGACTCATCTGGCTGAAGTAATAGCAACCAGAAAGAGTGTTTTCCAAGAGAGAAATTTGATGGAGCATGATGCCGCTGGTTCAAAAGGAGGCAAAATTAAGGACGTTAGGACTAGATTAAGGTCCCAGGGAGGAGGGGGGTCTCTCACTGGAGGTCTAAGAAGAGATGTCCCTCTCAAAAAGGCTTTACAGAGCTTGTGAGACATGATACTTGAATTCTGTAAGCCGATGTGAAAATTAGAAATGGCTGCTAATTGCACCCTAATGGTAGCGGAAGCGGCTCCAGAGTGAAACAGTTGTGTTAGGAACTCTAGGATCTCATGGACTGCGGCTGAGAAGGGATCCACATTCCTAGACTCAGCCCAATAAGAAAAACGTTTCCATTTGTTAGCATAAATAGTCCTGGTGGTGGACTTGTGAGGAAACGATAATCTCACGGACTGTTGGGGAAATGCTAGGGAGCCTGGCTAGGGTTGGAAGTGGAGCAACCAAGCTGTGAGCTGGAGAGTCTGAAGGGACTGATGCAACCCGCCTGATTGATGGTGATGAACTAGTAGATCTGGAATCGGGTCCAGAGTCCAGGGCTGATCGAGAAGATAGAGGTGTAGAAACAGAAACCAAATCTGTCGAGGCCAGTAGGGGGCAATGAGGATAATTTTGCAACCCAACGACTTTGCTTTCTGTATGAGTCTTGGTATAAGGGGAAAGGGAGGAAATGCATAAAGGAGTCCCTGAGGCCAATCGTGGACTAGAGCGTCCCTGGGTAGGTGACCTGGAAGTGGAAGGATGGAGAAGTAGTTGCTGCATTTGCTGTTGAATGGGGTGGCAAAAAGATCGTAGCAAGGCTGTCCCCATTTGCGGAAGATCAGGTCCACAACTTCCTGATTCAGAGACCACTCGTGAGGCATGAGGATAGCTCTGCTGAGCCTGTCCGCTATGACGTTGGATCTCCCAGGGATGTGCGTCGCAATTAGAAAACGTTGGGAGGAAATCGCCAACTGCCACAGTCTGAGTGCTTCTCAACACAAGGGGTAAGATTTGGTCCCACCCTGTTTATTGATGTACCACACTATTGACATATTGTCTGTTTGGATTGCAATGGTCCCGGAAGGATGACAGTCTTGAAGGGCTTGCGATGCTAGGAGCACGACTCTCATCTCTATGTGTAGATGGTACTCATGAGGTTGCCAAGTGCCTTGGACTGTCCTGCCCAGATAATGCCCCCCCCCCTACCCTATCAGGGAGGCGTCTGTGGTCACTGTGGCGACCGGAGGGGGCTGAATGAAGGGTCTGCCCTGAGTCACTAGTGGGGAGACCATCCACCAGGAAAGGTGTCTTTTGCATGCTTCTGTAATCATGATCATGTGAGACATGGGTAGCTCCTGGAAAGACCACTGTGTGAAAAGAAGCCACTGAAGAATCCTCATATGGAAGCACGCCAATGGAAGGAGGAGGATGGCAGCTGTCATGGAGCCTAGAGTTTGAAGGACATATTTGACTTGTATCTTCTTGCTCTGCATTAGAACTTGCACTTGTTGATGAATAGTGGACACTCTTTCCAGTGGTAACCTTGCGAACATTTCCTTTGTGTTTAATTCTGCTCCTATGTAAGTGATAGACTGAGAGGGCAACAAGGCAGATTTTTCAAAATTTATGGTAATACCTAGCTGGGTGCAAAAAGTGATTGTGTAATCCCGTGCTTGTAGGAGTTGATGCCTGGTGGCAGCAGTGAGGAGCCAGTCGTCTAGATATGGAAACACCTGGAATCCTTGAAGTCTCAGGTGAGCCGTGACCACTGCCATACATTTGGTGAACACCCTGGGGCTGTGGTGAGACCAAAGAGCAGAGCTCTGAACTGGTAATGGCTGGCCCCCACAACAAAAGCGAAGAAATCTCCTGGAACGTCTGTCCATCTTGATATAGTAGTACGCATCCTAAAAATCTATTGAGCACATCCAATTGTCCTGACCCAGAAAGGGAAGAATGGACTGTAGCATGACCATCCAAAACTTTGTTCTTTGTACAGATCTGTTTAATCTGCTGAGATCCAGAATAGGTCTCCAGTCCCCTGTCTTATTTGGTACCAAAAAGAACCTTGAGTAAATTCCGGATCTGAGCTGGTCTGTGGGTACCTCTTGGATGGCTCTTTTTCTTAGCAGTTTTGAAACTTCTATAACTGCTTGCTCCCTCAGATTGGGCGGAACATCTGGACAGGCCTTTTTTGATTGTAGGGGGCTTTGAAGAAAGGGGATTCTGTAACCTCTTGATATAATGGATAGTACCCATCTATCTTTTGTTAATTTTTGCCAGGCTCTTAGGTACAGTGAAAGTCTTCCCCCGACTGCCTCCAGAGGCGAGCAGCCGGGCAACCCCTCAGGGATGTTGGAAGGGCTTGTCAAAGAAGGATTCCCTGTTGTCCTGGTTCTGCGGACCCCCTCTGCCATGAGGGCAGCGTCTATTATTGTTATTTCCCCCTCTGCCTCTGGAGGAAAAATCACTACGTGTGCCAGGCAAGGCTCCCTGAGATTTGCGGAACCACATTTTCCCACTCCTCTGACCTTTGGGGAAGGGTCTTGAGGGAGTGGAAAAATGGACTCCCACAGCAGAGAGAGTCTTGCCTTCTTGCTCACACCTAGTCAAAGTGTCTTTCACCTGTGGCCCATAGAGAAAGGAGCCAACAAAGGGGGTGTTGGTGAAGTATGCTTGAAAGGGTTCTGCAAAATTACACAGCCGCATCCAAGCATGCCTCCTGAGGGCCACAGCAGTGCCCGTGGCTCTACTTACTCCATCGGCAGCATAGGAAATGAGCTTCATGGAGGAGTTGACTACGGAATTAAGAGTCACTAGCTGGGAAGTTACTTTGGCTTGAACTCCCTCAGCTGTAGGATCTTGAAGGGTATCTCCTAGCTCTTTTAGGAGATCCCTCTGAAGACGAGTAAAGTGACATAAGTAGTTCAGGGACCACATGGAGAAGGTCGCTGAAGCAAACATTCACTTTCCGTATCTGTCCATCATCCTAGACTCCTTGTTAGGAGGATGAACAGATGAAGAGGTCTCTGCCATCTCTTTTTTGGTGGCGGCTGCTACCAACATGGCATCAATGGGCACACCCTTAGAAAGAAACTGCTTATCCTGGGGGGCTGTAATGAACTTATTTGTTCTCCTCGGAGTTGGTTCCGCTGTGTCCGGAGCTGACTAAGCCTTTCACGCCACTACAGGCATGAGTGGATCAAAAGGTGGAGAAACCCAGGAGGTGGAAGGTCGGGAACCGAAAGCATCCAGGAATACGGACTCATCCTCGGTAGGGGCTAGGGGAGTCCAGTTCCCCCTCTGCCTAAGCATTTCAAGGATGTCCACGAATGAAACATCTTCAGAGAAGGATCTTGGGGACCCTTCTGAATCATCTAAGTCTGTATCAGAAGTGGCAGACTCCGGGGAGTCAATGTGCTTTCTCTTGCACTTCTTCTTCCAAGGGGGCTCCTCTGAGAGATCAGGAAAGGCCTCAGAAGAAGAGGAAACACCCAATGGGTTGTCCTGGACCATCGGTTCCCTATGCTTGGGATCTGGAGGAGGAGCAGAGGTTGGCACAGATACTATAGGGAACGGAGTCGGTGGAGACGGTAGTGGAGCTGACTCAGGGGACAGCACGCTCCGCATGACCTCAAAGACGCCCCCATCTCAAGGAAGAGAAAGCTCCGGCTCCGAAGAAACAGGAATCTTTCTCCGCGCCGAGGGGGATGGCTCCGAGGCCGATGTTGGAGCCGAGCTCACCTGCGCCGAAGCTCCGAGAGGGAGAATGGGGTCGGTCAAGGGTCCGATGCCACTCCCCCCCTCGGAGCTGACAAGGACGCCCTGGCGACCAGATTCCTTGATTGAAGGAAGTATTGAGGTAATCGGAGCCGAGGTCGGAACCGAAGAGGATATGGTGATCGGAGCCAACGGTTACACTACCCGAACCCCAACGATCTCCGGCTCCAAACTCATTGGAGTCGGGGGAGGGGGAATATCAAGTGAAGTGGACGGTGCCAATACCTGTTGAGGAGGGCTGGACAATAATTTAGCTAGTGCCTGTGACTTTAACAACCTACTGACTACTCTCTCCACATCATGATCCAACAGCCTAGAGGACCGAGAGGAGTGAGAGGACCAGTGGCTACGCTCACTTTGAAGCAATGGAGACTGAGCAGCCGAATGCACCGACTCTAAGGAAGGGGACCTCAGCCTCTTACCACTCTGCGACGGCTCGGAAACATCCAATGGAGCCGATGGGAAGGTTGCCTTGTCGGTGCCAGCCAGAACTGACTTAGAAGGTAAATCCACCACAGGAGTCGGCTCCTAGGATGGAGCCAGTGGCTTAGTGGACTTTGGGGTTTCACTGGCTGTGAACTCTTTGCCGGTGAATCCTGGGGTTTTAACAGACCCCTAAGAATTAGTTTGTTCTTACGCTCCTGCAGGACTCTTGGACTAAAAGCATGGCAAATAGAACAAGAGTCCTGCAGGTGAACAGTGCCTAAACAGTAGACGCAACTAGTGTGCCCATCTGTCAGAGACATTTTCTGACAGCATGAGTCACACTTCTTAAAACCAGAAACCTTAGCTTCCTTAGACATGCTGTACTAAGGAAAAGGAGGACTAAGAAGTAACTACTGACAAAAAAACAGTACTAACCTAGACAAACACACCAGTACTATGATAACTATAATATATATATATATTTTTTATAACAATAAGAGAAAAAAGAGAAAAAGGAGAGCCTCTAAGTTAAACGGCTAACCTAGGGATGGAGGAGGGGCAGAGAGAACTCTCTTAACTTAAACGAGTTCTAACACAAGGACGAGATACAAGAAAAAATAACAGCAACAAGTATAACTATTCTAAATAGAAAAAAATACTAGAAAAAATTTTAAATTTACAAGGAAAGTTTACACAAAAAGCTAAATATACGAGCCTGAGCCAGAAAAATGACACCCTCGCAGCTAAAGCGGCAAACGAGATCTGGGTAGCTATCGCTAGGCATTATGGGATAAGGGGTAGCCTCAAGCCAGTGAACAGCTCTCAAGCTATTGAAGATGGCCGAGTCGGAGCTGAGGATCAGCTCCAATCCCAACCAGCAAGAATGAAGGCGAGATAGACAACTTAACATCCCCAGTTCTCCAAAACATAATCAGAATCTGGAATTCACTCCCTCAAACCATCAGATCTGCCACTAACACTGCTCACTTTAAAAACCTACTCAAACCACTTTTACGTAGTACATGCCTCTGCTCATGCAACAGTTCTGGTTAACTTAGACCTTCTTCAACATACTTCATTTCTCCATATAATCAAAATAAGCTCTATCCTCATCTTAAGAATTTACCTCCATGTCACTTCCACTTACTGTTCTACACAACCACCTCTATATCTTCCTCAATTTCTGTAAATCAAAAACTCAGTTTTCACTTTTGTAAAATTTAAATGCATTTCTACTGACTGTCATTTGCAGAATTTATACATTTTTTTACCAGTAAACCACTTTATATTATGATTTACATATGAATGCACACTGTTTACCTTGTTAAACTTGTACTTATTATTGTAATAGGGAAGAGGGACTAATGGTATGCATTATGTATATCTAATTGTATGAATTGGCAACTTATGTCATCTAACTTATTAATTTTTGTCTTTTCATACTATATCTGGTATACCATCTTAACTTATGTGTGTGTAACTTTTATATGTCCTTCTTACATTGTTTTGCATGTGGAGCTTTTCTCTCCATGCCTCTGCTGAAAATGGGTTTCACCTATTCAGACGTTCCTGGTAAAGAAATGAAAAATAAATAAAATAAAATAAAATAAAATAAAAATAATAAACTCTGGGGATATGTGTTACAACAAGAAAGTGATTGGAGGCCATATTTCACTGCCATACCCTCACTGTTTCCCAACATAATGGGAAAGATTTGGCTCCTCTGTTTGTTGAAGTACCAAACTACAGTTGTATTATCTGTTTGGATGGAAATTGCATCCTGGGGAAGTTGATCCTGCAGTTCTTGTAACACAAAAAGTTCCCACAGCTCCATGACATTTATTTGAAATCTGACATCTATCTCGGATCACTGACTTTGAAATAATCTCCCTTCATAATGGCCTCAACACCCCAGAGAGGACACATCCATGGTCACCGTAGCTACTGGGGATGGTATTGCAAATGGTTCCCCCATGGATATCAGAGGTGACTCAAGACACCACTTTAGATAGGCTCTGCAAGAGTTTGTGATAAGGAAGGTCTTGGATAGAAAGTTTTGACATTGGCACCACTGACCTTGTAAAAGCCACTGTAACAGTCACATGTAAAAATGTGCAAAGTGAACCATTAAGATGAAGGGGGCCATGAGACCCAGTGCCCTCAAAGCCAGAGATGCAGGAGAGGTAGGACTGAGAAGTACAGTCTGCATAGTAGAGATTAGATTCCTTCCTGTGGGAGTGAGATTATGCAAGTAGTGGTATCCAGGTTGCATGCTATGACTGTAATGGCTTGGGAAGGAGTCAGTTTTGACTTCTGAAGGCTGACTGATATCCCTAGGGAGGAAAAAGAAGTTATGTCCTTACCATAACGTTCCATGTGGAGTGTTCATCTTGCCTTTGTTCTTACACATGGGTGTCGGAGCCGATCCTCGGCTCCGAGTCGGCCGCTTAGCAAAGCTCTGCATCTAGGAGAAGCTCGAGACCAACCTACCTCCCACAATTCCATCTGCCTCTACCTCAGATCTAGTTTGCAAAACAATACCAGATCCAGCAATAACCAAGGTAATCAAGCATAACAGGGATACATAAGTATACATAAGGAGCGGACACTAGCTCAAGCCAGTAGAAACAACAGAGAGACCACTAGTGGGAGACAAACAGACCAGACTTCTAAATCCATACGTTCTTCCAGACCTGAGGGTGGGAGGGTGGGGATGTAAGAACAAAGGCGAGATGAACACTCCACATGGAACGTTATGGTAAGGACATAACTTCTTTATGTGAGAGTGTTCAATCTCGCCGTTTGTTCTTACACATGGGTAGCGTCCCTAGCTCTGTTACCCTGAGTGACTCATGGAAGAATGTTCCTGAGCACAGTGGAACCAAAAGATGCTCTATCCCTGGAAGTCCTATCAACTTTATAATGAGTAATGAATGTATGCGGTTTAGACCAAGTGGCGGCTGCACAAATAGTGTCCAATGGCAGATGAGCCGCATGAGCCAGAGATGTGGAAACTGACCTAGTAGAATGTCCCTTTGGTTTGGTGGACAAAATCTGGTTTGAAGCAGAATACACGAAGGTTATACAATCAGTTAGCCATTTAGAAAGTGTGCGCTTCGTCACTGCCATGCCCTTTTTATTGTCCGCAAAGGCTATAAACAGTTGGTCCGCTTTCCTATGGTCCTTAGTTCTATCCAGGTAGAATCTGAGTTGTCTATGAACATCCAATTTGTGTAACATGTATTCCAATTTGTTGGTGTGGTTCTTGAAAAATGCAGGAAGATCAATGGACTGATTAATGTTGTTAACCGAACAGACCTTAGGGAGAAAGGAAGGGTTGGTGCGTAATGATACCCTGTCAGGGTGAAAAATTAAATATGGCTGTTTGATGGAAAGTGCCTGAAGTTCTGATACTCGTCTGGCTGAAGTGATAGCTACTAGGAAAAGAGTCTTCCAGGACAAGAACTTTAAGGAACAGGAAGAAGCTGGTTCAAAGGGTGGTAAAATTAACTGGGACAAAAGTAAATTTAGATTCCAAGGAGCTGTAGGTGACCTAACTGTTGGTCTGAGATGAAAGGACCCTTTCATGAAGGCCTTACAAAGCCTATGAGCCATAATAGGAGCTCCGTTTTCTCCTATGTGAAAGTTGGAAATAGCGGCCAACTGAACTTTTAAAGTGGCAGTAGAGGCTCCTTGGTGAAACAAAATGGACAGGAATTCCAAAATCTTGTTTAGGGGGGCTACTAAAGGATCCAAATGCTGTGTAGTCGCCCAGTAGACGAAACGTTTCCACTTACTGGAATAGATTTTAGTAGTGGAAGCCTTATGGGAGGCGACCAGAATGTTCTGAACCACCGGAGAAAGAAGATCAGACCTGGCTAAGTAGGGAAGCGGAGCAGCCAGGCTGATAACTTGAGGGATAGGAGCGACGGGTGAGGAGCTCCTGATGAATGAGTCAGCAGATCTGGCACTGGGTCCAGAATCCAGGGCTCCTGCATTTGGTGGGCTTGAAGAAAGGGGAACCAAATCTGTCGAGGCCAGAATGGGACAATGAGAATTATAGTCCTCTCCTGGTCTGTGGCTTTCTGAAGAAATTTCGGGATCAGTGGTATAGGAGGAAAAGCATACAGGAGACCCGGGGGCCAATCGTGAATCAGAGCGTCCCTGGGGACATCCCCTGGAGGGGGTAAAAGGGCAAAGTAGCTTCTGCATTTGGTGTTCATTGGAGACGCAAACAGATCGCAGCAAGGCTGGCCCCATTTGTGGAAAATCCTTTCCGCCACTTTCTGATTGAGGGACCACTGAGGTAACAGGATGGCTCTGCTCAACCTGTCCGCTATGACGTTGGATAACCCCGGGATGTGCGTTGCTAATAGAAAGCGACCCGTGGACTCTGCCCATTGCCAAATTCTCATGGCCTCTCTGCACAACTGGTAAGACTTGGTTCCTCCCTGTTTGTTTATGTACCAGACTACGGACATATTGTCCGTCTGTACTGCAATAGTCCCTAGAGGTAGAAGGGGGGAGAAGTGTTGCAACGCTAGAAACACTGCCCTCATCTCTAGAACATTTATGTGCAGGTTGTACTCTAAGCTGGACCATTCGCCTTGGACTGTCTGCCCCTGAAAGATGCCCCCCACCCTATCAGGGAAGCATCTGTGGTCACTGTGGCTGTTGGTTTGGGTAACACAAACGGTCGGCCGCTGATGAAGTTGTGATTCTGTAACCACCAAGACAGGTGTGCTTTGCAGGTATTCGTTATGTGAATCTCGTGTGTCAGCGGTAATTGCTGGAATGACCACTGTGCGAACAGCAGCCATTGGAGAACTCTCATGTGTAGCCTCCCCATGGGAACTGCAATGAGGGAAGCTGACATGAGCCCTAAGACTTTCAGGACTAGATTGGCTGGGGACTTTTTGGACAATAGCAGGAGAGATACGTGTTCTTGCAGGGAAGCTATTCTTGTGGAGGGGAGTTTTAGTAGCAAAGAGCGGGTATCTAGATCTGCCCCTATAAATGAAATATGCTGCGAGGGCTGTAACGCAGATTTTTCGAAATTTATCGAAATCCCTAGCTGAGCACAAAGACTGATTGTGTAGTCCCTGGCCTGTATCAGTTGATGCTCGGTGGTGGCAGTAAGGAGCCAGTCGTCCAGATATGGAAACACCCGGAATCCTAGGCATCTCAAGTGAGACGCTACCACTGCCATGCATTTGGTGAAAACCCTGGGGGCTGAGGTTAGACCAAAGGGCAGGGCCCAAAACTGAAAGTGGCTGGCTCCCAGCCGGAAGTGCAGGTGATCTCTGGACACTCTGGCCATTTTGATGTGGTAGTAGGCGTCCCTGAGATCTATTGAGCACATCCAGTCATCCTTCTGTAAAAACGGAAGGATCGATTGAAGCGTGACCATCCGGAACTTTTCTTTCTTCACAAATGTATTGAGAGTGCTTAGGTCCAGAATCGGCCTCCAGTCCCCTGTCTTTTTTGGAACTAAAAAGAACCTTGAGTAAGTTCCGGATCCTCTTTGGTTTGCCGGGACTGGTTGGATGACTCTTTTTTCTAGCAGCTTTGAGATTTCTATAGCTGCAGGTTTTCGCAGATGGGGTGGTACATCTGGGAATCTTTTTTGTGGTAATGGGGGAAATACAAAGGGAATTTTGTAACCTCTGGTAATAATGCTTTTTACCCAATTGTCTGAAGTAAGGCTTTGCCAGGCCTGAGGGTATAAAGCTAAGCGACCCCCGACTGCCTCCAGAGCAGGACAGTCGGGCCTCCTCTCAGGAGTGCTGGAAATGCTTCCCAGGGATGATATCCCTGTCACCTTGGTTCTGCGGACCCCCTCTGCCAAGTCTTCCATTTCTGCCCCCTCCTCTGCCTCTGGGGGGGGGGGCATCACCCTGTGTGCCTGGGAAAGAACCCTGGAGTTTACGAAACCACATCTTTCCACCTCGTTGCCCTTTGGGGTACGGTCTGGATGGGGTGGAAAAACGGACTCCGACAGCAGACAGAGTCTTTCCCTCCTGCTCACACCGGGTTAGGGTCTCCTTTACTTTGGGACCAAAAAGAGTGGCACCATCAAAGGGGGCGTTAGTAAAGGAAGACTTGAAGGCTTCCGCAAAGGAGCACAGCCGCATCCAGGATTGTCTACGAAGAGCAATCGCTGAAGCTGCAGCCCTACTCGACCCTTCGGCCGCATACGAGATGAGCCTCATGGACGAGTTCACAATAGACGTAAGGGTATTGAGCTGTGCTGTAACCTTGTCCGAGACAGCAGCATCTGTATTACCCTGGAGGGTATCTCCCAACTCCTTGACTAGATCCCTCTGTAATCGTGTGAAGTGTGTCAAGTAGTTCAGCGATCGCATGGAAAAAGTCGCTGAACTAAAAATGTGCTTCCCATATCTGTCCATGGTCCTAGAGTCTCTGTTAGGGGGATGGACAGACGAGGAAGATTCGGACATCTCCTTTTTAGTGGCTGCGGCCACCACCATAGCATCCACTGGAACTCCCTTAGTAAGGTATGACTTGTCCTGAGGGGCAGTTATGTATTTATTAGGTTTCCTGGGAACTGGCTCCACTGTGTCAGGTGCCTCCCATGCCCTTCGAGCAATTAACTCCATTAACTCGTCGAAGGGCGGAGTGACCCAGGAGGAGGAGGAAGGGCGAGCACCAAATGCCTTCAGCAGAACCGACTCATCCTCAGAAGGGGGTAGGGCCTGCCAATCACCTCTCTGCTTCAGGATCTCCAGGATGTCAGCAAAGGAGACATCCTCTGAGGGTGATTTTGGGGATCCTTCTGACTCATCTAAGTCAGTATCCGATGTTAAAGATTCTTGTGGAGAATCTAAGTGCCTCCTCTTGCACAACTTTTTCCTCGGAACGTCATCGGGAGGGGCATCCGATGAGGCCTCCGAGGAAGAAGGGGCTCCCTCTGGGAGTGGCTGAGACACTGGTGCTCTACGCTTATGTGTAGTCATGGGTGCAGAAGTAGACAATGGACCTTTACGGGAGGGAGAAGTTGCTTCTGTTGACGTGGTTGTCTGAGAAGACAATACCTTCCTCATGAGGTCAAAGGCCCCCAGACCCCGAGTCGAGGAATCCCCCGGTTCCGGAGAACGCGGAAGTATCTCCGACGTGGAGGCCAAGGGCATCGACCCCGAGGACGGAGCCGAAATGATCCGTGCCGAGGCACCGAGGGGGAGAGTCGTCACCGAAACATCGGTTCGACTCTCGGTCCCGGAGCCAAGGATAGATCGTCGGCTCCGCGAGTCCGCCAACGGTTCCGATGGAGTCGAGGTCAACGGTGCCGTCCGAGGAAGGGACGGTTCTGGCACCAAGGGCTCCACTATCATCAGATCAACATCCCCCGGCTCCGAAAGCTGAGTAGGCCTCGGAGGAGGATCAGATGGAGATAAGGGAAGGCCTTCGAGTCTCGACACCAATTGGGAGGAGACTGAAATGAGCTTGGACAGGGCCGTGTTCTCCATTAACTTCTGCACCACACGATCTACGTCGGTGTCGGAGAGGGGCCTGGAAGATCGGGTCGAAGGAACCGAGGACGGTACCGACCTCAATATAGCAGAAGGTGGAAGCTCCGACACCAGTTCCAAGACTCGAGGCTCGGTCACAGTAAGAAGTTCGACACTCGGCCCCGAAGCCTGTGGAACCGGTGAATGAACCTTAAACGAAGAACTCGGAGCCGATGACATGGGCTCTGATGTCTTCGACTCCTTCGAGGACTTAGAAGCCTGGTATGACTTGTCAAGCGCCTCTTGGAAGGCAGGCTTCAAAAGACCTCTATCCATTAGCTTCCTGCGTCTATCTGTCATGACCCTTCCACTAAAAGAATGACAGATAGAACAGTCTTCTTGTAGATGGAGAGGGCCAAGACAGTAGACACAGGAGCTATGGTTGTCAGTGACAGACATCTTTTGCCCACACTGACACCTCTTAAATCCCGACTTGGCTTTTTCAGACATCCTGCGAGGAAAAAAACTGTACCAATATCAAAAAACACTTGTCAAAATGATTAGATGCAAGTCCACAAACACAGCAATAAAAATTGCAAGTATCAATCCTAATCCAGTAAGTAGGTGGGGTAGGCCCTAAGGTAAACTATATATATATATATATATATATATATATATATATATATATATATATATATATATTATATATATAAGAGAGTAGCCAAAAGGATGACCAGACCCACACACACACACACACTAAATTTAAGATCCCAAAAAGATCAGATTAGACAAGAAAAAAAGGTAAGAATTTAGCTTATCTCCCAAAGTTGGTCAGAGCTCTTCAATTTCGATGCGATCGGTTGCAGCGGCAAACTAGATCTGAGGTAGAGGCAGAGGGAAATGTGGGAGGTAGGTTGGTCTCGAGCTTCTCCTAGATGCAAAGCTTTGCTAACCGGCCGACTCGGAGCCGAGGATCGGCTCCGACACCCATGTGTAAGAACAAACGGCGAGATTGAACACTCTCACATCAAAGGTTTAGAAGATAATTTCTAACTTGAGTGAGATACTTCATGGAGAGGGCAGCTAGGATACAATCGTCCAGGTACAAAAAGATCCTACATTCCAGGAGTCACAGGTGAGCTGCTATGGTGGCCATACATTTGCCTTGAGGGCTGTGGTGAGACCAAATGGCAGGACCCTGAATTGATAATGAATGACTCCTATTCAGAAATGTGGAAATCTCCTTGATTAATCTGCAACCTTTACATGAAGACAGGCCTCGCTGAGATCTGTTGACCACATCCAATATTTCTCCCTGAGACAATGTAGAATCAATTGCACAGTGACCATTCTGAAGTGGGTTTTATTAACAAATCTGTTTGGGAAACTTGGTCCAAGACTGGCTTGAGGTCCTGAGTTTTCTTGGAAGATAAAATGAATATCTAATAAAATCCATCTTTGGTCTGGTGGGACCTTTTGGATGTCTCTTTCTTATAAAAGAGAGAGAAAAACCTCTATTTTGGCCACTTTTATCTGATGGTGTGGAAAGTGCAGTTATACAAGTCCTACTTACCTACTATAGTAAGTGTTTGAATTTCACACAGCCCTGGTGGAGGTTCTATGCCTGCACAAATGCCTACACTGGCAGACTTCCAGAGCTCAGAATCCCCTTCTCTGACTCTCTTTGATAGTGGATTGGCTAAGCCCTTCTCATCAAGGGAAGTCTAACCCCTGTCAAAGATAGTGTCAGTTATTCAGGCTTTTAATGCTAAATAGGATGAGCCAAGAAGTACCAGAAGCAAGAACTGCCTGAAACCAACCACTTAACACAAAGAATCAAAGCTAACCAAAAGCACAACATGTTTGGATATCATCAAACTATATACAGAATAGGGGGATGGTGGGTGAGTACTGCCCCTAAGGCAGTTTGATATTCGAACAGCTACTATTACAGGTATGTAGGACTTAGGTAACTGTACTATGTTCATCATTCACACTGCTTCAGTGGCACATGCGTAGATTCCCAAAGCTTACTCTGCCTGAGAGGAGAAATAATAAGGATGCAGGAGCCCCTGGAGAGCAGTCCTTGCAAAGCCTACTCTGAAACTAGAGAAAGAATCCAGTTAGTGGCGGTTTGTAAAGATATGAACACATGATCAAGTTGCTGCCTCTAGAATGCTTCTAGAGACCACTCCTTTTCGATATGTAACTGAAAAAGATAAGGCTCTGTTGGAATGTACTTTAAGCTTGCCTGGAATAAATCAACAATGGTTGTAACAACAACAACAAAAAAAAAAATAGTAGAAGACAATTAGTGAGCAATTGTTTGCTTACAGACAGGTTGACCCTTCTTAGCCCCAGAAAAGGAAATAAACAGCCATTTAGCTTTCCAAAAAGGCTTATATCTGGTAAGGTAGTAACTGAGCTGCTTGTGCACATCCATGGTATGGAAAATCTTCTTTCCTCTTGTTTTGATATTCAGGAAAGAAAACTGGGAGATTGGTGGCTTGATTCAGGGTAAATTCAAAAACAGCTTTTACCATGAAAGAAGGATTAGTGCAAAGAACAACCCTGTCCTTATGAAAAATACGATAAGGTTGGCCCACCATGAGAACTTGCAACTCAGAGACTCACCATGCAGAGCAATTCACAAAATAGTTTTCCAAGTGAAGAACCAGAAATCAGCCTATAATGCAAGTTCAAAAGGAGATAAGGTCAATTTTTTAAGAACAAAGTTGACATACCATGGAGGAGGAATTTGCTTTTGAGGGTATCACACATGCAACACTTCTTTCATAAAGTCTATGACCACAAAAAGAAATGATAGAGGGGATCCATCGGCAAACAAGCTGAGATGGCCACCAGCTATACCTTGACAGATAACATAATATAAGCCATCACTGAATAGGTCACACAAATATTTCAAAACTACACAAGTAGATGCAATAGTGGGCTCTCTGATGTCAGTTAGGCACCACCCAGAAAATCTCTTCCACAGGTAAATATAAGATTTTCTAGTTGCAGATTTTCTTGCCTCTTTCAATGCCTGCTACACATCTTCATGAAACTATGGCTAAAGGGTATCAAAATAGAATCATTTAGGCTGTCAGTAGCAATTCTCTAAGTTGGGGTGCACCAGTTGCCCCTGACACTGTGTGAGCAAATCCAGAGTGTGAAGAAACTTGCCCTTAGCCAATTCCATTAAAAGGGAAAACCAGCTTTGCCTATGCCAAAAAGGAGTCACCACAATATGCTTTGTTAAATCTTTCTGAATCTTCAGAAGTACCTTGGGTATTGGTGGAAATGGTGGAAATGCATAAAGGAACATTCTGTCCAAGGGAGTGAAAATGCATCTGTCCTCCAAGCATGGCTTCAAGGATGACTCAAACAGAATTTTTCCAAAAGTCTGTTTTGAAAGGAGGCAAACAGCTCTAACTGAAATGTTGCCCACATCTGAACCAAATTCAAGCAGAGTTTTGTCCCAAATTTCCAATTGTGAGGGTCCATCCAGGAACAGCTAAGTCTGTCTGCTACTATGTTTTGCTCTGACAGGCTGCATGAGGATTGAAGTGTTAGAGAATGCTGTAAGGCTAGCTCCCAGGCCATCATTGCCAACAGCCAAAGAGGGTATGACTTTGTACCCTCTTTATTTGTTCAGCTACCACATGATTGTTGTGTCATCTGTGAGAAATAAAAGGGGACTTGGAGAACATAACTGATGAAGAACTTTTAAGATCTGAATCACTGCTAACATTTCTTTGATGTTTATGTACTTAGTAGCATCTGAAAGATCCCATTTGCCTTGCAGTAGAACTCCCCTGTACACTGCTCCCTTGCAAAATGCAACAAGTCCATCTGAACTGATTGAACTGGGATCTGAAGGGAGAATGGTAGGTCTAGATTGAGGGATATTTGATCCCTTCACCACTGCAACTCTCATTTCACAAAATCCAGCACAAGTACCTGGAACTCCAATGGAAGCAGGTGTTGGGTTCAACAATTTTTTAAGTATTTTGCTGATTGCTGAATCTTTCTCATGTTGAGTTTGGGGCCTCGGTGTCGTGAGGATCTTTGATGCCATGAGGCCTAGAATTTTAAGAAACTCTCTTGTTGAGACAGCTTCTTGAAGACAGAAATCCCTGCAAATGTTCTGAACTGTCAGGACTATGTCTTCTGGAAGAAAGACCGTATTTTTTTTCAGTGCCTATTATACATCTCAGTAACACAATTCTTTGTGAGGGTATGAGACAGGACATATGTAGGTTCAATTTGAAGTTGGAAGCAATTGGCATGTGATGATAATCATCTTTCAGATCTAAAGTCACCATGAAAAGCGGTCCAGAAGAAGGAGTAGGACCGTCTGCAAGGTGAGTATTTTGAATATGATTACTTTCAGAAACGCATTTACTACACCAAAACTAACACTAATCTCTAAGGTAGCTCTCTTTTGGGTACCAAAAGGAGTCTGGTGTAAAATCACTTTTCCTTTTTGAGATACAGGAAATGGTTCTATTATCCCTGTCTGGAACTTGTGAAGGAGTTCCAGTGAAAACAGGAATGCATGGTCTGGGTATGCAGGGGGATTTCCTTGAAGGGTGCATGATTTTTTGTCCACAGCCAACAGTATCTTCACTGAATTATTCACACACCCATTTGTCTAAGACTATCTGTGGCCAAGCTGCTGAGTTGAACTAAATTATGGAGGAAGGTGAAAAAGGACACAGAACAGGAGGAAGAGATGGGATGCCCTGAGTCTTGGAATAGCAGGGGAAAGATATATTTTTACAAAAGGAATCCCTTGTATTTGGTTTGGAAGACTTATCCTCCTAATATTTCCTCTTGTTATCCTGGCTAATGTTAGCCTGGAATTTTTGTTTGTTTTACCCCTTGAAGTTGAACACCTTGTCAGCAGACAACCTGGGAATATGAAACATTCTAAATACCTCATGCATCAATTTACCTTTGTCACCCTATTGTTTGAGAATCTGGGTAACAGAAGGACCAAACACAAATTCAGAACTTAAAGGACCATTCAAAATTTATTTTTTTTAAATCATCAGAAAAGTTCTGGTTATGTAACGAAGCAAATCTTATTGGTACAACAGAAACAGCTGCATTTCTAGAAATAGTGTCCACATCTTCCAAGACACTTCAAAAAAATCTGACTCACACTAGAAACAATCTCATTCATATAATAACTTCTGTTCAGTAGGTAAAAATACAGCAAAATCATTTAAATTTCAACCATATTGCAAAATAAATTTCCACATGAAGCATTGATAATTTAAAATTCTAAAGACTAAATTATTAAACTGAGCCAACTTTTTTCAGAGACTCTAACCACTTGCCAATTTTATCCAGTGGTGTAGGGTTAGAAGAAGCCAAGGCTCTCTTGTTAGATTTGTCAGCCAGAGAAACTGCAGATGGATCACCTGACAGAGGAACAAAGAGAGCTGCAAGACTGGAGTACACCTTGTATTTTCTTATAGCCTTTGTAGGAACTGGTTCAATAGACAAAGGGATTATAACATGCAGTTTTATAGACATTTTTCAAGAACAGCAACAGAGGAACAGCCAAGACATTTGGAATCTCATGCACAATAAGATCATAAACTCTGTCAATCTCTGTTGTATTCCATTCAAATATATCTGCATCATCTGTGGAAAGGTGAAAACCAGCTTGGGTTTTTGAATGTATTAATCTTCCAAATAATCAGACTGGATGGACTCAGAGTGTTCACTACTGTCTGCATCAGAGTTTTCATCAAAATCTGCAGCATTAGACTGATCTCTAGAGAAGGTATCCCCATAGTCATTTTGAACATCAACATAGCATCCGAGTTTAGCTGACTGTAAAACACTCTTAACTAAGAAAACTACATCTTCCCTATACATGGTGGTAACCTGATTGCCTGTCATGTGGTAAAGTTTTTGTCTATTCTTCTTATGAAATACACGATAGGACAAGATATATGGGGACAGAATACTATGCCTGGCATGGGATCTCTTCCACCAGACCTCTCCTGCACCTGAAGTAGGTACTGGAACAGCCCCAGAAGATGTGTCTGACTCTGGTACATAGAGGGCTGGGGACTCACACCAGAGGGCGATGGGGAAAAAAGTAAGTTGTTTGCAAGCTAACTTAAGGCAACAACAGATTCACAAACTATAGGCTGATGCATGTTTTTGTTGAGATTTTTTTTCTTTTTAGATGCAATTGGATTTGTTGGAGACTATATATATATATATATATATATATATATATATATATATATATATATATATATATATAGGCAAATATATATATATATATATATATATATGTTTAGGGTCTATAGTATAAGATCGACGGTTGAAAACATCGAACATATGATCGACACCATATGGTCGATGCCTTAAAACGTCGACCTTATAAAAAGACAAAAAAAAAAGTACCTTAACAGGTTTAAGCAGGGGGGCACCCCCCCCCCCATTTACACGCTCGAGATTCTGAGCATTTGATATTCTCATGTCGACAATGTCAGATTCGACTGTGTAATATAGACTATATATATATATATATATATATATATATATATATATATATATATATATATATGTATATGCATATATAAACACACACATCTATATCCTCAGCCTTTTGAAGAACTGATATGTTAGCTATCAAATAATAACTGATGACATATATAACCGTCCACATAACTGAATAAAACGTCATGGACGATTATTACAAACTGTGCACTGATTACTTCAGAATGCTGCTGTGCTACAAAAAAGTAATTATTTACACATTTTAGGTCACAAAAACATTATGTCCAGCAAATTTAGTACAGCATGCAGCAATAAATCATCTCTATTAGTAACAATCATTAGTTTTTTATTGTTATCTCTAACATGAAAACTGAAGATACCTGTGATCCACTTTCATCAAAAATTATGTGAACAGTAGTTTTCACTACTGAAATATCGTGTTTCTTCTTAAAGCCCTAAAAGTTAAGCCAAATTACATTTTAATTATAGTTTTGGCTGCATGTCACTGCTTTCATCAAATATTAAGTGCATTTTGCTAAGTAAAAATATTTATCATAGTTATAATACAGTGTCAAAACAGATAAACATACATCATCATGAAATATTTTTTTTCTGTAAAATTATATACTATCAGAAGACTTACTTTATAAACATAGAAATGTCAGAAAATAAAATATGGCTACATCCCTGATAGAGCCAGGTCATCAAAGGTGATGAGCAAGTACTGCAGCACAGTGTAAAACTTTCTCCTAGTCACTAAATGAAATTCTCTGGTTAAAATTTCATTAGCTGTACATCGGTCCCCCACCACCATCAGGAATCCACCCCAGTGGTGTTACAGAAGGTGTTGTAGGTTATGAAAAAAATAACAACTTAAAATGATAAAAATGTTTACTATGTAATCTAAACTCCAAAACAACAACAGCAGCAAACACAATATGCATAATTCCAAGGTTCAGAAACTTTTGGCAAGCTTTGCAACAAGGAAGGAAACCAAGGAAGAGTCAGAAAAAGTTTAAGCTATATACTAAATCATGCTCCTCACAGTAGGGTCTTTACACTAACAAACATCTGCCAACTAGATTTACCAATGAATACCCAACATGCGACAGTAGGAACTCCAAAAAAGGGGCAAATTCTTCACACTTCATGTCTCTCTTGTCTGAAAAATGACAGGATGACAGACGATTACATGGGCCTCCCCAGTTTGCAATAAAAGTCTCTGAATTTCCTAGGTTCTGCCAGTACCTAGGTGGTCCATTGTTTGATGATTCATTTTTCTCAAGGATCAAAAATTCTAAATTTTATGTAACTATCCTACCCTCTTTCTCTGAATAAGTAAGGCAGCTACTTATATAGATGAAAGGTGGAAAAAAAGAGTAGGAATATTTAGAAACTGCCACACCTTGCCTCCCAAACCCTTTTCAGCCCCTATAAAGAATTACTAGGTTATAATATTTTGTAAACAAATTAATTCTGGCCCAGCTCTAAGCACAGTAATGCCCTGAACAAAAACTTCCCAAAAACAAATGAAGCTGCATTTTTCCTTGTAGATTTGGCTTTAACAGAATAAGCAAATTTCTTCTGCTAAGGAATAACACTTAGTGATTCAATTACTGGGTCATGAATAGATGGTTTGATTACTGATAGGATTATGCCTCTATTTAACAAAGGAAACAACAACTGTTTCATTTTCCTTATCTACTTCATCTGAAAAAAGATATTCTTTAATTCATTAATTTGCAACCAGATAAGTGAACTGGCCATAACAGACCATTTTCAGGCATAACTTAATTCACTAATGCAAGTTATGTGGACACTTTAGAATAGCCAGTTAACTAGTATGTTTTTAGAATGTGGGAGGAAATAAAAGAGTATTTACAGAAAATCCATGCACACATGGGGAGAACATGTAAACTCCACAATCATAGTAACTAGAGATATGATGAAGACTTTGGAGCTACCACGCAGAAGTGTTTTAATCACTGAGTGATTCTAAGTACGTGCAGTTTGCTTAATAATACAAAACCAAATTTGAGATGTATAGACTGGGTTAAGGTGAATTCAAAAATAACCTTTCAAATGAAGTTTTGATAGTTCTTAAAGAAGCTCTTTGTAAATGAAGAAAAACATGTTATCTTTTCAAAAACAATAAATACATAAATAAATAAATAAATAAAGCTCCAAGCCTAAAAATTCTTCTTGCATAAGCAAGTGCTACCAAACATAAGGGCTGCTCAGATCATATAGGCACAGATTCAAAATGCAGCAATAACAACATTTGTATAACAAATACATGATCCCATGCAAGGGAAAAAAACTGGAACTGTCGAGGTGTACCCACACATTGCCCTGGACAGAAACAGGAAAGGACAAAACATCCAGTGAATGAAAGCTGAGCACAGAAAATTTAATCCTGCTTTAAATACAGACAACAAATATTCAAAACTGAGTTAGAATCGATAAAACAGATATTAAGTGTTTCTATTTAGATGTGTAAGCAAAATTGGCAGAAAGTTTCCTTACTGCAACAAGAACATGCAAAACCTGTTCTGTAGCTATGAAGTTAGAAATACTATGCATTCAAGAACCATGCACATAGCTCTGGGATCAAGTGATCTTGTCACAGGCTTCCAAGATGGCTGCACAGTGATCAATACCTTAATTTCAACTGTCCTAGGTGAAAACAGAAACTGAGAAAAAGGAGTGCCACTGAAGCTGTTATCTGGGTAAAATTAATTTATTATCTGGTAAGTACACTGTGTGGATGCCAGCAAAGAAGAACTTTGAGGAACCCAAAAGGAAATCAAACAGAAAAGGAGAAGAGAAAATACTGTCTGGGAAACATCCTGAGCTCTTCAGCAAAAAGCAATTCAAGATTTAACTTTAGTTGAAGAGATGTCTTCTAGTAATTTAGAAGAAAAAAATACATCAAATGTACTCAAGTGACTAAAATAAATGAAACATTAAAGGAACATATAAACTCAAATAACAAAATGCTGTAAGAAGGTAGAAGCTTTAATTAGCTATTTAAATGAATTGATAAAACTGCAAACAACAGATGCTGAGATAAAGAAAAGGCTGGTTGATTATGAGGCTTCTCAAGAAGAGTTGTTTAAAAAATAGTACAGTTGGAAGACATAGTGTACAGAAAAAAAAACTGAGATTTTCTGCTGTGCTAGAGAAACTAGAAGGTACAGACTGCATTAATTTTATGAAAGCACAAATAAGCAACTGGACTGGTGCTCCACAGCAGGATTTCTTAAATGAAAGGGCACACTGTGCATGCTCCAAACATGGCCAAGAAAAAGCAGCTAGGATGTGTATTAGTAAAGATGCAATCATACCAACAGAAATAGTTGAGCCTGGCAAAACTGTGAAAGAAGGGAAAAGTATTAAACATTGGAGACAGCAGCAGAGTTTTTGTGGAAAATTATTATTCACTGTACACCAGGCAGAAGAGAAGCACATTTATCCCAGCAATCAGAAAATGCAGAGAGGCATGTATGAGATTCAAGCTGCTGTATCTAACTGCCTTCAGTGTATTTTTTTCCTGGGGGATCAAAGACATTTTTGATGTAGAATAGACTAAGTAGAAAATAAAAAAACGTAACCAAATAAAAGTGAGCCAGCAAACTGAAGAGGACTCTGATTCTCATTCTTCTTACAATAACGCTCATAGACAGATTTTACCAGTTAAACCTTTACCAATATTCCAAAGGAAAAAGCTTTGGAGACAGAAAAAAATCAAAGAAATTGACTAGGTGAATCAGGAGTACCTCAGACTTGTGCCAGAGTAAATTATTAGGAGAGATGATCAGGAAGAAGACCGGAAAAACTGCAATTGCTGAATAAATATAAGATTATAAAGCATCAATCACATTTGTGAAATATAGCTTTGCAAATAAAAGTGTGCTAAACTTGTGGGTGGATTGCACAGTATACACCCCACTTTATGTGTT
This sequence comes from Protopterus annectens, assembly GCF_019279795.1. NCBI lineage: Eukaryota > Metazoa > Chordata > Ceratodontiformes > Protopteridae > Protopterus > Protopterus annectens. Next base: position 961,529,128 of record NC_056746.1, read on the forward strand.
TAATGTTTAAAAGTACACTAAAGGGAAAGAAAACTAAGTAAGTACAACAGTTTTTGTTCTTATTAGTATTTGTATAAAAACATCATGATATAAACTGTCTTATATTGTAAAGCAGTTTTATACAGGGGTATTTTAAATTATTTGGGGGGGTCTTTTCAGTGACTGTTGTATTGCCTAAACAAGTAACAGTTTTAGTTGTCTTGAGCTGCTGGAGTGGGAGTGGGGATGGGGTGTAAAAGTGTACTGATTATATTATATGTAGACCGAAGAAGATAATCTCCCTTGTTTTTACCAGGGTGGATGTCTAGATTAATGTCATTGGCTTAAGCAATAAACACTTTTTTGTAAGCAAACAGGCTTAAAATATGTCAAAATTATGAAAGTCACAAACAAAGCTAAGCTTCTTGCATCTGCAAATGTATTAACTTATTTTTCCCTTTAGCAATTGTTCTCAGTAACAGGTAAGAAGCCCACAGTTGAAGGCAATTATCCAGGGAAATTCTCTATATTCTGTTCTGAGATAAATTTACAAAGATTTCTTCATGCATTGGAAAGTTGTTAGCTGTTTTTCTTTTATTTTTTTTTTCTCATTGCTAACTACTTTTACATGGAAACAAGCTGTCTACACATGGAAGCAATTATTTATGAGAGTTCTGAGTATTCTTAAGGTACAATGACAAGCAGTTTTGTGAAAAATAAAGTTTGAAATTATGGGAAGTGACCAGGAGATAGTAACCTCCCTAGCAGCCTTAATATGTTAATGCATTTAAACGAAAAAACACAAAATGTAGTTTTATTTAAAGGGAGCCAGTCCACTTTTTTTCTTAAAGCTAAAAGTTAATGTTTTCTGAAAGCATGCAAGGTGCTTTTCACATCTGGAAGGGGAATAGTGATAAGAAAAGAACAGACAGAAATGCATGTAAGCAGGAACACAGGCTGTAACATGCACTTTTAGTATTTTAGATTAGGTTATGCCTATGGGTGCAGCTGTTGATTTGGAGCATTTGCTTATATCTGGAGAGTTAAACTTTGTTTATTAAAATATACATAGTTTTGGGTGTTTCTCCTAAGTTAATAAGGGATTGAAAATGTATTTAACTTTTTTTTGAGGGTTTTCACTAAATCAAAAAGTTCTGAGAAATATATTGGTTCAAATGCAGATTCATAGGTTCATAGGTTCATAGGTTCATACTAGGCTATCTGCCCAAGGGCATTTATAAGCCTAGCCCAGAGTTTTGTGGCTTTCGCCACCCCTTTAGTTTGAAGGATACTATGCCCATTATTTTGCTGTGCCTCTGTCAAGCAGTGACACTGAGGTAATCCCTGGGGTATATCTGCGATCTCCCATCCATTGGTCAAGATTTCTCTTGAACAAGGCCAGTGAGGTGCTCTGCCTCACATGTACCGGGATTCTGTTCCACAGCATAGGGAGTCTCTGGGTGATGAATCTGTCCCTCCAGCACGTCTTATTAATAACTGTGTCAAGGTTTAGGTCTCCCGCCCTTGTAGTTCTGAGGGATCTAGATTTTTTGAGGTGAAGCATGTTCATTAATTCTGGGTTGGACATGGCCTTGTATGTCAGGCACAGGTCACCTCTGAGCAGACGGTAAGCGACTGAATAGAGCTGGAGTTCCTTCAGTCGGGCAGCATAAGACATATTTTTGAGACCCTTTATCCTTTCAGTGAGGAACTTTTGGGGTCTTTCCAGTTGCTTCAGGTGTCGGGTCAGATACATTCCGAATGGGGCATTGTACTCAATCATTGGTCTGATGAGTGATGAGTACAGGGGGACGATGACCTCCCTTGATCTAGATGTGAATCCCTTCATGATCAGGTGGGCAATGTAGAAGGTCTTCCTAACTACTTTGGCGACGTGAGTGTCAAATGAAAGGTTACTGTCAACCTGGGTCCCCAGATCCCTGATAACCTCTTCTGTGCTCAGTGGATTGCCACCTATATGGTAGCTAGGGGTAACCTTGTTTTTCCCGAAGGGTATGACTATGCATGTTTTGGCGTTTAACTTTAGTCCATGGCTCTGGCACCAGTTATCCGTTTCTATGAGACCCTTCTGAAGGATATCTGTGTCAGATGTATTCTCGACTATGGCACCCAGTTTGCAGTCATCTGCAAATTTTGTCAGCCATAACCCTCCTGTGTTTGCTTGTACTTCTGAAAAGTAGATGCCAAACAAGAGTGGGCCCAGGACTGAGCCCTGTGGGACACCACTTGTGACAGGCTTTGAGTCTGACATGGCGGCAGCAACTCTGACCCTGTGGGTTCTGTCACTTAGCCAGTTTGCTACCCATCTTGTGTCGTATGGGTTTACATTTAAGCTGATGAGTTTTTCAATGATACCTGAGTGGGGTATTGTGTCAAAAGCCTTTGCCAGGTCGAGGTAGGCTGTGTGGACTGCCTTTCCCTCATCAATGGCCTTGGTGACTGTTTCAAAAAAGTCAACCAAGTTTAAAAGGCATGATCTGCCTTTGACAAAGCCAAACTGGGTTGGATCCAAAGTCTGCAAGTCCCCTATGTCTTTATTTATGAGTTCCATTATGATCCTCTCCATAGCTTTGCAGATCAGGCTTGTCAAGCTGATGGGACGGTAATTTCCAGGGTCGGTGGAGGCACCGCCTTTGTGAAGTGGGACCACAGTTGCCGTACGCCACTCCTTGGGTACGTATCCTGAGGTGAGGCTAAGATTAAACAGCTGTCCTAACTGCGGGTTTAATTCCTCATTGAGTTCATGGAGCACACAACCGGGGACACCATCTGGTCCCATGGATGCTGTGTTTTTCGCCTTGGAGAGAGCAGTTCTCACCTGAGCATTAGAGATGTTTGGGGGGCTACAATCCTCTGGTATAGATATCTCTCCTTTTGGGGGGGGGGAGAAGTTTGCACTGAACCTGTCAGCCAGTATGTTGGCAATGTCTGTAGGTTCACTGATTTTTACATCATTTTGAACTAATTCTGAGCATATCTGGGAGTTTCCTCCCAGGTTTCTGACATAGCTAAAGAAGGCCTTATGATTGTCTTTTGAGTCCTTAGAGATTTTTCTCTCAAAATTTGCCTTGGATGATTTTATGAGAGATCGTAGTTTTTTACTTATAATGATCAAAGGTTTCTTACCTTTTAGGGATTTTGCTCTATCTTGTAGTAGCTTCCTCCTTTTGTTGTAGAGCTTGTTTATGGCTGGGGTCCACCAGACTGGACGCTTGCCTTTGGTACAAAGAGTCTTTGTTTTGTTTGGGATTGCCTGATCATTGCAGTCCTGTAGGTGCTAGTAGAAGGCATTTGTAAGTGATTCAGCGGCTTGAGTAATGGTTTCCGCAGGCTCGGGGGCCTTAAAAGAGACCACACTAGTCTTTAGAAGTGTGAAGTCGGCTTTTGAGAAGTTCTTCACTGTGGTCTTTTTTATCTCAGGTGGGGGCGGGATGTAGACTTCCAGTGAGATTAGTTTATGATCTGATCTCACCAGTGAGGGGTATACTTCCAGTGTTGAACATTGTGACCCCATGTTCGTGATGATGAGATCAAGTATGTTTTCACCTCTTGTGGGGATGGTGACTAGTTGTTCCATGGCATTTGAGTTTATGAACTCTAGGAACCTTTGGGCTAGAGTGTTGGGGCTTGAGTAGTGATCCCAGTCTATATTCCGGTAGTTGAAGTCACCTAGTATGATGGTATTTGGAGATACATTTATCCCCTCCAGTGTTTTCAGGAAAGCTATGTGAGGTTCCTGAGTTTGAGAGGGTGGCCTGTAACATGCTACAAATTGCAGAGCAGTCTTGCCTATGGTTAATTGCACCTGGATGGTCTCCGATGCATCGTGCATTGCCACCAACCTTGAGGTGTGGGTGTCCTTGATGAATATGGACACCCCCCCTCCTTTCTTGGTGGTGTCCGGATTTTGGGGCCAGAACGCATGATATGAGGTAAAACCTGATAGTGCCAGGGTGCTCTCAGGAGCCTTGAAACAGGTTTCAGTCACAGCACAGACATCGATGTTCTCCATACTGAGAAGGGCCTCAAGTGCGTGCATCTTGAGGTTGAGACTTCTGGCATTGAGCAGCATTACCCTTAGTTTTTTTCCTTTTTTGTGTTCTAGGGTGGTAGGTTTAGAATTTGAGCCTTGCCTAAAAAAGGCACTATGGGGTGGCAAGAGCCTTTGCCAATATCCGGAAGCCCAGGGGTGACAGGTGCAAGCTGTCCCTTGCGAAGCAGCGTGGCTTGTCCAGCATGTCATCCCAGGCAGACAGACATTGGATCCCCTTTGAATGACACCAGAGTTTAAGCCAATTATTAAAGCTGATCATCTTATCTCTGTATTGTGGCATCATTCTTGGTGAAGGTAGGATACTGCTCAAGGTCAGGGTCATACCTGCCTGGGCTACATAATCAGAGAGCTCCTCTATGTCTCTTCTCATGTAGTCCAGGGAGGTATGTCTCAGGTCATTCACACCAGCGTGGACAATGACTTTGTCGTATTTGTACCTGCTGTTGAGAGACCTGAGTGCTTGCATTATGTGGCGGATTCTAGCGCCCGACAGGCAGCTTACTGTGACCTTCTCCTTACTCAATCTGGTGAGTGGGACATCAGTGTGTCTGACTATGGAGTCACCAATGACGAGTGTGTCTGGCATTGTGTTTGGCCTTAAGGGCTGTGACTGTTTGGCACACTGACTATGTGGTCTATGTGTTGCATGTGTTGTGTCTTGAGGTGGCAGTTGTTTGGGTGTCTGCTTTGGTGGCCTCTTTTGTTTTGGTAGATTTTTGATCAGAGCCTCCGAGTATGTCTTTGTGTGTTTATGTGTATGATTTGTTGTGACAGTACTATGTGAGACTGGGTTTGTGGTGTGTGTGGTTACCTTCTCCTCCTGTCTGGTCTTGCCAGTCCTATGTTGAGAGAGCTCAGCCTCCAGTTTGGCTGTATAGTTGCATCTCTCGCATGTATTTGTGTTTTGTGGGAGAAGAAGAGGGTTGTCTGTGTGCATGAGGCAATTGTAACATTGCCTCAATATTCCCAGATTCACCAGCTGAGCAGGAGAGGACACTAGCAACTGATCCCTCGACATGCTAGAAGGAATAGACAAAAACTTTAAAAAGACTCCGGGGGGTGTGGGTGATCGAGAAAGGGGATTTTAGGCTGGTGGGGTACTATGTATAATAAAAGTGCTATATCAAAGTAAAAAGTACTTTAGGAGCAAGTGCTAGGCTTTACAGATAGAGAATAGTCTACTTAGGAATTAAGTAGAGCTGAACTTTTTAGATGTAGAATACGCTGGTTTGATCAGCAGTACAGTTCAATGAAGGCTGTTTTAAGGGAAAATTTGAAGAGTGGACTTTAGGTAGCCCGAATAGTTTAACCTTGATTAACCGCCGCTGCTCTTGTGTGCTCCTGTGGCAACTCCGCGATAAATCGCGCTAAAGCGTGCTTTATAGCAGGGGGCTGGAAAAGGCAGGAAATGACCCAAAATGGCCAATGAATTACCAGTTACTGTCTCAAACCACTCCTCTGAGGACAAACAGGCAGCTCAGTACTCCCCACTCTCACTGGTGAGTAAAGAAACTTCCCTCTGGCCACACAAGAAAATGGAGGAACACAGGAACCAAATACAAAGCCCAGAGATCAGCAAAATCTGATCACTGGAACAACTAGCTAGGAAAGTTAGGAAAGCAGAAGTATTTTTTTGGTTTTTTTCAAGTTTTTTACACACACAGACAGAAAATACAGTAAATGCTTGGTTTTTCGACTAAATGCTATCAAAGGCTAGTACACTTGAGTGTATTAGCCTGTAGGTTAACTTATAAGCAAAACTTAAGCTAAGAAGTGCAGTCAACAAATTAAGCTCAGAAAAACAGAGAAAACATGTAATATCACAATAATATAGGCAAAAACAGTGGTCAAAATGCACAAAAGGTCGAAAAAAGCAATAAAAATGTTTAAAAAATACTTAGAATCAGGAAAGTCGCTTTTTCTGCTCTCTGCTGCTCTAGGAACTCTGCAGGGGACCACGAGGAGCTATGCTGAGTTCGCTATTGCCAGAAAAGCCCGCCAAAGCGTGCTTTATAGCAGGGGGCTGGAAAAGGCAGGAAATGACCCAAAATGGCCAATGACTTACCAGTTACTGTCTCAAACCACTCCTCTGAGGACAAACAGGCAGCTCAGTACTCCCCACTCTCACTGGTGAGTAAAGAAACTTCCCTCTGGCCACACAAGAAAATGGAGGAACATAGGAACCAAATACAAAGCCCAGGGATCAGCAAAATCTGATCACTGGAACAACTAGCTAGGAAAGTTAGGAAAGCAGAAGTATTTTTTTGTTTTTTTTCAAGTTTTTTTACACACACAGACAGAAAATACAGTAAATGCTTGTTTTTTCGACTAAATGCTATCAAAGGCTAGTACACTTGAGTGTATTAGCCTGTAGGTTAACTTATAAGCAAAACTTAAGCTAAGAAGTGCAGTCAACAAATTAAGCTCAGAAAAACAGAGAAAACAGGTAATATCACAATAATATAGGCAAAAACAGTGGTCGAAATGCACAAAAGGTCGAAAAAAGCAATAAAAATGTTTAAAAAATACTTAGAATCAGGAAAGTCGCTTTTTCTGCTCTCTGCTGCTCTAGGAACTCTGCAGGGGACCACGAGGAGCTATGCTGAGTTCTCTATTGCCAGAAAAGCCCGCCAAAGCGTGCTTTATAGCAGGGGGCTGGAAAAGGCAGGAAATTACCCAAAATGGCCAATGAATTACCAGTTACTGTCTCAAACCACTCCTCTGAGGACAAACAGACAGCTCAGTACTCCCCACTCTCACTGGTGAGTAAAGAAACTTCCCTCTTGCCACACAAGAAAATGGAGGAACACAGGAATCAAATACAAAGCCCAGGGATCAGCAAAATCTGATCACTGGAACAACTAGCTAGGAAAGATGAGAAGAAACAATTGTATAAAAGATCACCCTGCCAAACATTAGTGTATGCATGTAAGACAAAAGTTGCAAATGCACATTGAAAAAAATGTCATGTATTATAAGTGTGAGCAATGACTTTATATCACAATGGCTACTCTATCCATATTTTCTTGGAATGTAAATGGCCTTAACGGCATAGCAAAAATGAAAGAATATTGAACTATATTAGGAAATGTAGAATGCAAACACCAACACTGCAAGAAACACGTGGAAAGAAATGAGAATGTGAATTTGACAAAGAAAGGATTTCAGGAATGATATTTAGCAGAATATCAGGGACAAAGAAATGGAGGAGTAATATTACTACTTCTCATAGTATATTATATTATAATATATTATATTATATTATATTATATTATATTATATGTCATAATATGATTGCAACAGAAATATCATTCTCTTCCTTTACTCAGCCCTGATTAGGCTTATCATTGAATATAATTCCCTCTTTGGCATGTATCTGTCCAGACACATGCAACAACTGTAATGCCCACAGAGATACCTTACTATAAGGATACAAGACCTAAACAACATATACCATATGGACTGACTCAAAGCCCTGACACCATACTTGGTATCCTACATACCACTAAGAGGTGACCTGTGTCTGGCATATAAGACATCCTCTAACCCATTACTTAAGGATTTGATGCACATCAGCAAGTCAGATGGCATCAGAGATACTTGGTATATAGAAATAAACTTATTCTGCAACATCAACAGAATGGTTTCAATGGACAGGCATATCTTGAATTGGATACAACTGCTGTGGAACAGACTCCCCATCCACATAAAACAAAGTTCATCCCTGTCCATATTCAAGCACAACTTAGGTCTATGGATGGGAAACAGAAAGTTTACCCCGGGACTGTCCCCTGTACTATTAATGGTCAAAGGCAGCTCCTAAATGCTTTATCCAATGTATAGTCCCTCTCAAATTATCTATGGCATGATCTCTGTTATTCTCATTAGGGGTAATATATAATTAACGACCATGGAATGGGTAAGGCTAATCTATAACTAAATGGGCAAGGTTATTTCAAGCAGAAAAAGAAAAGCTGCCTAGGCTTAAAATGGTCTACAGCCAGCCTAATAGTTACCTGTGAACATATGAACCTATTACTAGAGGGTTTCCAATAGTGATAAAAGAGGGAAAAAGAAAATAATGGTAAATTTGTGGTAGTAAGGGGCTATTAGCAAGGAGGGGAGGATTGCACTAGCATGTATTTATATTCAACGAAAAAGTAAAAGTTAGGTACTCACCATAACTATGCATTTTAATTCTTCCTCAATGTATGGGTCTCGTATCTGACTTTGTCGCTTTTCTCTAGATTCTTGGATCTGACTCTCAAGCTCCTCCCTTTACCCACAATGCCCCTAACTACTGCATTCCCTCATATTGACTTTCTTGTTACAATATATCATTTTCAGATAAAAATTATAATAAGAAAGAAAACAGTATTACACAATAGGGGCTAAAACAGGAACTATGGTTCCTGAACAAAACTTTTATTAGGTCACTCCCAAAGACATGGATAGGGGGAAGGAGGAGGGAAAGTTAAGGAAGAATGAAAAGGACAACACAGATGCATAGTTATGGTAAGGACATAACTTTTAAATCTGATGTTGTCATTTTCATTCATTCCTCAACGTATGGGACAGAGTCTCCATCTATGATAAACTTGGATGGCCCTCATGGAAGGATGTTCCAGGGAACCGCAGAATGAAATACAGCCCTGTTTCTGGAGATGATATCCAACTTATAATGAGTAATAAATGTGTGAGCATTAAACCAAGTGGCAACTGCACAAGTATGATCAATGGAAGCTCTAGCCCAGAAAGCAGATGAAGTAGCCATAGATCTAGTTCAGTGCACTTTTGGAAGTTTTGTTAAGGTTAAACTTCTTAAAGAGTAAACATAGGAAATACAATCTGTTATGCATTTGGCTAGGATAACTTTGGATACTGGTTTTCCCAATTTATTACTGGAAAAAGAAACATACTGTTGGTCAGTTATTCTAAATTCCTTCGTCCTATGAAGATAAAAACAAAGTTGCCTATGCACATATAAAAGGTGAAGCATGTGCTCTCCTTTGTTGTCAAAGTTTGGAAAGAAAACTGGCAAATTGATAACTTAATTGATGTTTGTTTCAGAGGCAATTTTTGAGTAGAAATGTGGGGATATTACATAAGGTAACTCTGACTGCAACAGAATTATCATTCTCTTCCTTTACTCAGCCCTGATTAGGCTTATCACTGAATATAATTCCCTCTTTGGCATGTATCTGTCCAGACACATACAACAACTGTAATGCCCACAGAGATACCTTACTATAAGGATACAAGACCTAAACAACATGTATCACATGGACTGACTCAAAGCCTTGACACCATACTTGGTATCCTACATACCTGTAAGAGGTGACCTGTGTCTTTATGGAAAATCAAATAAGACAGTTTTGAAGAAAGTGCATGGAGTTCAGCAACTCGCCTCACAGAAGTAATAGCCATAAGAAAGATTGTCTTCCAAGAAAGAAATTTGAGGTCTGACTTACCGTGGGCTCAAAGGGAGATTGTACCAAACAAGATCAAAGGTGGAGTGGGATCCTTTATTGGAGGTCTACGCAAAAAGGTACCTTTAAGAAAAGCTTCAAAGAACTTTGATAAAGCCAGAGGGGAAGCATTTTCTCCTATGTGGTAGTTAGAGATGACTGCCAGCTGAACACTGATGGTGGAAAAACTAACACCACTTTGGAAAATTAAAACAAGAAAATCTAAGACAGTGGGGATTTGAGCAGTGAAAAGATCCTACTCTCTCTGTTGTGCTCAAAAGGAAAATTTCTTCCATTTACTCCTATAAATTTTTCTCATACAGGGTTTTTTGGGATGAAAATAAAATTTGGCAATCAGGACAGGAAGGACTGTAATGTCTAGCCATCATTGTAATTGGGGAAACCAATCGGTTTGAGGACTGTAAAGTCTGGAAGAGTCATCCCTGATGGATGTGACAGTAGATATGAAATGTGGTCCAGAGTCCAAGGGGGGCACAGTAGATGATACCATAGGAAGGGGAACAATACTTGCTGAGGCTAGACTGGAGCAATGAGGATTAATTTGCTCTTCAACTTGAGTGCTTTCTGAAGAAATTTGATGATAAGAGGCAAAGGAGGGTAAGCATATAGTAGATCGGAGGGCCAAGGGTGGACTAGAGCATCCCTTAGTGACTTCCTCTGAGGGGGAATCAGGGGAAAAAAACTGATGCACTTGTTAGTGAGGTGAGGGGTTAACAGGTCACAGCAAGGTTGACCTCATTTGTGAAATATCATTTTCGCCACTGTTTGATTGAGAGACCACTCATGAGGCATCAGCATAGTCCTGTTGAGTTTGTTGGCTAGAACACTGTATTTTCCTGGTATATGTATTGCTACAAGAAAGCAGTTGAAGGAGATCAACCATTGCCAGAATCTCATTGCTTCTCAGCAGAGGGGGTAAGATCTGGTTCCATCTTGTCTGCTGATGTACCATACCACTGACTGTCTGAATAGCAATTGTTCCAAGAGGAAGAGAGTTCTGAAAGGCCTGCAATGCTAAGAGTACCACTCTCATCTCTAAGACATTTATATGCAATTTGGTCTCTTCTGGGGACCATGTGCCTTGAACAGTCTATCCCAAGAAATGTCCAACCACCCCAATTGGTAGGCTCTGTGGTCAAAGTGGCCTTCAGGGGGGAAGGATAAAACAACATCCCTAACAAATTTTGGTGGATTGAATCCACCATCATAGGGAGTCTCTGTAAACTTGAGATAGTTTTATAGGGTGTTGCAAAGGTTGCCGAAGAATGGACCATTGTACTGATAGAGTCTACTGGAGAATTTGCATGTGAAGGCAAGCGGTAGGTGTTAAGTTATTTGTTGCAGCCACTGAGCCTAAAGCTTGAAGAACCATTTTTGCTGGTGGAAAGGGGTGAGAGAAAATCTGCTTGACATGCAGTCTCAAGGGAAGAATAATGCTATGTGGTAAAACAGCGAGATGATTGACAGTGTCTAGGTGAGCCCCTATAACCTCCAAGACATGGACTAGCTGAAGATGGGACTTGGGAAGATTTACCATGATCCCTAGAAATTGAGATAACTGAAGTAAGAAATCCCTGGCATTTTCTAGAAGATGCCTGGTTAGTGCGGTGAGAAGCCAGTTGTCCAGATAAGGAAACACTCTGAATCCATGCAGTCTGAGATAAGCTGCTACCACTGCCATGTGTTTAGTGCACACACTGGGGGCTGTGGTGAGACTGAAGGGCAAGGCTTTGAACTGGTAATGACCGGATCCCAGCCAGAAGCACAAGTATCTTCGAGACTGTATGTTCATTCTGATGTGATAGCACCCATCTTGAGGATCTATGGAAAACATCCAGTTGTCTTTCTGTAGAAGACAGAATGGAGTGAACTATAACCATCTGGAACTTGCAGTTCTTTGCAAAGTGATTTAGGAAACTGAAATCCAAATTACGTCTCAAGTCTTCTGTTTTCTTTGACACTAAAGACAACCTTGAGTAAATTCCGGATCCTCATTGATTCTGTGGGACCTCTTGGATCATTGTCTAGCAGCTTTTGAACCTCTAGAACTGCCAACTTTCACTGATTGGGTGGAACACTGGGGAGATGTTTTCTATTTTGTGAGGGAATTTTAAGACGGAATGAAATATCCTCTGGATATGATCTTTTGCACCCACAAATCCTATGTGATGGCTGTCAAGGTGTCTGGGTGCAAAGATAAGTGCTCCCTGACTGCCCCCAGAAAAGAACAGTCGGGCAACCTTTCAGAAGTGCTGAGAAGGTCTATCTAAGAAAAAAAATCTCAGAACCCTTCGTTTTGCTGATCCCCGCTACTGCATGGGTGATGTCTTCCATTGTTATTTCCCCTTCTACCTCTGGAAGAGGAATCTCCACATGAGTCTTGAAAAGGTCCTTGAGATTTCTGGAACCACATCTTCTTTCCATTACACTGATTCCTGGAAAAAACTTTTCTGTAGGGTAGAAAAACAGATTCCCACAGCAGACATGGCCTGTCCATCATGCTGACCGTGGGAAAGTATCTACTGTCCACCCTCCTCTATGCTACCCCAACACTGACCAACCTTTGCAAGTCTGACCTAAACAAACTAGAATCTTGTTACAACAAGATTGCTAGATTTGCTACTGAAACCCCTTATAGGACTCATCACAACTGAACTGGCTATAGCTGCCTCATCTACTGAAACTCAACCAATTAATGTTGGCACACAAGCTATACTACTACCCAACTAAAATCCCAGCACTCCAGGACCTAGTCACACCTTATTCTACAACAAGAATCTTAAGATCTAGTACCCAGAACTGTCTACAAATAATCAAACACAACAATGAAGCTGGGAAATCTCTCTTTGGTTACTCTATCTCAAAAGCATGAAATAACCTACCTTGACTCCTGACCTCCAATACCTCCACCACACAATTCAAAAGGCTGCTCAAGGCTCCCTTTATGAATGTATGTTTATGCTCCTGTAACTCCCCAGGATAAACCATTAATTTACAAGTTGTTTCCACCATAACAATAATATGCCCACTACTTACCTTTACTACTCTCAGTACTAATCCATATGCTGTCATATATGGTACCACTAATACAGTTTTTCTTCTCATCTAACCAACTAGAAATCTTGCTGTTATCTTATTCCCTAAAACAGTATGTTTACTAAACAGCTCTGTCTCACTTTCCGATTTCATTATTGGTCAAGTACACAGGGATGATGATACCTAGTAACAGCTAAACTTACCACATTGTGTCAGCTAAGATACTCTCTTGCCCCTCTTTCTTACTCTTTTCAGACTAACTCCTACAGCCACACCTCCAATAGAGGACTATCATACCATTACCACCTAATACTGTTATAGTAGTGACCTGCCTAAGCAGTATTACTATACTATTAATAACATTGTATAAACAATCTAGACTATCATCTGGTTTAATAACCAAGTGGATCTATGTACTAAAAATTATTGTCTTTATTGCCAAGGGCTCTATGATATCTACTATCTAACAGACAAAATGTCTTACTGATATTCATATTGCCTATTTTATGTACTTCTCCATTCTATTTTATTTTAATGTACTTAGCATTTTATTTTATGCACTCTTGCATTTTATTTAATGTACTTTTGCATTTTATGTGATTTTTATGTAAACATATGCATTTTAACTGGAGCTTTTCTCCCCCCAGGCTTCTGCTGAAAATGGAACTGTGTCCAGTAGGACTTTCCTGGTAAATAAATGTAAAATAAAATAAAATAAATAAACTTTAAGAGTAGGCCCAAATAGAGAAGCTCCATCAAAGGAAGCATTGATGAAGGATACTTTAAAGGGCTCTGCAAAATCACACAATCTCAGCCAGACACATCTCCTGATGGTTATGCCCGAACCTGCAGCCCGTGAGGAACCTTCAGCTGCATGAGAGATTAGCCTCATAGATGCATTTGATATAGATTGTAGGGTGGCCATTTGCAAGGAATAAGCTTTCTTTTCCTCTACCGACATAGACCCAAGGATAGACTTAGAAATCTCCTTAATCAAGTCCCTCTGTAATTTAGTAAAGTGTGCCAAATAGTTAAGTGACTGTAAGACAAAGGTTGCTGAAGCATACACATGCTTCCTATATCTGTCCAGCACTCTAGATTATCTATTAGGGGAATGGACAGTGGAGCTTTGTTCAGCTACCTCCATTTTGGTGGCTGCCACAACAACCATGACATCTACAGGGATTCCTTTGCTCCAAAAGTGCCTATTTTTTGGTGCACCAATGATTTTGTCGAGACACTGGGAAACAGATTCTATGGTATTTGGCTCCTTCCATGCCTGGTGGGAGACGAGGTCTATAAGCTCATCCGCTGGGGGGGTTAACCCAAGACGTAGATGGGCCAGACCCAAAAAGCTTCTAGGAACACTGACGTCTCCTGGGAAGGGGTTTCAAAAGAACAACCAAATTTCTGGCATAGGCTTTCTAGAATGTCTCAGAAAGAGACATCTTCTGGTGGTGGCCTTGGGAACCCTTCCCCTTCATCAAAATCAGTGTATTCAGTTAAAGATTCCTGAAGGGAATCTAAATGCTTCCTTTTGCACAACCTCTTCCTGGGGAATGTCTTCAGTGGGGTGCTCTGGAGAAGTACTGGAAGAAGTGGGGAGTTACCTAACTGGAACTGCCTGTAAGCTCTAATGGTGGCTGTTACTGTGCGGTAGGATGAAAATACTCACAGACAGGATATGACAGAGGAACAGGAATAGGATCTGAGGAATGAAGAGTCGAAACAGCTCTCAGATAAGAGAAAGCCCTGTCCATCACATTGAAGGCAGAGGGACTGGGAGAAGCAAAACCAACCTCACCGGAGCCAAAACTCTCAGATCAGATAAGCCCAGGTCCCCACTGGTCCTTCTCTCCGAGACGGGTGTCTGAGTCAAGCTGTCCAGTGCCAATTTCCTGAGGGGAGGCAATAGCTCCAAAATCTTTGTGGAGTTGAAGTCACCCCCCCCCCCCCCCGCAGATCTGATACCAATACTTCAGTTCTGAGACTTGTCCTGCTCAAGAGGGGTAGGCACCAAATGGGTCAGGGAGACGGTCAGAGTTGAAGAAGGAGTCTTTGGACCCGACATTTTGACTCTTGGAGCTCTCAGATCTGAGAGCTCCAAAACAGTTTGTCAGATCAGAGAATGGCGGATCCAATGGGCAACCGAAATGGTAAAACCCCAATCTGGATCTGTACTCTCAAAAATGTTCTCATCATCCTGTCCACGTCTGCTTCAGAAAGACTTTTGAGAGGACCTGATCGAACAGGAAATAGATGGTGGATGAGGCGGCTTTCTTGGGGTCTCCTGTAGAAAAAGAGATCTGAGCCTTAGAGAAACTAACACCGGAGAAAAATGAGGACTCCGGAGTTGAGGAGACTTAGAAATTGAAGGAGTCGGATCCAAGGATGTCAGATCCGGGAGCTTCAGAACTTTTGCTGGTAGCTCTGACATTGGAGTGGTTTTGGGAGGCCAGGCAGGAAAGTGTTTTCTATGTTCCCTGGGCTCCGTAGACTTAGAGTCTCTTGAGAGGGTGTGAGCCCCTGAAATAGAAGTTGAAGAAGAAGGTGCTAAAGCAGAGAGAAGGCCCGTCAGAACTAGTTTATTTATGCCTGTCACTTATAGCTGTGGCATTGAAACCAGCACAAAATGTATATGGAGAGTCTAGATAAGTGGGACCTAAAGAATAAACTCACTCCCTCTGGGCATCAGAGCTATGTATCTTATGCCCACAGGAAGTGCACTCCTTAAAACCAGTAGGCTTTTCAGGCATAGTAATAAAGAATTACAAAATCCTATGTCTAACAAAATCCTGTGTGTGTGTGTGTGTGTGTGTGTGTGTGTGTGTGTGTGTGTGTGTGTGTGTGTGTGTGTGTGTGTGTGTCTGTGTGTGCGTATATATACATATATATATATATATATATATATATATATATATATATATACACACACACACACACACACACACACACACACACACACACACACACACACACACACACACACACGCAATCAGAGACCTAGGGACCCAAGTAGACAGTGACCTCTCATTTGACACCCACATTGCCAAAGTGGTTAGAAAAACATTCTACCTTGCACACCTCATCATGAAGGGATTCACATCCAGATCCAAGGATGTCATTGTACCCCTATATTCCTCCCTCATCAGACCCATGATTGAGTACAATGCTCCATTTGGTATGTATCTCACCCGGCACTTGCAACAGCTGGAGAGACCACAAAAGTACCTCACCAAAAGGATCAAGGGTCTCCAAAATATGTCTTATTCAGCCAGACTAATGAAACTTCAGCTCTATTCAGTAGCATACCGCCTGCTCAGAGGTGATCTCTGCCTGACGTACAAGGCCATGTCCAATCAGGATCTGATGGACATGCTCCACCTCAAAAAATCCAAATCCATCAGGACCACGAGAGCTAAAGACTTAAACCTCGGCACAAGTATGAATAGGACATGCTGGAGGGATAGATTCATAACCCAGAGGCTTCCCATGCTTTGGAACAGGATCCCAGTTCATATTAGGCAGAGCCCCTCACTGACTCTCTTCAAGAGAAATCTTGATGAGTGGATGGGAGATCTAAAGTTTACCCCAGGGGTCACATCTGTGTCACTGCTAGACAGGGGCACAGTAAACTAATTCTATTATATAAGGGGACCTTCATTGTATCACTACTAGACAGAGGCACAGTATTCTAGATTTATTCTGTACATTTTTGTACCATTTCATGGGGTGGCAAAAGCCACATCACTATGGCTAGGCTTACAAATGCCCCAGGGCAGATAGCCTAGTACTATACTATGAAACTATGAAACTATGCACGCATGCATGCACACACACACAAACACACATTATATATATATATATATATATATATATATATATATATATATATATATATATATATATATATATATATATATATATATATATATATATATATATATATATATAGATCCCTATCAGTTGATCTAGTTGTCAGAAACTTGAAATTCATATCGACAAGACAATATGACTGAATTTCTGAAAACCCGAAGCTTTTGAATGGAGATTGCAGCACAGTGAGTATCGAGATATTTGCAGTTTTCCTCAATGTAGTGTGATTTTGGAGTTGGTATATATAATTAGACAGGGTTGTTGTGGGGGTGCAGGGTAGAAATACCATAAAAAACGATAGATTTGTGTGTGTGTGTGTGTGTGTGTGTGTGTGTGTGTGTGTGTGTGTGTGTGTGTGTGTGTATATATATATATATATATATATATATATATATATATATATATATATATATATATATATATAAGCACAAAATACCACAATACCGAAGATGAGAAGGCCGAGACAAAAACTCCAAAACTTCATTTCAAGAAATGACCACAAACCTGACAACTTTCCAAAGGTAAGTAACCACTAGGCCAAAAACCGATGGAAAATGCACCGCACCATCTCCAGCCCACCTAGGTGGGGGGCTATGCCACCCACACCATCCGAACTAAATATACCAGCTGCAGGATCTCACTACAGTGGGGAAAAAGGTAAATTCCCCTTGTTGGCCAAATGGTTACTTACCACTGGAAAGTTGTCAGGTTTGTGGTCGTTTGCTGAAGTGAAGTTTCAGAGTTTTCTTCTCCGACTTCCCGTCTTTGGTATTGTGGCATTTCATTCTTCAGAAGTAGACCCATATATATATATATATATATATATATATATATATATATATATATATATATATATATATATATATATATACCTTTTTTCCTTTAAGGGAAGGAAAAGAATACAGAAAAAGTAGCTTTACCAGCAAAAAAAGAATACCTTAACAAGTAAGGTAAGGAAGAAAGAAGGTAATACCATCTATGGTAATGCTAATACCTAAAAAACAGGTAAAGAGAGGATAAACAAAATTTTCAATAAGTGGTAAAGAGAGGAAGGGCTACAGAAAAGTTATACAGAGGTGGAAACAATTTAAATTCTAAAGATATTACTCATAAGCTTTCAAGAAATTATTTCCCTGAGCTTGAGAGAGGGCAATCCCAACCAAATCGTTAGAGCAGCAAACGAGATCTGACATAATGCAGTGGTTAGAGGCATTATGCGTAAAGGGAGGAGCTCAAAATTTGGATCCAAGAATCTAGACAAAAGAGGCTGAGTCGAATCCAAGGTTGGATCTGATATCCATATGTTGAGGAATAAATGAAAATGGCAAGATCAAATCTGCTATTATGCAGCTTAAGAAAATTTTGGAAGAAATAATCAGCTTTCAGCAGAGAATATTACTTATAGGTGGGGACTGGAACTTAATTTGCAATAATGAGGGCATGCTGGGGGGGCCTAGAAGGGAAACTATAACAACATGGTAGATTTCTGAACAAATTTATGATATTTCGTATGGAAGAAGTGAATCCAGTACTAGGAACTTGAACAGAATTTACATATTATTCTCCAAGGTACAATAACTCGGCTAGACTGGATAGAAAAATAAGTTATATATTCACCATAACGCTCCATCTGTGTTGTCCATTTTCATTCTACCTCATCTGATGAGGTCAGCTCTGATCCTCGGATCCATCTTGGCCGTTACGAAAGCTCTCAAGTTCGTCCCTTACCCATAATGCACCCACCCTAAGTCCCCTCAGATCTTGTTTGCTCAATTTACTGGAAAGGAAAAAAGAAGTTATGTACTTACCATAATGTTCCATGTGAGTTGTTCATCTCGCCTTCATTCTTACTGATGGGTTTGGAGCCGATCCCTCGGCTCCAAGTTGGCATACTGCAAAGCTCGAGGTCTTCAAGTAGCTCGAGGCCAAGTCCCTATCCCATGATGCACCTAGAGTTACCTCAGATCTTGTTTGCTGCGTATAACAATACCATATGTCATTCTATCACTCCCAAGAAAAGGTGTAGAAGGGTTGAGCAACCAGGATGGATCCAGCATCTCAGTCATCTAAAAGCCCAGGAGGGGGTAGCAGGGTGGGACGTAAGAATGAAGGCGAGATGAACAACTCACATTGAACGTTATGGTAAGTACATAACTTCTTTATGTGAAGTTGTTCTATCTCGCTGTTCATTCTTACTGATGGGTAGTGTCCCAAGGACCAACTACCTCGAGTGGCTCACGGGAGTATATTTCTCAGGACCGTGGATCCAAAGGAGGCCCTGTCCCTAGAGGCCCTGTCAACTTTGTAATGAGTAATAAAGGTATGATGTTTTGACCAAGTGTCTGCTGCGCAATAGGAAGACTGGCAGAAAAAGCAGAGGATGCTCTGGTTGAGTAAGCTTTAATTTATGCTTTACGGGCGTATTGGCAGCTGAATAAGCAAAGGTGATACAATCAGATAACCATTTAGACAGAGTTGTTTTAGCCACTGCCATACTTTTCCAGGAATCTGAAAATGAAACAAAAAGCTGGTCTGATTTCCTGAAATCTTTTGTTCTAGCCAAATAAAATCTGAGCTGTCTGTGAATGAGAAGTTATGTATCTACCATAACGTTCCATGTTAGTTGTCTTCTCTCGCCTTCTTTCTTGCTGGATGGGTTCGGAGCCGATCCTCGGCTCCAACTCGGCACTTGCTAAGCTCGAGAGTCACTTTTACCAGCTCGAGGCAGCCCCATATCCCATGATGCAAGGCGGTATATACCCAGATCTCGTTTGGTACTTATAGGGAAAAACACCTAGCACAAAAAACTTTCCACTAAGGAAAGGAGAGCAATTACCCTAAATAAAAAGGGCTATAATGGGAACCCAGATAACTAACTGGCGCCCAAAGAAGCAATCTTCCTGACAAGGGAGATCAAAGTCTGTCCAGGCAAGGGGGCAGGAGGGAGGGTCGCAAGAAAGAGGGCGAGAGAAGACAACTAACATGGAACGTTATGGTAGGTACATAACTTCTAAATGTTAAGTTGTCAATCTCGCCTTCATTCTTGCTGGATGGGACCGCGTCCCTAGCACCTCTATCCTGGGTGGCTCAATGGAACAGACTCTTGAGAACCGTAGAACCAAAACTGTCTCTATCCCTGGAGGCCAAATCCAATTTGTAATGAGAAACAAAGGTATGAGGAGTGGCCCAAGTGGCTGCTGCACAAATAGTATCTAAGGGAAGTCTAGCCTGAAAAGCTGTGGAAGTGGCTAAGCTTCTGGTGGAATGTGCCTTTGGTTTTGAGCACAGCTGTTTGCCCCTAAGTTGATAGATTTCGGAAATGGTGGAAGAAAGCCATCTAGACAAGGTCACTTTGGAAACAGGAAGGCCTTTCTTATTCTCAGCATAAGAAAGAAAGAGTTGATCAGACTTTCTGAATTGTTTTGTTCTGTCCAAATAATATCTGAGTTGGCAGTGAACATCAAGATAATGTAATTTTTGTTCCGATCTGTTGGAGTAATTGGGAAAAAATACAGGGAGATCAATAGATTGGTTTAAATTTGTTTTTGAAGCAACCTTGGGCAAAAAGGAAGGATTAGTTCTCAAGGATACTCTGTCCTTGTGGAAGACCAAATATGGGGGACGAACAGAGAGGGCATGCAGTTCTGACACTCTCCTAGCCAAGGTAATAGCGACAAGGAAAAGTGTCTTCCAAGAAAGAAACTTTAGAGAACATGAAACAGCTGGCTCGAAGGGAGGAAGAATTAAGGATGTCAGCACTAGATTTAGGTCCCATTGAGGAGGAGGACTCCTGACAGGAGGATTAAGGAAAAAAAACTCCTCTTAGAAAAGCTTTACAAAGCCTGTGGGACATAATGTTGTGGTCTTCAAAACCGACATGAAAGTTCGAGATCGCAGCTAACTGAACTTTGACAGTGGAAGCTGAAGAACCCGAGTGAAGGATTTCCGCTAAAAAATCCAAAACTGCATGAACAGGGGCAGTAAAGGGATCTATATTCTTTGATTTCGCCCAAAGGGAGAAACGTTTCCACTTGCTAATGTAAATCTTTCTAGTAGAGGATTTAAGGGAAGCCACTATGATATCCCTAACAGGGTTAGAGATCATAGGAAGCCTGGCTAAGGAAGGAAGTGGAGCAACTAAGCTGTGAGGTTGAGAGAAGGAATGGACTGATGCAGCTGACCCGATTGGTGGATCAGAAGATCTGGCACTGGGTCCAGATGCCATGGCTGCGCCAAGAGGTGACGATGGAGGAACGGAAACCAAATTTGTCGAGGCCAATACGGGGCAATGAGAATCATTTTGGCTCTCAAAACGGTAGCTTTCTGGAGTACCTGTGGTATCAAAGGAAAGGGAGGAAAGGCATAAAGAAGTCCCTGGGGCCAATCTTGGGTAAGAGCGTCTCTGGGGGGATGGCCTGGAAGTAGGAAGAGAGAGAAGAAGTCCGGGCATTTGCTGTTTTGGGGAGTAGCAAAAAGATCGCAACATGGGCGGCCCCATTCTTGAAAAATCTCCTCCACTATAGATTGTTTGAGAGACCACTCGTGAGGCATGAGAATAGCTCTGCTCAATCTGTCCGCTAAAATGTTGGTTTTCCCAGGGATATGCGTTGCTACCAGAAACCGATGAGAGGAGATCGCCCATTGCCAAAGTCTGAGAGCTTCTCGACACAAGGGGTAGGACTTGGTTCCGCCCTGTTTGTTGATATACCACACTACGGACATATTGTCCGTGTGAACTGCAACTGTTCCCAAGGGAAGAAAGTCGTTGAGGGCTTGCAACGTTAAAAGCACTGCTCTCATCTCTAGGACATTTATGTGCAGGTGGTACTCGAATGGTTGCCACGTCCCATGAACCATCCTGCCCTGATAATGACCCCCCCCACCCGATCAGGGAGGCGTCTGTAGTGACTGTGGCTACCGGGGCCGGGGAAACAAAGGGTCTGCCCTGATGAACCTGGGGAGAAGAAATCCACCAGGATAGATGGTTTTTGCAAGTTTGTGTCACCAGAATTTGATGATGCATGGGGAGTTGTTGGTAGGACCATTGGGTGAACAACATCCATTGAAGGAGACGCATGTAAAAGCGGGCCAAAGGGAGAAGAGTAATGGCAGCTGCCATGAGGCCCAATACCTTTAGGACCAGTCTGGCTTGCACCTTTTTGCTGGCAAGGATGATCCGCACATGGTTTTGGATATCTAGGATTCTGTTGCTTGTGAGGTTTGCTGACATCCGGACAGTGTCTAAATTTGCGCCTATAAAAGTAATAGATTGGCAGGGCAATAAGGAGGATTTTTCGTAGTTGATAGAAATTCCTAAATGAGTGCAGAGATTTAGGGTGTAATCTCTGGCTTGGAGAAGTTGATGCCTGGTGGTGGCTGAGAGGAGCCAGTCATCGAGATACGGAAACACCTGGAATCCTTGACGTCTCAGGTGAGCCGTGACCACTGCCATACATTTGGTGAACACTCTGGGGGCTGTAGTGAGACCAAAGGGCAGGGCTCTGAATTGGTAATGACTGGACCCCAGCCGAAAGCGGAGAAACCTTCTGGAGCGTCTGTGGATTTTTATGTGATAGTACGCATCCTGAAGGTCTATTGAGCACATCCAGTTGTCTTTGCCCAGAAAGGGCAAAATCGATTGAAGTGTGACCATCCGAAATCTTGTCTTTTTCACAGACTTGTTGAGTCTGCTGAGGTCCAATATTGGTCTCCAATCTCCCGTCTTTTTGGGAACCAAAAGAACCTTGAGTAGATTCCGGCTCTGAATGGTCTGTTGGAACTGGCTGAATGGCCCTTTTTGTAGAAGCTTTGATACTTCTAATTTTGTGATTTCCCTTAGACCGGGTGGAACATCTGGAAGGGAATTTTTGTGAGTGAAGGGACTTTCCTCGAAAGGAATCTTGTAACCCTCGGATATGATCGACTGTACCCATTTGTCTTGTGAAAGGGAAAGCCAGGCTTCTGGGTACAGCGATAATCTTCCCCCGACTGCCTCCAAGGATGGACAGTTGGGCAACACCTCAGGGATACTGGAAGGGCCTGTCAGAGAGAGGCTCTCTGCTTCCCTGGTTTTGTGGACCCCCTCTGCCCCTAGGGCGGCGTCTGTTATTATTACCCCCTCTGCCTCTATGGGTAAACTGACCATGTGTATCCGGCGTGACTCCCTGAGATTTACGGAACCACATCTTTCCGCCCTTCTGTCCTTTAGGGTAAGGCCTAGAAGGGGTGGAAAAACGGACCCCTACGGCAGAGAGAGTCTTGCCGTCTTGCTCACACCTGGTCAACGTATCCTTCACCTGAGGACCAAACAATGTTGCTCCATCGAAGGGAGAGTTTGTGAAGGACGCCTTAAAGGGATCTGCAAAATTACAGAGCCGCATCCAGGACTGACGCCTAAGAGCCACTCCTGTCCCTGCAGCTCTACTCGCTCCATCTGCTGCATACGAAATCAGCCACATGGAGGAGTTGGCTATGGAGTTAAGGATTCCTAGCTGAGAAGCAATCTTGTCCTGAGCCCCTGGAGCTGTAGGATCCTGTACTACTTCACCTAATTCTTTAAGGATGTCCCTTTGAAGTCTGGTGAAGTGACATAAGTAATTCAGCGAACGCATAGCAAAGGTCGCTGAGGAAAACATCCGCTTACCATACCTGTCCATGGTCCTAGAATCTTTGTTAGGAGGATGGACTGGTACGGAAGGATCTGCAAGTTCCTTCTTAGTGGCGGCCGCCACCACCATGGCATCAACAGGGACACCTTTTGTAAGGAATTGCTTTTCGGAAGGGGCTGTAATAAATTTAGAAGGCCTCCTGGGAACTGGTTCTACGGAATCAGGAGCTGCCCATGCCTTCCGAGCTATTACCTCCATGAGGGGGTCAAAAGGCGGAGACACCCAGGAGGTGGAGGGTCGAGATCCGAACGCCTCCAGGTATACCGACTCATCCTCGGAGGGGTTTATGGAGGGCCAGTTTCCCCTCTGTTTTAGGAGTTCTAGGATGTCTGAAAAAGAGACATCCTCAGAGGGGGATCTTGGGGACCCCTCCGACTCATCTAAGTCGGTATCTGAAGTTGTAGACTCAGGGGAGTCTAGGTGCTTCCTCTTACAGGTCCTCTTATGCGGAGGATCTCCTGAAGGATCAGGACAATCCTCGGAAGAGGGGGTTCTTCCAAGTGGGGAAACCTGAGGCGGTGGATCTCTCGGTCCGGGAGCAAGAGAGTGGGAAGAGACATCTACAGGCACCATAGAGGGAGGAGCTAAGGGGATAGACTGCTGACTGAGCCCAGGGGCCAGCACACTCCTCATCACCTCGAAGGCTCCCCTGCCAGGGAGATCCGAGAGACCCCGCTCCGAAGAAACAGGGGCTCCCAGGTCCACCGAGAGGGAAGGCTCCGAGGCAGATGTCGGGGCCGAGCTCACCAAGGCCAAAGCCCCGATGGGAAGAGCAGGGTCGGACAAGGGTCCGATGCCACTCACCCCCTCGGAGCAGACCAGGGAAGCCCGACCACCGGATCCCTCCAACGAAGGTCTCGGGGAGGAGATAAGAGTAGAAGCTGAAGGAGCAGAAAGGGGTGGTATCTGCCCCACAGCCGTAGCAGTGACTAATCCCATAGACTCCGGCTCCGAGCTCTGGAGGAGAGTCGAAGGAGGAACTTTAAGAGGGTGTGGACTAGTAGTCGTCTGTTGAGATGGACTATGAAGCATTTGGGCTAGTGCCTGTGATTTTAACAATCTGCTTACCACTCTCTCCAAATCGTGGTCTGACAGCCTGGAAGACCTAGATGATCGGCTCCGATGGCTCCGCTCCGAAAGAAGAGGAGAGGTCGGAGCCGACAGTATCAGTTCCAAAGAGGGAGACCTGGACCTCTTCCTCGAAGGAACCATCGGAGCTGACAAACCCTCGGCTCCAGACGGAGCCGACAACTTTTCGGCTCCGAGTGTAGTCAAGGATGTATCGGCTCCAGCCGGAGCCGATACAGGCAAAGAAATAATGGTATCGGAGCCGGTCGGCGCCGATACCGAAGCCTTAGCCACATGGTGGTCGGAGCCGACACCAATGTGACAGTCAAAGTGTCGGCACCGATAGCCATCGGTGCCGAAGATTTAGCCAAATTAGGATCGGCTCCAGTCGGAGCCAAGGCCAAAGGCTTAGAAACAGAAGCCTGGGCCTTGGTGGTCTTAGAGGGTTTGCCCGGAGCCGATTTGGCCGGGGAGCCCTCCGGTTCAAGAAGCCGTCTCAATATTAATTTGTTTCTCCTTTCCTGCAGGACTCTCTGGCTGAAAGAGTGACAGATAGCACAGGAGTCCTGCAGGTGGAGAGGTCCCAGGCAGTAGATACAAGAAGTGTGACCGTCTGTCAGAGACATCTTCTGACAGCACGAGTCACACTTCTTGAAGCCTGAGAACCTCTGTTCTTTTGACATAGTGACTACACAAGCACAAAGACTCACACAGTCCAGACAGAAAATTAAATTTTTAATTTTAAATTTTAATATAAAGGGGAATATATATAAACCCACACACACACCCTGACAGGAAAGGGATGGGTAGGGAAGAAGGCCTGACTAAATAAACACAAGTAGGGAAAACGGGTAAAATGGCTGGGAGACCCTACAACTACGTACAAATGACAATTATACTGAAATAATTAAGAAAAACTAGGATTGGGGAATCTAACAACAGTAAAAAGAATTACTTACCACGAGCTGGCAAAAGGAGTACCTCATCAGCGAAGCGGCAAACGAGATCTGGGTATATACTGCCTTGCATCATGGGATATGGGGCTGCCTCGAGCTGGTAAAAGTGACTCTCGAGCTTAGCAAGTGCCGAGTCGGAGCCGAGGATCGGCTCCGAACCCATCCAGCAAGAATGAAGGCGAGATTGACAACTTAACATCATTAAGTTTGTGCAGCATGTACTCTAGATTGTTGGAGTGGTTGGGGAAGAAAAGTGGCAAATCAATAATTTGGTTGAGATTAGTTTCAATGCAAACTTTTGACAAGAAAGATGAGTTTGTTCAAAGTGAGACTCTGTCAACATGGAAAATCAAATAAGGAGGCTTAATGGACAAGGCTTGAAGCTCTGACACTCTGCGGGCAGAAGTAATAGCTACTAAAAAGATGGTTTTCCATGGCAAAAATTTGAGGTCACATGAGGAAGCTGCTTCAAATGAAGGAAGAATAATGTGTGAAAGCATAAAATTTAGATTCCATGGGGAATAGGGAGATTTCACAGGTGGTCTAATATGAAAGGTCCCTTTGAGAAAGGCTTTGGATAGTTTGTGTGACATAATATTCATCCCTTCAAATCCCAGATGAAAGTCAGAGATGGCAGCAAGTTGAACATGGACTGTTGCAGCTGCAGCTCCTTTATTAAAGATCATGGTCAAGAATTCTAGAATAGAAGCCATAGGGGCTTGGTAAGGATCAATATTGATTTTAGAGGCCGATACAGAATTTTTTTTCCATTTGCGGAAGTATAGCTTCCTCGTAGAGGATTTACGAGAGGATAGGAGAATTTGCTTCATCCTCATTGGAAAGGTTATGGAACCTGGCTATGATGGGAATTGGAGAAGCCAAGCTGTCAGCTTCAGGGACTGCAGAGAGGGATGAAGTTCCCCCGACAAGTGCATCAAAAGGTCCCGAACTGGCTCCAGCATCCAGGAGTCCTGCAAAAGATGAAGTCAAAGGAAGGGAACCACATCTGATGAGGCCAATGAGGTCCTATTAGAATAATGGTCCTTTCCAGGGCTTTTGCTTTTTGTAATACCTTGGGTATCAATGGGATAGGAGGGAATGCATAAAGGAGACCCGAGGGCCAATCATGGACGAGTGCGTCCCTTGGGGCTTCTCCCGGAGGGGGAATTAAGGCAAAGTAGCTTCTGCATTTAGTATTCATGTGACTGGCAAAAAGGTCGCAGCAAGGCTGGTCCCACCTGCGGAATATCCTGTTCGCTATTTCCGTTTTGGAGGGACCACTTGTGGGGCAACAAAATTGCTCTGCTCAGCTTGTCTGCTATCACATTAGATTTCCCTGGGATGTGCATTGTTAACAGAAAGCGCTGGGTGGATATAGCCCACTGCCATACTCTTAGGGCCTTGCAGCAAAGGGGGTATGACCTGGTTCCTCTTCTTTGTTCAAGTACCAGACCACTGACATGTTGTCCGTCTGAATCGCAATCCTACCCAGAGGAAGAGAGTCCTGGAAGTACTGCAACGCTGAAAGTACTAATCTCATCTCTAGGACATTGATATGCAGATGTGTCTCTTGATTGGTCCATGTGCCTTGGGCTGTCCTTCCCTGAAAATGCCCCCCTACCCTATGAGGGAAGCATCCGTGTTCAGTGTGGCCGCTGGTGAGGTAAAATGGCCATCCTACTGTAACATGAAGTGAGGTCAACCACTAATGAAGATCCTTTTTGCAGGAGTTTGTGATCATTATCATGTGTGACATGGGGAGCTCTTGGTAAGACCATTGAGTGAACAACAGCCATTGCAGTATCAGAATGTGCATACGACCCACTAGTATGGCCAGAATTGCTGCTGCCATCATACCTAACAATTTCAGAACTTCTGATGCCGGTGCCTTGTGTTTGGATATTAGAATGCGGACCTGCTGGAGGAGAAAGGATGACTTGAAGGGCTCCACGAAGGAACAGAAGTGCATCCAGGAGTGTCTCATAAGAGCAACTCCTGTACCCGCTGCCCTACTCATTCCATCAGCTGCATATGAAATGAGGCACATGGACGAGTTCACTATGGAGTTGAGGGTAGCAAGCTGGGAGGCAACTTTGTCTGTAGCTCCTGCAGCTACTGTACCCTGAAGAGTATCTCCTAGCTCTTTAAGAAGATCTCTTTGCAGTCTCGAACGAATAGAGTGCAAAGGTTGCTGAACTAAACATGCACTTCCCATATCTATCCATAATTCTGGAGTCTCTGTTAAGAGGATGGATAAACACAGAAGTTTCAGACATTTCCTTTTTGGTGGCTACTGCCACCACCATGGCATCAACTGGCACACGTTTTGTCAAAAAGGATTAATCCTGGGGGGCAGATATGAACTTATTAGGCCTCCTAGGGACAGGATCCATAGTATCCAGAGACTCCCATGTCCTTTGTGAGACCAGCTGCATAAGCTCATCGAAGGGCGGAGACACCCAAGAGGTGGAGGTCTGAGACCCGAAAGCCTTCAGGAGAACCGACATGTCCTCAGTAGGGTTTGTGGACTGCCAGTCACCCCTCTGCCTAAGGATTTGAAGTATCTCTGCAATTGAGATATCCTCAGAGGGGGACCATGGGGACCCTTCTGATTCATCAAAGGCAGTATCAGATGGTACAGACTCCTGAGGGGAGTCTAGATGTTTTCTCTTACAAACTCTCTTCCTGGGAACCTCATCAGTGGGAGCTTCTGGTGAGGTCTTGGAAGAGCAAGGGCCACCCAATAGGGCTTCCTGAGGCTCTGGGTCTCTACGCTTGACTAGGATCTGTACAGCAGAAGCAGACACAGGCACTTTAGGGGAAGAAGAAGCCAGACCTGAGGTCGAGGATGTCTTAAGAAACAGAACTCTCCTCATGGCATCGAAGGCACCCCTGCTCCATTGCAAGGGAACCAATGGATCTGAAGAAACTGTTGATAACCCTGGCACCAGGATAGTGGGCTCCAAGCTAGAGGTGGGAGCCAAGCTCATCGGAGCTGAAGCCCTGAGAGGCAGAGTCAGAACCAACAAGTCGGTCCGACTTTCCTCCCTGGACCGGACCAGAGAGTGTCGGCTCCCAGAATCCTTGATGGGCACCGAGGATGTCAGAGTGAACAGAGCCGAAGAGACTGGAGCAGGCATCGGCTCCGAAGGTTCCACAATCAACAAATCTAACTCCTTTGGCTCCTAAGGACCAGTATGGCTCGCAGGAGGAAAAGTTGTAGCTGGGTCAGAGCCGATAAAATTTTTGCAAAGTCCGGTACCTGTGACAGCTTCTGCACCACACGATCCACATCCAGATCAGAAAGGGTAATACAGGACTGAGATGAATGGATTGAAGTAAAAGACTCTTAGGAATTTCGGATATCGGTTCCAGGACTGGGGGACTGGCTCTGAAAAGATAAGACTGTCAGTTCCAAAGTCTGTGGAGCCGAAGTCAAAGATTTGTTTGATTTTTTTGCCTCAGAAGTCTTAGAAGACTTTGAGGACTTACTGGATCCATCTTGGTCACTCAAAGCTTCTTGGAAGGATGGTTTCAACCAGCCTCTGTCTATTAATTTCCTCTTTCTTTCCTGTAGGACTCTGGAGGAGAAAGAATGGCATATGGAGCAGCTATCCTGCAAATGTAAAGCTCCTAAACAGTACACACAATTGACATGGCTGTCAGTTACAGACATTTTTGGCCACATTTAGGGCACTTTTTAAAGCTTGACTTGGGATGCTTATCTTGGTCAGCCATTATTATATCAAACAAAGAATTACTGTCAACTAGAAAAAAAATTCTAACAGTAATTAACAAACAAAAGCCCTTTAGAAATTTAGGCTAAGTCACACAAACGTACAAGTATCTAAATATTAAAGTGACAGAAAAAATCCTGTCTAAACCACACAATTTAAATGCTAAGCAGACTATACTGTAAGAAAAATATAGCTGCTATAAAACACACATTAAGCCGTATCTAACTATTTTAAATACACTCTAAACAAATAAACCTTATCTAAAGTTTTCTGTAAGTTGTGACAACAGGTCACTAACTAATCACACTCTAAGTAATCAGAAACTCTTTAAACTAGGCCTAAAAACAAGAGGCCAACTAGAAATTTAAAGCACACCAGGGAAAGGGAAATACAATATAGCTAACTACACACATAAGCTATAAGAGCTTTATAAAACTATCTAAAACTACCTAAAACTATCTAGATATCAATATAGCTAAGAAATATTCGAAAAATAATTGAAAAATAAGTTTTACTGGCCCGAGCTAACGAGAACCTCTAATCTGTTGCAGCGGCAAACTAGATCTGAGGTAACTCTAGGTGCAACATGGGATAGGGACTTGGCCTCGAGCTACTTGAAGACCTCAAGCTTTGCAGTATGCTGACTTGGAGCCAAGGGATCGGCTCCGAACCCATCAGTAAGAATGAACGGCGAGACAGAACAACTTCACATTAATGTTTTTTATAGAGGAAAAAACAATATCTGGAGCTCAATATAAAGGAAAGTGGTGCCCCTGTAAATACTTGCTCTTCTAGAAGTTTGTGAAAAGAAGGGATGGGGGTGGCGGGTGTGAAGTTGAGGAAATATGAAAATGGACAACACAAATGAAACATTATGGTGAGTACATAACTTCTTTATCTGATATTGTCACTTTTCATTCTGTCATCAACTGATGGGACAGAGTCCCCAGCTCCCTAAAATCCTAGGTGGACTCCATGAAAGGATATTCCTTTTTTTTTTTTCAAAACAGGTTTATTGTTTTAACATATAAGAGAAATATCATAACAATTTTATACAAGTAATTGAAAATAGGTATTATTATAATATTCAACAAAACAACTAAAGTATTTACAAAGACATCCACTACAATTAGATCAATTAATTAAACTAAAATACCGTGCTATTGAAATTAGAATTTTTTTAACAAATTTTGTAAATTATCCCATACAATATAATATGATGTTTTTCTAGTTGTTCTCATTCTAATTGTGCTTATTTCCATATGGCACATTATATTCATAACATTTTTAAATTCATTGAACGAAGGAGGTGTATCTGAAATCCAATTTCTAGTTATTATTTTCCTGGCCACTGCTAGGATAGACCATAACAAGGGAAGCTTAATCTTTTTAACACATTGAGGTACAGGTGTGTTGAATAATATAAGAGACTTAGAAATAATGAGATTATCTGTAAAAAGAGCATGCAAAAATTCATTAATTGACTTCCAGTATTCTTTCAACTTCATACAGTCATAAAACATATGAGCCCAGTCAGCATTAATTTCTACATTACATCTCTTACATAGATTATCTTTATTATTTATTTTATTCATCATCAAAGGTGTATAAAAAGATCTATGTAAAAATTTCCATGTATAAAGTCTCCAGACAATGGAAGATGTAGTTCTATAAGCAGATTCCAATATATATTGTTTATCTTGTTGAGTTGGTGGGTCCCCATTAATAGAGGTGAAATAATTCCAGTATGAATCTACACTGTAAAGGTTTCTTGTCTGATAATTTTATGTATATATGAAAGTTTACCTTTATCAGAAACTTTATGCTGTAAATTTAATATCAAGTAATCAATCAGTTTTGGAATAGATTCTTTAACTGTTATAGACATTAGATCTATTCTATCAATGAGATGTTGTCTAAAGATCTGAACCTCTAACCAGCAAGTTTCTCTTAGATCAAATTCTTGTTTTAAGAAATCTAGATTTTTAACTTTATTATCAGATATCAGCTGATACCAGTACTTTAGATCATTATCTATAGCTAAATGAGCTCCTTCAGAAGTAGATGACATAAGCATACCCTGAGTATACATTATAGGAATACAATAAAATTCCATTCCCTATACTTAGGGTGCATGAATATAAAGTTACGATAACTAATAATAATATTTAATGGGTAACAAACCATATGTTTAGGTGTAATAGGTGAAGTACAAAATTCCTTTAGCAACCACAACATGGAGTTATTTACAATCATATTTTTATGTGTTAAGGAGATTTTCATGAAGTGCATACTAATTAGCTCCCAATAATCTTTCCATTTTGCGATATATGACTGATCTATTAATAAAGTAATAACTTTTATAATAGAAGAGATAATATATAAATTAAAGTCTGGAAAAGAAATACCCCTTGAGACCAGCTATTAGTATGTTTCTTTAATGCAATCCTAGGTCTATTAGGTGCCCATAAGAAATTTAACATTAGTGTATTCAGTTTCTTGATAATTATTTTTGTAGGTGAAAGTATTATTGATTGTATTAAGTATAAAATCTTGGGGAATATTATCATTTTAATAATTGTAAGTCTCTCCTCCATAGTAAAAAACATATTATTCCAGGTATTAAAAGATTTTGTATATTAAGAAAACAGGTATTATAGTTATTATATATAATAGATTTAATATCTTTAGATAGTATTATACCTAAATAAGTTATCTGACCTGAATTGGGTACATATTTAGTAAAATCACTAATGAGAATATTTTTTCGTGTATATATAGGTAGTATTTTAGTTTTTTCTTCATTGAATATTAAACCAGAAATACTTTTAAAATTTATCATTTTATCAAATAAAGACTGCATAGAAGAATTAGATCCTGCTGATGTAATTAGAACATCATCTGCAAAAAGTTGAATTTTTGATTTTGTATTTTCGTCTATTTCAAAACCCTCTATGTCAGTACTGTTTCTAATCAAATTAGCCCAAGGCTCCATTACTAAAGTGAATAATAGTGGATAAAGTGGACATCCTTGCTTTGTACCTTTAAGAATGGGTATTTTTTGTGAAACATATGTTCCTACCTTAATATAAGCCAGCGTTCCTTTGTATAAATGCTCAATTAAATTTACAAATGCATCAGAGAAGTTTGTGCATTTCAGTAAGGTAAACAGATAGTCCCAACTTACTGAATCAGATGCTGAACCTATATCAAGACTAATAAGTGTTAAATCTTTCTTTTTCCTATTTGCAAAATCAATTAATGTTAAAGTTCTTCTTATATTATCAAAAGTATTTCTATTTACAATGAAGCCCGTCTGATCTATATCTATAATGCCGGGGATGATTGTCTTCAATCTATCAGCAAAAATACTTATAAACATTTTATAATCAACATTAAGTAATGAGATGGGTCGATATGAAGAACATCTAGTTGGATCTTTATTAGGTTTTAAAATTGGTGAAATAAATGTATATTGCCAAGATGGGGGGGTTATTAACTCAGTTTGGGCCAAAATAAAAACCTTATGTATTAATGAATATGTAGTTTTAGAAAGGATTTTATATATCTCTGGTATAATACCATCATTACCCGGTGCTTTGTTTGATTGTGTAATAACTTCTGTATATGAAATACTCTTGTCCAATAGTTTAATCTGTTGTTTATTAAGCTTTTTATTCATGTTTGTGGTTATACACTCCTTTATTTTATCTTTAGGTTCCATGTTAATGTTGTTATGGTTAATCTTGTGAAAGTGATTTCTAAATTCATCCAGTATTTCTGGTATACTAGAAACATTCTTCTTTTTCCTTAGAGAAAAGATTTCTTTGATATGGTTTTGTTTATTCAATCTTTTTGTTTTATTTTTAAGTCTATGTAAGTATTTGGGGCTTATTGAATAAGACAAAAACTTGTATTTCTCTAAAGTTATTTTAACTTTATGAGTTAAAATTTCTTTGTATTTCTCATTTAGTTTGTTTATTTCTTCAATAACTTTCTTGTCCATAATATTTTCTTTATTATTATGTTTATAAGAGTCTAATTTACTTTGAATATCTAACAATTCCTTATCCCAAGATTTCCTTTTATTATTATACCATCTGATACTTTGTCCATATAGATATGATTTTAAGGCATCCCAAACATAGACAATGGAGACTTCAGGAGTATTATTTATGTCTAGAAAATGTTGTACTTCTGAAAGTATATATTCTTTATAGTCTTTTAGCTGAGTTAAGTATGCTGGTATCCTTTTGATCTGAACATTATGAATATTTTTTATCATGAATTCAAAAACAATTGAGTTATGATCAGATATAGGACATGAAATGATTTTGGAATTAATTAAATCTGTTACCATCTGGTTAGAAATAAAGACCCTATCTATTTTTGAATAAGTTTTGTATCTGTTAGAAAAAAGGTATATGGTAATGATTTTGAATCTATCTGATTATTAATATCATTCAAATGATAAGAATTAGCAAAATCATTTAAATGTTTTGCATTAGATGTAATTCTTCTTTTCCTTATAGTGGTAGTATCACTTTCATGTAGTATACAATTAAAATCACCAGCTAAAATAATATCCCCTATAGAGAATGATATGATCTTATCAATATGATGTTTCACTGTATTAATACCAATTCCAGGTATCCAATATACATTAATTAAAGTGTAAGTCTTCCCATTAATTTGTATTGTAACCATACAAAACATTCCTTTGTCATCCTGAAAAGACTTAATGGTTTTAGGAATGGGCATACTTTTATTCCATAAAATAGCCACTCCTCTTTTTTCTGAGTGTGCTCTGAACTAACCAATACTGTATACTTATTAGTGGCTAGTTTATCAATATCTTTTTTCAAGAGATGGGTTTCTTGCAGGAAGACTAGATTGGCCTTGTGTAAATTAATGTATCTTATTAGGCTTGCCCTTTTACACGGATTATTCAATCCATTAATGTTTAAAGAAATTCCTTTTAAAGATGTCATTTGGCATTTTTAAAACTCAAGAATCTTATGATCGAAATAACAAATAACAAGATAAATAATGTTACATCTCCTCTTTTAGGTGTACCTTTAAATATAGCTGTATTTATTAAATCTCTTATGGGATTTTGTATAGGATTCAATTTTGTTTGTAGTGACAATGAGTATACAAAATATATTGTGGATGTCAAAACTATATACATATAACAATGAACAAGTGAAAATAATGTAAGGATTAAACCTTGCATCCAGCCTGGAGTTGAAAACTCCAACTTAGAGTAGTATTTACTACTCAAGTTAACCCCCTACCCTAAGCAGCAGTACCTCAGCTACCACCTTATCAATTTAATACTAGTTATATTTAACTGAGGTTAACAGTTTTCAATTCAATTATCTATCAAGACAAAACTACACATTTGGTAAAACAGCATCATATAAACTAAAATAAACTTTTTTTTTTTTTAAAAACTGTTCATACTACTATATAGATCTATGTAATATAACTTGTATTCAAATAGCATTCAAATAATCTTGATTTTAGAAATCAAGAGGAGAGAAAATTAGGTTCTAACATTCATTTAAATCAAAAACTTTGGCTAATATGATTCAGACATTACATATATTAAGATGCATCTATTTTCTGTCATGTGAATACTATTAACAGCTTCCAAAAAAAAAAATCTTGAATTGTTTGTGTATGAGCATTTACTTAAACTCATTATTGTCAATAGAGTAAAATATTGTATTCATAAAAATTATTATAAATCATATTGCATAGTTATGCAAATTCTCAGAAACACTTGCATTATTAAAAAAAAAAAGCCATCACACACATACACACAGACACACACACACACATACATACACACACACATACACATACACACACACACACACACATATATATATATATATATATATATATATATATATATATATATATATGATCTCACTGAGTTATGTCCTTGTTGAGCACTATCCTACTTGCTGTCCCTAGAATAAATCTGTCTGCTTTATAGAAAATAATGCACAGCAAACACATTTTAGTAACCAGATTTTACAATCATGCTAACCTACTGCTTTAAAATATATCACATGACATTTCTTCCAGAATAGAATAGAATTATAAAATTGTTTATGCTTGTCAATCAGATGAATTAAATGAATTATAATAAAGTATATGTTTGGAACAGAAGTTTTTAACACAGATTATTATGCTGCTGTTAAGTAGATTTTCAAAAACATTTAAATAAATGTTTCATTTTCTATGCCTTCTAAAATAAGACATTTACTTTCTACAAGAAACTACATAATTTAAACTCATTATAACTGACATTTTATGAATAGAGTATTTTTCCTGAATCTGTGGTGTGTCAGCATGATAACTAGGTCAGAGGTTATACTAACTGCTTTCAGTTTCTCTGTGAGAATTCTGTGAGTTGAAGCTTTTGAAGTAGTTCATGGACACTGTGCATGAGACAGCCCACATCCCAGATTGTCTCCCTTAATATTTTGGTGGGAAACTTATTAAAACTTGTGGCAAACATTCATTTTGTCAATAGAGTAAAATATTGTATTCATAGAAATTATTATAAATCATATTGGATAGTTATGCAGATTCTCAGAAACACTTGCATTATTATATAAAAAAAAAAGCCATCACACTCACACACACACATACACATACATACACACACACACACACACACACACACACACACACACACACACACACACATATATATATATATATCTGATCTCACTGAGTTGTGTCTTTGTTGAGCACTATCCTACTTGCTGTCCCTAGAATAAATCTGTCTGCTTTATACAAAATAATGCACAGCAAACACATTTTAGTAACCAGATTTTACAATCATGCTAACCTACTGCTTTAAAATATATCACATGACATTTCTTCCAGAATAGAGTTATAAGATTATTTATGCTTGTCAATCAGATGAATTAAATCAGTTATAATAAGTTATAGTAAAGTATATGTTTGGAACACAAATTTTTAACACAGATTATTATGCTGCTGTTAAGTAGATTTTCATAAACATTTAAATAAATGTTTCATTTTCTATGCCTTCTAAAATAAGACATTTACTTACTACAAGAAACTACATCATTTAGACTCATTATAACTGGCATATTTTATTAATAGAGTATTTTTCCTGAATCTGTGGTGTGTCAGTGTGATAACTATGTCAAAGGTTATACTAACTGCTTTCAGTTTCTCTGTGAGAATTCTGTGAGTTGAAGCTTTTGAAGTAGTTCATGGACACTGTGCATGAGACAGCCCACATCTCAGATTGTCTCTCTTAACATTTTGGCGGGAAACTTATTAAAAGCTAGTGACAAACATTCATTTAGTAGTGTAAATGCATGTAAACATGACAAAACATTCACAATGTATTCCACAGACCATTACAGCCTCTTACTTCTTTTCAGAAAGAGAAACAAATTGAATCACAGCTTGCCATTAAATCTTCAGATATTTCGACTGGTTATGAAACAAAACATTATAACTGACATATTTTATGAATAGAGTATTT
Source organism: Protopterus annectens (assembly GCF_019279795.1). Taxonomy (NCBI): domain Eukaryota; kingdom Metazoa; phylum Chordata; order Ceratodontiformes; family Protopteridae; genus Protopterus; species Protopterus annectens. The sequence goes on from NC_056746.1 coordinate 961,565,555, forward strand.
TCCTGAATCTGTGGTGTGTCAGTGTGATAACTATGTCAAAGGTTATACTAACTGCTTTCAGTTTCTCTGTGAGAATTCTGTGAGCTGAAGCTTCTGAAGTAACTCATGAACACTGTGCATGAGACAGCCCACATCTCAGATTGTCTCTCTTAACATTTTGGTGGGAAACTTATTAAAAACTAGTGACAAACATTCATTTAGCAGTGTAAATGCATCTAAACATGACAAAACCTTCACAATGTATTCCACAGATCATTACAGCCTCTATGTAAGTGAAATTAAGCCCAAAATTACCAACAAGCAATAAAACTCAACATTCTTCTCCCAACTCAATTTTCATACAAATCCTATTATTCACTGTGCCCACACAATCAAAAGCATTTCTATATATTAATAAAGAAAAGAAAAAGAGAGTAGAAAATAAAAGGGAGTGAGGCAGAAATAAAAAATGTAAGAGAAAGCTGTAAGAAGTATATACAATGGAATGCTACTTACTGTTTATATTAATAGAGTTAAAAATAAAACATATTATTTACTCTTATTTAGTTCTGATTATTATTAGTTAAAGCATAACAGATTATTTACAAACAGGCATAAGCAGTATAATCAAGAAAGTATAATTAGAAATAGCATTTGAAGAACTTATAAAAACTTTTACAAGGAATAAATATGTTATTATTCTATTAATGATATTTTCATTACTGTTCTCTCCCTGCCCTCCCACACCCTTTACCCACTACATAATCTAAATAGAATGTCATTGTTTAAACAAAGAAAATAATAAAGGAGAAGGAAAAAGGGTAAAGATAAAAAAATGTATCAAATTACTAACCTTACTTCTTTTCAGAAAGAGAAACAAATTGAATCACAGCTTGCCATTAAATCTTCAGGTATTTTGACTGGTTATGAAACAAAACATTTCTTTGCACATAGAGAATAACTTTGATTAAATCTTTTCCAAAATATTTGTGGCTTTCTGGAAATGCAGGAACTATATTCAAAAAGATTAATAATGAACTAAAATGATGAGAGAGAAAAAAACATATAACAAATCATTTGTTTTTTAGTCTCTTCTTCTTCTCTGAAGTCTTCCACAAAGCTTCAGTTGCCAATCTCTTTAATGAAGAACTAGCCCATTCCATTTCTTCTATTTTATCCAAAATCCTTTTTTCTTTGACAAACAGTAAATCAGAGTCTAAATCATCGAAAACCTTAGGACCATCAGGAAGGAAGATTTTAAGCTTGGCAGGAAACAGAAGGTATGTTTTAAACTGTGCTTTTTTAAGCTCCCTTATTAGTGGCAGAAAAACGTTTCTTTTAGCTATTACCATGGAAGAATAGTCATTGTCAAAACGCACAGTTGTCTCATTAATCTTAACAGGAGCTTTAGCCCAAGCAGATTTAAGAACCATCTCTTTATCAAAAGATGATAGAAATCTAACTATAACTGATCTAGGATATTTTTTGTTAGAGTTAGTATTAGCTATAGATCTATGTGCTCTTCCGATACCCAAACAGAATGCTTCTGGTAAGTCTAAAGTTTTAGGAGCCAAGTTGTTAAAAAGAAGTAATATTGTTACCTTCAATATTTTCTGGCAGTCCAAAAATCCTAATGTTATTAGCCTAGATCTATTTTCCATGTCATCCAGCTTTGTTTGTAAATGTGTATTTTGTTTCAGCAGAAACTCAATGTTGATTTCCTCTTCTTGGATTCTATTTTCCATGTCATTCACAGCTTCTTCTATGCCTGTCATCTGGTTCTTCTGTTGTTGCAGGTCTGTATGTAACAGGTCTATTTGTTTTGTAGTTTTTTCTATGAAGGTGTCTATTTTAGTATCCATTTTATCCATTTTATCAGTAAGTTGCTGGATTATAATTATCAGAGACTGAAGTTCTTTCTTGATGCTGGAGTCTTGAGAATTTGTCTTACTGGAACTCATTTCAGACTGATAAACTGACAGAAAAATTTCCACAGTGATTTCTGACAGGAATATTGTTAAGATTTCCTTTCTTTTTTAGATATAGTTCAAGAACTATATAAAACAAACGTATTTAGAAAGAAAATTACTTCAAAAATTAATTTTTTAAGTAATTAATTCCTGTCAGTGTAATGAAATTGGTGGAGCTGAAGAAATCTGCTGCTATCCTGTGTTCATCCTTGGCCACGCATGAAAGGATGTTCCTGAGCACAATTGAACTCATTGATGCTCTACCCCTGGAGACCAAATTCAATTTCTAATGAGTAACAAATGTATGGGGAGTAGCCCAAGTTGCTGCTGCACATATTTCATCCATGGAAACTCTGGATAAAAAGACTAAAGAAGTTGCCATGGATCTAGCTGAATAAGCATGTACCATTTTTAGCAAGATAATACCCAGTTTGTTATACATGAATGAAATGCAATCAGTTAGCCATCTGGCTAAAGTAACTTTTGTGACTGGTTTACCTAATTTCAAGTCTGCAAGGAAGCAAACAATTGGTCTGTTTTTCTGATCTCTTTTGTTTTGTGCAGATAAAAAAAAGAAGTTATGTATTTACCATAATGTTCCATGTTTGTAGTCCATCTCACCTACATTCTTGCTGGCCGACTTGGCTGATACTAAAGCTCGAGAGATTTTACTGGCTCGAGGCTAACCCCTATCCCATGGTGCCTCACAGCAATTCCCCAGATCTTGTTTGCAAGAAAGTAAACAGGTAGATAATAGTTAGTAAACTATCAATAACTATGCATGGGTCTACTTCATTTGCCCTAACGTCCGACTGCCTGACACCAAATGACCGAAATTTCATTTGACCGAAAATTCATTTGACCGGTAAGTATTATTGGCAAGTAAATAGGATATGCCCCCATCTCCACTGTAGTCAGACCCTGGAGTTAGAATATAAAGTTGGGGGTGTGTGGGGGCACAGCCACCCACAATAGGGGGTGTGTGGGGGGTGAAGCCCCCCCCACTTAATTTCATATTATAATGTTTAGTTCTGTTTTAATATTGCTTAGTAAAACGAAAGTAAGTGGGGGGCTTCGTCCCCACACCCCCCATTGTGGGGGGGCTGTGCCCCCCACAACCAACCTAACTAAATAGATACTACTCCAGGGTTGCACTACAGTGGGGAAGGGGGCATATCACATTTGCTTGCCAATAATACTTGTCTGTCATATGAGGTGTCGGTCAAATGAATTTTCGGGCAAATGGGTGTAGGGCAATCGGAAGTTAGGGCAAATGAAGTAGATCCCTATGCACATACAAACAGAATACTCTGCATTACTATCCATGCAAGTGGACGGACAACTACAACCAAGTCAGACAGCATAATGGATAGTCCACCAGTTCCTGCAGGAAACAGGAAGGGGGAAGGAGGGTGGGATGCAAGAATGTAGGCGAAATGGACTACAAACATGGAACATTATGGTAAGTACATAACTTCTTTATGTTATGTAGTCCTATCTCACCGTAACTCTTGCTGGATGGGACAGCTTTCTCTAGCATCTTTATCCTGGGTGGCTCAAGCGAAGAGACTCTTCAGCACAGTGGACCCAAAGGATGATCTGTCCCGGGAGGCCAAATCCAATTTGTAATGAGTGACAAAAGTATGAGGTCTTGCCCAAGTAGCTGCTGCACAAATGGTATCAATTGGGAGTTTTGATCTAAAGGCATATGAAGTTGATACTGCTCTGGTGGAATGGCCTTTTACTTTGGCTCGTAACTGTTTGCCAGAAGTTTTGTAAGCAAATGAAAAGCAGTCTGAAATCCATTTAGACAAAGTGACCTTAGAAACAGGCAAGCCTTTATTTTTGTCTGAAAAGGAAACAAACAATTGGTCTGAGTTTCAAAATTCTTTAGTCCTGTTCAGGTAAAACCTGAGAATTCTGTGGATATCCAGCTGGTGTAGTCTGTATTCTGATTTATTAGTATTATTTGGGAAGAAAACTGGTAATTCAATAGTTGTGTTGAGATTATGCTCTGAACAAACCTTAGGAAGAAAGGAAGGAAGGATTAGTTCTAAGTGAGACTCTATCCTTGTGGAAGACAATGTAAGGAGGTTGAATGGTGAAGGCTTACAATTCTGAAACTCTCCTAGCAGATGCTATAGCCGCTAAGGACAATGTCTTCCAAGACAAGAATTTCAGATCCAATGAAGAAGATGGTTCAAAAGGTGGAGAAATTAAAGATGTAAGAACTAGGTTTAGGTCCCAGGGCTCCAGTGGTTGCCTGATTGGAGGTTTGAGAAGGAAGACTCCTTTCAAAAAGGTTTTGCATAAAGAGTGGGACATGACTGGATTTCACATGTAGCCAAAATGATAATTAGAGATGGTAGCTAACTGAACTTCAATAGTAGCAGCTGCAGCTCCTTCTTGAAAAATGGATGCCAGGAAGGACAGAATAGATTTTATAGGAGCTGAGTAGGGATCTCTGCCTTGGTTTGATGCCCAAATGGAGAACCTTTTCCATTTACTGGAATATAATTTCCTGGTGGAAGGTTTGTGTGAAGAAATCAGAATGTGTTTGACTGTACAGGAAAGGGAAACACACGTGACTATTCGTGGAACTGGAGCAGCCATGCTGTTAATTTCAGGGTTTGGATAGTAGGATGGAACTGCCCTGATTGATGAATCAGGAGGTCTGGAAATGGTTCCAGAATCCATGATTCCTCCAAGAGATAGGGCTACAGGAAGGGGAACCAGACTGGTGAGGCCAGTAAGGAGCAATGAGGATCAGGAAACTCTTCAACAGTTTTGCTTTCTGAATACAACAGTTTTGCTTTCTGAATCACTTTTGGTATGAGAGGAAAGGGTGGAAAAGCATAAAGGAATCCTGGAGGCCAATTGTGGACCAGAGCATCCCTGGGTGACATCCCCGGATGGGGAATTAGGACAAAGTAGCTCCTGCATTTGGTGTTCATGTACATGGCGAATAGGTTGCAGCAAGGCTGGCCCCATTTGCAAAAAATCTCTTCCGCTACTTCTAAAATCAGGGACCACTCATGAGGCATCAGAATTGCCCGACTGAGTTTGTCTGCTATCACATTGGACTTCCCAAAGATGTGCATTGCTACCAGAAAGCCTTGAGTGTCCATCACCCATGTCATTACTCTTAAAGCCTCTCAAGAAAGTGGGTAAGATTTGGTTCCCCCTTGCTTGTTTATGTACTACACTACAGACACGTTATCTGATTGAATCACAATTGTCCCAGTGGGAAGAGAACTGTGAAGTGCTTGCAACGTGTATAGCACTGCTCTCATCTCCAGAACATTTATGTACAAGTGGTTCTCGTGATTCTGCCAAATACCTTGGACCGTCATTCTCAGATCATGCCCCCCCACCATATATGGGAGGCGTCCGTGGTCAAGACTGCATTTTGTTGAGGGGGGGCAAGTGGGTGACCTAGATGAAGTTGATCCGTACGTAACCACCATGTTAGATCCTTCTTGCAGGAATTTGTGATGAGTATTTGGTGAGACATGGGGATATCCTGCATTGACCACTGGGCAAATAGTAGCCACTGAAGTACTTTCATGTGCAGATGGGCTAGGGGAACTAAGAGAATGGTGGAAGCCATAGTCCCTAGGACATGAAGGACTATCCTGGCCTGTACTTTGTCTTTCTTCAGCAAGGATCTGACTTGGTTGTGCAACGATTCTATCCTTTCTGGTTCAGTTTTGCTGTCAAGGTGGTTGAGTCTATTTCTGAGCCTAAGAAGAAAATGCACTGCGATGGAGATAAGGCTGATTTTTTAGGTTTATTGTAATGCCTAATCTGGAGCACAAGGATAGAGTCTCATCCCTGGTTTTGATTAGTTGGTGCTTGGTGGTAGCAGTGAGGAGCCAGTCGTCTAGGTATGGAAACACCTGGAGTCCTTGACGTCTCAGGTGAGCCGTTACCACTGCCATGCATTTGAACACTCTGGGAGCTGTAGTGAGGCCAAAGGGCAGTGTTCAAAATTGAAAACGACTGACTCCCAGCTGAAAGCATAGATGTCTTCTGGAGCACCTGTCCATTTTGATGTGGTAGTACGCATCCTGAAGATCTATTGAGCACATCCAATTGTCTTTCCCGATAAAGGGAAATATAGACTGCAGAGTGATCATATGGAACCTTGATTTCTTAACTGACTTCTTGAGTTTGCTGAGATCTAGAATTGATCTCCAGTCCCCTGTCTTTTTTGGAACTAAAAAGAATAATGAGTAAGTTCCAGATCCTATTTGCTCTGTGGGGACATCCTGGATGACTCTTTTTTTGAAGCAATGAGATGATCTCTGATGTTGCACAGTCTAATTGAATGGGTGGCATGTCTGGTAAAGACTGATTTACTGGGGGATCAGAAACAAAGGGAATAAGGTAACCTCTGGATATTATGGTTTGTACCCAGTGATCTTGGGAAATTTGTAGACAGGCGCTTGGGTACGGTGAAAGATGACCCCCGCCTGCCTCCAGAAATGGACAGTCGGGCAACCCCTCAGGGGTGATGGAAGGGATGATCAGAGAAAGTATCTCTATATCCCTGATGTTGCGGACCTCCTCTGCCTCAAAGGCAGCGTCTTTCATTATATCCTCTCCCTCTGCCGATAGGGGAGGGTTGACCTTGTGCCGGAGGGAAACCTTTTTTGTTAGTTGTCCTTCATCTTGCTTCCTTCTTGCTGGATGGGTTCGGAGCTGATCCTCGACTCCAACTCAGCCACTTACTACAGCTCAAGAGCCCTTTACTGGCTCGAGGCTACCCCTTATCCCAGAATGCCCAGTACCAGCTACCCAGATCTCGTTTGAGATAGCGCACACTAGACATAATTATAGGAGATAATCCATTAATAAACCTGGATATACAGTTAATTGTCATGGTTTGGTTGAGAAGCAACTAATAACAAAACAAATTAGCCAGTGAAACCATTGAGAAACTCCACTCAATCCTCTAGGAAGGGGGAAGGAGGGAGGGACGGAAGAAGGAAGGTGAGATGAAGGACAACTAACATGGAACATTATGGTAGGTACATAACTTCTTTATGTTAAGTTGTCCAATCTCCCCTTCATTCTTGCTGGATGGGACAGCGTCCTTAGCACCTCAATCCTGGGTGGCTCATTGGACAGACTCTTCAGAAACGTGGAACCAAAGGAAGCCCTGCCCCGGGAGACCACATCTACTTTGTAATGAGAAATGAATGTATGAGGATCTGCCCAAGTAGCTGCTGCACAAATTGAATCTATGGGCAATCTAGATTGAAATGCTACCGAAGTAGCTACTGACCTGGTTGCATGACCTTTGGGTTTTGTTGGAAGATCTCTTTGTCGCAAGTGGTAGGTATGGAAAATGGTGTCCGATAACCATTTTGACAATGTCACTTTAGAAACTGGAAGGCCTTGTTTGTTGTTAGCAAATGAAAGGAACAACTGATCTGATTTTTTCATTTCTTTAGTTCTATGGAGACAGAAACGCAGTTGTCTATGCACATCCAACTGGTGTAACAATATTCTGCCTCGTTGGAATGATTAGGGAAAAAGACAGGAAGTTCAATGGATTGATTCAAATTGTGTTCTGAACAAACTTTAGGAAGAAAGGATGGGTTGGTTCTCAGAGAAACTCTGTCTTTGTGAAAAACTAGGTATGGAGGGTGAACACATAGTGCATGAAGTTCTGAAACACGTCTAGTAGAAGTAATAGCAACTAAGAAGAGAGTTTTCCAAGACAGAAATTTCAAGGAGCATGATGCTGCTGGCGCAAAGGGTGGCAGTATCAAGGAAGCCAGAACCAAATTGAGATTCCAAGGTGGAAGGGGCTCTTTCACTGGGGGTCTAAGTAGAGATGTACCTCTCATGAAAGCCTTACAGAGTTTGTGAGACATTATGCTGGAGCTAGAAACTCCCACATGAAAATTTGAAATGGCAGCTAGTTGTACTCTAACGGTTGCAGCTGCTGCACCAGAATGAAACAGTTCTACTAAGAAATCCAAAATCTCATGTACAGGAGCTGTAAAAGGATCTAAATTCCTAGATTCTGCCCAGTAAGAGAATATTTTCCATTTGCTAGCATAGACTTTCCTTGTATTTGTCTTATGGGAGGAAACAATAATATCATGCACTGCTGGGGAAATATTGGGAAGCCTGGCTAGGATTGGAAGCGGAGTAACCAAGCTGCCAGCTTGAGAGATTGGAGGGATTGGTGTAGTCCACCTGATTGATGAATCAAAAGGTCCGGTACTGGGTTCAGAATCCAAGGCTGGGCTAGAAGGTGGGGGTGAAGGAACGGAAACCAGATCTGTCAAGGCCAATAGGGGGCAATGAGGATCATTTTGCAACCCAATGATTTTGCTTTCTGACTGACTTTTGGAATTAGGGGAAAGGGGGGGGGGATGCATAAAGGAGTCCCTGAGGCCAATCGTGGACTAGAGTGTCCCTGGGTGTCTGACCTGAAGGAGGAACAAGGGAGACATAGCTGCTGCATTTGTTGTTGAGGGGAGAGGCAAAGAGATCACAGCAAGGTTGTCCCCATTTGCGGAAAATAAGATCTACAATTTCCTGTTTCAGAGACCACTCATGAGGCATGAGGATAGCCCTGCTGAGCCTGTCCACTATTACGTTGGATGTCCCAGGGATATGCACTGCTGTCAGAAAACGTTGGGAGGAAATCACCCATTGCCACAGTCTGAGAGCCTCTCGGTACAAGGGGAAAGACCTGGTTCTGCCCTGTTTGTTGATGTACCAAACCACTGAAATATTATCCATCTGTATTGCAATAGTCCCGGCAGGGAGAGAGTCTTGAAGAGCTTGCAACGCTAGAAGCACCACTCTCATCTCCAGGACGTTGATGTACAAGTGGTACTCGTGAGGTTGCCAAGTGCCTTGGACTGTCTTCCCTAGATAATGCCCCCCCACCCTATCAGGGAAGCATCTGTGGTCACTGTGGCGACCACATGGGATTCCATGAAAGGTCTGCCCTGAGTAACTAGTGGGGAGACCATCTATCAGGAAAGGTGTCTTTTGCAAGATTCCGTAATTAGCATCATGTGAGACATGGGTAATTCCTGGAAGGACCATTGTGTGAAAAGAAGCCACTGAAGGATTCTCATGTGAAAGCATGCTAAGGGAACTAGAAGAATGGCTGCTGCCATGGACCCTACAGCTTGAAGAACATATTTGACTTGAAGTCTTTTGCTCCTCAGGAGAAGTGACACCTGTTTTCGAATAATAGAAACTCTTTCCTGAGGCAATTTTACAATCACTTTTCTTGTGTTTAGCTCTGCTCCTATGTATGTAATAGACTGACAGGGCAACAAGGCAGATTTTTCGAAGTTTATTGTGATGCCTAGTTGAACACAGGATGTGATGGTGTAATCTCGTGCCTCTATAAGTTGTTGCCTGGTGGTAGCAGTGAGGAGCCAGTCATCCATATAAGGAAACACCTGGAATCCTAGACGTTTCAGGTGAGCGGTGACTACTGTGATGCATTTGGTGAACACCCTGGGGGCTGTGGTGAAACCAGAGGGCAGAGCTCTGAACTGGTAATGATTGGCCCCTAGCCAGAAGCGTACAAATCTCCTGGACCATCTGTCCATTTTTATATGATAGTACGCGTCCTGAAGATCTATGGAGCACATCCAATTGTCCTGACCCAGAAAGGGAAAAATGGACTGTAGTGTTACCATCCAGAACTTTTCTTTTTGTACAGATTTGTTTAACCTGCTAAGATCCAGAATTGGTCTCCAGTCCCCTGTCTTCTTGGGCACTAAAAAGAATCTTGAGTAAGTTCCGGATACTACTTGGTCTGCGGGGACTTCCTGGATGGCTCTTTTTTCTAGCAGTCTTGAAACTTTTGTGACTGTCTGATCCCTTAGATTGGGTGGAACATCTGGGATGGATTTTTTTGAAACAAAAGGGGGTTGATGAAAGGGAATCTTGTAACCTCCGGATATAATGACTAGTACCCATTTGTCCTTTGTAATATTTTGCCAGGCAATTGGGTACAATGAAAGACTTCCCCCGACTGCCTCCAGAGTTGACCAGTCGGGCATCCCTTCAGAGATGTTGATAGGGTTTGGAAGAGAACGTATCTATGTCACCCTGATTTTGCAGACCCCCCTCTGCCACGAGGGTGGCGTCTGCCATTGTTATTATTTCCCCCTCTGCCCCTGGGGGAAAATTCACCACGTGCAACAAGCAAGGGTCCCTGGGATTTTCTAAACCACATCTTTTCACCCTTCTGACCCTTTGGGTATGGTCTGGTAGGAGTGGAAAAATGGACTCTGACATCAGAGTGTCTTGCCTTTCTGCTGGCAGCTGGTAAGCATGTCTTTCACCTGAGACCCAAAGAGGGAGGAGCCATCAAAGGGGGTATTGGTGAAGGATGCTCTGAAAGGTTCCGCGAACTGACACAGCCATAGCCAGGAATGTTTCCTAAGAGCCACTCCTGTTCCTGCAGCTCTACTTGCTCCATCGGCTGCGTATGAAATAAGCCTCATGGAGGAGTTAACTATTTAATTAAGAGTCGCCAGCTGGGTAGCTACCTTGGCTGAAGATCCCTCAGCTGTTGGATCTTGTAGGGTATCTCCAAGCTCTTTTAGGAGATCCCTCTGAAGCCTAGTAAAATGGGAAAGATAGTTCAGGGACCAAAGGGAGAAGGTCGCTAATGAAAACATTCACTTCCCGTATCTGTCCATCGTACGAGCATCTTTATTTGGTGGATGGACAGATGAGGTTTCAGCTAACTCTCTCTTTGTGGCTGCTGCTACCACCATGCATCAACTGGGACACCTTTAGTCAAGAATTGTTTGTCTTGGGGAGCTGTGATGAATTTATTGGGTCTTCTTGGGACAGGTTCCATGGAATGGAAGCTGACCAAGCCTTTCGAGACACTACAGACATGAGGGGATCAAAAGGCAGAGACACCCAGGAGGTGGAAGGTTGGGAACCAAATGCGTCCTGGTATACAGACTCGTCCGCGAAGGGGGCTAGGGAAGTCCAGCTATGCCTCTGCCTGAGAATTTCAAGGATGTCCGAAAAGGAAACATCTTCAGAGGGGGACCTTGGGGACCCCTTCGATTCATCCAGGTCTGTATCTGAGGTGATAAACTCAGGTGAGTCTAGGTGCTTACTCTTACACTTTTTCTTCTGGGGAGCCTGCTCAGAATGCTCTGGGCAGGCTACAGAAGAAGAGGGTTCACCCAATGGGGTGTCCTGGGGCATAGGTTCCCTACGCTTTGGGGCTGAAGGAGGAGCAGAGGTCTCAACACAAGGAGGGCTCCAGCTCCAAATTGACAGGAATACCACCCTGCGCCGAAAGTGATGGCTCCGAAGCTGATGTGGGAGCCGATCTCAACTGAGCCGATGCTCCGAGAGGGGGAGCGGGGTCAGACAAGGGTCCAATGCCACTTCTCCCCTCGGAGCCGAGAGAGCTTTGGTGCCCAGACACCTTGATGGGTGGAAGAATCGAGGTAATCGGAGCTGATGTCGGAGCCAATGAGGATGTCATCGGAGCCAAAGGAACCACTATCGGACGTCGGCTCCAAACTAAGTATAGTCGGAGGAGGAATCAAAATCGAAGCGGATGGAGCTGAAGCTTGTTGAGGTGGGCTCGAAAGCATTTTAGCAAGGGTCTGTGACTTAAGCAACCTACTGACAACTCTCTCCACATCTCGATCCGATAACCTCAAGGATTGAGAGGAGTGGGAAGATGAGCGATGACTGGACTTGCTTTGAAGTAATGGTGACTGTGGCACCGAGCAAATCGGCTCCAAAGAAGGAGACCTAGCTCTTTTGTGGCTCCAAGATGGCTCTGAAGTAACAGTTGGAGCTGATGGAGGGGTAGTCTTGTCGGTGCCAGCTGGCACCAATACACTTGGTTTGTCAAGCTCATAGGTCGGTTTCGAACATGGAGCCGCCGGCTTGACTGGTTTCAAAGGTTTCACTGGCTGAGATGCTTTAGCCGGAGAATCCTGTTTTAATAATCCATGGAGGATAAGCTTGTTTTTCCACTCCTGCATGACCCTTGGACTAAAGGCATGACAAATACCACAAGAGTCCTGCAGGTGCAGAGCCCTCAGGCAATAAACACAACTAGTGTGCCCATCTGTCAGAGACATCTTCTGACAGCAAGAGTCACACTTTTTAAAACCAGAGGTTTTAACTTCCTTAGACATTTTAGTTAAAGTCAAACTACAATAGAAGAAAACTAAAAATTAATAAAGACCTTAAAGGAGAGCCTCTAACTTAAATGGCTGTCCTTAAGGGGGGGAGGAACTTTCTAAGTTAAACGAGTTCAGGGAATAACAGAAGGCCTAGCGACTAAGGGGCAATGGCCAACACAGCATAAAGTAGAACACAAGGACTAAGTAAGGGGGGGTTACAGTAAAAGAAACTTACAAACTACTACTAAAGAAAAAATATATCAAAATTTAAGCACAATATTTGAATTTAAAGGAGACAAAAAATTATACTAAGCCTGAGCCAGTATTGATCGCAACTGCGCAGCTAAAGCAGCAAATGAGAACTGGGTAGCTGGAGCTGGGCATTCTGAGATAAGGGGTAGCCTCAAGCCAGTAGTAAGTGGCCAAGTCAGAGCCAAGGATCGGCCCCAAACCCATCCAGCAAGAATGAAGGCGAGCTTGGACAACTTAACATCCACATTTTCCCTCCTGTTTGACCCTGGGGATAGGGTCTAGAAGGAAGGGAGAAATGGACTCTGACAGCAGATAAGATTTTCCCTTCCTGCTCGCACCTGGTCAAAGTCTCTTTTACCTGTGGTCCAAAAAGAGTTGAACCATCAAAGGGGATGTTGGTAAAGGAAGACTTAAAGGATTCCGTGAAGTTACATAGACGCATCGAGGAATGTCTCCTAAGAGAAATTCCTGCTGCGGCTGCCCTGCTCACTCCGTCAGCTGCATAGGACATCAGCTTCATGGAGGAGTTAGCTACAGATGTAAGGGTGGAGAGCTGCGCAGATACCTTGCCCATGGATCCCAAAGCTACTGAACCCCAGGGTGTCTCCCAACTCCTTTAGGAGATCCCTTTGAAGTCTAGTAAAATGGGACAGGTAATTCAGTGATCATAAGGTAAATGCCTCTGAAGAGAAGGTACACTTTCCATACCTATCCATTGTCCTGGACTCTTTATTAGGAGGATGGATATTAGAAGATGTCTCGGACAACTCCTTTTTTGCGGCCGCTGCTACCACTATAGCATCCACAGGAACTCCCTTGGAAAGAAAGGACTTATCTTCTGGAGCAGTCATAAATTTGTCTGGCCTCCTCAGAATAGGCTCCACTGTGTCTGGGGAGTTCCAGGCTTTCCGGGATATGACCCCCAAGGCAGTGTCACCCAGGAGGAAGAAGGTCGGTAACCAAAGGCCTCAAGGTACACTGATTCATCCTCAGTAGGGTTAGAGGTCTAAGGATTTCAAGGATGTCAGCAAAAGAGACATCCTCAGAGGGGGATCTAGGGGACTATTCTGACTCATCCAAATCAGTGTCTGACATGACAGACTCAGGAGAGTCAATGAGCTTCTTCTAACAAAGTCTCTTCCAAGGGAGCTCTCCAGTGGGATAATCTGGGGAGGTCTGAGAAGAGGGGACACTTCCAATGGGGGCTGCTTGAGTCTCTGGTTCCCTATGCTGAAGCGGTGGAGAAGAGGTTGAGGCCAACTGCTGGTGGGACATCGGGTCCAAAGGCAGGGCTTTGGCACTAGACAAAGCTTTCTCTATTGCTTCAAAGGCCTTTCCACTCCACTCCAAAGACGACCTCCACTCAGAGGAGACCGAACGTCGGCTCTAAGCAGGAGGGACAGATTCCAAAGCAGATGTGGGAACCGAGATCAGTTGAGGCGAAGCACCGAGAGGGAGAGTCGGTTCCGAAGAAAAGAACTGGGTGACTATCCCTCTCGGAGTTGACTCGAGAGAGTCGGCTCCCACATCCCTCTGCTCCACACTGAGCCACTGAGGATAGAGTTATCAGTTTTGAGGAAGCAGGAAGAATTCTCAGAACCGAAGGATCCAACACAGAAGGACCCGAAATGTTCGACTCCAAGAGTGAAGCAGTCGGAGAAGCAGTAGTCTGGAGATGGGATCCAGAAAGGCGGTGTTCCTTATGTTCTCTATCTTTGTCTTTGGACATGCTGACAAGAAAACAAGGCTAACAACAATAACAATAATAACAATACTAACTATAACCAACAGGCAAAGGTATGAAGAGAAGACAACCTTTTTTTTTTTTTTTTAAAGGGAAGAAGGACTAGCACTTAGAGAGGAAAGGCCCTCTAATTTATATGAACAACTACAGCCCTCTAATGAAAATGGGCCGTAAAATCCTAAAAAAGCAGAATAGGGGATCAAGCACTCACAACAATTACACAGGTAATAGATAACAACTATTAAGGTAGAAATATGAAGAAAATAGATGAAAAATATCAAGATTTATCAAAAAATTTTCTACTTAGCCAACGAGCCAGTAAGGAGATAACCTCGAAGCTTTTGCGGCAAATGAGATCTGGGGAATTGCCGTGAAGCACCATGGGATAGGGGTTAGCCTCGAGCCAGTAAAAGCTCTCGAGCTTTAGTATCAGATGAGTCGAAGCCAAGAATCAGCTCCGAACCCATCCAGCAAGAATTACGGCGAAATAGGACTACATAACATCATAACTTTCTGCGAACATCCAATAAATGTAATATGTATTCACCCTTGTTTGCAAAATTTGGAAAGAATGCTGGTAAATTAATGGATGGGTTGATATTACATTCTGACACCACCTTGGGAAGGAAAGAGCTATTAGTTCGTAGCGTCACTCTATCCTTGTGGAAGATCAAGCTTGGAGGTTTTGAAGACAAGGCCTGAATCTCTGAAATTTGTCTAGCACAGGTAATAGCTACCAGAAGAACAGTTTTCCAAGTAAGGTACTTGTTGATCTCCTATCTAGGACACAATAGACGAGTCTTCGTGGGTTCTGTTCAAGCAGCTTTATTTTATACAAACTCATCATTATAGAAGATTGCAGACTTTAACTTCAGTTCATAATCTATGTATTTTGCACATGCAGAAGTGACTCAATCTCTGCCATCAACTAATGGATGCATAGGGGGGTCATCAGCATTCTTGTGAATTTTGGGGCTGCCAAAAGAAAATTGGTATTCTGGGAAAGTTATATTCAAATAATTATATAAGTCTAAATTTATTCGTCTTTCTAAAAATATATAATTTATTTATCCATATATTTTCCTGTAGGCACTATTTAATTCATTAAGTGACATTTCAATATGTGTATCAGTATTTAAAATGCTATTTAATTTATCATTATACATATCCTGACTCATGATCACCGCTCCACCCCCTTTAAAAGGCTTCATGATTCTTATCAGGGGTGGCCTGTGCTATTGGACTGCCGGACTGCAGCCCTCCCAGCTGTAAAAAATAAAAAAAAGAAAGAAAATAAAGATAAAAAATAAAAATAAAAAAATTGCGGACTTTCGCGCATGCGCACTAGTCCAGACTGCTGTGCATGCGCACTAGTCCGGACTGCTGCTGAGACAGTCTGGAGCATACGCGGACAGTCTCAGCAGCAGTCCAGATTAGGAAACACTTAACAACAGACATCCCAGAAGTCTATGCAGTTGTAACTGCATAGACTGTCGCAGGAAATGGAGCCAACTCGGACTGCAACGTCGTCGGCAGGCAGACTGGAGTCTCGTCGGGGAAATCTCGCGTGGTGGATGCACGCGAAGGGATCGTGAGGTCGCAGGCATGGATTTAATGGCGCAAAGGGATCATGAGGTCGCAGGCATGGATTTAGTGGCACGAAGGGATCGTGGGCATGGATTGAAGGGATCGCTTCAGGTAAGGGTGTGTGTGTGTGTGTGTGTGTGTGTGTGTGTGTGTGTGAAAATGCCCCAGTTGCTATATACTGGTGGCTAGAACAAACTCATGGTGGTGTGGTAGGGAATACCTCAGGCTTGAACCCTGTATGCAGTTGTTAAGGACCTGAATTCCCTACCCACCACCATTTGTAAAAAAATTGCAGATTTTTGCCTCATAGTTGATCTGATCTGTTCCTCATAACATCTGTGGTTTCTAAATGCTGCAATGCTTGATATTTGATGGTGCAGTGGTAGCATTGTTGTCTCACAGCTGCAGGTCCTCAGGTTTGATTCTTGGCTGGGGTGCCTTCTGTGTGGGGTCTGCATCTTCTCTGTGTGTTTGCAGATTTTTGCCTCATATTTGATCTGATCTGTTCCTCATAATATCTGTGGTTTCTAAATGTTGCAATGCTTGATATTTGATGGTGCAGTGGTAGCATTGTTGTCTCACAGCTGCAGATTCTCAGGTTTGATTCTTGGCTGGGGTGCCTTCTGTGTGGGGTCTGCATCTACTCCATGTGTTTGTGTGGGTTTGCTTTTGTGTCCTCCCATGTTACAAAGACATGCCTGCATTATTTCTTCCTGGGCCTCTGCTGAAAATTGTTTTTTTGTTCCAAGTCAGACTGTCCTGATTAACAAATGTTAAATAAAATTGACAGGCACTTGAATTTCAGACTTCAGGTTTCTGAATGTTTACTTCCTTACATATTTGATGGTGCAGTGGTAGCATTGTTGCCTCACAGCTATAGGAGCTCTGGTTTGATTCTTGGCTGGGGTGCCTTCTGTGTGGAGTCTGCATCTCATCCCTGTGTTTGTGTGGATTTTCTCTAGTGTCCTGCCATTTTACAAAGACATGTGTCTGCAGTATTTCTCCCTGGGCCTCTGCTGAAAATTGTTTTTGTTCCGTCAGAAGTAAAATTGACAGGCATTTGAATTTCAGACTTCATATTCTTCAGAAAATACATAGTAACGCTACCTTTTATTCTAGCAATTTTCTAAGTTTATAAGATGAATATTTGAAATTTGTCCTTATTTTTGGGACTGTATTACCCCATTATTGGCTTTGTCCAGGTTTTTTGTGCTAAGGTTGACAGCTATGGCAAGAACTGAATTCACTGAATATGTTTGAGGGCTGTATTCCCTCATTACTGGGTTTGTCCAGGTGTTTTGTGCTAACAGGTTGACAGCTATGGTGAGAACTGACTTCATTAAATGATAGCCATTTAAGTTTCAGTCTTCCTCTCTTTCACAAAGCAGCTGATTTGGCGTAGTGGTATGTTGCTCTGACTGTTTTGCACAGGGACCTTGGCAGTAAATTGTATGGTGGTAACACAGCATTTTTCTTTCACAAAGCAGCTGATTTGGCGTAGTGGTATGTTGCTCTGACTGTTTTGCACAGGGACCTTGGCAGTAAAATGTATGGTGGTAACACAGCATTTTATTCTAGCAACTTTCCAAGATTATACAAGCAATGCTTAATGTGTCCCTGGTTTTTGGGCTTTTGACCCCCCCCCCAATAAATTTGGCTTTTTCCAGATTTCTTGTGCTGCGAAGTTGAGATGCAGCTGAATATTGAGTAGATTTTACAAGGAGCTGAGAGCTGCAGGGGAAGAGAAGTTTAGTGCTGCTTATGCTAAGTCAGCTTGCATTGTTAATAGCACAGCAGGTTGTGTGCTTGCTTTTGATGCAGAAGGTTGTTGGTTCTACTCCCACAAGGGGTGGATGCTGCCGTACTGAAAAAGTTAGGATACTATGAGCCTGTTATCAGTTTGCCATCCATTTCCTATTGCAATATTACTAGCTTATCATACTTCTTCAGAGATTGTGCATATTTACTGATAATGGTGGACTGTAGAATTGTGCATATTTACTGATAATGGTGGACTGTAGAATTGTGCATATTTACTGATAATGGTGGACTGTAAAAGTTTGAGTAGACTTTTATAATGGAATTGTTCTGAACTGGGCAGTTTTGTCATTATGGGTGCATGCATTTTGTTTCATTGTTTACTGGAAAGATGTTCTGAATTGGGCAGTTTTGTCATTATTGGTGCATGCGTTTTGTTTCATAGTTTACTGGAAAAAAGTTCAAAACAATAGGAAGGTGTATCAAAGACCACATGTATGTTTCATATGCAAGGGGCCTATGATTTGAAAACAGCCCAGAATTAATCTTTATCTGCCACTGGTAAAACGTATTTTCTTTGAATGTGGGTTTCAATGCTGTTTCAATGAATGTGAGTTTCAAGGGCAGAGAAGTTTTAATGCTAAGTTTGTTTAGCAGCTGTCTTAGTGTTTGTGCTGTAAAATGCAAAATAAAACTTTCAAATGAAGTCCAAATCATCATAGAAGTAAATCAGTATGCACATTAGTATTTATGGTAACTGGAGTGAAATAGCCAAGTAATGGATCATTGGAATGGCTGCAGGGGGAGGCTCCATTCGACCATGATTTTGTGAGGGGGAAGGGCAGCAAACTTAAAGACAACCCCAGCTGAACTATACCTCCCAACTGTCCAGATTTTCAAAGAATGAATAGATTTTTGCTTCTTATTTTTGGTTTGTTCCTCATAAAATTTGTTGTTTTCTGGCAAATCATTTAGGAATTAAGTCACTAAATAATGACACACTGAGTTTCACACTTCATAACCTTCAGAAAAATGCATGCTAAAGTAAGACCTGTTGT
Organism: Protopterus annectens; assembly: GCF_019279795.1. Classification (NCBI taxonomy): domain Eukaryota; kingdom Metazoa; phylum Chordata; order Ceratodontiformes; family Protopteridae; genus Protopterus; species Protopterus annectens. The sequence continues at coordinate 961,584,066 of NC_056746.1, forward strand.
TCTATCAACTGTCTCAGTTTATACAAGAGCAATTTTTAGTACTGTTTATATGTTCCCCCAATATATTTGGCCTTGTCCAGATTTATTGTATTAACAAGTTGAGTGGTACATGCAAATACATTGCTTTATAGAATTAGGCATAGCCAAACCTCTCAACTGTCCCTGATTTTAGCTCAAAATGTTGCTCTTCCCCCTAATAATCCCTCCGCAAAATAGCAATTTTGGAAAAAAACGTGGAGGGTTTACAATTAAGAAATGACTGTAATAATCAGAGTTATAGATTACTTTTATTTCAGAAATGCATGTAGATTCTTTTATTTTGTCAGCTGATCAAGTTAGCTGTACTAATATTAAAGTGTCCCTTCTTTGACAGGTTCCCAGCTGTATTGTGTGGTTATTTTATATTTTTACATCACATTTTTGGTCCATTTTTCATAAAATTGTGGTTTTTTTGGCAAATTAGTGACAAATCATTAAAGACTGAAGTTAGAAAATAATGACAAACATTTGAGTTTCAGATTTCATACCCTTCAGAAAATTCATACTAATGCAAGACCTATTGTATTATCTTTCTAAGTTTATAAGAGCAATATTTAAAAATTGTCCTTATTTTTGAGCCTTTGTCCCACTTCTTTGTATGGCTTTGTCCAGATTTCTTGCTCTGAGGTTGAGAGGTATGACAAATGTGTCAGGGCCATCACAGTCAGCCAGAGACATTTCAAATTGTGACATACTTGTTGCACCCCACTCCCCCATGTAGTGACTCTGGATGTGTCGAAGCAAGGCAAGGAGTAATTATGCAGTGTAAATGTGCAGGGTATCCCCCCCCATCCAAGGCAGACACAAGTACTAGAATGGCTTTTCATCTTTTCTTGATTTTTGCAGAATGGTCTGGTTTCTGTCATATTTTTTGTACTGTTGATTTATGCTTATTACTCAAAGTGCCTGTTGCTCTGTGTTTAAGTAGCAATACTTTAATGACCATCAGGTAAGCTTGGCTGAGATCGTAAGATGCAAGTAAGCTTTAATAAGCATCCTGTTAAAGAACTGCCAACATTGAAAACCTTTCCGTTGTTGCCATGTAGAGAATACTTAACTAGATAATGTATAAGCCTTGGGTATTGAAATGCATATGACAGTATTTGTAATAAAGGACAGGATTACATTATTTTAAGAAGCTCATTACACTTGGAGACTTCCAGTCATCTCTGCAGGCTTTACCCATAAACTAAACAGAATGCCAATCGTGTGGTCCATAACCTGTACAGTAATCCTTTTAAGCACTGTATCTTGAGCTTATTTCTTGTTTGCTTTTCATTTTTTACTTTGATCATGTTTTCCCCATGAAACAAGTAGATAGTTGTCAGGCAGCAGGTCTTTTTTTGGATAAGAAACATTTTTACAAGTGGGGGCATCAGAGATTTCTACTTTCAGCATGTTACTTGGTACTTTAATAAAGTTGAATATACATTTTAATTAGAACTGCAGTGCAAGAAGTGGTTTGAGTAGAGTGCTGCTTGTTTTTCTTATACTTGATTTTGACTGGCATTCCATTAATGTATTCAAAAAGTAATTTATTTTTTCATGCCTCACAACCTTTTTGTTTCCATCTAGATATTAAGTAAGCTGTCATGCAGCCAATGCATTGAAATATTTTTATTCTTCTACACTTCATTTTGTCTTGCTTGGACTCTCATAATGATGGTTTGGCACCCAGGGCAGTGCATTTAGTTAGTTTTTGTGGTTTTGAGCATAGCTCCTCCCCTTTCTAGTTGGCCACACCCCTTCCCATTGACCCCACCCATTCAGCTGTCTCCTGCAGCCCCTCTTTGATTTGAAGTCACCAGCCGCCACTGATTCTTATTTTCTCATTTTTTAATGTATTCAAAATACTTTGTTCATTTTCATCTAAGTTCAAAATATATTTTCCTTTTATATTTGTACTATGTAGGCACTTTAACTCGTGTTCACAAATCTTTTCATAAATAATTAATCTAGGATGTAAAGGGGGATTATATATGCTGCTTATACTATACTTACTTCTCTCATTATCTATATTATTCTGATATAATAGAATACAATTAATTTTCTTAAAAACATTTTAATATCTATCATTGTGCTGGTAAAATCAAAAGGCTTAGATGGAACAAATTTTGTTCCTTAAGCTAATAAGTCTGCTACATGTTCATCTATGTGTGCATCTGAAAAATTATATACTTTAAAATCTCCTCTAGTATTCACAATAATATGTTCACCATGTTCACACATTATATAAGCATTATTTACAGGCTGTTGCATATTATACATTGCACATGAATTCACACTGGGAACAAGGCCATTATTTAAGTCCTCCATTGTTTGTTTTTTGGCCTGGCCCCTGGAAACCCACTGCTTGGTTAACCATATGCTGGGGGTTAGTTTTATTTTTTATTCTCTCTGATCTTCTTAACTCAGGGAATTCTTGATAATGTAAACAATTAGGCTGTTGTATAATCTCCCTTGAGTCAGTGAATTCATTATTTGTATTGTCACCAATGTTAGTTTGCCTGTTTCTTCGTTGCCCACCTGGGGGCTTAGGATATGCTATGCCATTAGCATATTGATTTAAGTCTCTTTCTAGCTTCTGCATTTTACCAGCTTGCAGTTTAGCTATTTGTTGATCTATACTGTTGTAAATGCATAGCATTTCATACTTGATGTTTTCATAGGATATATCTTCTCTTATATCCCTATCTTGTACAGCCAATTCATTCATAAGCACTTCTATGTCTTTTTGATTATGTTTAATCATAATATCTAAAAATTCTTTACCACTTCTATCAAACAATTGCATTAAATCCATGTGCAGAGGCGAGTTGTTAACTAAACCTGTAGGGTAGCGCCAAAACCGCAAACCCTTAGGAATGATGTTCTGCTTATTACACTCTTTTAAATATGCATTCTCCAATTGTAATTTTCTACATTTTGCTAGCTTGCTGTTGAAATCATTCAGTTTTTGGTCAATAAAATGGGTACCTTGCACTTGTCCACCAGAAAACGCGAACACTGATCCCAGCCATTCATTCAAAACAGGTACTTCCCTTCTGTGAATGGAATTACTAGCATGGTTATGTCCCATACTGTGTGTGCATGCTCCTTAATGTCTGTGGACATCCCTTTGAGCGCGCTGGTCGGGTCCAAAATTAGACTTGTAGGATGGGGGGTTATTATTCCCTAAGCAAAGAGGTGTAACATTAAAATCCATTGCAGCACTCTCTCTCTGAGCATATTTACAAGTCCATTAACAGGAATTTGTTCATGAGCTTTCATACGCTCATATAGGCAGTCCAGTCATTGTGCTAACTGCATTATCAAGGCAGTTAATTTCCCAATCATCCCTTCGGTCCTTCCATCTTCCTCATTCAGCTGTATAGATACATCAAGCTCGTTACCCAAAGACATATGGATGAAAAATTCACAAAAAAACAACTGCTGAATAACGAAAAGCAAACGAACCAGAATCCAAAAGCTGAATGATAAAATCCGTAATTTATGAAGAAAAACACACTTTATTCACATCAAATAAATGCTCTGTTAGCGCTTTCATTTAAGACTGTTAAACTTCTTCAGAGAGTTTAAAATGCATTACATCACATGCTTTTATACAAATACTAATTAATTAATTGGACCCTTAACAGATTAATCAATTAAAACTACTTTTATGCTTGCTATTATTATGCTATTATAAATGCCTTAAGAATTGAATGCATACATTAATCAAATAGATGTAATAAAATCCTTCCATATGGTGTGCTTATGAATGAATATATTAAATTTGAAAACTTTGATATATTAAAATGTTCAAAATATATGATTATGTTAAAAGACAGTATAGCATATATGAAATAAAAAATAGTACATATAAGAAATATTTTGCTTGATAAAATGTATATAAATTGGCAAATAAATAAATAAATACATTAAAATCTAGGTTTAAATACATAAACTATGTACATGAAATATATATATATATATATATATATATATATATATATATATATATATATATATAGGTATATACGTTGTTGCGTACAATCTTAGTACAGCAAAGATAACCCAATTTTCTTTCTTTCTAATGCTTTCAATTTTAATACTGGGGCTATAGAGCTGTGCTCATTAATTCCAGGCCAATAGTCAGCTTGTGTTCCTATTTGCCATTTTAGTTCTTTGAATTCTAAATGTATGCCCCATCCTAGATTAATTACTTATGAAAAGATTTGTGAACACGAGTTAAAGTGTCTACATAGTACAAAGATAAAAAGAAAATATATTTCGAACTTAGATGAAAATGAACAATGTATTTTGAATACATTAAAAAATGAGAAAGTAGGAATCATGAAGTCTGATAAAGGGGGTGGAGCGGTGATCATGAGTCAGGATATGTATAATGATAAATTAAATAACATTTTAAATACTGATACATATATTGACGTGTCACTTAATGAATTAAATGTTGCCTACAGGAAAATATATGGACAAATAAATGATATTTTTTAGAAAGACGAATAACTTTAGACTTATATAATTATTTGAATATAACTTCCCCCAGAATACCAGTTTTTTGGTAGCCCCAATATTCACAAGAATGCTGATGACCGCCCTATGCGTCCATTAGTTGATGGCAGAGATTCAATCACTTATGCATATGCAAAATATATAGATTATGAACTGAAAAGCATTCTAGGAAAAGAAATACAGATTTACAAAGATTCCTGGACGTTTTTGGAACACATGAATGAAGTACAAGTTGATCATAATGACATCTTAGTTACTATAGATATATGCGATCTTTATACTGTTATCCCACAAACTACAGCGCTTGAATGGGTCAATGAAATGCTTATATATCACCATGTAACACATGATTTAGTATATTTGATAATGGAACTTTTAGAAATATTATTAAGTAACAATTTTATTACTTTTAATAAGAAATAGTTTTTACAGAAAAAAGGCATTGCTATGGGGTCACCATGTGGGGGAGCGTATGCTAATTTAGTAATGGCTTTCTGGGAAAGGAATTTTGCATTCAACACTAAATACAACACATTTTTGAAATCATACCATAGATTCCAGGATGATATTAGCATCATCTGGAAGGGCACACTAGAAATGTTGAATGAGTTTCATATATATATATATATATATATATATATATATATAAGTAACACTGCTGATTTTTTTAAATATACATGGGGCATTAATGTAGAATACATGAATTACATGAATGTTCATCTTGTGAAAGACAGAATTAATCAAGCTTATACAGCAATTATATATAGAAAGGAATCTTATTCAAACTTTTACATTATAGCAGTTCACATCCGGAGCACCAGAAAAAAATCAGTTGTCAAAGGGCAACTGGTTAGGGCAGCCTGGATGGTGACAAACAGACAAATTCAAAGAAGAATGCAATTGTTTGTGCATTATGTTTCTCAGTAGAGATTATTCAGAAGTATTGATTGCTACATTAATACATGAAGTAACCATTAAGAGAATCAATGGACATTTTAAACCCATTTTAGATAAAAAGAAAATGGTTCAAGATTCCATCAGTCCATTTAATAGGTGTAGTGAACCCAAATAATGAAGAAATCAGTGTATCAGTAAAACAAAATTAATTTTCTAAAGCTTTAGTGCTAACTTATTCTCAAGATCAAGATCACAACATAATAAGGGATATAACAGTAAATAATTGGACCATTTTATTAGAAGATCCCTCTTTTAAGAATCACATCAATGAGAAACCTAGAACAGTTTACAGAAAAGGGAAACATTTTAAAGAAATGTTAATGCAAACAAACCATTTGCCTATTCATGGACATATAGGTATGTCAAAATGTGGCACATGTCATTGGTGCCATAAAATAAAAATAGGTAAACATTTTTACCTTAGAAAGAGACAGTTTTATTTACATAGTAAATACAATTGCAAACCCAAAGCTGTTATTTTCTTAGCCACATGTAATTCATGCCCAATGTTCTATATTGGGAAAACTGAGAGACAGTTATCCCAAAGAATATACAAGCATGAATATGCTATTAAGAAAAATAAATTGAACGCCGCTTTGCCTAAGCATATTAGTGAACATAATGATCACCAATTTTCTTTCATGGCTATCGATCATGTAGAAATGGATGATAAGAAACCCTGGGGCGTACATTTAGAATTCAAAGAACTAAAATGGCAAATAGGAACACAAGCTGACCATTGGCCTGGAATTAATGAGCGCAGCTCCATAGCCCCAGTATTAAAACTGAAAGCAATAGAAAGAAAGAAAATTGGTCGATCTTTGTTGTACTAAGATTGTATGCAACAACTTATATAATTTTTATAACATTTTAAATACTGATACATGTTGCCTACAGGAAAATATATGGACAAATAAATGATATTTTTTTAGAAAGACGAATAACTTTAGACTTATATAATTATTTGAATATAACTTCCCCCAGAATACCAGTTTTTTGGTAGCCCCAATATTCACAAGAATGCTGATGACCGCCCTATGCGTCCATTAGTTGATGGCAGAGATTCAATCACTTATGCATATGCAAAATACATAGATTATGAACTGAAAAGCATTCTAGGAAAAGAAATACAGATTTGCAAAGATTCCTGGACGTTTTTGGAACACATGAATGAAGTACAAGTTGATCATAATGACATCTTAGTTACTATAGATATATGCGATCTTTATACTGTTATCCCACAAACTACAGAGCTTGAATGGGTCAATGAAATGCTTATATATCACCATGTAACACATCATTTAGTATATTTGATAATGGAACTTTTAGAAATATTATTAAGTAACAATTTTATTACTTTTAATAAGAAATAGTTTTTACAGAAAAAAAGGCATTGCTATGGGGTCACCATGTGGGGGTGCGTATGCTAATTTAATAATGGCTTTCTGGGAAAGGAATTTTGTATTCAACACTAAATACAACACATTTTTGAAATCATACCATAGATTCCAAGATGATATTAGCATCATCTGGAAGGGCACACTAGAAATGTTGAATGAATTTCTTATATATATAAATAACACTACTGATTTTTTTTAAATATACATGGGACATTAATGTAGAATACATGAATTACATGAATGTTCATCTTGTAAAAGACAGAATTAATCAAGTTTATACAGCAATTATATATAGAAAGGAATCTTATTCAAACTTTTACATTATAGCAGTTCACATCCGGAGCACCAGAGAAAAATCAGTTGTCAAAGGGCAACTGGTTAGGGCAGCCTGGATGGTGACAAACAGACAAATTCAAAGAAGAATGCATTTTTTTGTGCATTATGTTTCTCAGTAGAGATTATCCAGAAGTATTGATTGATACATTAATACATGAAGTAACCATTAAGAGAATCAATGGACATTTTAAACCCATTTTAGATAAAAAGAAAATGGTTCAAGATTCCATCAGTCCATTTAATAGGTGTAGTGAACCCAAATAATGAAGAAATCAGTGTATCAGTAAAACAAAATTAATTTTCTAAAGCTTTAGTGCTTACTTATTCTCAAGATCAAGATCACAACATAATAAGGGATATAATAGTAAATAATTGGACCATTTTACTAGAAGATCACATCAATGAGAAACCTAGAATAGTTTACAGAAAAGGGAAACGTTTTAAAGAAATTTTAATACAAACAAACCATTTCCTTATTCATGGAAATATAGGTATGTCAAAATGTGGCGCATGTCATTGGTGCCATAAAATAAAAATAGGTGAACATTTTTACCTTAGAAAGAGACAGTTTTATTTACATAGTAAATCCAATTGCAAACCCAAAGCTGTTATTTACTTAGCCACATGTAATTCATGCCCAATGTTCTATATTGGGAAAACTGAGAGACAGTTATCCCAAAGAATATACGAGCATGAATATGCTATTAAGAAAAATAAATTGAACGTCGCTTTGGCTAAACATACTAGTGAACATAATGATCATCAATTTTTTTTCATGGCTATCGATCATGTAGAAATGGATGATAAGAAACCCTGGGGCGTACATTTAGAATTCAAAGAACTAAAATGGCAAATAGGAACACAAGCTGACCATTGGCCTGGAATTAATGAGCGCAGCTCCATAGCCCCAGTATTAAAACTGAAAGCAATAGAAAGAAAGAAAATTGGTCGATCTTTGTTGTACTAAGATTGTATGCAACAACTTATATACTTATATATATATATTTTATGTGCATAGTTTATGTATTTAAACATAGATTTTAATGTATTTATTTGCCTATGTATATACATTTTATATAGTATCAAGCAAAATATTTCTTATATATACTATATTTTATTTCATATATGCTACACTGTCTTTTAACATAATCATATATTTTGAACATTTTAATATATCAAAGTTTTCAAATTTAATATATTCATTCATAAGCACACCATATGGAAGGATTTTATTACATCTATTTGATTAATGTATGCATTCAATTCTTAAGGCATTTATAATAGCATAATAATAGCAAGCATAAAAGTAGCTTTAATTGATTAATCTGTTAAGGGTCCAATGAATTAATTGGTATTTGTATAAAAGGATGTGATGTAATACATTTTAAACTGTCTGAAGAAGTTTAACATAGTCTTAAATGAAAGCGCTAATGGAGCTTTTATTTTATATGAATAAAGTGTGTTTTTCATCATAAATTACGGATTTTATCATTCAACTTTTGGATTCTGGTTTGTTTGCTTTTCGTTATTCAGCAGTTGTTTTTTTGTGAATTTTTCTTCAATAATTGAGCTTTGATAGTTTTATTGTTCTTAGGTGTAGGCTTCAATAAACTAGAAGTAATGGGTAGAGTAGTTCTAGTTTGCCTGGAAAGTAGTCTTTAAGCAGGTGAGCCAAGAATATCATCATGGGGTATGTTTCTGAGATTAAGCAAATTCAAGAACACATCAGTATTGTCACACTTAGACCTTTCAAGTAACTGATTTGCACTTTGCATTGCATGTTCAGCTAGACCTTTGGACTCATGATATGCAGGACTACTAGTGACATGTACAAAGTCCCATTATTTAGCAAATTTCTGAAATAACTGGCTAGTCAATTGAGTACCATTATCAGGAAAAGTTTATATGGACTACCATAAACTAAGAAAGGACGTTTCAACTTAGTAATAACAGCAGTGGATGTTAGGTTAGGTAATAGATCAATCTCAAACCAGTTTGAGTAAGAGTCTACCAAAACCAAGTAGTGTTGATTGTTCCACTCAAAGATATCAGTTGATACAGTAGACTAACATAGTTCAGGAAATGGACAAGGCTGAAGGGGTTCTCTTTGCAAATATGATCTAGTACTATTGAATACTGAACATGAAGAAAGTACTTTATCAATGTCTTTCGGTAATGAAGGCCAAAATACTAATTCTCTTGCTCTTCTCTTAGTGGATACAGATCCTGGGTAACCACAATGCAAAATCTGGATATATTCTTGTTGTAAGGAAGCTGGAACAATAATTTTAGGACCTTTGAAAATAATGCAATCTTCCATCAACAATTCATCTCTGTAAGGAAAATAGGTTTGCACTTCAGGTGGTATACTAGATTGCTTTGATGGAAATCTAACATTAATGTAGTGATTGAGCTTCTGCAAAATTGGATCAGTCTGAGTGTGATCTCTTAACTCATCAAGTCTAGGGGTGGAAAAATTATGCACTGACAGCAAATCAAAGTCAAAGTTCTCTGCATCAAGCTTTTCTGTAGTATTTCTGAGTGATCTGGATAATGTATCAGTTAGATAAAGCAATTTGCCTTAGATCATTTTGAAACTGCACTTTTGCAATTTGAACATCATTCTTTGCAATCTCGCTGGAGCAGAATGCATAGGCTTCTTTAGAATAGTAACTAGAAGTTGATGATCAGTCTCGATCTAACTAGCTTGACCATAAATATAATCATGAAACTTGAAACATGCAAATACTATTGCCAAAAGCTCCTTCTCAATTTGAGCATACTGCATCTGAATTTGGGTTAGCATTTTAGGTTTTATAAGCTATTGGTCTACCCTCTTGAAGTATAACTGCACCAAGACCAAATTTTAAAGCATCACAAGAAAGAGTTACTGGTTTGTTCACATCATAGTATCTTATTGTAGGTGGGGTGGCAATTTTCTGCTTGAGGTTTTCAAATACCTTTGCGTGTTAGCGCTCTTAAAGGTGCTGTCATCTCACTAAAGTCTGGTGCAAACTTGCCTAAATAGTTGACCATGCCTAAGAAATGCTGTAGAGCTTTTACATTATCTGGTACTGACATCTCTAAAATAGCTGCCTGCTTGGTCAGGTCCGCTCTCAAACCTGTACTTGTAAACAAGTGGCTACATAGGTAACTTCTGGAAGTCTGAATTTGCACTTCAGAGGATTGAGCTTCAAGTTTACTTCACGTGCTCTGCCTACAACTTTCTTGAGGTTTCTGTCTTGCTCTGCTTCACCATTGCCTCCAACCAATAAATCATCTGCTATTATGGCACAAGGATAACCTGAAAAAAGTTTCTCCACTGCACACTGGAAAACTTCACTTGCAGAAAATATTCCAAATGGCATCCTTAGGAATCTGTATCTGCCAAACGGAGTACCAAAAGTAGTTAAAAATGAGGATTTACGATCAAGCATCACTTGCCAAAATGAACTCTTTGTATCCAAGACAGAAAATACAGTAGCATTCGGGATTACAGCTGAATCTTCTTCGACCATGTGCCTTGGATGATACTGTCTATTTAATGCTTTGTTCAGATCTCTTGGGTCAATACATATTCTGATTTCATCTGAGCCATTTTTGGGAGCAGCTACCATACACCCTTTCACTTGGTTCTGTGACTAGACAAATCACACCTTGCTGCACTATTCCAACTGAGCTGTAACTTTATCTTGCATAACTATCGGAACTCTTCTGGCTGGTCTGACTACTGGAATGACATCTTGGTCTAACTTCATGGAATAAACAACTGGAATTTTGCCCAACTTGTCATCGAAAACGTCAGCATACTCTGAGAAAATGGCTTCAGAAAAACTAGAACTCAGAAATGCACTTATGTGATGGACTTCTTTAGCAAAAGAAAGCAGATTCATTCTTAAACAATCTTTGAGACCCAATAAAGATTGCACTGGTCTTCTGACTACATAGAAGTTTAACAGTTCTCAGCCAAATAACATGAAAGCATCACTGAACCTTCGGCTTGAATTTCTTCACCTCCATAAGCAACAAGTCTCGCACTACTGGCCACAATGAGTTGTTCGATAGTTCTCACTTTAGCAAATGTTTGTTGATATAACATTACACTTTGAACCAGTGTCCACTTTGAGCTCTGTGGATTTTCCATTTATCTGGACAGTACAAAACACTTCACTTCTTGTCATTAAATGCACTGCATCAACTCTTTCACAAAGCATTGATACACCATCTACATAGAAAGCTGACTGCTTGGGCTCTACTTGATCAACTTGCTTTTTTGTGCGACCCTTCTTTACAACTGTATGAGGCTTACTTGATTTGCAAAACCTTTGGAAATGGTTCCATTTTTTACACTTGTGACATTGTTGACCAAATGCTAAGCACTTCTCTCTTTTAGACTCATGATTTGCACCACAATTGTAACAGTTAACAATAAAGCTAGACATGGGTTTTGCTGATTCATGATTGAACTGCACTGAGCTTGAACATACTCCTTTCTTAGAACTTTCTGGAAAGCCACGTGCCTTTCCTGGAAACCCTGTAGCTGCCATGTGCTTGGACCTGCTTCTGTCTGCCACGGTGTTGCATACTATCTACATTTGCTCTGGAGCCAACTGAAACCATGCTCTTGTCACTCGCAAGTATACTTGTGTGTTTTTCTGTCACCTCATAAATTTGACAAATTTCTTTGTTTTTCTCAATGTTAAATCACTGTCACAAAGTAAAATCTTTCTCACAGTAGCACTATTAATACCACACACAAACCTGTCCCTTATCAACAAATCTTTTAAGTAACAAAACCCACACGTTTTTGCTCTGATTCTCAAGTCAGTTATATAAGCTGCATATGTTTCCCCTGGCTTCTGATCTCTTGTGTAAAACCAATGCCACTCTAATGTAATATTCTTTTGGGGGATACACATTTCTTTAAATTTGTGCTTCAAACACTCATGGTCTTCCCTTGATTCAGCTTGTACAACAATATGACGATTTTCACCTTCTCCTTCATATACTGCAGGTGCATAGACAAATGAACGCTCTTTTTCTATGGCCTGTGACCCAGCAAGGTTTAAAAAAGTAAATGCCCTGATGCATGCATCTCTATCTGTATAAGCTGCTTGTATAAAAAATATTGTAGTCTTGCTTAGAAATACTCCAGTTCTCTGCAATATTCTGATCAAATACAAGTGATAAGGGTTTTCAAAATCTGTCTGCCATATTAACACATACCAGTGAAGGGTTTTGCAAATAAGCACAAACATACACACATGCACATATGCCAGAAACTTATGCCAGTATTTGTAACTTTGTCCAATGCCTTTGCTCTTCTAAATTTATACTTTTTTGGGCTTTTCGAAATTATGCTAATGGACAAACTTGTAGTACCTTTGAATAACTGGACTTTGCAAAATAAATTTCTCGGGCACTTTATACTTTTGCAATACCGTTTTGAAAGGCTAAAATGCTAAAGTAATTTATAATCATTTTGCTAAAGTCATTTAGCATCATTTTAAGAAACACTTCAACAACTTTAAAATGTGACAGGATAACTCTTGGGCATTGTAATATTCTTGTAATGTTGTCTTTTGCAAGAAATCACTTTTTATTGCTGTAAGAAACATATCAAGTAACTGCACAATGCGAATAAATCGAACATCTCTTGCCTAAAACTCAACTTCGAAGCAATTACACTTTGCAAATAACTGCATACAACACACTGAAATATCCCCAAAATGGTGGTACCTTGCAAGGCAACTCTTTACAATACAAGAAACACTCTGCAATGGTGGCACTTTGCGAATAGACAGACTCAGCACAAGAACTTTTTGAAATTACTATATTTTTACTGTATTTCATGAAATAGTCACACTTTAGACACAACTCTTTGAAATGCATGCACACTGTAAGCACTTTTACACACTTTGAGATACTTTGAATAAAAAGAAGCTATGTTCTTATCATAACGTTCCATCTGTGTTGTCAGTCTTCATTCATTCTTGACTGTTGGGTTTTGCTTCTGATCCTCGGAACTGACTCAGCCATTATATCAAGCTCGTGCCAGCCAGAAACTCTCAAGGCAAGGCTACCTGTACTGCCTCTCTTCCCTTCCCCTCAGATCAAGTTTTGCCCATAGAGTACAAAATCATGGAAACTTTGTCTGAGCAACAACTCTACTAGGACCCCAGGACTAGTCCCGAACCTCCAGAAGTCTTTTGGAGGGGGAGGTAGGTGGAATGTCAAGAATGAATGAAGATCGACAACACAGATGGAACGTTATGGTAAGAACACAGCTTCTTTATCTGATGTTGTCAATCTCCATTCATTTTTGACTGTTGGGAAAGAGTCCCTAGCTACTTTATGCCCTGGGTGGCCCTAGGGTAGAATATTCCTCAGCACCATAGAGCTAAAGAATGCTCTTCTCCTGGAGACCGTATCCAATTTGTAATGAGTGATAACGGTATGGGGAGTAGCCCAAGTTGTGGCTGCACATATCTCATCCATAGAAGCTCTGGAATGAAAGGCTACTGAAGTGGAAACAGGTCTGGCAGAATAAGCCCTAACTTTTGGAAGTCCAACTTATTTTGTTGATAAATAAAAGTGATGCAATCTCTCAGCCATTTTGACAGAGTAACTTTCGAAACTGATTTGCCCAGTCTAGTACCTGAAAAGGATAGGAACAATTGGTCTGGTTTTCTAAAAGATTTTGTTCTATTCAAATAAAAATGTAATTGTCTGTATACATTCAACAAATGTAAACAATATTCTCCCTTGTTTGAGAAATTTGGGAAGAAAACTAGTAGATCTATGGACTGATTAATATTGGAATCTGACACTACTTTAGGCAAAAAGGAGGGATTAGTTCTGAGTGATACTCTTTATGAAAAATGATATACGGATGTTTTACACACAGACCCTGCAAGTCTGAGATTCTCCTGGCCAACATGATAGCTACCAGGAGTAGAGCTTTCTAAGATAAAAATTTGATATCACAGGTGGCTGCTGACTGAAAAGGTTGATAGACCAAACTTTGTAAAACCAACTTTAAATTCCAAGGTGCAATGGGCTCTTTGAAAGGCGGTTTCAAATGTAAAGTGCCCTTAAGAAAGGTTATGCAGAGACGGTAGGACATCAAGAAAAGGTCATTGAAACCATTATGAAAATTTGAAATGGCAGCTAAATGAACTCTAATGGTAGAAGTAGAGGCTCCCAATTGGAATAAGGTGGATAAGTATTCTAAGACCTTATCGATCAAGCCTGAAAAAGGATCAATACCCTTTTCATCAGACCAAAGTGCAAATCTCTTTCATTTGCTAAGATAACGTTTTCTGGTGGTTGATTTATATGAAGCCAGAAGTATCTTTTGTACTGGGGAAGATAAATTATTTTGCCTGGCAATTACTAGAAGTGGAGAAACCAAGCTGTCAACTTAAGATTTAGTAGGTTGGTAGGGACCAGGCACCTGCGAATGAGACAACAGGTCTGGAGTTGGATCCAGAATCCACGGACGGTGAACTAAGTGAAGCCAGAGAAAGGGAAACCAGACTTGATGGGGCCAATATGGTGCAATGAGAATCACTTTGCTTCTCAACTACTAGGCTTTCTTCAAAAATTGTGGCATTAGAGGTATTGGTGGAAAGGCATAAAAAAGTCCCGAGGGCCAATCGTGGAGAAGAGCATCTCTCAGGGATTCCCACCAAGGGGTGACTAGGGAAAAGTAGCTGCTGCATTTGTGGTATGTGGGAGAGGCAAACAGATTACAGGAAGGCTGACCACACTGACAAAAAAAATCTTTGCCGCAACATCGGAATTGAGAGACCACTCATTGGCAGGAGAATGCATCTGCTCAGTTTGTCCGCAATCACATTGGAGTTCCTCAGAATGTAAATTGTTATCAGAAAGTGGTTGGAGGCACTCACCCATTGCCAAACTCTTGGGCTTCCCGACAAAGAGAGTAGGATCTGGTTCTCCCTCATTTGTTAATGTACCGGACTACTGACATGTTGTCCGACTGAATAGCAATTGTTCCTGATGGGAGGGCAGATTGGAATGCTTGCAACGCTAAGAGCATTACCCTCAGTTCTAGGATGTTGATATGCAAACTAGCCTCTAAAGGAGACCAAGTGCCTTGGACTGTCTTTCCCTGAAAATGCCCCACCCCCATCAGAGATGTGTCCGTGGTCACTATGGCCTTTGGCTGAGAAGGGGAAAAAGAGGCGGCTCCATAATTTGTCTTCTGGCTTCATCCACCAATATAAAACCTGTTGGTTATTTGGATTGGGTGGGACACTGGATGAGTTAACACTGACCACTGAGATGGCAGGAGCCACTGAAGCAGCCTCATGTGGTATCTCACCAGAGGAACTAAGCTGATTGTGGCTGCCATGGACCCAAGGAGCAGTAAGACCTGGTGAGCCGTAACTTTGTCTTGACAGAGTATCACTAGAAGTTACGAACTCAACTTCTCCAGTCTGTGAAGTGGAAGAGCAGCCATGCAGGATTCCATGTTTAGTCTTGCTCTGATGAATTCTATGTCTTGTGTGTGGGATAGCTTTGACTTTTCCTTGTTGATGAGATGCCTATGAACTCTTCAAGCCTTAGAACAGAGTCCAAGGCAGAAAGCAGCAGATGCCTGGTGAGGGCGGTGAGGAGCCAGTCATCTAAATATGGAAACAAATGGAATCCCTGTAGCCTTAAGTGAGCTGCTACCACTGCCATGCATTTGGTAAACACCCTGGGGGCTGTGGTGAGACCAAAGGGCACTGCTCGGAATTGGTAAAAACTAGCTCCTAGCCAGAAGCTGAGATATCTTCTGGAGCATTTGTCCATTTTTATGTGGTAATATGCATCCTGAAGATCTATGGAGCACATCCATCATCTTTCTCCAGAAAAGGAAGGATAGACTGAACTGTGACCATCCAGAAATTTGTCTGTTGAACAAACTTGTTCCGTACACTGAGATCTAAGACTGGCCTCCAGTCCCCTGTCTTTTTTGGCACTAAAAAGAATCTTGAGTAAAATCTGGATTCTATTTGGTCTGGTGGGACTGTTTGGATGTCTTTTTTGAAGCATCTTTTGGATTTCTAGTGCTACTATATCCCTCTGACAGGGTGGAACATCAGAGATTCACCTTTGTGGTCTGGGATATAGACTGAAGGGGATATGGTAACCTCTGGTAATTACTGTCTGCACCCAAGAATCCGATGTTATTGTGTGCCAGGCTAAATGGTGCAGATAAAATCTTCCAGAGGTAAGCAATCGGGCCACTGCTCAGGAGTGCTGGTAGGTTATCCAGAGAAGGAATTCCTGGAAACCTGGTTACACAGGCCTCCTCTGCCATAGGAGAGGCGTCTTCCGGAAGAGTTCCTCCCTCTGCCCTGGGCGAATACTCACCACGTGTGTCCCGAAAATGCCCTTGGGACTTTCTGAGCCACATCTTTCCACTCCTCTGATTCTTTGAGTAAGGACTGGAAAAATGCACACCCACAGCAGAAAGGGTCTTCCTGTCCTTCTCACACCTGGCTAACGTGTCTCTGACTTTTGGGCCAAATAGCGATGAAGCATCAGTGGGACCATTGATAAAGGAAGACTTGAAGGAGTCCGCAAAGTCACATAAGCGCATCCAGGCATGATGCCTAATGGCACCGCTTGTACCCGCTGCCCTGAATTTCTCTTCAGCTGTATGTGCAATAAGCCACATAGACAAGTAGGAGTTCAACTCTAGGGTGGCAGGCTGGGAGGCAACTTTATCACGGACATCATCAGACAATGCTCCTGCTAAGGTCTCTGAATGCTCAGTTATCAGATCCCTTTGGAGTCGCGTGAAATGTGCCAAAAAATTCAAGGACCATATGGTGAAGATCGATGAAGCAAAGACCCGCTTCCCGAGTTTGTCCATCATCCAGAACTCTCAGTTTGTAGGATGGACAGTTGGATTCTCATCGGCAAGTTCCTTTTTTGTGGCAGCCGTGACCACCATGGCTTGTTCTGCCAGACATTTCGACCAGTGAGACTGATCCTCGGGCGTGGAAAGAATTTTGCCCGGTCTTTGGGGAATTAGCTCTATAATATCGAGGCTGCACGATGAGTTTGTAGAATATGAATGGTCAAAGCATGTGTTCAAGGAGAATGAGTATGCGAAAACCTGTATGTATTGATTTGAACTCTGTACTATGAACTATTAAGTAAACTGTGACTAGTGGAAAAGTACTGAAAAACAAGAGCCTGTCTGATAGCAGGAAATGTGCCTTATATGGAAGTGTATCCGATTTTATTTCTCTGCCTACAGATGTAGTAATGTGAACTGCTTCAAGCCTACAGGTAAAGCACTGATTGGTTAATTGTCTCTTGTACTATTTTAATTGGTCTAGTTTATATTTTTGTATTGTCAGCAATATCACCAGCATGTAAGCTTATGCATTCCTTTGTTCGGGGAGTCTCCCTGGTACTTTCCAGTAGGCTCCCACACGTGTGTAATAAATACCACTGAAAGAGAGGAAGAAGTGTCTTGTCTTCATTTAAGGTAAAATGCAAACACAACAATCGGTGCCATTTACTTGGATCTGAATTGACAACGGCTGCGGTACTTGGGGATTGAACGAAGTAATGCTAGTAAAAGGGCCCACGACAGAATTTTCTGTTCTGGCAGTGTTTCTTTCATTTCCTGTACTTATCTGCTTCACAAATTTGGTATTGATAATTTTATAGAAATGTAATAATTCCTCTCATTCAGTTGTTTTGAGGTAAGTGGCATGCATTTTTTTTCTTTTCCCTCTGCTATTGCTTGTGCAGTATGAGAGTGGGATAAAACGAAACACTGGCGACATAAGAGTGAAAGGAGATACGACAGTGGGGAAAACAACATTTACAAAACGTCATAGCTACCTCTGTAAAATAAAGAATAGCTTATCGTGTGAAAATGGGAGCGAGTGTGGGAACCATAAAAGAGCCAGAATGAGGTACACCAGCTGGTTATATGTTTTTTCGTGTATCCCGGGACAGTTGTATGTTTATAAGTCAGTGGGTCGCCCTCACTGAGGACGATGGTAAACTCGCCTTTCCAGAGAATGGTAGTTTTAATAAAAATATTTTGCTTAATCTCCAAGGGAAATTAAGAAGAAAAGGGAGAAGAATACCAGGGTTGTGCTGGGCAGCATTTAATGATTGGATGACAGAGGCAAAAGAAAGAGAAAAGAATTCGGTTATTAGTAGTTTAAAGGATAATCAACAGAAATTAAAAGAGCAACTGAAAGAATTACAACAAACTGCTAGTAATTTAGATATAGTAAACGGTAAATGTTTGAAGGACCCACCCTTTAAGGGGCTTTATCCTGTGAAGGAATTAGCTAAATTACAGATAACTGAATCATTGGAAGACGATAATGCTTGGCTCCCCCTACCACCAACTGCACCACTGATTGCACCCCTGCAGCATCAGCCCCCCCTTGCACAACAAGGAATGGAAGCACAGCAGTCAGGTTCCACCACTAAAGACCCCACCCCTAAAGAAAGAGAACGAGCAGTGGATAGTCACTCTAGTGACTCAGATCCAGACACAAGCGATAGAAAAAGGGACCAAAAACTCGTAGTAAGACTCATAAAGAAGCAAAAGCTGTAATGTATTTTAAAGCTAAACCCTACTATAAAGGTAAACGGAAATGACATTTACGCTAACAAAGGCATTTTGGTCAGTTCCCTGCTATAATTGACAGTGGGGAACGGATATTTTGGACCAGATAAATTTAATCCAGATTCAGGGTCGGAGTCATCAGATGACGACAGATTGTTACCTTTGAGGGAGGTACCTAACCTGGCTCATGCTAGAAGTGCACAGGGACCAGGGCGTGGTCGGTGGTTGATTTTTAAGCCATTACTAAATCGTTACCGCCTATTCATACTAATCCAGCTAAATTCCAGCGTGTGTTGGCAGGACATATTTGTTTACAAAATCCTACTATAGAAGAAGTTAAGGCAGTTCTTCAGTACGCCTTACCAGCTGATCTGATGAAATGGATTTGGGACCATGCCATTGTCCCTACTTCGACGCCAAAACATGACTCACATGGAGATAATGGGTTTGAAGTGGTTAGACAGCGTATAGTAGATGCTATCACAATAATAGTTCCACCCACACCCAACTGGTCCAAAATCAAGTCAGTTCTTCAAAAGGAAGACGAACCCGTGGACGAGTATTTAAATCATCTCACTGAAGCCTTTGAGGCTTATTCTGGGTACCTCAAACCCACCGAAGGGCCGGCACAAAGTGGATTGTCGGCTGCTTCCGTAGATGGGTTATGCCCACAAGTACGAGATAAGCTAAAAGAAGTGTGTTTAAACTGGCCTAGTCTTGGATTGCACAAATTAGTTACACAAGTGCAATACTTCTCCGACCACTTAGCACAGGAAAAAAAGGACTTACAAGAGAAATTGGTTAAGGCGCAGATTCAGATGTGCACTGCCTTCGGGCAGCGTGGATGGGGAAGAGGGAGAGGTGGATGCCAAGGGGCTGGAAACCATAATAGACAAAACTGGCAGGAAGATCGATCAGCCACACCCCAAATTCAAACAGAGTGTTTTAATTGTGGCCAAGTAGGCCACTGGAGAAATGAATGTCCGTATCTGGCTGAACAACCTGCCCCACCCGCTGATACGTCACCTCAGTGGAATTCTAACTGGACTCCATCCAACTGGCAGTCATCGCAATGAAGGTTCCCTGAGCAAGGACAACAACAGTTGTGCCCTTTCATACCTGTGGATCAAGATGGACCACATGTTATGTTACTCGTCAAAAATAAACCGTACCCCTTCTTGATTGATAGTGGAGCATCCAAATCTATGTTATTCGGTGAAGCAGCAATAAATGTCCTCCTCTCCAATAACGTAACCAAAGGGGTAGGTGTCTCTGGCATTCCTATTGAATATTCTGAAACCATCCAAGTCCCAGTGACTTTGGGACCTTTGCAAGACAATCATGCATTTTTAGTAGGACCCTCAGCATCTTTAAATTTATTGGGAAGAGATTTGCTCTGTAAGATCGGAGCAACTATCTTCTGTACCGCTGAAGGAGTATATTTACAAGTACCTTCAGACAAACAAGATAGTATTTTGGCTACTTTAGATGAAAACGCCACTCTGCAAACAATGTGCATGCAGTCTGACCTCGATAAGAATAAGAATTTAACCTCATTACCCTCTCATCTATGGACCACTCATGATAATGATGTTGGGTTTCTAATTTCAGCCACTCCTGTTTAAATATCCTTAAAACCTGGAGCAAAGTTACCTCGGGTACCACAGTACCCTTTGAAGGTAGAGGCCACATCTGGTATTGCCCCCGTCATTTCTGCCCTGGTGCAACAAGGAATTATAGTACCTACAACAAGTCCATGTAATTCTAGCGGTAAAGAACCTTGGTAAACAAGCTTACAGATTTGTGCAAGACTTGCGAGAAGTCAATAAAGCTGTCTTGCCTGTTTTCCCAATCGTACCAAACCCAGCTACGATCTTAAGCTGTATCCCACCTACAGCACGTTGTTTTACAGTTATAGATATTTCATCAGCTTTCTTCTCTATCCCAGTACATGCAGATAGTCAGTATTTGTTTGCATTCACTTATAAAGGCCAACAGTACACTTGGACCTGACTACCTCAAGGGCATGTAGACTCTCCAACCTTGTTTTCCAGAGAGATGCATAGACAACTGCAGGATTTACAATTACCACCACGTTCAGTATTGGTTCAGTATGTAGATGATATTCTTCTTGCTTCACAAGATACCCAGTCTTGTATAGAAGACTCACTTCTAGTTTTAAGATTTTTAGCCGAATGGGGTTTTAAGGTAAATAAATCTAAATTGCAGTTTGCTCAAGAAAACATACAATACCTGGGACATATTTCCACAGGTTCACATCAAATACTTCCAAGCAAAATCACCTCCATTCAGACTGCTCCCCGCCCTGTAACTCAGAGACAACTTAGGGGATTCCTTGGTCTAGCAGGTTATTGTAGACAGTGGGTGCCCAATTTTTCAGAAATTTCGGCCCCTCTGTTACAGCTTTTAAAAAAGGAGGTCACAGACCCTCTGCCTTGGTCCCCTGAACATGAAACCGCCTTTCAGGCTATTAAAACGGCATTGATTAACCCACCTACCCTGGGGCTGCCAGATTATTCTAAACATAGAAGTTATGTTCTTACCATAACGTTTCATGTTAGTTGTCTTCTTCTCGCCTTCTTTCTTGCTGGATGGGTTCGGAGCCGATCCTCGGCTCCGACTCGGCCACTCTAAAAGCTCGAGAGTTGTTTCCACCGGCTCGAGGCTCCCCTTATATCCCACAATGCTAGGCGGTAATACCTCAGATCTCGTTTGTAAGCTAGGCCCAGCCAGGAGAAAAAACAGAAACACTGGAAAGGGGAAACCCACCTCTATAAGATGACAGAAGGAAGGTGACCTACAACATGATGAGGGAATATATAAATAACACAGTATATACATATACAAATAGAGGTGGTAGGAAAAAAAGGTCACAATCAAACTCCTCTAGGTCTGTCCAGGCTAGGGGGAAGGAGGGTGGGACGCAAGAAAGAAGGCGAGAAGAAGACAACTAACATGGAACGTTATGGTAAGAACATAACTTCTATATGTTAAATTGTCCATCTCGCCTTCATTCTTGCTGGATGGGACCGCGTCCCTAGCACCTTGTCCCGGGTGGCCTATCGGAACAGACTCTTGAGTACAGTGGAACCAAAATTAGCTATGTGTCTAGAAGCTAAGTCCAACTTATAATGAGAAATGAAAGTGTGAGGAGTAGCCCATGTAGCTGCCGCACAAATCGTATCAATAGGCAGCCTGTCTTGGAAAGCTATAGAAGTAGCTAAAGCTCTAGTTGAATGAGCCTTAGGTTTGTTTGGTAACTTTTGATGCCTAATCTCATACACAAAAGAAATCAAGGATGTAAGCCATCTGGAGAGTGATACTTTTGAAACTGGAAGGCCCTTTCTGCCTTCTGCATAAGAGACAAACAGTTGGTTAGCCTTTCTGGTCTGTTTGGTCCTATCCAAATAATACCTCAATTGTCGATGAACATCTAGACAATGTAATTTTTGTTCAGACCTGTTAGAATAGTTAGGAAAAAACACAGGAAGGTCAATGTTTTGATTTAGGTTTGCCTGAGAGGCTACTTTGGGTAAGAAGGATGGATTGGTCCGTAAGGATACCCTATCCTTATGAAACAAAAGATAAGGGGATCGACTACAGAGTGCATGAAGCTCCGAGACTCTTCTAGCCGAAGTAATGGCTACCAAAAAGAGTGTCTTCCAGGATAGCAATTTCATTGAACATGAAGCTGCAGGTTCAAACGGGGGAAGAATCAGAGATTTGAGAACTAAGTTAAGGTCCCAAGAAGGAGGAGGATTTCTAATAGGAGGCTTGAGAAGAAACACTCCATTCAAAAAAACTTTGCAAAGCTTGTGAGACATGATGGCAGAATCTGAGATTCCAACATGAAAGTTAGAAATAGCTGCCAATTGAACCTTAAGAGTAGAAGGAGACGAACCTGCGTGGAATAGTTCGGCTAAGAAATCAAGGACCGTTTGAATGGGAGCAGTGAAAGGATCTATGTCCCTTCCTTGAGCCCAATAGGAGAAGCGTTTCCACTTACTAAGATAAATCTTCTGAGTGGAGGATTTATGGGAAGCTATTAAAATATCTCGAACTGAGTGAGATATTTGAGGAAGCCTGGCTAAGGTTGGAATTGGAGGAACCAAGCAGTGAGGTTCAGAGAGGGGAGGGAGCGATGTAACTGACCCGACTGATGAGTCAAAAGATCTGTAACTAGGTCCAGATGCCAGGGTTGCTCCAACAGAAAATGGTGCAGAAAGGGGAACCAAACCTGTCGAGGCCAGTAAGGGGCAATGAGGATCAATGAAGCTTTCTGAGCGATGGCTTTCTGTATCACTTGAGAAATTAGTGGGAAGGGAGGAAATGCATACAGAAGTCCCAGGGGCCAAACTTGGACTAGAGCGTCTCTGCTGGGATGGCCTGGTAAAGGAAAAAGGGTGAAATAATCTTTGCACTTGCTGTTTTGGGGAGTAGCAGAAAGGTCGCAGCAAGGCTGGCCCCACTTCTGAAAAACTTTTTCCAAGACTGAATTTTTCAGAGACCACTCGTGAGGCATGAGAATAGCTCTGCTCAATTTGTCCGCAATGAGATTGGACTTCCCGGGGATGTGCATTGCTATCAGAAACCGCTGAGAAGAAATCGCCCATTGCCACAGTCTGAGTGCTTCTCGACATAGGGGGTAGAATCTGGTTCTGCCTTGTTTGTTGATATACCACACTACAGACATGTTGTCCGTCTGAATTGCTATTGTTCCCATCGGAAGAGAGTCTTGAAGGGCTTGCAACACTAAAAGCACTGCTCTCATCTCTAGAACATTTATATGCAAGTGTCGTTCGTAAGGTTGCCATATGCCCTGGACTGTCCTTCCCTGATAATGCCCCCCCCACACCCGATCAGGGAGGCGTCCGTTGTCAGAGTAGCAACCGGAGGGGGGGGGAACAAAGGGTCTTCCTAGGAAGAGTTGGGGGGAAGAAATCCACCAAAGAAGGTGATTCCTGCATGCTTGCGTTATCACAATGGTGTGGGACATCGGAAGTTGCTGGTATGACCATTGTGTGAAGAGCATCCATTGTAAGATTCTCATGTGAAATCTGGCTAATAGAAGTAGAGGGATAGCAGCCGCCATAATCCCCAGTACTTTCAGGACTAATCTGACTTTGATTCTGTTGCTGTGGAAAAGAAGAGAGACTAGTTTGTGTATGTCTGCTATCCTTTGGTCTGTGAGTCTCGCAGACATGCTGACTGTGTCTAGATTTGTGCCTATGAAGGTAATAACACGACAAGGCGACAAAACAGACTTTTCGCAATTTATTGAGATACCTAGCTTTCGAAATATACGAAAGGTGTAGTCTCTGGCGAGTAGTAGAAGATGCTTGGTGGGAGCTGTAAGGAGCCAGTCGTCTAAGTATGGAAACACCTGGAATCCTTGACGTCTCAGGTGAGAGGCAACCACTGCCATGCATTTGGTAAACACCCGGGGGGCTGTGGTGAGTCCAAAGGGCAGGGCTCTGAATTGAAAGTGACTGGTTCCCAGCCTGAAGCGGAGGAATCCCCTGGAGCGTCTGTTCATCTTTATATGATAGTACGCATCCTGGAGGTCTATAGAGCACATCCAGTTTTCCTTTCCCAATAGGGGTAGGATGGATTGTAGCGTGACCATCCAAAATCTTGTTTTCTTGACAGACTTGTTCAAGATGCTGAGATCCAAAATGGGCCTCCAGTCCCCTGTTTTCTTTGGAACCAAAAAGAATTTGGAGTAGATTCCGGATCCTTGCTGGTCTGCTGGAACTGGCTGAATGGCTCTTTTTGCAAGCAACTTTGATATTTCTAACGCTGCTTGATCCCTTTGAGCGGGTGGAACATCTGGAAGGGACTTTTTTGATTGATTTGGAGTGCGAAAGAACGGAATGGAATAGCCTTCGGAAATGATGGACTGTACCCACTTGTCTTGAGTTAGAGATCGCCAGGCTTCTGGGCACAGTGATAATCTTCCCCTGACTGCCTCCGAAGGTGGACAGTCGGGCAACACCTCAGGGATGTTGAAAGGGCTTATCGGAAAAAAGTTTCTCGATTGCCCTGGTTCTGCGGACCCCCCCTGCCTCTAGGGCGACGTCTACCATTATTGTTCCCCCCTCTGCCTCTAGAGGGGAACCGACTCTGTGCGTCAGGCAAAGCCCCTTGAGATTGCTTATGGAACCACATCTTCCCACTTTTCTGGCCCTTGGGGTAAGGCCTAGAAGGAGTAGAAAAACGGACTCCAACGGCAGAAAGAGTTTTGCCATCCGTCTCGCACCTTGTCAAGGTTTCTTTCACTTGAGGACCAAAAAGGGACGATCCATCAAACGGGAATTAGTGAAAGACGTCTTAAAGGGATCCGCAAAATTGCATAGCCGCACCCAGGCATGCCGGCGTAAGGCCACACCTGTACCTGCGGCTCTGCTAGCTCCATCAGCCGCACATGAAAGAAGGCGCATGGAGGAGTTAGCTATCGAATTAAGGGTTGCCAGCTGAGCGTTCATCTTATCCTGAAAACCCGCAGCTGTTGGATCCTTTAGCATCTCACTCGCTTCCTTGATCAAGTCTCTTTGAAGACGAGTGAAATGACAGAGGTAGTTCAGCGAACGCATAGAAAAGGTCGCTGACGAAAACATCTGCTTCCCGTACCTGTCCATAGACCTAGATTCCTTGTTAGGAGGATGGACAGGCACTGAAGGATCAGCTAGTTCCTTCTTGGTGGCAGCAGCTACCACCATAGCATCCACAGAAACTCCTTTAGTCAAAAATTGTTTGTCTGCTGGTGCTGTAATAAACTTTGAAGGTCTCCTGGGGGTGGGGTCCACAGAGTCAGGAGCCGTCCAAGCCTTTTTTGCTACCACCTGCATAAGGGGGTCAAAGGGGGGAGACACCCAGGAGGTGGAAGGGCGAGAGCCGAACGCCTCAAGGTACGCAGATTCATCCAACGAAGGGTTAAGGGCTGGCCAATTCCCCCTCTGTTTTAGGATCTCCAGGATGTCTGCAAAGGAGACATCTTCAGAGGGGGAACGGGGGGAACCTTCAGAATCGTCTAAATCCGTGTCAGAGGTGACAGACTCAGGTGAATCTATGTGCTTCCTCTTGCACTTTCTCTTCCTAGGGGGCTCTCCTGCCAATTCAGGAGAGGCCTCGGAAGAGGATGAGATCCCCACAGGGGATTCTTGAGGAGCTGGCTCTCTGCAGTCTGGGAAGAGGGAGTGAGTAGAAATTACCTGAGGCACCGAAGAGGGAGGGGCGGACGGAGCCGACTGTGGAGTTGAACCAGGTTTCAACACACTCCGCATGACCTCGAAAGCACCCCTGTCAGGCAGAGCCAGAGGTCTCCGCTCCGAAGAGCTGAAAACCTCCCTCGGCACCGACAGTGATGGCTCCGAGGTCAATGTCGGAGCCGAACTCACCAGCGCCGAAGCACCGAGAGGGAGAGCGGGGTCGGACAAGGGTCCGATGCCACTCACCCCCTCGGAGCCGACGAGGGAAGTCCGGCGCCGAGATTCTTCCAATGAAGAAAACGGAGCAGACGACGGCACCGAAGACAAATGTATCGGCCCCGACGCTGCCACAGTCTCGGGTCCGAAACGCCCCGGCTCCAAACTCAAAGGAGTCGGAGGAGGAATATTTTGAGAAATCGGATTAAGCATCGACTGCTGAGTCGGGCTCTGAAGCATTTGGGCCAGTGCCTCGGACTTAAGAAGTCGACTCACTACCCTCTGAAGGTCATGGTCCGAAAGTCTCGACGACCTAGAGGAGTGAGATCTATGGCTCCGTTCAGACAGCAAGGGAGATGCTGGAGCCGAATGAACGGAGCCAAGAGACGGTGACCTAGACCTTTTCCTAGATGTCGGTTCCGATAATTTTATCAGAGCCGACTCGGTAATTTCAAACACCTCGGCTCCGGCCGGAGCCGAGGGAACCGAAGAAATAAGAGTTCGAGTCTCATCGGCTCCAGCCGGAGCCGATGTTATAGCAGACTTCGAAGCCTTAGATGTTGACTCAGAAACTGGAGCCGACGACCTAGAAGGCTTGGAGGGTTTGCCCGAAGAAACAGTCGGGGGACCCTCAGGCTTCAATAAGCCTCGTAATATAAGTTTATTTTTTCTTTCCTGCAGGACTCTAGGGCTGAAGCCATGGCATACAGCACAAGAGTCCTGCAGGTGTAAAGGTCCCAGGCAGTACACACAAGAAGTGTGACCGTCTGTCAGAGACATTTTCTGACAGCACGAGTCACACTTCTTGAAGCCTGAGACCTTTGAATCCTTAGACATTTTTAAGGAAAAAAAGTGTAACCACCACACAACACAAACACACTGATTACACTATCCACTAAGAATAACTAAAAATTAAACTATTAAAATTAGTTTTAAATTCCCTACAAACACATCCACACCACTAATAAGGGGATGGGAGGGCCCAAAGGCCTGAGGGAAGAACTAATAAGTTCTTGAGAAAAAAGGGGTGGATAAACAGGTAGGAAGGGTCCGAATCCACTCACTAAGGGAAATAACTAGAAAAAACTAAA
This sequence comes from Protopterus annectens, assembly GCF_019279795.1. Lineage (NCBI taxonomy): Eukaryota > Metazoa > Chordata > Ceratodontiformes > Protopteridae > Protopterus > Protopterus annectens. The sequence goes on from NC_056746.1 coordinate 961,611,472, forward strand.
TTAAAGGGACTTAAATTAACTATAGACTAATCTATATCAACTAACCTGAAGCCGGTAGAAAACAACACACCTCGATCGCTGTAGCGGCAAACGAGATCTGAGGTATTACCGCCTAGCATTGTGGGATATAAGGGGAGCCTCGAGCCGGTGGAACCAACTCTCGAGCTTTTAGAGTGGCCGAGTCGGAGCCGAGGATCGGCTCCGAACCCATCCAGCAAGAATGAAGGCAAGATGGACAACTTAACATCCTTTATTTTCTTCTGTTGCGAAAGAAATAAAACTGCCCTGGGCCTGCTGGTGCAAGTGCACACAGGAGCCTATCGACCTATAGCATATTACAGTACTCAGTTAGACCCTGTTGCTTCTGGCTACCCATCCTGTTTACATGCAGTAGCAGCCACTGCTGTTTTGATAGATATGGCAGCACCATTGACATTAGGACATGACACTATATTAGCAGTACCTCATGCGGTAGAAGCATTACTTTTAAAAACAAAGACTCAATATCTTTCTAATGCTCACCTCACTAAATATGAGTTAAGTTTATTAAGTAATCCCGCTATTCAAATTACACGTTACCCACCACTAAACCCTGCTTCATTAATTCCAACTAGTGACGAGGGAGAACCACATGACTGCGTGCTTGTAGTTAACACAGTTCTGTTTCCTAGATTAGATTTGCAAGATGTTTCTTTGCTTAATCCTGATTTAGTTCTTTTTGCGGATGGATCCTGTTTTTGAAATAATTTTGGTGAACTTCAGGCTGCATGGTCAGTCTGCTCGCCATCTCAGGCTTTGCAAACTGGACAATTACCACCTGGCACTTCCGCACAAGCTGCGAAATTAGTGGCACTTTCGCATGCATGTAAAATGGCCAAAGACAAATCTGTTACTATTTATACTGATTCACGTTATGCCCATGGTGTTGTTCATGATTTTGGTAGCCTATGGAAGGAAAGGGGGTTTTTGACATCTTCTGGGGCACCAATAAAAAATTACCTGTATATTGATCACCTCTTGCAGGACTTATTATTACCTTCCAAAATTGCTGTTGTCAAGTGTGCAGCTCACCAGTCTAATGACTCCCTAGTAGCTAAGGGAAATAATTTAGCTGACTGGGCTGCCACGCAGGCTGCTCTTTCGAATACTGCTCAGGGAAAATTTATTCAGCCTATTTTACAAACACTTACTTTTGACACTACTGTATTGAAAGCTTTACAAACTGAAGCATCAGAATCAGAAAGAAAAACATGGCTGGCCCATAATTGTTTCCAATGCTCTGATTCAATTTGGCAGCACCCTAATGGCAGATTAATTTGCCCCATATCCATGTTAAATTCTCTTATAAAAGCGTACCATTTCCCAGCTCATGTCGGGGTACAATCATTGATTAAACAAATCCAGAAGGATTGGTTTGCCCCAGGACTTTCTGATTCTGTGCAACATTTTTTAAGCACGTGCTCCACTTGTTTACAGCATAACATTTCAAAGGGCACTCTGGCTCCCGCTCAACCTGTGCCAAAACTATTGGGACCTTTTGCGCCTTACAATGGGACTTTATTGAACTTCCACCTTGTGGTCCTTTTAAATATGTTTTCACTATTGTTGATATTTTTTCAGGATGGTTAGAAGCCTACCCATGTGGTAAGAATGATGCTATTTCAGTTGGAAAAAAGTTGTGTTATGAATTGATACCTCGTTTTGGTGTTCCTTGTCAAAAATATTCTGACTGAGGGACACATTTTACTGCTTAGTTGATTCATTGTGTACAATGTTAGGCATTACTTGGAAATTTCATTGTCCATACAGACCAGAGGCATCAGGTATTACTGAACATATGAACCAGACTTTGAAAACCAGACTTGCTACAGTCACTTCAGAAACAGGCCTAACTTGGGTACAGGCCTTAGCACTAGCCTTACTTTCTCTGCAGTAACAACCGCATCCTACTAAGGGTCTTTCTCCACATGAAATCCTCATGGGTCGCCCTTTGCTTATGCCCATGACACCACCACCATCTTTTTCTGAATATGATGCATTTGATAATGATGTTCTTTTGTATTGCAAATCTCTTGTTTCTTTCTTACAGTTTCACCACCGACAAGTAGCAGTTGCTCAACATCTTCCTGATCCTTTTCTAGCATCCGCTTTGCAACAACGGAACTGGGTCTACGTTAAATCCTTCTCAAGAAAAACAGCGCTCCAGCCACGCTGGAAGGGGCCCTTCCTGGTTCTTCTAACTACATCATCTGCTGTGCGACTGCAGGGATCTACAACTTGGATTCACATTTCACAAGTCAAAAAAGTTGTGCTGTCTGAAGATCAGCAGCCTTTACCTTTTTCAACTCCAGATTCTCCTCCCATTGCTACACGTACTCGCAGTAGAACTGTTCCCGTACCTGACAATGCCTAATATTTACCCTTTTGGAAAGCTCCAAACTTCTGACACTACACAGACTCAACCACCATTACCACACAAATACTGGACAATCATTTTGGTGGTCATTCTTGTACTGTTATTTTTGCTGCGGCCATTTTTATTTCCTGCTCAATCGACACATCACACCAAACGAGCCATTTGGCACCCACCTTTCCACACCTATCAAGCCATCAAATACATTTGTGCTTCTACATTCAACGTTTCTGACTGCTGGATCTGCACTTCCATTCCCTCCGTACATGGGGGATTGTCATTGGCTGCGGCTCCACTAAGTATTGATACATGGACTAGTCTACTGGACAACACTGCTAACATTACATCCAGTAAATCTACAGCATTACAACTTTCTCTCCGTCGCAATGGCACTCTGTGTTTTCGGCGGAATTACTCAAGTCAACATCACTGGACTCGAAAAATGAGACAAAGTATCTGCAATACGACAATCGAATACCAGTGCAATTATACAGAAGAAAAATGCTTAGCCTTGGGCTGTCAAGTTTCATTTGATGCCATTCAGCCGATATTGAGAAATGCGTCATTATTTGATTCTCGTAATATCGTATTTCTTGCCATATTCCATGGCATAACCACGGGCAGTGACCATTCTTCAAATGTTACCACCCTGGTACAAGACTGTTATTTTATATGCGGACGAAGGGCCTATAAATGGCTACCAGAGAACTGGTCTGGTAGCTGTTTCTTAGGTTATCTAGTCCCAGCCATCCGACATACATCTGCCTTACCCCAAGGGAAAATTCGGAACGTGCCAGATGTTAAAAAGCCTACCAATCCGTTAGGCCAAATTGATGCATCATGGATTTATCATCATGACTTAGCTCATGCTGGCACCAAAAGACTATCTCATATGGACTTGGGTGATGACGACATATCATGGGCTGGTATAATCCCAGCATACGGAGCAGCAAAATCTGGGAACTGAGAAAACTGTCTAAATTGCTTGAAGTATTAAGCAATGACACATTTTCTGCCTTAGAACTAGTGACTGATGAACTGACTGCCATGAGAGCTGTAGTCCTCCAAAACCATATGGCTCTCGATTTCACCCTAGCGGTGAAAGGCGGAACTTGCACTTTAATCCAGGAGGAGTGCTGTATGTTTATTCCTGACAATCAGCACAAAATTGAAAGTAATCTTGAACTCATTCAGAGAGTCTCCGAACTCTCTAAGGCCAAGGAGGCCAATAACTCAATGTGGGCATGGCTAACTAACCTGTTCTCAGGTTGGGGAAGTGGACTTTTAAAGTTAATCCTATTAATCGCAGTATTAGCTCTTATTGCTTTTCTTGTTGTGTTTTTAATCAAAGCATTGATTTTGAAATTAGTGTCTTTCAAGACTACTAAAAAGGTGCCAAAGTTTTATATGCCTACCATTATGGATGATGAAAAAAAATATGTGACAATGTTGAAGGAGCTAGCCACATGGTTATGTTAGACTTAGGGCAAATGTATGATAGACTAAATGGTGATGCTCAGACAGCATCAAATGGAGGATTGTAGAATATGAATGGTCAAAGCATGTGTTCAAGGAGATTGAGTATATGAAAACCTGTATGCATTGATTTGAACTCTGCACTGCGAACTATTAAGTAAACTGTGAATAGTGGAAAAGTACTGAAAAACAAGAGCCTGTCTGATAGCAGGAAATGTGCCTTATATGGAAGTGTATCTGATTTTCTTTCTCTGCCTAAAGATGTAGTAATGTGAACTGCTTCAAGCCTACGGGTAAAGCACTGATTGGTTAATTGTCTCTTGTACTATTTTAATTGGCCTAGTTTATATTGTTGCACTGTCAGCAATATCACCAGCATATAAGCTTATGCATTCCTTTGCTCGGGGAGTCTCCCTGGAACTCTTCATTTAAGGTAAAATGCAAACACAACAAATTTGACCAGTTCCATAACCACTGTGAGATCCACCACTGGCACCAAAAAAGTTGGAACTGGGAACGTCGAAGTCGAGGACTCCAAGACCTGCTGAGAGGTCGAAGGAGGAAGATAAGTAGGAGTCCTAGGAAACTAACCCTCGGCTCTGGATGGGAGAAAGCTCCTAGAGGGAGCAGGAAGGCCTCTGGCTGCCAAGAGCTGATCCACTAATCTGACTACATCAAGCTCTGAAAGGCTCCTGGTGGATTGGATGGACACCCCTGACAGTGATTCTGGCATTTCAAAAAATGGACTTAATTGCTGACCCAAGAAAGGGTCTGTAGATGGGGAGTACATAGTCCTGGGTGTAACCTTGACGTTCAGCACTGTGGTCGGTTGAACAATAATTTGCTTTGCAAGGGAGAGAGTAACCAGAATGCTTGGGGAGACTATTGTTTGTGCCGAGAGGGTCATTGGTACCTATGATAAGGTCAAGTGTCATTGGAGTTTTGGAAATTTCAGCAGTTGTCGGCACCATGGGAGACATGATAGGTTTCGGCGCCGGAGCAGAAGTCAGTGCAGATTTTGGTATCTCAGGCCTCAGTTCTGAGGGATGAGTCGGAACCTGGGCCTTAGAAGATTTAGCTTCATGTACTTTAGGCAACGTAGGAACAGAATGACTCCTTTTCTTTGATTCCTTTCTGGGAGACTTAGATGTCTCCACCTCAGACAAAGCCTCAATAAAAGAGCATTTTAGCAGCCCCTTGAGGATAAGTTTGTTACGCCTCTCTGCAAGGTTAGAGCACTGAAACCCTTGCAGAGTTCACACAGCAGTTGTATTTCTGAATCTGCCACCCTCAAACAATAAACACATGAAAGATGGCCATCGGAGTTGTGCATTTTTCTGCCACATTCCTCACATTCCTTGAAACCTGTGGTTCCTTTTTGTTTTTCTGCCATCTTTCAAAAACAACAAGAAGTGTGCACCAGACACACACACACACACACACACACACACACACACACACACACACACACACACACGCACGCACACACACACACACACACACACACACACACACACAAAAAGAACTAACGGAAAAGTACAGAGTACAGTTTTTTTTTTTTTTTTTTAAAGGCTGTATCAACAATGGTAGTTAGAAAATTACCCTAAAGAGGGTAAAAAGAAGAAAGAAAGATGGAAAATAAGGATACCAGCGATGGTACTGAAGATTTTACCAGATGAAAAGGAAAGGGAGGGGCCTATACCAACGATGGTAACAGAATTTACCTGACAAGGTAAAGGAAGAAGGAAAATATATAAACACTCACAACAAAAACACAGCAATAAAAGAAGTTATGTACACACCCTAATGTTCTATGTGTGTTGTCCATCTCGCCTTCATTCTTAGCAGGTTGGGTTCAGAAACGATCCTTGGTTCCAACTCAGACTTATACAAAAGCTTGAGGTCTTCCACTAGCTCATGGCTAAAACCCTATCCCATCATGCACTAGGAGAGCTCCCCAGATCTTGTTTGCAGGTATAGCTAAATAAAGGTCACTGAATACCTTATAGAGCAATCAAGAAGGTCAGAGAACATTAATAGCCAATTGCATCGACTCTGTCTTCTAGGAGCAAGGTAAAACGTAGCACAACAACAAATAACACTTCCGAACCCAAAACCTGGAACTCGAGTTGAGCTAGTTTTTGTAGAACACAATTAGAGCTGGCAGACGTATTAGTAAAAGAAAAATCCTTCGCAAGTTAATGCCAGATGTTTATTACACGAACCATGTAGAGTGCAATACGAATCCAAAAAACAAGGACAAGGCACAAAACAGATAAGCAAGGCAGTCAAACTGATGTAAAAAGTCAAACTGATGTAAAAAGTAGATCGGTTAAGCGCTTTCATCTGCCGATAGCAGATTTCATCAGAACAAAGATATTTTCTGCATCACTTCTTTAAATACCCAACATTTTGGCGCCAAACATTAATAGATATTACTAATTGTTAATTGAAACTAAGATTGCTAAAACAGTAAGTAACATACTGCCAGCTCTAATTGTGTTCTACAAAAACTAGCTCAACTCGAGTTCCAGGTTTTGGGTTCGGAAGTGTTATTTGTTCTAGGAGCAAGGGGTTGGGAGAAGGTAGGTGGGATATAAGAATGAAGGCGAGATGGACAACACACATGGAACGTTATGGTGAGTACATAACTTCTTTATGTGATGTTGTCCTATCTCACCTTCATTCTTACCAGGATGGGACAGGGTCCCTAGCACCATCTTTCTTGGGTTCCCGAAGGGAGAATATTCTTCAGACCCAAAGGAGGCCCTTTTCCTGGAGGCCAAATCAACTTTGTAATGAGTGATAAAGGTATGAGGCCCTGCCCATGTTGCTGCAGCACAAATGGTATCAATAGGTAGTCTCGCCCAAAAGGCAGAAGAGGTTGAAATGGCTCTTGTAGAATGGCCTTTTACTTTATTGGAAAATTTTTTGTTTTCAGATTGATAAGCAAAGGTAATACAGTCTGACAGCCATTTTGAAAGTGTGACTTTAGACACAAGAGTACCTTTCTTTGAGTCTGAAAAGAATACAAATAATTGGTCAGATTTTCTGAAGTCCTTTGTCCTATGTAAGTAGAAACATAATTGTCTATGTACATCCAGTTGGTGCAGCATATATTTTGCCTTGTTGTCATAGTTGGAGAAAAAAAAAAGAAGTTATGTACTTACCATAACGTTCCATGTGAGTTGTTTATCTCGCCTTTATTCTCACTGATGGATTTGGAGCTGATCCTCGGCTCCGACATGGCCGATAGCAAAGCTCAAGGTTTGCCAGTAGCTCGAGACAAAGCCCCTTATCCCACAATGCGCTGCCGGAATTACCTCAGATCTTGATTGCTGCAATTATATATATCCTTTTATTTATTTCTACAAGGAAGCACTTCCCGAAGGGGAAAAAGAAGTAATGAATAACCAGGATGGTACTAGCCTCTAAGTCAACTGTCAGCCAGGAGGGGGAAGGAGGGAGGGACATGAAAATAAAGGTGAGATAAACAACTCACATGGAATGTTATGGTAAGTACATAACTTCTTTATGTGAAGTTGTTAAATCTCGTCGTTTATTATCACTGATGGGTAGCTTCCCTAGCACCCTCAATCTTGGGTGGCTCATGGAAGTACATTTTTCAGTACCGTGGAACCAAAGGAAGACCTGTCCCTGGAAGCCTTATCTACTTTGTAATGTGTGATAAAGGTATGAGGCTTAGACCAAGTGGCTGCAGCACAAATATTGTCAAGGGGCAATTTAACTAGAAAGGCAGAAGACGTAGAAACAGCTCTGGTAGAATGAGCCTTAGGTTTGTGTGTCAATGGCATGCTTGCATTCGCATAAACAAGGGCTATACAATCGGATAACCATTTAGATAAAGTTGTTTTAGCCACTGGATTACCTTTTCTGGCCTCCAAAAAGGATACAAAAAGTTGATCTGATTTTCTAATATCCTTAGTTCTGTCAAGATAAAATCTGAGCTGTCTGTGTACATCAAGTTTGTGCAGCATGTATTCCAATTTGTTAGAGTGGTTGGGAAAAAAGACTGGCAGCTCAATGACCTGATTGATATTGGATTCAGAACAGACTTTAGGCAAAAAGGAGGGGTTTGTTCTGAGAGATACTCTATCAGCATGGAAAATCATGTAAGGAGGCCTAACAGATAATGCTTGAAGTTCTGACACTCTGCGGGCAGAAGTAATGGCTACCAGAAATATAGTCTTCCAGGACAAATATCTGAGATCACAAGAAGATGCTGGTTCAAAAGGGGGGAGAATAATATGAGACAACATAAAATTCAAATTCAAGGGAGAATAAGGAATTTTGACAGGAGGTCTCATGTGAAAGGCACCTTTAAGAAAAGCCTTAGATAACTTATGGCTCATAACATTCAACCCATTGAATCCAAGGTGGAAATCTGATATGGCGGCTAACTGGATTCAAACTGTGGCAGCTGCTGTTCCTTCTTTAAAAATCTTTGTCAAAAATTCTAAAGTGGATGATAGTGGAGCTCAGAAAGGGTCGATTTTCTGTATATTGGCCCAAATTGAGAACCTGTTCCACTTACTGCGGTATAGTTTCCTAGTGGATGGCTTATGAGAAGAAAAAAGGATTTATCTTGTATCATCTGAGAGGGAATGAAGCCTGGCAATTAGAGGAAGTGGATTAGCCAAGCAGTCAGTTTTAGGGACTGCAGTGAAGGATGGAGGTCTCCTGACGGGTGTGTCAGAAGGTCCAGTACTGGGTCCAGGATCCATGTATCCTCCTGTATATGATGGTGAAGGAAGGGGAACCAAATCTGTCAAGGCCAGTAGGGAGCTATGAGGATAATAAGAAGTTATGTACCTACCATAACGTTCCATGTTAGTTGTCTTCTCTCGCCTTCTTTCTTGCTTGATGGGTTCGGAGCCGATCCCTCGGCTCCGACTCGGCACTTGCTAAGCTCGAGAGTCACTTTTACCAGCTCGAGGCAGCCCCATATCCCATGATGCAAGGCGGTAAGTACCCAGATCTCGTTTGCTGACAAAGGGCAATAGCACCAAGCATAAAATACTTCCCAAAGGAAGAAAGAAAACTTACAGATGGAAGAAGGACCAGGTCTGAATGGTCTTCAGCATAACAGTTTCTTATAACAAGGTCTGTCCAGGCCAAGGGGAAGGAGGGAGGGTCGCAAGAAAGAAGGCGAGAGAAGACAACTAACATGGAACGTTATGGTAGGTACATAACTTCTTAATGTTAAGTTGTCAATCTCGCCTTCATTCTTGCTTGATGGGACCGTCCTAGCACCTCTATCCTGGGTGGCTCAATGGAACAAACTCTTGAGGACTGTAGAGCCAAAACTGGCTCTGTCCCTGGAGGCCAAGTCCAATTTGTAATGGGAAACAAAAGTGTGAGGAGTAGCCCAAGTGGCCGCTGCACAAATAGTGTCCAAAGGAAGTCTAGCTTGAAAAGCTGTAGAAGTAGCTAAGCTCCTAGTTGAATGTGCTTTAGGTTTTGAGCACAGCTGTTTTCCCTGAGCGATAAATTTCAGAGATGACCGAAGAAAGCCATCTGGACAAGGTCACTTTAGAAACAGGAAGGCCTTTTTTATCATCCGCATAGGAAACAAAAAGTTGATCAGATTTTCTAAATTTTTTTGTTCTGTCCAAATAATATCTAAGTTGACGGTGGACATCAAGATAATGTAGCTTTTGTTCAGCTCTATCTGAATAGTTAGGGAAAAATACAGGGAGATCAATGGATTGATTCAAATTGTTCTTTGAAGTGACCTTAGGTAAAAAGGTTGGGTTAGTTCTCAAAGATACTCTGTCTTTGTGAAAAACCAAATAGGGGGTCGAACCGAAGAGCATGAAGTTCAGACACCCTCCTGGCAGATGTAATAGCCACTAGGAATAAAGTTTTCCAAGAAAGATATTTCAGGGAACAAGAAACAGCTGGCTCGAAGGGGAAGAATCAAGGATGTCAGCACTAAATTTAGATCCCACTGAGGAGGAGGATTCCTGATTGGAGGCTTTAGTAGGAAAATTCCTTTCAAGAAGGCTCTGCAGAGCCTATGGGACATAATATTATGATCTGCTATCCCGACATGAAAATTGGAAATAGCAGCCAATTGAACTCTGACTGTGGAAGAAGAGGAGCCTGCATGAAAAATCTCTGCTAAGAAATCCAGGACTGCCTGAACAGGGGCAGTAAAAGGATCAATATTCTGGGCCTTAGCCCAATAAGAGAAACGTTTCCATTTGCTTGTATAAATCCTCCTGGTAGAGGATTTTAGCGAAGCTACTATGATGTCTCTAACTGGGTTAGAGATCAAAGGAAGCCTGGCTAAGGAAGGAAGTGGAGCAACCATGCTGTGAGGTTGAGAGAAGGGATTGACTGGTGCAGCTGACCCGATTGGTGAATCAGAAGATCTGGCACTGGGTCCAGATGCCACGGCTGCACCAAAAGGTGATGATGGAGGAACGGGAACCAAACTTGTCGAGGCCAGTAAGGGCAATGAGAATCAATTTGGCTCTCAAAGCGGTAGCTTTCTGGATCACCTGAGGGATCAGAGGAAATGGAGGAAGGCATAAAGAAGTCCCTGGGGCCAATCCTGGGTCAGAGCGTCTCTTGGGGATGGCCTGATAGAGGAAGAGACTGAAGAAGTCTGGGCATTTGCTGTTTTGGGGAGTAGCAAAAGATCGCAACATGGCGACCCCATTCCAGAAAAATCTCTTCCGCTATAGATTGCTTGAGAGACCACTCGTGAGGCATGAGAATAGCTCTGCTCAATCTGTCCGCTACAATGTTGGTTTTCCCAGGGATATGCGTTGCTACCAGAAACCGATGAGAGGAGATCGCCCATTGCCATAGTCTGAGCGCTTCTCGACACAAGGGGTAGGACTTGGTTCCGCCCTGTTTGTTGATATACCAAACTACAGACATGTTGTCTGTGTGGACTGCAATTGTCCCTACGGGAAGAAAGTCGTTGAGGGCTTGCAACGTTAAAAGCACTGCTCTCATCTCCAGGACATTTATGTGCAGATGGTACTCGAACGGCTGCCACGTCCCATGAACCATCCTGCCCTGATAATGACCCCCCCACCCGATCAGGGAGGCATCCGTGGTGACAGTGGCTATCGGGGATGGGGGTACAAAGTACCTGCCTTGGTGAACCTGAGGCGATGTGATCCACCAAGCAAGATGCTCTTTGCATGTCTGTGTCACCAGAATCTGGTGACGCATTGGAAGTTGCTGGTATGACCATTGAGTGAACAGCATCCACTGAAGAAGGCGCATGTAGAATCGAGCCAGGAGAAGAAGAGTAATGGCCGCAGCCATGAGACCTAATACCTTTAGAACCATTCTGGCCTGTACTTTCTTGCTGGCCAGAATGATCCTGACATGACTCTGAATGTCTGAAACTCTTTGATCTGTAAGGGTAGCTGACATCCGAACAGTGTTTAAGTTTGCGCCTATGAAGGTAATAGACTGGCAGGGCGATAAGGATGACTTTTCGAAGTTGATTGAGATGCCCAAATGAGAACAAAGGTCTATTGTGTAATCCCTGGCTTGTATAAGCTGATGCCTGGTGGTGGCTGACAGGAGCCAGTCGTCGAGATACGGAAACACCTGGAATCCTTGACGTCTCAGGTGAGCCGTGACCACTGCCATGCATTTGGTGAACACTCTGGGGGCTGTAGTGAGACCAAAGGGCAGGGCTCTGAATTGGAAATGACTGGACCCCAGCCGAAAGCGGAGAAATCTCCTGGAGCGTCTGTGAATTTTGATGTGATAGTACGCATCCTGAAGATCTATTGAGCACATCCAGTTGTCCTTCTGTAAGAAGGGCAGAATTGACTGAAGAGTGACCATTCGGAATCTTGTCTTCCTGACAGACTTGTTGAGTCTGCTGAGATCCAATATTGGTCTCCAGTCTCCCGTCTTTTTGGGGACCAAAAAGAACCTTGAGTAGATTCCGGGCTCTGAATGGTCTATTGTAACTGGCTGAATGGCTCTTTTTTGCAGTAGTTTTGAGACTTCTGACTCTGCAACCTCCCTTAGACCGGGTGGTACGTCTGGAAGGGAACTTGAGGGGAAGGGACTTTCCTCGAAAGGAATTATGTAACCCTTGGATATGATCGACTGTACCCATCTGTCTTGAGTGAGGGAATGCCAGGCTTCTGGGTACAGTGATAATCTTCCCCCGACTGCCTCCAAGGAGGGACAGCCGGGCAACATCTCAGGGATGCTGAAAGGGCTTGTCAGAGAGAGGCTCTCTGTTTCCCTGGTTTTTCGGACCCTCTCTGCCTCTAGAGCAGCGTCTGTTGTTGTTACCCCCTCTGCCTCTAGGGGTAAACTGACCACGTGAATCCGGCGTGACTCCTTGGGATTTACGGAACCACATTTTCCCACCTTTCTGTCCTTTGGGATAAGGTCTAGAAGGGGTGGAAAAACGGACTCCAACAGCAGAACGAGTCTTGCCGTCCTGTTCGCACCTGGTCAAGGTTTCCTTCACCTGAGGGCCAAACAAAGCTGACCCATCAAAGGGAGAATTTGTGAAGGACGCCTTAAAGGGATCCGAAAATCACATAGCCGCATCCAGGCTTGGCGTCTAAGAGCCACACCTGTACCTGGCTCTACTCGCTCCATCCGCAGCATAAGATATTAGCCGCATGGAGGAGTTTGCAATGGAATTGAGGGTTCCTAGCTGCGAAGCAATTTTTTTCTTGAGCCCCTGCAGCTGTAGGATCCTGAACTACTTCACCCAGCTCCTTAAGGATATCCCTCTGGAGTCTGGTGAAGTGACAAAGGTAATTCAGCGAACGCATAGCAAAGGTCGCTGAGGAAAACATCCGCTTACACCTATCCATGGTCCTAGAGTCCTTATTAGGAGGATGGACGGGCACGGAAGGATCTGCAAGTTCCTTTTGGTGGCCGCAGCCACCACCATGGCATCAGCGGGACACCCTTAGTGAGGAATTGCTTGTCACGGGGCCGTGATAAATTTTGAAGGCCTCCTAGGGACTGGCTCTACAGAGTCAGGAGCTGCCCACGCCTTCGTGCAATAACCTGCATAAGGGGTCGAAGGCGGAGACACCCAGGAGGTGGAGGGCCGAGATCCAAACGCCTCTAGGTATACTGACTCATCCTCAGAGGGATTGTTGGTGGGCCAGTTTCCCTCTGTTTAAGGAGTTCTAGGATGTCTGAGAAGGAGACATCCTCAGAGGGGATCTAGGGGATCCCTCTGACTCATCAAAGTCAGTATCCAAGTGACAGACTCGGGGAGTCTACATGCTTCCTCTTACAAGTCCTCTTCCTAGGAGGATCTCCCGAAACATCAGGAGAATCCTCGGAAGAGGGAAATTCCCAATGGGGAAACCTGAGGTGGAGGATCTCTGGGTCCTGTAGCAAGAGAAGTGGCAGAGATGTCAACAGGTACTATAGAGGGAGGAGCTACGGGAACAGACTGCTGACTGATACCAGTGGCCAGTACACTCTTCATCACCTCGAATGCTCCCCTCCCAGGCAGGTCCGAGAGAACCCGCTCAAGAGCTAGGAACCCCAGGGACCACCGAAAGGGAAGTCTCCGAGGCAGATGTCGGAGCCGAGCTCACCAAGGCCGAGGCTCCAAGGGGAAGAGCGGGCTCGGACAAGGGTCCAATGCCACTCACACCCACGGAGGAGACCATGGAAGCCCGACCACGAATCCCTCTAAGGAAGGTCTCAAGAGGAGATAAGAGTAGAGGCTGAAGGAACAGAAGGGGTATCTGTCCTCCAGCCGTAGCAGTAACCATTCGAAGACTCCAACTCCAAGCTCTGTGGTAGAGTTGAAGGAGGAACTGTAACAGGGTGTGGACCAACAGTCGTCTGTTGAGACGGACTATGTAACATTTGGGCCAGTACCTGTGACTTAAGTAATCTACTGACCACTCTCTCTAGGTCATGATCTGACAGTCTGGATGACCTTGAAGATCGGCTCCGATGGCTCCGTTCCCAAAGAAGAGGTGAAGCCGGAGCCGAAAGTATCGGCTCCAAGGAAGGAGACCTCGACCTCTTCCTGGAATGAGCCATCGGAGCCGATACTATAGATCCTGTCGGAGCCGACTCCCGGGAGCCGACAGGAAGCCTCGATGTACCGGCTCCAGCTGGAGCCGATACAGCCACCAAAGTAACGGTGTCGGAGCCGATCGGAGCCGACACCGATGCCTGTGCCACATGGGTGTCGGAACCGATTGGAGCCGACACCGAAGTGGTCGATACAGATTCGGCACCGATAGCCATCGGTGCCAAAGGCTTTAAGCCAGAATCGGCTCCAGCCGGAGCCGATCTCGACTCGGAACGAGTCGGAGCCGAGGCCGCAGGCTTAGACACAGAAGCCTGGGCCTTGGAAGATTTAACTGATTTAGATGGAGCCGACTTAGCCGGAGAGCCCTCCGGCTTAAGAAGGCCCCTAAGGATCAGTTTGTTGCGTCTTTCCTGCAGGACTCTCTGGCTGAAGGAATGACAAATAGCACAGGAGTCCTGCAGGTGAAGAGGCCCAGGCAATACAGGCAAGAAGTGTGACCGTCTGTCAGAGACATCTTCTGACAGCACGAGTCACACTTCTTAAAACCTGAGACCCTCTCCTTTGACATGGTGCTTAACACAAACACACACACACACCAGTCAAAATTTAACTTAAATAAAATACCAAAAGGTATTTGTATAAAAACACACACACCCTAACAGGGAGGGATGGGATGGGTAAAGTTTGACTAAAATAAATTAGAAAAGACAGGGATTTTCTGTCACAAAATGTAAATAATTAACTAATAACTAATAATTAAGGGTTTTTAAGAAAAGGGGCTTAAATATTCAAAAGTGAATCACTTACCAGGAGCTGGTAAAAGGAGGACCTCATAAGCGAAGCGGCAAACGAGATCTGGGTACTTACCGCCTTGCATCATGGGATATGGGGCTGCCTCGAGCTGGTAAAAGTGACTCTCGAGCTTAGCAAGTGCCGAGTCGGGCGAGGGATCGGCTCCAAACCCATCAAGCAAGAATGAAGGCGAGATTGACAACTTAACATCTTTTAGTTATGTACTCACCATAACTTCAGATGTTTGGGATCCATCACGCCTACATTCTGACTGATGGGTTCGGAGCCGATCCCTCGGCTCCGACTTGGCACGCTTATGCCAAAGAGCGAAGTCTCTTATTGGCTGAGCTTACTATATCCCAGGATGCACCACTACCAGTCCCCCAGATCTAGTTTGTCCGCATACATACACAGACACACATGCTGCTTATATAACATCGTCAGATGAAACAAGATAAAAAACAGTAGAACTCAAAACCGTTCAATCTCTTCTGATCTCCAAGGCAGGGGGAAGGGGGGTGGGTATTAGGAATGTAGGCGAGATGGATCCCAAACATCTGAAGTTATGGTGAGTACATAACTAAAAGATGTTATGTGATCCTATCTCGCCTACATTCTGACTGATGGGACAGCGTCCCTAGCACCTGAATCCTGGGTGGCTCACTGGAAAACACTCCTGAGTACCGTGGAACCAAATGATGCTCGCCCTTTAGATGCCACATCCAATTTATAGTGGGAAATGAAAGTGTGCGGGTTGGACCAAGTAGCCGCAGCACAAATCTCAGAAATAGCGAGCTTGGAATGAAAAGCAATAGAAGTAGCCATAGCTCTAGTAGAGTGAGCTTTGATAGATGTTGTAAGTTGCTTATTTGAAGAGGAATAAGCCTGACTTATGCAATCTCTAATCCATTTGGAGATAGTAGCTTTAGTGATGGATTTACCCAATTTATTATCTGAAAAGGACACAAACAACTGGTCTGATTTTTGAATTTGTTGAGTCCTGTCTAGATAGAAGCGCAATTGCCTGTGAACATCCAATTTATGGAGGGTGTATTCCGCTTCGTTGGAGAATTTTGGAAAGAAAACTGGTAGCTCTAGAGATTGTTGGAGACAGAGATTAGAACAAACCTTTGGAACAAAAGATGGGTTAGGCCTAAGTGATACTCTATCCTTGTGAAAAATCAAGTACGGTGGTTTGATAGATAGGGCTTGAAGCTCTGAAACTCTTCTTGCAGAGGTAATTGCAACTAAGAAGGCAGTTTTCCAAGACAGATATTTTAACTCACATGTAGCAGCCGGTTCGAAAGGGGAAGATGTTAAGGCACGAAGTACCAAATCAAGATCCCACGGAGGCGCAGGATGAAAAGCTGGGGGTCTTAACAGCCCAGCACCTTTAATGAAAGTTTTGCATAATCTGCTGCTCATCAACGGTGGATCCATGGATTCGTGAAATTTGGAGATAGCTGCTAGTTGGACTTTAATAGTAGAGACTGAAGATCCTTGGTTAAACAAGGATGTTAAAAATTTCAAAACCTCTGGTATCGGGGCAGTGATAGGGTCTAAGCCCCTGAGTTGAGCCCAGATAGCAAACCTCTTCCACTTACTGAGGTACAATTTCTTAGTGGTGGGTTTGTGGGCCGAAGATAAAATGTGAATAACTTCCGGGTCTAAGGTGTGATTTCTGACTAAAGTCGGAAGTGGAGGAGCCAAGCTGTCAATTTCAAAGTGTGAAGGGACTGGTGTTGTCGTCCCGACTGATGAATCAGCAGATCTGGAGTTAGATCCAAAAACCAAGGATCGTCCACAGCATGTTTCTTTAGGTAGGGGAACCATACCTGACGAGGCCAGTGCGGAGCAATTAGTATCATTGTGGACCCCAATTGAGAAGCTTTCTGGATGACTTTGGGGAGAAGTGGGACCGGAGGAAAGGCATAAAGTAGTCCTGTTGGCCAAGGTTGGGTTAGAGCATCCGTAGCTGCCTCCCCCTGACGCGGAGTCAAGGAGAAGAACCTTTTGCACTTTGTGTTTTGTGGTGTTGCAAACAGGTTGCAGCACGGGGTCCCCCATCTTCTGAAAACCTGAGCTGCTACTATTTCGTTCAGAGACCACTCATGAGGAGAGAGAATCGTCCTGCTTAATCTGTCTGCCAATATATTGGATTTCCCTGGAATGTGGGTCGCTACCAAGAAACGGTTGGTAGCTACAGCCCATTCCCACACCCTCATGGCCTCTCTGCAAAGGGGGTAAGATCTGGTCCCTCCCTGTTTGTTTAGATACCAGACCACCGACATGTTGTCTGTGTGGATAGCGATAATGCCTTGAGGGAGAAACTTGTGGAGGGCCTGTAGAGACAGAAGTACAGCCCTCATTTCCAATACATTGATATGGAGAAAGGTTTCGTCTGGAAGCCAAGAACCCTGAACTAACCTGCCCAGACAATGCCCCCCCCACCCTGTCTGGGAGGCATCCGTCGTCAGGGTGGCCACCGAAGGGGGGATAACAAAGAGTCTTCCCTGATTCAGATTGGATGGCTGAACCCACCAGCGGAGGTCCCATTTGCACGTTTCTGTAATCAGAATGGGGTGATTGAGGGGGAGATTCTGAAAGGACCATTGTGTCGATAACAGCCACTGAAGAATCCTCATGTGCAATCTTGCCAGTGGAACTAGGAGAACCGTGGCAGACATCGAACCTAAAAGTTGCAGGACCATCCTGGCTGGGGCTTTGGATCTTGGAAGCAGGGCTTGAACTTGACCTTGTAAAGTTTGAATCCTTTCGGTAGGAAGAAAGAGCATCAATTTTGAGTCTATCTCTGCTCCTATGAATCTTATGCGCTGAGAGGGCAGCAAGACAGACTTTGACCAATTGAATGTAATTCCCAGGGTAGCACCCAGGAGATGGTGGCTTTGAGGTTGTCTATTAGTAGATGCCTGGTGGTGGCAGTCAGGAGCCAGTCGTCCAGATAGGGAAACACTTGGAATCCAAGACTCCTCAGGTGAGCAGTCACTACTGCCAAACACTTGGTGAACACCCTGGGGGCTGTGGTGAGACCAAAGGGCAGTGCACAAAATTGGAAATGACTGTCTCCCAGGCTGAAGCGCAGATACCTCCTGGACGCCTGATGTATCGGTATGTGATAATAGGCGTCCTTGAGATCTATGGAGCACATCCAAACATCCTTCTCCAACATGGACTTCATGACGGACTGGTTTAGTTTGCTGAGATCCAATATTGGTCTCAGGTCCCCTGTCTTTTTTGGCACTAAAAGAACCTTGAGTAATTTCCGGATCCGATCTGGTCTGTGGGGACCGGTTGGATGACTCCTTTTCTAGCAGCTTTGGCCTTCTGCGGCTGCAATTTCCCTTTGACTGGGTGGTGGGTCCGGGATTTTTGGACGGTGGGGTGAGTGTGTGAAGGGAATGGTGTAACCTCCGGCAATAATCCGAAGCACCCATCTGTCCTGAGTGATAGACTCCCAGGCTTTTAGGTGCTTGGCAAACGGCACCCGACTGGCTCGAGCAGCACAGCCGGGCAATCCCTCATGAAGTGTGGGAGGCTGAAGAGCCACGAAAGGACTCAATGGTCTCCAGAATTGCGGGGCCCTCTGCCGCCCCTGGGAAGGCGTCTCCCAGAAAAATTTCCCGTCCTCTGCCTCTGGAAGGGGAATCTTCCTGCTGTTGAGGAAAAACTTACGTGATTTGCGGAACCACATCTTCCCTCCTCCTTTAGCCTTGGGATAAGGCCAAAGGGAGTGGAATAACGTGCACCTACGGCAGATAAAGTTTTTCCTCTTGCTCACAGCGGTAAGAGTGTCTTTAACCTTAGGTCCAAACAAAGAGGACCCATCAAAGTGAGCGTCAGCGAAGGAAGACTTGAAGACCTCCACGAAATGACACAAACGGAGCCAGGCTTGTCTCCGTAGAGCTACGCCTGTGCCTGCCGCTCTGCCCTTGGCCGCATATGAAATGAGCCTCATGGACGAGTTAGAAATCGAGGTAAGGATAGCCAACTGAGAGCTAACCGACTGGGCTAGCTGCTCAGGTAGGTTACCTGAGAGGGAATCTGACAGCTCCTTGACCAGATCCCTCTGTAGCCTGGTAAAATGTGCCAAATAATTCAGGGACCTTAGTGTAAAGGCCGCTGAAGTCAGGGCGCTTCCCGTGCAGTCCATGCTCCTAGACTCCTTATTAGGAGGATGGACGGACGTTGAAGCCTCTGCCACGTCCTGTTGTGTAGCAGATGCCACCACCATGGCATCTACAGCCACGCCTTTTGTCAAGAACTCCTTCTCGGGTGGGGCAGACAAAAATTTGTTAGGGCGAGAAGGCACTGACTGGTTCCACAGTATCTGGATGTTCCCACGCCCTCCGACAAACCAAATCCAGGAGCTCGTCGAAGGGCGGAGACACCCAGGAGGCGGAGGGCTGAGCCCCAAAGGCCTTGAGAAGCACTGACTCATCAGCAGAGGGGGGTTTGGATATCCAGCCTCGTTTAAGGATCTCTAAAATGTCTGCGAATGAGACATCATCCGAGGACGACTTTGGGGACCCCTCCGCATCATCAAGATCAGTGTCCGATGTAAGAGACTCGGGGGAGTCCACGTGCTTCCTCTTGCACGATCTCTTCCTTGGGGCTCCTCCAAGACAACTCGAAGAACCCTCAGGAGGAGGAACCCCCAGTGGGGTAACCTCAGGCCCAGGGCTCCGCTGCCTAGGGACAGGGAACTGCCAAAGACCCAGTCTCCACGCCCAGGAAGGTGCCGGTAAAGCCGTAGAGATGGCGAAGACTTGGCCAAGGCACTCCTCATAGCTCTGAAAGCCGGACCCCGGAATCCTGGGAGTGTCCGGTCCCGAGCCATGATAGCAGACGGAAGTCCCGCAGCCGGCACCGAGAGGGAGGCTCGGAACCGACAGCATAGGTCCCAAACGTCACCCCGGGTCCGGCCGAAGAAGTCCGCGTGCCAAACTCGGACCCGAAGGCCGGGGTTGGAGTAAGGGTCCGAGCCCACCCTAGGATCTCCACCGGCTCCAACAGCACCTGCTCCAGGAGCAGCGGTCGGAGGAGGAATGGCAATGGAATGGGCTATCGGTTCCGAAGCCAATTGGGTCGGAGCCGAAACAAATTTTTGAAAGACTGGGGACTGGAACAGTCTTTGGAGCACCCTGTCTATGTCCGAATCTGACATCCTCGATGACCTAGAGGAGACTGAACGGGTTCGAGTAGTCCTCTCCAACGGCCCCAAGGGGCTAGGGGACCGGCTCCGAGGCGACTCGATAACTATCGGTGCCGAAGGAATACCCAAACCAGTTTCCATCGGTGCCGAGGAGGACTTAGGCGCCAAGGAGGAAGTGTCTGAGCGGACAACCTTCATCGGCTCCGAAACCAGTGGAGCCGATGAAGGTGACCCGCCTCTCGATGCCCCAGCCATCGGCTCCGAAGCCAGAGGAGTCGAGACTGGAGGCATCGAGGCAGACCATTCCGCCCTCGGCTCCGAAGTCCTTGGAGCCGAAGGAGAAGCCTGCCTATGTCTTTTGACGGTCGGGTCCGACGGACTGGTCGGAGCCGACGCCCTTTTCTTTTTAGCAGGAGAAGGAGAGGATGCTAAAGCTTCTTCAAAAGAGGGTTTTATAAGGCCTTTCAATATAAGCTTATTTTTCCTCTCTTGGAGGACCCTCGAGGAAAAAGCGTGACACACGCTGCAGCACTCCTGCAAATGTTTGGCGCCCAAACAATATACACAGAGAGAGTGGTCATCCGTGATAGACATTTTAAAACTACATTTAGTGCACTTCTTGAAGCCCGAAGGCCTAGGAGCCTGAGACATTATAAGTAAAACTGAGTAACTCTCTCACAAACAAAACTTTGTTGGAAAAGACTGACCCTACAAAGATTAACTTGCCGTTCACAATGATAGCCCGCAATTAAAATAAAGGCCAACTGAAGACATACAACAGTGAATAAATGTACAAAGGAATCCAAGAACCCCTAAGGTTCAAAAGGGATTAACCAACAGGAAAGGCCCTACGGATCAAGGGAGCCTGTAACCAGAACAAACACCAATCACACACAAATTTTCCACAAAAGTTTTCAAAACACACACAACAGCACAGAGTAGCTGTTAAAACAGCTTTTTGTTAAAGAATTAGCAAATTTCTGACAGAAAAAGTTAGTGAAAAGACACTACTTAGCTCAGCCAGCTCGAGACCACGTCTTTGCTAGTTAGCGGCAAACGAGATCTGGGGGACTGGTAGTGGTGCATCCTGGGATATAGTAAGCTCAGCCAATAAGAGACTTCGCTCTTTGGCATAAGCGTGCCGAGTCGGAGCCGAGGGATCGGCTCCGAACCCATCAGTCAGAATGTAGGTGAGATAGGATCACATAACGTCTGTCCTTCCTAGCGACTTTGCTTTCTGTAAAACCTTGGGTATCAATGGAATAGGTGGGAATGCATATAGGAGACCTGGAGGCCAATCGTGTACGAGTGCATCTCTCGGGGAATGTCCCGGAGGTGGATTAGGGCAAAGTAGCTTCTGCATTTGGTATTGATGTGACTGGCACTGAGGTTGCAGCAAGGCTGGCCCCATTTGCAGAAAATCAGATCTGCAACTCGCTGGTTGAGAGACCACTCGTGAGGCAACAGTATTGCCCTGCTTAGCTTGTCCGCTATCACACTGGATTCCCCCGGGATGTGAGTTGCTATCAGAAAATGGTGGGACGACACAGCCCATTGCCATAACCTGAGTGCTTCTTGACAAAGGGGATAAGACTTGGTTCTGCCTTGTTTGTTCAAGTACCAGACCACTGACATGTTGTCCGTCTGAATTGCAATTGTCCCTAGAGGAAGAGATTCCTGAAAGTACTGCAACACCAGAAGTACCGCTCTCAACTCCAGAACATTGATATGCAGATGTGACTATTGATCCGTCCATGTGCCTTGGGCAGTGTTTTCCTGAAAATGCCCCCCCCCCACCCTATCAGAGAAGCATCCATGGTGACAGTGGCTACTGGGGGGGGGGGGACAAAGGGTCTTCCGATTGTAACATGAAGAGACGTCAACCCCCACTGAAGGTCTCTCTTGCAAGAATCTGTGTTGAGAATCATGTAGTGCATTGGTAGCTTTTGGTAGGACCACTGAGCGAAGAGGAGCCATTGAAGGATTTGCATATGCATCCTTGCAAGTGGTACAGCCAGGATTGCTGCTGCCATCAAACCTAGTACCTTCAAGACCTCTGCTGTTGTAGCTTTGTTCTTTGACACCAGTGTGAGATGATGTGTTGGCAAAAAAGTGAGACTCTTTCGATTGGAAGACGTAGAGTGGTGGTTGAGGTATCTAACTCTGCTCCTATAAATATGGTATGCTGCGATGGCAATAAGGCAGACTTTTCAAAGTTGATTGTAATGCCTAATTGATGGCAGAGTGTCAGAGTATATTGTGTTGCCTGAGTCAATTGATGCCTGGTGGTAGCAGTGAGGAGCCAATCGTCTAGGTATGGAAACACCTGGAATCCTAGATGCCTCAGGTGAGCCGTGACCACTGCCATGCATTTGGTGAACACCCTGGGGGGCTGTAGTGAGACCAAAGGGCAGGGCTCGAAACTGGTAATGACTGGCTCCCAGCTGGAAACGCAGGTGACCTCTGGAGCGTCTGTTCATCTTTATGTGATAGTACGCGTCCTTGAGATCTATGGAGCACATCCAATTGCCTTTCCCTGGGATGGGAAGAATGGACTGAAGCGTGACAATTTGGAACTTCTCTTTCTTTACAAATTGGTTGAGTCTGCTGAGGTCCAAGGTAGGTATCCAGTCCCCTGTTTTCTTTGGTACCAAAAAGAATCTTGAGTAAGTTCCGAATCCAACTTGGTCTGCTGGGACTGGTTGGATGACTCTTTTTTCTAGTAATTTTTGGACCTCTATGATTGCTTGTTCCATGAGACTGGGTGGAACATCTGGGATTCTGCTTACAGGAGTAGGAGGGGAAGAGAACGGTATGAAATATCCTCTGGAAATGATGCTTTGTACCCATGTATCTGAAGTTATGTTTAGCCAGGCTTCTGGGTACAAAGACAAGTGACCCCCGACTGCTTCCAGAGCCGAAGAGCCGGGCCCCCTTTCAGGAGCGCTGGTAGGGCTGACCAGAGAGCTGGCCTCTGTTGCCCTGTTGCTGTGGACCCCCTCTGCCACACGGGCGGCGTCTTCCGTTATAACCCCCTCCTCTGCCTCTAGAGGGGTTTCTCCACGTGTGTCCTGAATGGCTCCCTGTGCTTTTCAGAACCACATTTTCCCTCCCCTAGGGCCCTTGGGATAGGGCTTAGTAGGGGTAGAAAAACAGACTCCAACGGCAGATAGGATCTTGCCTTCCTGCTCACACCTGGTTAAAGTTTCCTTTAATTTAGGCCCAAACAGTGATGAGCCATCCAATGGGGTGTTGATAAAGGAAGACTTAAAGGGTTCCGCAAAGGAACAGAGACGCATCCAGGCTTGTCTCCGCAGAGCAATGCCTGAACTAGCAGCTCTACTCGAACCATCAGCTGCATAAGATATGAGATGCATGGATGAGTTTAGGGTAGCGAGCTGTGTGTTGACTATGTCAGCAACCCCTGCAGCTACCGTACTCTGGAGAGTATCTCCTAGCTCTTTCAGGAGATCTCTTTGCAGTCTCGTAAAATGGGTTAAATAGTTCAGCAATCACAGAGAAAAAGTCGTTGAACTAAATTAGAAGTTATGTACCTACCATAAGGTTCCATGTTAGTTGTCTTCTTCTCGCCTTCTTTCTTGCTGGATGGGTTCGGAGCCGAACCTCGGCTCCGACTCGGCCACTCTAAAAGCTCGAGAGCTAGTTCCACCGGCTCAAGGCTCCCCTATATCCCACAATGCTAGGCGGGAACTCCTCAGATCTCGTTTGTAAGCTAGGCCCAGCTAGAAAAATTCCATTATATGGAAAAGGGTAACCCACCTCTATAGGCTGACTGTGAGGTGTCCTAAAAAAACATATATATATATATATATATATATATATATATATATATATATATATATATATATATATATATATAAAGAGAGGTGGTAAAGCGTGGGAGAAAAGGATAGAAAGGTCACAAAACAACCTCCTCTAGGTCTGTCCAGGCTAGGGGGAAGGAGGGTGGGGCCTTAAGAAAGAAGGCGAGAAGAAGACAACTAACATGGAACGTTATGGTAGGTACATAACTTCTAAATGTTAAGTTGTCAATCTCGCCTTAATTCTTGCTGGATGGGACCGCGTCCCTAGCACCTTGTCCCGGGTGGCCTATCGGAACAGACTCTTGAGTACAGTGGAACCAAAGTTGGCTCAGTCCCTAGAGGCTAAGTCCAACTTATAATGAGAAATGAAAGTATGGGGAGAAGCCCAAGTAGCTGCAGAACAAATCGAATCAATAGGCAGTCTGTCTTGGAAAGCTATAGATGTGGCTAAAGCTCTAGTTGAATGAGCCCTGGGTTTGGTTGGCAACTGTTGATGTCTGATCTCATACACAAAGGTAATCAACGAAGTGAGCCATCTAGAAAGAGATACCTTAGAAACTGGAAGGCCCATTCTACCTTCTGCATAGGAAACAGTTGATCAGACTTCCTGAATTGTTTGGTCCTGTCTAAATAGTACCTAAGTTGGCGATGAACGTCTAACCAATGTAATTTTTGTTCTGATCTGTTTGAATAGTTAGGAAAGAACACAGGAAGATCAATGGTTTGATTCAAATTTGCCGGTGAAGCTACCTTAGGCAAAAAGGACGAGTTAGTATGCAAGGACACCCTATCCTTATGAAACAAAAGATAAGGGGATCGACTACACAGAGCATGGAGTTCAGAGACTCTTCTAGCTGAAGTAATAGCTACCAAAAAGAGTGTTTTCCAAGATAGTAACTTCATTGAGCATGAAGCCGCAGGTTCAAAGGGGGGAAGAATTATGGACGCCAGAACCAAGTTGAGATCCCATTGAGGAGGAGGATCCCTGATAGGTGGTTTGAGGAGAAAAACTCCCTTTAAAAAGGCTTTGCAGAGTTTGTGAGACATAATGGAGGACTCTGAGACTCCAACATGAAAGTTAGATATAGCTGCCAACTGAACTTTGATGGTAGACGGAGACGAACCTGAGTGGAATAGTTCGGCTAGAAAGTCCAAAACTGATTGAATGGAAGCAGTGAAAGGATCTATATCCTTTGAATGCGCCCAACAGGAAAAACGTTTCCACTTACTATGATAAATCTTCCAAGTGGAAGATTTATGAGAGGCTATCAAAATATCTCGAACTGAGTGAGATGTTAGAGGAAGCCTGGCTAGAGTTGGAATTGGAGAAACCACGCTGTGAGGTTCAGAGAAGGGAGGGAGTGGTGCAACTGACCCGACTGATGGGTCAAGAGGTCTGGAACTGGGTCCAGATGCCAAGGTTGCTCCAACAGATAACGGTGAAGAAATGGGAACCAAACCTGTCGAGGCCAGTAAGGGGCAATGAGGATCATTGAAGCTTTCTGTATTAGTTGAGATATCAGTGGGAAGGGAGGAAAAGCATACAGTAGTCCCCGGGGCCAATCGTGGACTAGAGCGTCTCTGCTTGGGTGGCCTGGTTGGGGAAAGAGGGTGAAAAAATCGTCGCACTTGCTGTTTTGGGGAGTAGCGAAAAGGTCGCAGCAAGGCCGGCCCCACTTTCGAAAAACTTTCTCCAACACTGAATTCTTCAGAGACCACTCGTGAGGCATGAGAATAGCTCTGCTCAATTTGTCCGCAATCACATTGGACTTCCCGGGAATGTGCGTTGCTAACAGAAACCACTGAGAAGAAATCGCCCATTGCCACAGTCTGAGTGCCTCTCGACATAGGGGGTAGGATCTGGTTCCGCCTTGTTTGTTGATGTACCACACTACAGACATATTGTCTGTCTGAATTGCTATAGTTCCTTTGGGAAGAGAGTCTTGTAGGGCTTGCAACACTAGAAGCACTGCTCTCATCTCTAGGACATTTATGTGCAAGTGGCGTTCGAAAGGTTGCCACATGCCTTGGACCGTCCTGCCCTGGTAATGCCCCCCCCCCCACCCGATCAGGGAGGCGTCCGTTGTCAGTGTAGCAGCCGGAGGGGGAGGAACAAAGGGTCTCCCTAGGAAGAGCTGGGGGGATGTGATCCACCAAGAAAGATGATTCCTGCACGATTGTGTTATCACAATGGAATGGGACATTGGAAGTTGTTGGTATGACCATTGTGTGAAGAGCATCCATTGTAAGATTCTCATGTGGAATCGGGCTAAAGGGAGGAGAGGGATAGCAGCCGCCATTATCCCTAAGACCTTCAGGATCAGTCTGACTTTGATCTTGTTGCTCTGCAAGACAAGAGAGACTTGTCTGTGTATGTCTGCTATTCTCTGCTCTGTGAGTCTGGCTGACATGTTGACTGTCTAGATTTGCGCCTGTGAAGGTAATAACACGACAAGGTGACAAGACAGACTTTTCGTAATTTATTGAAATGCCTAGTGTTTGACATGTGTGAAAGGTGTAGTCTCTGGCAAGAAGCAGAAGATGCTTGGTGGGGGCTGTAAGGAGCCAGTCGTCTAAATAAGGAAAAACTTGCAATCCTTGTCGTCTCAGATGAGAGGCGACCACTGCCATGCATTTGGTAAACACTCGGGGGGCTGTAGTGAGTCCAAAGGGCAGGGCCCTGAATTGGAAATGACTGGTTCCCAGCCTGAAGCGGAAGAATCTCCTGGAGCGTCGGCTCATTCTGATGTGATAGTACGCATCCTGGAGATGTATAGAGCACATCCAGTTGTCCCGGCCCAAAAGGGGCAGAATGGACTGCAGCGTGACCATCCGAAATTTTGTTTTCTTGACAAACTTGTTCAAGTTGCTGAGATCCAAAATGGGTCTCCAGTCCCCTGTTTTCTTTGGAACCAAAAAGAATTTGGAGTAGATTCCGGATCCTTGTTGGTCTGCTGGAACTGGTTGAATGGCTCTTTTTGCCAGCAGCTTTGAAATTTCTAGTGCTGCTTGCTCCCTTTGACTGGGTGGAACGTCTGGAAGGGATTTTCCTGACTGCTTTGGAATGCAAAAGAAAGGGATTCTGTAGCCTTCGGAAATTATAGACTGTACCCATTTGTCTTGAGTGAGGGAAAGCCAGGCTTTTGGATACAGAGATAATCTTCTCCCGACTGGCTCCGAAGGTGGACAGCCGGGCAACACCTCAGGGATGCTGAAAGGGCTTGTCAGAGAAGGATTCTCGACTGCCCTGATTCTGTGGGCCCCCTCTACCTCTAGGATGGCGTCTACCATTATTGTTCCCCCCTCTGCCTCTAGAGGGGAATCGACTCTGTGCGTCAGGCAAAACTTCCTGTGGTTGCTTGTGGAACCACATCTTTCCCCCCTTCTGGCCTTTGGGGTAAGGCCTAGAAGGAGTAGAAAAATGGACTCCCACGGCAGAGAGAGTCTTGCCTTCAGTCTCGCACCCAGTCAGGGTTTCCTTCACTTGAGGACCAAAGAGGGATGATCCATCAAAGGGGGAGTTAGTGAAGGACGCCTTGAAAGGGTCCGCAAAGTTACATAGCCACATCCAGGCATGCCGACGTAAGGCCACACCTGTACCTGCCGCTCTACTCACTCCATCCGCCGCATATGAAAGGAGGTGCATGGAGGAGTTAACTATTGAGTTAAGGGTCACCAGCTGAGAGTTCATCCTATCCTGAAAACCCGCAGCTGTTGGATCCTTTCACTCGCTTCCTTGAGCAAATCCCTCTGAAGACGAGTGAAATGACACAGGTAATTCAGCGAGCGCATAGAAAAGGTCGCTGACGAGAACATCCGCTTCCCGTACCTGTCTATAGTCCTAGACTCCTTGTTAGGAGGATGAACAGGCACTGAAGGATCAGCTAGCTCCTTCTTGGTGGCCGCAGCCACCACCATAGCATCAACAGAGACGCCTTTGGTCAAGAATTCTTTGTCCTTGGGGGCAGTGATAAATTTTGATGGTCTTCTGGGGGTGGGTTCCACTGAGTCAGGAGCCGTCCAGGCCTTCTTTGCCACCACTTGCATAAGGGGGTCAAAGGGAGGGGACACCCAGGAGGTGGAAGGGCGAGAGCCAAACGCCTCAAGATACACCGATTCATCCTCTGAAGGGTTGAGGGCTGGCCAATTCCCCTTTGTTTTAAGATTTCGAGGATGTCTGCAAAGGAGACATCTTCAGAGGGGGAACGAGGGGAACCTTCAGAATCCTCTAAATCAGTGTCAGAGGTGACAGACTCAGGGGAGTCAATGTGCTTCCTCTTGCACTGCCTCTTCCTAGGGGGCTCTCCTACTGGGTCAGGAGAGGCCTCGGAAGAGGAGGAGATCCCCACTGGGGAAACTTGAGGAGCTGGCTCTCTACGATCCGGGATGAGGGGGTGAGAAGAAATCACCGCAGGCACCGTGGAAGGAAGGGCAGATGGAGCCGACTGTGGGGTTGAACCAGGTTCTAACACGCTCCTCATGACCTCGAAGGCACCCCTGTCAGGCAGAGCCAGAGATCTCCGCTCTGAAAAGCTGAAAACCTCCCCCGGCACCGACAGTAATGGCTCCGAGGCCGATGTCGGAGCCAAACTCACCAGCGCCGAAGCACCGAGAGGGAGAGAGGGGTCGGACAAGGGTCCGATGCCACTCGCCCCCTCGGAGCCGATGAGGGAAGTCCGGCGCCGAGATTCCTCCAGAGAAGACATCGGAGCAGACGACGGCACAGAAGACAAGGGTATCGGTTCTGATGCAGCCACAGTCTCGGGTCCGAGCCGCCCCAGCTCCGAACTCAAAGGAGTCAGAGGAGGAACATTTTGAGTGACGGGATTAGCCATCGACTGTTGAGTCGGGCTCTGAAGCATTTGGGCCAATGCCTCGGACTTGAGAAGTCGACTCACCACCCTCTGAAGGTCATGATCTGACAGTCTCGACGACCTAGAGGAATGAGATCTATGGCTCCGTTCAGACAACAATGGCGATGCTGGAGCCGAATGAACGGAGCCGATAGATGGTGACCTTGACCTCTTCCTGGAAGTCGGTTCCGATAACTTTATCGGAGCCGACTCAGCGATGTCTACCTTGGCTCCAGCCGGAGCCGAGGAAACAGTAGAAATATGTGTTCGAGAATCATCAGCTCCGGCCGGAGCCAATGTTCGAACAGACTTTAAAGCCCCAGGGGACGACTCAGACACTGGAGCCGATGGTCTGGTAGGCTTGGAGGGTTTCCCTGAAGATTGAGTCGGGGGACCCTCAGGCTTTAATAAGCCCCTTAAAATGAGCTTATTTTTTTGCTCCTGCAGGACTCTAGGGCTGAAACCATGGCAAACAGCACATGAGTCCTGCAGGTGCAAAGGTCCCAGGCAGTATACACAAGAAGTGTGACCGTCTGTCAGAGACATCTTCTGACAGCACGAGTCACACTTCTTAAAGCCTGAGACCTTTGATTCTTTAGACATTTCTAAAGAAGAAAGTGTAATCACTTACACTCACACACACACACAGACTACACTAATTGAAAATTAAATTAAACTAATTAAATCAAATAATTAAATCAAATAATTCCCTACAAAAAAAGACAGTCACTCCAACTACTAGGAAGGGAGGGACGGGGCCTAAAGGCCTAAGGGAAGAACTCTTGAGAGTTTTTTGGAAAAAAAGGGGAGAATTTGGAAGGGGATGGTAAGAAACTACCTAATTTAGTAAATAATAAAGAAAAATTAACTTAAAAGGGGATCTATCTTAGTTAAACTTAGTTTTAAGCAACTAACCTGAAGAGCCGGTTGGAAGAGCACCTCGATCGCTATAGCGGCAAACGAGATCTGAGGAGTTACCGCCTGGCATTGTGGGATATAGGGGAGCCTCGAGCTGGTGGAACTAGCTCTCGAGCTTTTAGAGTGGCCGAGTCGGAGCCGAGGTTCGGCTCCGAACCCATCCAGCAAGAATGAAGGCGAGATAGACAACTTAACATCATGCGTTTCCCATATCTATCCATGATCCTAAAATCTCTGTTAGGAGGATGGATAGATTCGGATGTTTCAGACACTTCCTTTTTGGTGGCTGCAGCTACCACCATGGTATCAACAGGCACTCCTTTGGTCAAAAAGGCTTTGTCCACCAGGGCAGATATGAACTTATTCGGCTTCCGAGGGACAGGTTCCACGGCCTCCAGAACTCCCACGCCTTACGAGAGATCAGCTCCATGAGTTCATCATAAGGCTGAGACACCCAAGAAGTGGAAGTTTGAGACCAAAAAGCCTTCAAGAGCACTGACTCATCCTCAGTAGGGGTTTTGGACTGCCAATCACCCCTCTGACTAAGGATCTCTAATATCTTCGCAATGGAGATATCCTCAGTGGGGGATCGAGGGGACCTTTCTGACTCATCCAAGTCCATGTAAGATGTCAAAGACTCCTGTGGGGAGTCTAAGTGCCTCCTCTTGCACAGTCTCTTCTGGGTACCTCCTCAGTGGGGAGATCTGGGGAGGTCTCGGAAGAGTAGGGGACGACCTGTGTGGCCACTTGAGGCTTGGGGTCCCTACGCTTAGGGGGACCGGTCAATGTAGAAGCAGACACAGGAGCTTGAGGGGAGAAGGAAGCCCGAACTGATGCTGATGATGTCTTAGGAGACAGGACTCTCCTCATGGCATCGAAAGCACCATGGCTCCAACTAGAAGGGGTAGACAGATCCAGAGGGACCATCCGATCCTCCCTCACCAAAACCATGGGCTCCGAGCCTGGGGTAGGAGCCGAGCTCATCCGAGCCAAAGCCCCAAGAGGAAGAGTCGGCACAGACAAATCGGTCCGACTATCCTCCCCGGACCTGACAGGAGAGTGTCGGCTCCTAGCACCCTCGGTCAGCACCAAGGACGTCCGAGTTGATGGAACCGATAACACTGGTGCGGGTCTCAGTTCTATAGGTTCGACAACTATCGGTTCGGGCTCCTTCAGCTCAGAGAGTCCAGTACGGCTCGGAGGAGGAGTAGTCAAGTCCGGTTCAATGGTCTTCGGCTCCGACGAAGTGGTCGGGGCCAACAACAATTTAGCAAGTTCTGGTGCCCGTAGAAGCTTCTGCACTAGCCAATCCATATCCATATCAGAGAGGCTGACCAAAGACTTTGAGGAATGCACCGAAGTTGCTGACTGGAGCAGAGGAGATGAGGGAACCTCAGAGACCAGCTCCAAGACTGGGAGCTGGCTCCGAACCAAAGGGACACTCGGTTCCGAGGACTGTGGAACTGATGACCCTGTACCCTCTGATCTCTTTGCCTTTTTGGTTTGTTTAGAATCAGAAGATTTTGAAGATTTAGAAGTGCTGGCACCTTCCTGGCTACCCAACACCTCAGAGAAAGTATGCTGCAGCAACCCCCTATCTATGAGTTTTCTCCTTCTCTCTAAGAGAGCCCTAGATGAAAAAGAGTGGCAAATACTGCAGGAATCTTGGAGGTGTTTAGCCCCCAGACAGTAAACACACTGGACATGTCCGTCCGTGACGGACATTTTCTGTCCACAATCTGGACATTTCTTAAACCCCGATTTGGGATGAGACTTTTCTCTCTCATCCAACATATTGTAAGGAGGCACACCACAAAATTAACCTGTAAAAGTTAAATACAGGGCTAACTAAGCCCACACTAAACAATATACTAATAACTAGTAAAAATTGTAAAACTAAATAGGGCTAAGAAAGGGCCCAACACTAAGAAAAACTAAGCCAACACAGGGCAATATCTCTACAATCTAACCTACTTTAAACTATTATTATTTTTAACAAGAAACATACACAAAACACACACACACACACACACACACACACACACACACACACACACTAAATAAGAATAATCTCTCAAAAAGAGTAGAAAAAGTTTTTTAAAACTTGCGATTTATCAAAAATGGTCCGAGCTAACTCACTGAGATCTCTCTTGCCACGGCAAACTAGATCTGAGGTAATTCCAGCAGTGCATTGTGGGATAAGGGGCTTGGTCTCGAGCTACTGGCAAACCTTGAGCTTTGCTATTGGCCGTGTCGGAGCCGAGGATCGGCTCCGAACCCATCAGTGAGAATAAATGGCAAGATTTAACAACGTCACATTGGTAGTTCTATGGATTGGTTTAAGTTAGATTCTGAGCATACTTTGGGTAGAAAGGATGGGTTTGTTCATAGGGATACTCTGTCTTTGTGGAAAAGCACATAAGGGGCTTTATTGACAACGCTTGCAGCTCTGAAACCCTTCTAGGAGAAGTAATAGCTACCAAAAGAATAATTTTCCAAGTCAAATACTTGCATTCACAGGATGATGCAGGCTCAAAAGGGGGAAGAATCAAACAATCAATTCACAAGTCCCATGGTGCTGGAGGTGCTTTAATAGGTGGCCTTAATAAAAGAGTACCTTTAAGAAAGGCTTTGCAAAGTCTGTGGGACATCACAGTGGGCCCCAGTTCACCTAAACTGAAATTAGATATGGCTGCTAACTGAACTTGAATAGTAGCTGCAGCTGCTCCTTCATTAAACAGCTTTGCTATTAATTCAAGAATGGAAGCTTTTGCAGCAGAGAAGGGATCAATGTGATTATTCAAGGCCCATGAAGAAAATCTTTTCAATTTCCTTCTATATAACTTTCTTGTTGCAGCCTTATGAGACGATATCAGGATATGTTTTACTGATGGAGAAAGGTTAGGGAGCCTGGCTATGGTTGGAATCGGAGCAGCCAAGCTGTCAATTTGAGGGTTTGAAGGGAGGGGTGGAGCATCTCTGATGCATGAGTCAGAAGGTCCAGAACTGGGTCCAGAATCCACAGCTCCTCCTGGAGATGAGGCCACAGGAAGGGGAACCAGATTTGATGAAGCCAGTATGGGGCGACAAATATCAAGTTCCTTCCCAAGCAACTGGCTTTCTGTAGAACTTTGGCGATCAATGGAAATGGAGGAAAGGCGTAAAGGAGACCCGAGGGCCAATCATGGACAAATGCATCCCTTGGTGACTCCTCTGGAGGGGGGATCAGGGCAAAGTAGTTGCTGCATTTGGTGTTTATGGATGTGGCAAAAATGTTGCAGCAAGGCTGGCCCCATTTGCAGAAAATCTTTTCTGGCACTTCCTGTTTTAGGAATATGAATTGCTGATGGGGAGTATATGTCTTTAAACTATTATCAGGGGAAGTGATTTCATTTCTGTTTGAATTATTTATACTGGCTTTTTATGGTTTGTAACTGTCTGATGAAGTTCTTACATTTGGTTTGGATGAAAGCCCTAACCTTGACTGTAAAAACCTGTCTTCATTTCTTCGTTGATAAGCTGTGGATGTACCTTGGATGAACCTTGCCTTTGAGTCTTTTTTTTGAGTAGTTTTTATTTTTTTGTGTTGTTGTTTATGTACCACACAACTGACATATTATCTGTCTGTATTGCAATAGTTCCTAGCGCAAGAAAGTCCTAGAATGCTTGCAACGCTAAAAGCACCGTTTTCATCTCTATGACATTGACATGCAAATAGGCTTCATGATCCTGCCAAGTGCCTTGGACTGTCCTTCCCAGATAAGCCCCCCACCCCCCCACCCCCCACCCTATCTGGGAAACATCCATGGTCACTGTGGCTAATGGCTGGGGAAGAACAAAGGGTTCACCTAATGTCACATGAGTGAAGTAAAGCCACCAACAAAGGTCTTTCTTGCAAGATTCCGTTAACAAAATTTGGTGGGACATGGGTAGTTCCTGCATGGACCACTGAGTGAACAGTAGTCACTGTAGAATTCCCATGTGCAGACATGCTAATGGAATCAGGGTTATTGCTGCTGCCATGGTTGCCAAGACTTTCAGGACTGTTCTTGCTTGCACTTTTTTCTTGAAAAGTAGGTTTAGGACCTGATGTCGTAGGACTTGAACTCTTTCAGAAGGAAGTTTTGCCATCATTTTTACTGTATCTAGATCTGCTCTATAAAAATGATACACTGATATGGCAATAAGGCAGATTTTTCATAGTTTATTGTGATTCCTAGCTAGTTGAGAGCAGAGATGCAAGGTGGTGTCTCTCGCTTTTGATAGGAGATGCTCAGTGGTGGTGATTAGGAGCCAGTCGTCTAGGTACAGAAACAATCTGGGGGCTACACACAGGCCAAAGGGCAGAGCTCAGAATTGGTAGTGACTGGCCCCCAGCCAAAAGCACAAATGACTACTGGATCGTCTGTCCATTTGTATGTGGTAGTGCGCATCCTGGAGGTCTATAGAGCACATACAATCGTCTTGTCCCAGAAAAGGGAGTATTGACTGCAGTGTTACCATCCAGAACTTTGACTTTCTTACTGATTTGTTTAATTTGCTGAGATCCAGGATGGGTCTCCAGTCCCCTGTTTTCTTTGGGACTAAAAAGAACCTTGAGTAAATTCCGGATCCTATTTGGTTTGCAGGGACTGTTTAGATGACTCTTCTGTCTAGCAACTTTTGTATTTCTAGAGTTGCATGTTCCCTTTGACTGGGTGGAACATCAGGGATGTTTTTTATGTTTGGGATGGGGAAAGAAAAGGGTATGGACTATCCTCTGAATATGATGCTTTGTACCCACTTGTCTTTTGTTATTGTTAGCCAGGCTTCTGGGTACAAAGATAAGTGGCCCCAACTGCCTTCAGAGATGGACAGGTGGGCCTACTTTCAGATGCACTGAAAAGGCTTTCCAAGGAAGATTCCCTGTCACCCTGGTTTTGCAGATCCCCTCTGCCAAGTGGTCTGCATCTTCCATTAGCTCCCCCTCTGCCCCTGGGGGAAGAATCACCAAGTGGGTCTGGGAAAGCTGTCTGGAATTTTCAAAACCACATTTTTCCTCATTTCTGACCCTTTGGTAAGGTCTGGTAGGTAGGGAAAACCAGACTCCTATGGCAGAGAGAGTCTGTCCTTCTTGTTCACACCTGGTTAGTGTGTCTTTGACTTTTAGCCCAAACAAGGACAAGCCATCAAAAGGGGCGTTCAGAAAAGAAGATTAAAGGGCTCCAAAAGTCAAACAAGCGCATCTAGGAATGTCTCCCTAGGGAAATTCCTGCACTCGCTGCCCTGCTCTCTCCATCAGCTGCGTAAAAAATGACCCTCATGGAGAAGTTGACCACTGATTTTACGTTGGAGAGCTGAGAGGAAACCTTCTCTGATACCCCTTTGGCTACTGAACCTTGGAGGGTATCTCCTAGCTCTTTCAGGAGATCTCTCTGAAGACTGATAAAGTGAGTCAGATAATTCAGCGATCTAACCGCAAAAGTCACTGAAGAAAAGATGCGCTTTCCACATCTATCCATCGTACAAGACTCTGTTCGGCGGATGGACAGAAGAAGACGTGTCTGAGAGTTCCTTTTTAGTGGCTGCCGCCACCACCATAGCATCGACTGGGACTCCATTGGTTAGAAAATTTTTGTCTGTTGGTGATGTGATGAATTTGTCTGGCCTCTGAGGAACAGGTTACACTGAATCTGGATACTCTCACACCTTTCGACAAACTAAATCTATCAGTCTGTTGAAAGGTGGAAACACCGAAGTGGTGGAAGGGTGAGACCCAAAGGCCTTCAAGTATACAGACTCTTCCTCGGAAGGGCTGATGGATTTCCAGCCACCTCTTTGTTTTAGTATTTCCAGGATGTCTGAGAAGGAGACATCCTCAGAGGGCAACCGTGAGGACTCTTCCGAATCATCAAGGTCTGTATCCGATTTGATGGGCTCCTCTGGGGAGTCTAAATGTTTCCTCTTACATAGCCTCTTCCAAGGGACCTCCTCAGAAGGGTATTCTGGAGAGGTTTTGGAAAAGAGGGGGTCACCCAATGGGACATCCTGAGGCCTAGGGTCTCCGCATCTCTGTGGATGCAGTGCTACTGAGACAGATACCAGTGCCTTTGGGGGAAGAATGTCCTGACCCGACAGTAGATCTGTTGTGGATGCAGCACTCTATCACCTCAAAATCCCCCTGCCCCTGGTCTGAGGAAACTCCTGGCTCTGAAGAACTAGAGGGAATCCCTGGAACAAAGGGTGTTGGCTCCAAGGCTGAGGTAGGAGCCGAGCACAGCCAAGCCCATGCCCCAAGAAGCAAGTTCGGATCCGACAACTGTCTGATCCGACTCCCATCCATGGACCCGATTGGAGACCATCGGCTCCTAGACACCTTGAGTTCAGATGAAACCAAGGACATGGGAGAAATAATTGGACCCAAAGATCCTGTGATAGGTCTTGGTTCCACTACAATCAGTTCTGGACTTTCTGGCTCTGAGGTCCGAGATTGGATGCGAGGAAGAATCGACGAAGATTGAGTGGATGGAGCAGAAGATTTGTAGGACTGCAACAATAGAGACCTTAAAGTGGAAGAGACTGGTTCCAATTCAGGGGACTGGCTCCGCAAATGAAATTCCAATGGCACCGAAATTAAAAAAGCCGAGGTAGAAGGCTTCTCAGGCCCAACAGCCTTTGGGTCCAAAGATGAAACTTTTGGTAATTTTCTTTTAGATGGCTCCGACTGAGCACTTGAAGATGAGGATCTTTTCCCTGACTTGTCCGACTTTGAAGAAGGGGATTGGCCTGACTTTGAAGGACCCTGACCTTCTTCGATTGCTTCAAAAAAGGGGTCTTCAATAAGCCTATCAGAATGAGTTTGTTCTTTCTTTCCAATAATACCCTGTGACTAAAAGAGTGACAGATGGCACAGGACTCTTGAAGGTGAACCACTCCAAGACAGTAAACACAAATGATATGTCCGTCAGTAATATACGTATTTTGACTACACGACACATTTTTTAAACCCAGAGGGTTTCGCTTCCTTAGAATCCTTTGAAGACATTACTAAGGCAGCCCTCTAATTTAAACAAGCTAGTCTTGAGGAATTTAAGGAGGAAAACAAAGCGAAAAGCCATCTAAGTCAAATGGGTTAAGGAAGGTCTCTAACTTAAACGAACCAGCCTACATAGTTAAAGGATGAAAATAGAAAAAGGGGAAGGAAAGCCCTATAACTCAAATGGGATTTTTAGAATTAAGTTTGAAGCCTGGATAGGGGAAGAAAGGGCTTACAGGAAAAACGATGGCCAATAGCAATAACAACAGAAGAAAAGGTGAAAGCATGCAACAATTTACTTAGTAAATATTAACTAGAATAAAACAGTGTGAAAAAGCTAACAATTTTTCAAAATATGTAGAGGAAAAGTCTACTTAGACAGAGCCAGTAGGAAGAGCACCTGATCTTGTTTAGCGGCAAACAAGATCTGGGGAGCTTTCCTAATGCATGATGGGATAGAGTTTTAGCCACGAGCTAGATGAAGACCTCGAGCTTTTGTATAAGTCCGAGTTAGAACTGAGGATCAGTTCCAAACCCAACCTGCAAAGAATGAAGGTGAGATAGGACAACATCACAGCAATAATTACAAAGGAGAGGCAACAAAATAAAGAATTAGAGATGGACAATCAAGCCTCCTTTCAGGACAGCTGATAGCATCTGTCAGAAAAAGAATCTCTGGAACCCTGGTTTTGTGGGCCTCCTCTGTCATGGGGGTGGTGTCGACCATTACAGTTTCCCCTCTGTCCCTAGGGGAACTTCCTCCACGTGTCCTGGAAAGGACCCTTTGACTTCTTGAACCACATTTTCCTACCACCTATTTGATTTCTAAAAAAGGATCTTTGAGTGGAAGAAAAATGTATACCCACTCCACAGAGGGTCTTCCAGTCCTTCTCATACCTGGAAATGTGTCCTTCACTGGGCCAAACAAAGATATGTTATCAAAGGGAGCATTGACGAACAAAGACTTGAAGGGTTCCACAAAATCACACAAGCGCATCTAGGCATGCCTCCTGATGGAAATGCCTGAACTCACAGTGCCTTCAGATGCATGCGAAATTAGCCTCATTTAAGAGTTAGAAATGGACTGAAAGGTAGCCAACTGATTTGTCACAGAAGACTGGACATCTGCAGGTAAGGACTCAGAAAAGGCATTTGAAAGCTTCTTGATCAATTCCCTTTGCAACCTAATAAAATGTGCTAAATAATTCGGCAACCTAAGGCCAAAGGTTGCTGAAGCATAGACACGCTTCCCAAATCTGTCCATTGCTCTAGACTCCCTGTTAGGGGCATGTACAGTAGAACTCTGTTCAGTGAGTTCTCTCTTGGTGGCTGCCGCCATGACTATGGCATCAATGGGCACTCCCTTGGCCCATAACCCTTTCCTCGAAGGTGTTACCAAAATCTTATCCTGTCGCCAGGGTATGGGTTCAGTTCTGTTGGGTTCCTTCCACATCCACTGTGATACCAGCTCATTGAGCTCATCGGCAAGTGCAGTAACCCAGGAGGTAGATGGGCCAGTACCAAAGGCTTCCAGGAATACCGACTTCGTGAATGAAGGGTTGCTGGGAGTGCAACCACCTCTTTGTTTTAGGATCTCAAGGAGGTCTTCAAATGGGACATCTTCAGGAGGTGATCATGGGGGACCCTTCACCTTCATCAAAGTCTGCACCCTCCATGACTGACTCTTGTGGAGAGCCCAAGTGCTTCTTCTTACACTTTTTCTTCTTAGGGTAATCCTCAGTGGGATGCTCTGGGGAGGAATAAGAATCAATCATAATTCCCTGTTGGGAAGCCTGGGTACTCTGACTGTCTGTCCCTGTGGAAAGGAATGATGAGGCTCCAGGAACAGATACGTCAAGGAGAATGGTGATCCAAGTGGGTTGGATCCTTCTGCTCCACTGGAGTGGAGAACAACTTCTTCACAACTTTGAAGGAAGATCTCCCTGAAGATAGAGAAGGCCCCACTGTCAAGAAGACAAGCTTCTGGGCCACTGCCCTCCCTCACTCCAAAGGCAATCTCCCCGAGGAGGATACTGGAGCTGAGCTATCCAGTGCAAAGGTGCAGAGATGGCTCCAACAACCTTGGAGTCAACTCCAGCACCTCAGATCTGACAAGGCAGCTTCAAATCTGACAGCCCTCTGGATCTGACTGAACCAGAGCACTCAAGGTTAGCTTTGGATCCAAAGATAACAGTATCTTCGGATCTGAGCTAGACGGATCTGGGAAATTCAGATCCAGGACTCTGAAGCCAGAGTAGGGATTGGAGGAGGAACTTATAGTGGTGGAGTTGTTGAAGATTGGACCTCCTGACCCAAAGGGATAGGAGCTGGTAGGACACCCATCGGATTTTTCACCAAAAGAATTTTTCTCACCATTCTTTCAACATCCTCTTCTGTCAGAATTCTGGACAAGGGAGTGGAAGCCACAGAGGAAGACTTGGAGCGGTATCTAGCCAAAAAGGGGATGGTACCCTCAAATGACAGGGTCAATGGATGCAAAATAAGTAGTCCTAGGCAGAATGACAGAACCTAAATCTAACGGATCCAAGAATTTTGTTGTCAGATCCAAAACAGTCTTCTTTTTCGGATCTGAGGGTGAGCCTGTAGATTTTGTCAGACCCAGCTTTTGTCTTTTCTTAGCCAGCTCTGAGACAGATGAGGATGAGGTTGAAGGTCTCAGGAACAATGACTTAACATTTTTACTCTTATTTTTTTTTTTTGGGGGGGGGATTGAGCACCAGATATAGCCTCCTCAAAAGCAGAAGATAAAAGACCTTTTAAAATAAGTTTGTTTCTGTGCTCAGTTAAGGCCCTAGGATTAAACCCATGGCAAATGGCACAATCTTCTTGTAAGTGCAACAGACCAAGACAATATACACACATGGTATGTACATAGGACATAGGTAACTTGTGTCCACATTTTACAGATTTTTTTGAAACCAGCTGTACTTAAACAAGAAAAATCCTTTTTTTTTGAAAGAAGAATATAAGGCAAAAATATCAACAATGGTAATATGTAGAAATACAGAGAGATGTAAGAAAAGTTAACGGTTAAATAGTTAAACAGAAAAATTACTAACAGTAGTAATTTACAGAAGTAAGAAAAATCATACGACCGAGAGAATAGATGAAAGCGGTAAGGAAAGGCAACAACACTTAATGGTAAGGGACTAAGAGAAAGAGAATACTGTAAAAATTACAATAAAATATTAAAAGTAAGTAGTTAAAAGATAAATTTGAAAACACCTAACAAAGCTAGAGAGCAATGGTCAACTATGTCTTTCACGGACAATGGCAAACAAGATCTGAGGGGAATTAGGACGGGTGCATTACGGATAAGGTATGAGCTTGAGAGATTCTTGGTTACCAAGACCTTTAGTAATGGTTGAGTCAGATATGAGGATCGGATCTGAACCCATCCGTTGAGGATAGAATGAAAACTGACATCAGATATTTTACTTCACTGGAACATATGCATTTAATTGAAATTTTCGACACACATCCAATAACTATTTTCAGATCATGCATCAATAAAAACTAAGATAACAAATGCAGAGTAATGAAGTAAAAACAAGACATTGTCACTTTCCCACCTACCTGTTAAAAAGAGAGGTATTTAAGGGATGGGTAGTGGGAATTATATGAGTGTTATTAGGGAAGACAAAAATTTCCTCAGAAGGAATAGCTAATGTGTGGGGAAAAATGTGAAAATGGAGTTCAAAAATAGGATAGAAATAAAAAGGGAAAGAGATATAGTCAAAAAAAGAAAATAAATTATATAGAGGGGCTAACAAAGGTTAAACTATTGCAGAATAAGGGGACTATTATACAACAAGATGAGGAGCAACTGCAGAGTACTAATGAGAAAAAAGATTATTTGGATAATATGCATGACTTTTTTTAATAACAACTGGAAAGCATAAAAACTTTTAACACTCTGACTTGAGCAACAGAAAGTAGACAGGTTTGTCACCAAACGTAAGGAGCCTATGACAAGAAAAATAACCAGAGGTCCTACAGAGGTATTAGTGATGTTTCGGGAAATGTTATGAAAATTTGTATAAAGTAAAGAAATGTGGAAAACAAGAAAGAATACAAATTGATATATTTACAGAAGACTTAATTATACAAAGATAGTTGGAGATGAGATAAAAATGGTGATGTATAATCAGTCTGCAGGAACAGATGGTATTCTTGTGGACGACTGAAAGTTAGGACGGAAATAATAAAGATCTGGAACAATTTGTTTAATAGTACTTTAAAAGGAAGGGAAGCACCAGCATCATGAAAGAAAGTTGCTGTGGTTGTATTACCCAAAGAGAGTAAAGACCCACCAGACCCAGCCTCATATAGTCCCATTTCAATTTTAAGCCATGGTTATAAAGTGTGTAAGTCTGTACTAGCTAAAAAAATGTTTAAGATGTTGCCAAATTTGATAGATATAGGTCAATGTCGTTATGTGGGAGGGGGATCAACATTTAACAACATTAATAGAACAATGATGATCCAAGGGAAGCAGACTGTAAGAAAATACAGTTGCTGGTAGGGGTCTTGATACAGAGAAAGCATTTGACAGAGTAAGCTGAGATTTAGTGAATAGGGCAATGGAAGCATTTGCAGTCCCTTATACAATAGTAAGGTTAATTACAAGACTATATAAAGGAATTGAGGCAAAAATTAAAGTGGGAGAGTTCATCTCCAATAAGTTCACTTTAAACAAAGGAACCAGACAGTGTGCCTTCCTGCCCCTTTGTTATTTGCTTTATACTGAGACCCAATGGCAAAGAATATAAGGGACTCAGAAATTCAAAGATATATCTCGTCAGAAATTCAAAGATATAACTTGTACAGTAATCAAGATAAGTTGGCTTTATTTGGAGATTATATTACTTTGTACTTGATACACTCAGACAAGGATATTTCGGTGTTATGGAACATTTTGAGACAGTTTCAAGTCTTTTCAGGATACAAAATTAAGCAAGATAACAATTAAAGGTGTGTGTTCACAATAACTATGCATCTGTGTTATCCATTTTTATTCTTACTCAACTACTGGCTATCAGATCCGACCTTGGATCTGACGACCACATTTACTAGACTCTCGGATCCTACTCTCAAGCTTCTCCCTTTACCAATAATGCCCTGGTCAACCTGATATACCTCTGATTAAATTTGCTGCCTTATGAGATGTAGGACGAACTAGGGATAAAGTAAAACTAGTAATAACAGAAATGAGGCTGAATCTTGGAACAGACATTCTGTAATAACCATGAGATCAGTCCAGGAAATAATAGGAAGGAGGATGGAGGACTGGGAGATGAGGAAGTATGAAAATGGATAACACAGATGCATAGTTATGGTGAGTACATAACTTTAATATCTGATGTTGCCCTTTTCATTCATTCCTCAACTATTGGGATAGAGTTCCCAGCTACATGTACCTTGGGTTGCCCTCATGAAGGGATATTCTGGAGTACTGCAGAACCAAAGGTAGATCTGCTTCTGGAAATCAAATCCAATTTGTAATAGGCAATAAAGGTATGAGCATTAGACCAGGTAGTGTCATTAACAGAGGTTCTAGACCAAAAGGCAGAAGATGTAGCCATGGACTTGGTGGAGTGTGCTTTATGAGGCCTGGGTAGTGACAGGCCTTGCTGACAGTAAATAAAGGAAATTCAATCAGTAAGCCATTTGGCTAGGGTAATTTTAAAAACAGGTGAGCCCAATTTGTTTGGGGAAAAAGAGACACACAATTGATCTGACTTTCTGAAAGCTTTTGTTCTATGGAGATAAAAACGTAATTGCCTATGTACATCCAAAAGGTGGAGCCTATATTCTCCTTTGTTTGCAAAGTTAATAAAGAAAGGCAAATTAATGACTTGATTAATATTCATTTCAGAGGCTACTTTAGGCAAAAAAAGATGGATTGGGCATGAAGGTAACCCAATCTTTGTGAAAAATGAGAAAAGGAGATTTGGAAGAGACAGCCTGTAGTTCAGAAACTCATCTCACAGATGTAATGGCCACTAAAAAGACAGCTTTCTAGGATACAAATTTCAAGTCAGATTTAGCTGATGGTTCAAAGGATTTCTGAGTTAACCCTTACAGCACAACTGTTAAATGCCAGGGAGGGGTGGATTCCTTCACTGGTGGTCTAAGCAAGAAAGTACCTTTGAGAAATGCTTTGCACAATTTTGAAGAAGCTAATGTGGAAGCGTTTTCACGTGAATGAAAATTAGAAATGGCTACCAACCGCACTATAATAGTAAAGAAAATAGCTCCTTCTTGAAAAATAGATGCTAAGAACTCTAGGACAGCAGAGGTAGGAGCAGTGAAGGAGTCCAATTCTCCCTGTAGAGCCCACACTGAGAATCTTTTACATTTACTTTTGTAGATCTAGTAGAGGCCTTGTGGGAAGACAAGAAATACCTGTTGGACTGGGGAGGAAAGCCTGGGCTGTCTAACAATTAGTGGAATTGGAGATAGCAAAGGTGACACCAAAGGAACAGAAACCACACCTGATGAGGCCAAAAGGAGGCAATGAGAATAGCTGTGCTCTTCAACTGAAGTGCCTTCTGCACGAATTTAGGAATTGGAGCTAAACCTGGACTACAGCATCTCTTGGTGACCCCCCCCCCCAAGAATCTGCTGCACTTACTGTAGGGAGATGCCAAGTGATTGCAGCAAG
Source organism: Protopterus annectens (assembly GCF_019279795.1). Lineage (NCBI taxonomy): Eukaryota > Metazoa > Chordata > Ceratodontiformes > Protopteridae > Protopterus > Protopterus annectens. The sequence continues at coordinate 961,654,660 of NC_056746.1, forward strand.
GTTGACTCCCATTGATGGAAATTCCTCTCTGCCACTGATTGATTGAGAGACCATTCCTGAGGCATCAGAATGGACCTGCTGAGTTTGACCGCTAGCATTTTGGAATTTCTCAGTATGTGCATTGCGATAAGAAGGCTGATGGAGGAGCTCGCCCACTGCCATACTCTCATTGCCTCTCAACAAAGGGGATAAGATTGGGCCCCCTATTTGTTAATGTAACAAATCATAGACATGTCAGTTTGTATCACAATTGTCCGAAGAAGAAGGGTGTCCTGGAAGGCCTGCAACACTAGCAGGACCACTCTTCCCTCTAGCATATTGCTGTCCAAATTGGTCTCTTCTGGGGACCATGTGTCATGCACCGTCCTTCCAAAGAAATGTTCCCCCCACCCTAGTTGGGAGGTGTTCATGGTAACCATGACTAATGGGGGCAGACGTACAAGAGCATGGCCTTGGGGAAACTTTGGCTAACTGATTCCACTTGTGTAGATGGTCTTTGCTTACTCAAGTGACTTTGATCTGAAAAGACAACTGATGCTGACGAATTTACCAATGAACAGTTATGTGCACTGAAGAATGCGCATATAAAAACAGGCCACAGGAACTAAGGTTATGGTAGCTGCTATTGATCCTACGGCCTGAAGAATAAGTCTGGCTGGGGGGGGGGGTGTGCAATAATTTGCTCCACTTGGCACCTAATGGTCCTTACTCGATGTGGTGGAAGAAAGGCTATCTGACTGACTGCATTCAAATGAGCTCCTATTAACTACAGGCTGTGAAAAAGTTGCAGATGAGACTTGCAGACGTTGACTGTGATGCCTAGAGACTGATATAACTGGACCAAGAAGTCCCTGGATTTTTCTAGAAGATGCTTGGTTGGGGCTGAAAGGAGCCGGTCATTTTGGTAAAGAAAAACTCAGAATCGTAACAGTCTCAAGTACGTTGCTACCACTGACATACATTTAGTAAACACCCTGGAGACTGTGGTGAGACCAAAGGGCAAGGCTCTGTGGTGAAAGCGATTGCTCCCCACCCAAAACAGCAGAAATCTTTAGGATTGTCTGTTTATCTTGCTGTAACAGTAGGCATCCTGAAGATCACTGGAGCACATCCAATCATCCTTATGTAGAAACAGCAGAATGGACTGAACTATGACCATTCAGAACTTTGACTTCTTCACAAACTGATTTGGTTTGCTTAGACCCAGAATTGGTCTCAGGTCACCAGTTTTCTTAGGCACTGAAAAGAATCTTGAGAAAGTCCTGAATCCTTTCTGGTCTGGTGAGTGTTCTTGGATGACACTTTTATCTGGCAGCTTTTGAATTTCTTGAGCTGCTGCTTCCCTCTGACTGGATGGGATGTCCAGAAGCCTTTTTCTTCTGGATGGGAGAATCTGGGAAAATGGTATGAAATCATCTCTGGATATGATTTTTAGCACCCAAAAATCTTTTGTTATTGACGCTCAGGCATCTGGGTGCAAAGACAAGTGCCCCAGAAAGGCTTCAGAGGTGAGCAGTCTAGCAACAATTAAAGAATGCTGAGATGGTTTATATGAATAGGAATCTCAGAAACCCTCATTCTGTGGGTCTCCTCTGCTGCGAAGATGGCATCTTCCATTTGAATTCCCCCCTCTTCCTCTGGGGGAGATATTCCTGCATGAATCTTAGAAAGAACCCTGGGATTTATGGAGCCACATCTTCTTCCTCCTTTTTGATTCCTGGAAAATGCTCTTTGAGGAATAGAAAATTGTATCACTATGGCAGACAGGGTCTTTTCATCCTGTCCACTGTAGAAAAGTATTTCTTTAATAGTAGTGCCAAACAAAGACGCTCCATCAAAGGAAGCATTGATGAAAAAGTACTTGAAAAGCTCCACAAAGGCACACAAGTGCATCCAGGGATGTCTCTTAATGGCCATGTCTGAACTTGCTGCACATGAGGTACTCTCTGCAGCCTGCACAATTAGCCTTACAGATGCATTAGACATACATAAGAGAGTGGCTAGATGTCAAAAAGACTTCTTGTAGTTCTCCATGGATATGGACTTTGAGAGGGATTTGGAAAGTTCCTTTGTCAAATCCCACTGTAGTCTTGTGAAATGTGCCAAGTAATTCAGAGACTGTAATGCAAAGGTTGCTGAGGCAAAAATTAATTTCCTAAATCTGCCCAACACCCAGGACTCTTTGTCAGGGGGATGGACAGAAGAGCTCTGCTTTGCCAGCTCCTTCTTTGTGACTGCTGCCACAACCATAGCATCAACAGGAACACCCTTTCTCTAGTGTTGACCTATCCTTGGGGTGGGCAAAAAAATTCATCAGGATCACGGGGAATGGGTTCTACAGTATCCAGTTCCGTCCAAGCCTGGTGAGAGACTAGATCTATAAGCTCATCTGCCGGGGAAGTCATCCAAGATATAGACAGGCCAGACTCAAAAGCTTCCAGAAATCCTGACACCTCTTGGAATGGGTTTTTACAGGACCAACCACCTTTTTGCTTGAGAATTTGTAAGATGTCTCTGAAGGAGATGTCATCCAGTGGAGATCTTGGGAACCCCTCTCCTTCATCAAAATCCATGTCTTCCATGAGCCACTCCTGAGAGGAGTCTATATGCCTCCTTTTATGCATTCTGTTTCTGGAAACCTCCTCAGTGGGATGATCTGGAGAGGTATCTGAAGAAAGGGGAAAGTCCTAGAGGGGGGACTGTCTGGATGCTTGATGGGACTGACTGTCCCTGTGAAATAGGCCAAAGAAGTCAGAGCTTGAACCTGAAGTAGGCAGGGCTGTAGGATTCAAAGAGGAAAGAGTAGTCAAATCTGTCGGATGAGGGTAGACCCTCTCCACCACCTCAAAAACAGAAGGACCAGGAGACACCATAGCCGGATGCAAAAGAGCCAAAGCTACAGATGATACCATGCCCTGCCCCCGCCCCAAACCATGCCTAAAAGGGGGAGTCAGACTCAAGTTATCCAGTGTTGAAGCTCCAAGGTTCAGGGATAGCTCTGACAACCTTGGAGTGGAATCCAGCTCCCAGGCTTGGTGCTGACACCTCAGCTTCAAGACTCATCCTGGTCCAATGGAATAGGTATCGCACAAGTTAGGGAAGCAGATGGAGTAGAAGATCTAGCTGTTTTTGGATCTGATGATGACACACTTGGGTCTCTCAGATCTGATGTCTCCGAAATCACTGGTCTGATTGGGGAAGAAGAAATCATAGCATGGGGAGTGGAAGGGAGGCTCATAGATCCAATGCGAGACTGAGATGGAATAATTCCCATATGAATCTGAGCTCTGAGGAACTTCTTCATCATCCTATCCACTTCAGCTTCTGAAAAGCTCCTGTTGGAACTGATGGAGGAAGGGGTAGACTATGGCGGAGACTCTCTACTTGGGGTGTCCTGAAGGAAAGGAGAACAGAGCTGAAGAGAAACACACTCTACAGAGAACCACGGGGACTGGGTTCTTGTTGATTTATTTAGAGAAATTGTTGGATCCGGGGTTGTGGGATCCAACTGTTTTTGCGTCAGATCCAAGGAGGTCTAACTTTTTTGAATTTTTGGAGGAGGCTTCAAAGATGGAGTAGACCAAGGAGAGCATGTTGTAGACTGCTTTTGTGATTCTTTCACCTCTGAAGAGGCTTTGGAATCTTTACAAGGGTTTGTGCCCCTGGAGTAGAAGAAGATGAAGAAGAAGAAGGTGTCAGCAAGCCCTTTAGAACTAACTTGTTCTGACAGTTGCTAAGGGACCTGAAATTAAAAGTTGCACAAATGGAGCAGTCCATATATTTTTTTTTTGTGGCCGAGGGAATTCATTCCCTATGTTAAATTGGCCATTCACTGTTTTAATCTTTCAATATTACCAGATCGACATTTAGGTATTCGCCAATCTAAATGTTTGATCAGGTAATATAGATGCAAGGGAGGTGAGTGATGTACAAAAATGAGTTTAAGAGAAAAAAAAAATGAAATTGGACTTAACAGAAAAAAAAGTGATATAAACCCAAGAAAGCTCTCTGAGAAAGATCTGCATCTGTAGCAATATGGCAGCAAGTGAGATCTGAGGTATAGCAGGTTGACAAGGGCATTATAGGTGAAAGGAGGAGCTTGAGAGTAGGACCCGAGAGTTAGTCAATGCATCTGAGTCAAATTAGAGGTCAGATCTGATACCCAATAGTTGGAAAACGAATGAAAAGGAGAACATCAGACCAGAGGTTATAGCCATAAATTATGAACTCACTCATGGTTCAGCAATACTCATATTTATGGGGACATGATAAGATGAAGTACTTGGATGAAGATGGAGGAGTATTGATTAAGAGGTTTCTGTTATGGCAGCTAATTATTTGTAGGAAGACAAAAGATAACACAAAAACTGAAAAACAGGAATCTCTTTTTTATGGATACAGTTAGAAACAAGCAGTGAAAATGTTTTTAGTCACTTTAGTTTTATATACAGGACAGGCGTATTTTAACAAACAAAGGATAAGTTGTGGGCAATAATTAGTAGAAAGTTGAAAAAATGTATCTAGAAGGAAAGAAGGGCAAGAGTTAAATGGGATAAGTTGATCCTCCCAATAGAACAAGGTGGTTTAGATTATCTAATTTGAAAGGATATATTACAGCTACAAAGTTAAGGTTCATATACGTAACACAGACAGTACGCTATAATTCAAAGTGGAAAGGAACGATGATGAAGTGGGAGGGGGTAGATCAAGAAATAAGGAGAGAGTGGGATTTTGGATGCATATCTTTAAGAGGAATAATAGCCACCATACAGAATATTATATTTAAAAAATGCAGAAAGGATTTTAATAACTAAGCCAACACGGGAATGCAGAAAGGAGTCTTTTCCACTAGGGATGTCTGCAACTAGGGGTACAGAAAACAAGTATGAGGGGACTGGAATTCACTGGAGAAAACTGGCAAACAAACCAAGGTGTACCAAACTATTAAGGAGAGATTGAAAGGGTGGGTTGAGGCCAAGAAGAACCAAGGAAAGAGCTGGGACACAGGACATGAGTTGCCTAAACACAGTAAGGCCTTATTAAGTTTAATACTGTTAGCTGCCAAAAAGCAATGACTAGAAAATTGAAATCAAAATATAAAATAACTATATTTGAAGTACTGAATACTGTAAAAGAGATAAAAGAAATGGAAAGACAATTTTTTAAAAAAGTGAAGAAGCAAATTACAAAGAAATAAATGAATTTGTGGGAACAATACACACAGAATAATATTGAAGAGGACAAGTGAGGTTTAAGGGCAGGAAGGAAATGAGTGAGTTATGCAATGGAAGTATGACGACCCACCACTGGACCAATAACCAAGGAGCCTCAATCCTCACCACTGGCAACAGTGGGAATGTACACTTGGAGGACAACAGGTACACACACACAGTATTTCCAGATACAGCTCTCTGCATTAAGTGCAATTTCCCTTAAAAGCACACAGAGACCACACCCAGTTTGGGGGTAGTTTCTCTCTCTTTCTCCAGATCTCTAATAAGACTCCCCACTGGCACAGTTACAGAGTTGAGATCTCAGCTGAGTGGCCAAGCCAAGACCTCCAGCACCCTCTCTGTCCAACCAGTGCATCGTGTCCCTGCCCAAGTAGCTGACACACACAGTCTTTAAGGTTTGATTTACACACACACACACACACACACACACACACACACACACACACACACACACACACACACACACACACACACACACCTGGGAAAGATTGGCACAGGTTTACTAGCTATGCCCCTTTTGCTCAGACTATAAGGTAGTTATCACTGCCACCAGCCAACTACTTATCAGCTACTTTAAGGCCCTTAACAAAGGGTGTCCAATCTTACTGTGTAATATTAATATTAGTACAAACGGTAGACTGACCAAGAGCAAGGCTATTAGGAGTGGCCCACATAGTATCACCAACTAAATATGCAAGTACGCTCAAAACTTAAATATCTCTAGACAGATCATCCACAATGAAAGGTTTAAATATATTTAATAAATAATAAAAGAACAAGAAAATACTCAGTATATATTCACAGTGACATCAGAGCTCAAAATCACAGGCAATATTTAAAACAACATTGCAGGACAGTCTCAAATAAATAAAGAAAAATATCTAAACTAAGTTTTGCTATATTCTGCCTATATCTAAGAGAGTTACTATACCCTAGAAACTTACTTACAGAACAAGGCAGATGTTGTGGTGAATGGTTCTTGTCAGGTCCAAGACAGAATACAGAATGCTCTACCTCACTAAGTGACTCCTCAAATGAATATCTCAAATATTACTGCTGGGACAGCTTGCAGAATGACATAATTTCTTGTCATCTGACTATCCCAGGTGTAACCCCCACTGTTGGAAGCTTGGCGATATTTACCATCTACCTGTGAAAATACATAGACCTCAGATCTTTGGCAGATGCTGGAAGTAATAAAACAACTGCATTCCTTCATACTTTCAGTGGTAGTAATTAGTTCACTCTGAAGACAATACAGAAAACTCTCTAGTACAGACATTATATCTCTGGCCTAGCCTATAAGGTAATTTAATTTCAGCTATTTTTCTAAAGTTAACCTCCTGTATTCTAGTTTCCACTATTAAAATATATACATTTAAATAGTTACAATAGTGCGTGTACATTTCTGTTCTATTCCAGTAGGGCACACTGTGGTTACATTTCAAATAGCACTTTGCAAAAACCTTTTCAATAGACACTTTTGTACCAGCAGTTTGATATACACATGATATACAATTCTAATACATTTGTAACAGAAACATCTTATATAAATCATGTTGATATTCACAAATGACATATAATTAGTTACAAAATTCCAAATAACTGTGCTGGCAGTGTCCCCTTTTGTCACACTTCTTACAAATGGCATATAATTATTTACAAAATTCCATATAGCTGTGCTGACAGTAGCCCCTTTGTCACAGGAAGTAATGGAATGAACACAATTGTTATAAAGAAAGAAATCATGTAATGTATAATGTGTGTGTAAATGGAAAACATGTTAATATGGTTTGTTTTCTTTTCTGTTGATGTAAATTGGCCTATGTCTTAAGTGATAATTTAATAAAGGTGTTTAAGACAAGGGATCATTACACACTTCAGCAAACAGCTACCAATTCAATAAACAACATGGTTTGAGGAAGGCACTAGAGACAGCTCATGAAGGAATAAACACCCCCATCTGGTGCTGTCAGAATGATCATCCATCCAGCCACAACCCCTTTTCCCATTTTTGCACATGGGGGTCAGGGTGTCACCTCAACAGTGACAATCATCTACAGCCAAGGTTCACACTGACAGGCAGTTAGCCATCTAAGCGTAATCTGTCCGAGCTTTTAGTTGAACTCTTATCAACAGAAGTGGAAGAAATATATCGACAAATTAAACATGCCACAAAATGGTGTCTAATTAAAAAGCTGTAGAATTTTTTTACCAGTAATTTGATGACAGCAGACTGGTATTTATCCAAGGAATGCTTCATAGAATAAACTTTGAAGTTCATAATCTAGGACCACAAACAAGCTCAAATAGGCTGCAAATTTATGGAAACACATGGAATATGTTGAGATGAAAGCAAAAACAGCACAGTGGTGAGTACAACTTAGCACAACAGTAGATTTTCTAACAGATCACTGTTGCACTTTGTAGCCTAAGCAATAAGGATTCTACCCTGCTAAGAATACGGCTAACAGGCCAACTTTCAAAGCTTAAAGGCACCTTCTGCATGGTATAACTGCCACTTGCTCGAGCAGAAATGCTTATGATAGGAAATTAGACTGCAAAACGTTTCAGAGCTTTCTTGATGTTGAAACGTACTCCATCTGTGGGTGTAATGGAATTGACAATCATCTAATGATCCTTTAGAGCTAGGCAGATAAGTTCCCTGCTAGAGAAAACCTTCAAATAATTTCATTTTAAGAGAAAAAACAGGGTTGTTCCTGGAAAAAAGATGTTACGTACTCACCATACCATTCCATGTTTGTTGTCCATCTTGACGTTCATTCTTGCAATGATGGGTTCAGAGATGATCCTTGGCTCCGACTCAGCTGAATACTTAGCTGAAAGTCTGAAACCGGGCTCGTGGGAAAAAGGTATCCCACAATGCAGTGGCGTAATTCCCCAGATCTTGTTTGCTGCTAATACTGAACAATATTTACACTATATACATATCTACAAACATAAACATATAAACATGTATCCAGGTCCATACTATATGAACTGGAAGGAGAAACAAGCTGAGACAAAGAACTTCTGAAAGTAGTAAAAAAATCTACCAGGTCCACAAGGAGTCTTTGGCAGGGGGAAGGAGGGAGGGTTCGTAAGAGTGAATGGCGAGATGGACAACAAACATGAAATGTTATGGTGAGTACATTACTTCTTTATGTTATGTTGTCCTATCTCGTCTTCATTCTTACAATGATGGCACAGTGTCCCTCCCTCGCGCCTTTTCCCTGGGTGGCTCATGGAAATAAACCTTTAAACACCGTGGAACCAAAGGATGCCCTGTCCCTGGAGGCCAAATCCACTTTGTAATGAGTGATAAAAGTATGTGGAGTAGACCAAGTAGCTGCTGCACAAATATTATCTATGGGAATTCTGGCTTGAAAAGCAGATGATGTAGCCATAGCTCTAGTAGAATGAGCCTTCACTTTGAAAGGTAAATCTTTGTTATTTGAGTTATAGATGAATGTAATACAATTTGAAAGCCAATTGGAAAGAGTAGTTTTTGAGACTGGGGATCCTTTTTTTGCATCAGAGAAGGATACAAATAGTTGGTCAGATTTTCTGAAGTCTTTGGTTCTATGCAAATAGAATCTGAGTTGTCTATGCATGTCCAGTTGATGTAATTTGTACTCTGCCTTGTTGCTATGATTAGGAAAGAACACTGGAAGTTCTATGGATTGGTTTATGTTGTTTGGAGAACAGACTTCAGGTAGAAAGGATGGGTTTGTATGTAAGGATACCCTATCCTTGTGAAAAATCAAATATGGTGGTTTAATAGAAAGAGCCTGCAATTCTGACACCCTTCTAGCAGAAGTTATAGCCACTAGAAACAAGATCTTCCAGGAAAGGAACATGAGGTCTGAAGATGAAGAGGGCTTGAAGGGAGGTAACGTGAGATGAGACAAAACAAAATTTAGATCCCAAGGAGAAAAGGGTTCTTTAAAGGGAGGTCTTAATAAGGAAGCACCTTTTAAGAAGGCTCTACACTCTACACAACTTATGTGACATTAAGTTGGAAGGAGAATCACCAATATGAAAATTTTAAATTGCAGCAAGTTGAACCTTGATGGTTGCTGCAGCTGAGCCTTGTTGAAACAGTTCTACCAAAAATTCCAAAATAGAATAAATAGGTGCAGAGAAAGGCTCGATGTCCCTATCTGGAGCCCAAAGGGAAAACCTCTTCCTTTTACTAGAATATAGCTTTCTAGTGGAAGCTTTGTGCTAAATTATGATATGTCTAACCGTAGGACTGAAATTGTGAAACCTGACTAAATTGGGAAGTGGAGCAGCCAAGCTGTCAGTTTTAGGGTGTGGAGAGAAGGATGAAGCTCCCCTGATATATGACTCAGCAGATCTGGCACTGGGTCCAGAATCCAAGGCTTCTCCTGAAGATGAGGCCAAAGGAAGGGGAACCAAACTTGTCGAGGCCAGTAAGGAGCAATGAGAATTATCCTGCTTCCTGAGCATTGTGCTTTCTGAATTACTCTGGGTATGAGAGGAAATGGTGGAAAGGCATATAGAAGATCCGAGGGCCAATCGTGAGAAAAGTGTCTCTCGGTGTCACCCCCAGAGGGGGGATTAGGGTAAAGTCGTTGCTGGATTTGGCATTCAAAGGAGTGGCAAAGAGATCGCAGCAACAGTGTTCCCATGTCTGGAAAATCATTTCCGCTACATTGTAATTGCGAGACCACTCGTGAGGCATTAGGATTGCTCTGCTCAGCTTATCCGCTATCACGATGGACTTCTCCGGAATGTGCGTTGCGATTAAAAAGTGCTGGGAAGAAACTGCCCATTGCCATGCTCTTAGGGCTTCTCGACAAAGGGGGTAAGATCTGGTTCCCCCCTGCTTGTTTATGTACCAAACCACAGACATATTGTCTGACTGAATTGCAATAGTCCCTAGAGGGAGAGAGTCTTGAAGTGCTTGCAATGCAAGAAGCACTGCTCTCATCTCTAGAATATTTACATGCAAGTGAGCTTCATGTTCTTGCCATGTACTTTGAACTGTTTTTCCCAGATAATGCCCCCCCCCCCACCCTATCTGGGAAGCATCTGTGATCACTGTAGCTATTGGCTGAAGTGGGACAAAGGGTCTGCCTATTTTCACGAGTGGAGTGTATCTGCCATCTTAAGTCGTTCTTGCAAGATCCCGTTATTCGGATCAGATGAGACACTGGAAGCTCTTGAAGTGACCATTGGGAGAATAACAGCCATTGAAGGAGCCTCATGTGCATTCTGGCAAGAGGGACCAGCGTAATCATGGAGGCCATTGTTCCTAATAATCTTAGAATTATCTTTGCTTTCACTTTGTTCTTGGGAAGGATGTAAAGTATCTGCTGTCTGAGTGCTATAACTCTTTCTGTTGTAAGACATACTGCCATGGATGAAGTGTCTAGATCTGCGCCTATGAATGTAATATGTTGACAAGGTAACAAGGCAGATTTTTGAAAATTTACTGTAATGCCCAGCTGATTGCATATGTCCAAAGTTAGATCCCCGGCTTGTAGAAGTAGATGCTTGGTGGTGGCAGATAGGAGCCAGTCATCTAGATAGGGAAACACTTGGAATCCTAGACGTCTCAAGTGAGACGTGACTACTGCCATACATTTGAACACTCTGGGGCTGTAGTGAGACCAAAGGGCAGAGCTCTGAACTGGTTATGGCTGGCTCCCAGCCGGAAGCGTAAGTACCTTCTTGATGTCCTCTCCATTTTTATGTGGTAGTAAGCATCTTGAAGGTCTATTGAGCACCTCCAATTGTCTTTCCCTAAAAAGGGAAGGATAGACTGCAGTGTCACCATTCAGAATTTTGACTTCTTGACATATTCATTTAACTTGCTTAGGTCTAATATGGGCCTCCAGTCCCCTGTTCTTTTTGCACCAAAAAAAATCTTGAGTAAGTTCCGAATCCTATTTGGTCTGCGGGGACTTCTTGGATAACTCTTTTGTGGAGCAACTTTTGAATCTCTATAGTTGCTTGTTCCCCTTAGATTGGGTGGAACATCTGGGATTGTTTTGGTCTGTGCAACAGGTTTGGAAAAAGGGATGGAGTATCCTCTGGCTATTATATTTAGTACCCATTTGTCATTTGTGGTATTTTGCCAGGCTTCTGGGTACATTGATAAATGTCCCCCCAATGCCTCCAGAGTAGAGCAGTCGGGCCTCCTTTCAGGAGCGCTGATAAGGGCATCCGCAAAAGGAATCATGGTCACCCTGGTTTTGCGGGCCCCCTCTGCCTCTGGGGGCGGCGTCTACCATTATTACCTTCCCCTCTGCGCCTGGGGAAGGAATCACCCCGTGCGCCTTGGAAAAATCTTTGGGATCTTTTGAACCACATATTTCCGCTCTTCTGACCTTTAGGATAAGGTCTTGAAAGTACAGAAAAATGTACTCCAATGGCAGAAAAAGAGTTTTCCCTTCCTGCTCGCACCAGGTTAGAGTGTCTTTTACTTTGGGTCTAAAGAGTAAGGAATCATCAAAAGGGGAGTTAGTAAAGGTAGACTTAAAGGGCTCTGCAGAATTTCCCAAGCGTATCCAGGAGTGTCTCCTAAGGGAAACTCCAGAACGCACTGCCCTGCTCACTCCATCTGCTGCATATGATATGAGCCTCATGGAGGAGCTGACAATGGAATTTAAGGCATACAGCTGGGAGGAGACCTTCTCATTTACCCCTACAGCTAGTGAATCTTATAGAGTATCTCCTAGCTTTTTCAGGAGATCTCTTTGTAGCCTCGTAAAATGAGATAAGTAGTTCAGCGATTGCAGTAAGAAAGTCACTGAAGAAAAGATACGCTTCCCGTATCTGTCCATCATTCGAGAGTCTTTATTCGGAGGATGAACAGATGAGGAAGTCTCTGCAAGTTCCTTCTTGGTGGCTGCTGCCACCACCATAGCACCTAGGGGTACCCTCTTTGTTAGAAATTCTTTGCCCGAAGGAGCTGACAAAAATTTGTTTGGCCTCCGAGGGACCAGTTCTGTAGTGTCAGGTGACTCCCACACCTTTTGACTAACCAGCTCTATTAGTTCATCGAAAAGTGGAGACACCCAGGAGGCTGAAGGTTCAGACCCAAAAGCCATCAGGTACACTGACTCCTGATCAAAAGGGGTGGTGGCCTGCAAGCAGCCTCTTTGCTTGAGGATCTCTAGAATATCTGCAAATGAGATATTATCAGAGGATGACCGTGGGGACCCTTTCAACTCATCGAGGTCAGTGTCTGAAGTGATGGACTCATCTGGGGAGTCAACATGCTTCCTCTTGCAGGTTCTCTTCTGAGGTGGCTCCTCAGAAGGATATTCTGGGGAGGCTTTGGAGGAAAGGTGTTCGCCCAATGGGGGATCCTGAAGCTCTGGATCTCTGCTGTCTTGCGGAATGGGTGGTGCTGAGGTAGTAGCCGGTGCCTTGGGGGGACGAGTACTGGTATCCTTCTGTGGTGCTGAATGGGTAGACAACATGCTCCTCATCAGCTCAAAGGTGGATCCCGTTGGCTCCGAAGATTCCCCCAGCTCTGAGGAGACAAAGGAAGGCAACGGAACTAACGAGATTAGACCTGAGGCTGATGTGGGAGCTGAGCTAACCTGGGCTGATGCTCGAGGGGTAGACTCGACACCAAAGAAGAATGGGGCTGTGAATCCCCCCAGGGCTGACCAGGGAACCTCGGCTCCCAGACTCACGGGATGGAGCTGAGAGAGTTGGAGCAGATGTCGGGTCCGTGAACACCGCAGTAGGTCCCGGAACCGACAGGTCCACAGTAAGTGGTATCAAGCACTCCTGCCCCGAAAGACCAGCTTGGCTTGGAGGAGGAACAACAGTGGGCACAGTAGGCTCAGAGACCAAATGGGTGGGAGCAGAGAATACTTTAGTCAGCGCCGGCGATTTGAGGAGTCTGTGCACCATCCGTTCCATGTCATCATCTGATAAGCTCCTTGTAGACCTGGAAGATAGGGAAGGAGATAGAGACCTATGAAGGATTGGCGATCTCAAAGTCGAGAATCCAATGAAATATCAATGGACTGGCTCCGAGTGGAGGTATCTTGCAGCTCCGAAGGCTATGGAGCCAAAGTACCAGGCCTATCAACCAAAAGGACTTCTGACAGCTCTGAGGAAGTAGTGGCCTTTGAAATTTTAGGAAGTTTGACTGGCGGCTCCAACTGAGCTGATGTTGCAGGTGAATGTCTTTTCTGAGACTTATCCTTTTTAGAGGAAGGAGATGAAGAAGAGGAAGAAGAACTATGGATGGCTTCCTCAATAGAAGGCTTTAAGATCCCTTTCAGAATCAATTTATTTCTCCTTTCCTGAAGTACTCTAGCACTAAAAGAATGACAAAACATGCAGTCTTCTTGGAGATGAATGGCACCAAGGCAATAAACACATATAACATGTCCATTTGTGATGGACAATTTTTGCGAGCACTTCTGACATTTCTTAAAGCCCGAAGGCTTGTGTTCTCGCTCTTTCTGGTCTTTGGACATTTTCAAGTTAGACCCTAAAGGCAGCAGCAACAACAAAGCAACAACAACAAGAAAACATTTTGTTAAGGCTAATATAGTTAAAGCTACAGCAAAATTTACTACAGAACAACACAAGGAGTGACAACAGGGGAGAAAAATAGAACCTCTAACTTAAACGCCTCTATTTATTCTTTTGGACAAGACAATAAAACATTAACAGCCCTCTAACTTAAATGGGCAAATAGCTCTCTAACTTAAACGAGCTATAAAGAGACCAACAGACGAACAATAGCCACTACATGGGATACCAAAAGGGGTCTACAAAGCGATGGTAAAAACCGTGCTAAAGTTGAAAAAATTAACACAACCTAACAACGAGCAGCAAAGAGGCACAACGAGTTAAACTAAAGATAAAATATATATATAATATATATATATATATATATATATATATATATGTATGTGTGCAAATGTAACAAGTTTTAGATATGATAATAGAAAAAAATGACACAACTTAGCCACGGCATCCAACCTCGTAAAGAGGCAGATGAGATCTGGGGAATTACACCACTGCATTGTGGGATACCTTCTTGCCACGAGCCAGGTTTGAGACTCTCAGCTAAGTATTCGGATGAGTCAGAGCCGAGGATTGGCTCCAGACCCATCATTGTAAGAATGAAGGCGAGATAGGACAACATAACATTAATTGTTTTTAATCTAAGAATTTTACCTTATTTCGACTGTAGTGTTTTGTAAGAGCATTTGTTTTTCACTCTGATGCTAGAGAAAACAGTCCATGTAAAAATCTATTTTTATTGTCTTATTTCCTACACATGTATGTAGAATTTATATGATAGGGGCAGGACTTTGCACTTTTGAGGACTATGCAGTTCCATTTTCAGAAAGCCCAAAACTGGAATTTGATGCTCCAGAGAATGTAAATATTGGCTCAATGTGTTTTTTTAGAAATCACTGCATCTTTCTCATGTGTTACCTGGCAAGAGGATTCCTGAAAATTATAGAAGCCATGAATCATAGGGTCCTAAAGACATGTCTCCCAGAAGTCTGAGATTGACTGGAGAAACTCAGGAAAAATTACAGATAAAAATCCACTTTCTCTCATTTCAGAAAGGCCTTTTTGAAGAGATGTATTTAGAAGCCAGCTGAGAAACATAATCCTACGAGAAAGAGTTCAGGAAGATTTTGCAATATTCATCTGGAAGTCTATATTGGTCATAAGAGACATAAGTGAAAGTTAAGTACTTACCATAACATTAGATCTGTGTGTCTTGTTTTCATCTGATTCAACCTTTAAGTTTTTGGATCTGACTGGATCCAACCTTGGCACTTTTTCATAAACTTGGATCCACAGCTCTGACTCCTGTCCTACCCATAACTCCCTCATTTCCCAAGAGTACCTCAGCTCAAGTTTGTTTGCTACAGTTATAAGATTTTATCTATAAAAAAAGGAAACAGATCTACTTGACATAACGGTCAGTAATGATGATACCATGCAGAACAGATTTTAAAGGCAAGATCCCGGGTGAGGTCCGATTATTCAGCTGGGATCTACAAGTGACAATTTAGGCTGGAGGATGGAGGAAAGGAGTGATGTTGAACCAGACGCAAAGAAGGCAACACAGAAAAAGAAGTTATGTACCTACCATAACGTTCCATGTTAGTTGTCTTCATCCTGCCTTCCTTCTTGCTGTTTGGGTTCGGAGCCGATCCTCGGCTCCGACTCAGCCATCTTCTATAGCTCGAGAGCTGTTTACTGGCTCGAGGCTACCCCTTATCCCAGAATGCCCAGCATCAGCTACCCAGATTTCGTTTGTGATAGCGCACACTAGACATAAGTAGAGTAACCAGTTACCTAAAAACTGGTTGTCCAATACACCTAAACAAGAAAAGAGTCATGAATTACCTGGCATGTGAAGTAATAAAAGATACTCAGCCAGTGAAAACAAAAAAGGAACTCCTCTCAATCCTCTAGGAAGGGGGAAGGAGGGAGGGAGGGACGAAAGAAGGAAGGCGAGATGAAGACAACTAACATGGAACATTATAGTAGGTACATAACTTATTTATGTTAAGTTGTCCATCTCGCCTTTATTCTTGCTGTTTGGGACAGCGTCCCTAGCACCTAAAATCCCAGGTGACTCATTGGAACAGTCTCTTCAGAACAGCAGAACCAAAGGAAGCTCTGCTCTGGGAGACCACATCCACCTTGTAATGAGAGATAAAAGTGTGAGAGTTTTCCCAAGTGGCAGGTGCACAGATTGTGTCTATGGGCAACCTAGACTGAAAGGCTACAGAGGTGGCTAATGCTCTAGTGGAATGACCTTTTGGTTTAGTTGGTAGCTCTTTATTTCGTAACTGATAAATAAAGGCAATAGTATCAGATAACCATCGGGATAAGGTCACCTTAGAAACTGGAAGGCCTTGTTTGTTGAAAGCATAAGAAAGAAATAACTGGTCTGACTTTCTTAGTTCCTTAGTTCTATGGAGGCAAAAACGCAATTGTCTGTGCACATCCAATTGGTGGAGCTTGTATTCTGCCTTGTAGCTGTGATTAGGAAAGAAAACTGGGAGATCTATGGATTGATTTAAATTGTTCTCTGAGCAAACTTTAGGAATAAAGGATGGATTGGTCCTCAGAGAAACTCTGTCCTTGTGAAACACCAGGTATGGAGGACGAACACATAGTGCTTGAAGTTCTGAGACACATCTAGCTGAAGTGATAGCAACCAGAAAAAGTGTCTTCCAAGAAAGAAATTTTAAGGAACATGATGCTGCCGGTTCAAAGGGAGGCAAAATTAAGGAAGCTAAAACTAAATTGAGATCCCAAGGAGGAGGAGGAGGATCTCTAACTGGGGGTCTAAGAAGAGATGTTCCTCTCATAAAGGCCTTGCAGAGCTTATGAGACATTATGCTAGAATTAAACATACCGATATGAAAATTAGAAATGGCAGCTATTTGTACTCTAATGGTAGCGGAAGCCACACCAGACTGAAAGAGTTGTGCTAGAAATTCAAGAATTTCATGGACTGGGGCTGAGAAAGGATCCAAATTTCTAGATTCTGCCCAGTAAGAAAACCGTTTCTATTTACTAGCATACGTTTTCCTCGTAGTAGACTTATGTGAGGAAATTAGAAGTTATGTACCTACCATAACGTTCCATGTTAGTTGTCTTCTCTCACCTTCTTTCTTGCTGGATGGGTTCGGAGCCGATCCGCGGCTCCGACTCGGCACTTGCTAAGCTCAAGAGTCACTTCCACCAGCTTGAGGCAGCCCCATATCCCATGATGCAAGGCAGAGATTACCCAGATCTCGTTTGGTAGCTAGAGGAAAAAATACCTACTATCTTCCTCCAAGGGAAGAAGAACAACTAACCTGAGAAAAAACTGTAAGGGGAACCCAGGTAACTAAGTGCAGAGCTAACTGGTGTCCAAGAGAGAAATCTCCCAGAGAAGATGATAGTTCAAGGTCTGTCCAGGCTAGGGGGACAGGAGGGAGGGATGCAAGAAAGAAGGCGAGAGAAGACAACTAACATGGAACATTACGGTAGGTACATAACTTCTAAATGTTAAGTTGTCAATCTCACCTTCATTCTTGCTGGATGGGACCGCGTCCCTAGCACCTCTATCCTGGGTGGCTCAATGGAACAGACTCTTGAGAACTGTGGAACCAAAACTCGCCCTGTCCCTGGAGGCCAAATCCAATTTGTAATGTGAGACGAAGGTATGAGGAGTGACCCAAGTGGCTGCTGCACAAATAGTGTCTAAGGGTAGTCTAGCCTGAAAGGCTGTAGATGTGGCTAGGCCTCTGGTAGAATGTGCTTTTGGTATTGAGATCAGCTGTTTGCCCCTAAGCTGATAGATATAAGAAATAGTGGAAGACAGCCATCTGGATAAGGTCACCCTAGAAACAGGGAGACCTTTCTTATTTTCAGCATAAGAAAGAAAAAGCTGATCAGACTTTCTAGATTGCTTTGTTCTGTCCAAGTAATATCTGAGTTGGCGATGAACATCTAGGCAATGCAATTTTTGTTCCGCCATGTCAGAATAATTGGGAAAAAATACTGGAAGATCAATAGATTGGTTTAAATTTGTCTTAGAAGCAACCTTGAGCAAAAAGGATGGATTAGTTCTCAAAGATACTCTATCCTTGTGGAAGACCAAGTAAGGGGGACGAACACAGAGAGCATGAAGTTCAGACACACTTCTAGCCAAAGTAATAGCGACCAGAAAGAGTGTCTTCCAAGAGAGAAATTTTAACGAGCATGTAGCAGCCGGTTCAAAAGGGGGAAGTATTAAGGATGCCAGCACTAAATTTAGATCCCACTGCGGTGGAGGATCCCTAACAGGGGGTTTAAATTAGGAAGATCCCTCTGAGAAAGGCTTTGCAAAGTTTGTGAGACATAATGTTCTGGTCTGCAAATCCGACATGAAAATTCGAGATTGCTGCCACTGTGGAAGAAGAAGAACCAGAGTGAAAAATTTCAGCTAGGAAGTCCAAAACTGACTGAATAGGGGCAGTAAAGGGATCTATGTTCTTAGACCTTGCCCAAAAGGAAAAACATTGCCATTTGCTAGAGTAAATCCTTCTGGTAGAGGACTTTAGAGAAGCTACTATGATATCCCTAACGGGATTAGAGATCATAGGAAGCCTGGCTAAGGAAGGAAGTGGAGCAACCAAGCAGTGAGGTTGAGGGAACGAATGGACCGGTGCAGTTGACCCGACTGGTGGGTCAGAAGATCTGGAACTGGGTCCAGATGCCAAGGCTGCACTAAGAGATGTCGATGAAGGAATGGGAACCAAATTTTTCGAGGCCAGTAAGGAGCAATGAGAATCAGCTTGGCTCTCAAGTCGGTAGCTTTCTGAAGCACTTGAGGAATCAACGGAAAAGGGGGAAAAGCATAAAGAAGTCCCCGGGGCCAATCCTGGGTTAGAGCGTCTCTGGGGGGATGGCCTGGAAGTGGAAAGACAGAGAAGAAGTCTGGGCACTTGCTGTTTTGGGGTGTAGCAAAAAGGTCGCAGCAAGGAGGGCCCCACTTCTGAAAAATCTCTTCCGCTATAGATTGTTTGAGAGACCACTCGTGAGGCATGAGTATAGCTCTGCTCAACCTGTTCGCTATGATGTTGGTTTTCCCGGGGATATGTGTTGCTATCAGAAACCGCTGAGAGGAGATCGCCCATTGCCAAAGTCTGAGAGCTTCTCGACACAGAGGATAGGACTTGGTCCCGCCCTGTTTGTTGATATACCATACTACGGACATGTTGTCCGTGTGAACTGCGATAGTTCCTAAAGGAAGAAAGTCGTTGAGGGCTTGCAACATTAAAAGCACTGCTCTCATCTCTAGGACATTTATATGCAGGTGGTATTCGAACGGTTGCCACGTGCCATGGACCATCCTGCCCTGATAATGCCCCCCCCACCCGATCAGCGAGGCATCCGAAGTGACCGTGGCTACTGGGGCCGGGGGGACAAATGGTCTGCCCTGATGGACTAGGGGGGAAGAAATCCACCAGGATAGGTGGCTCTTGCAGATCTGTGTGACAAGGATCTTGTGACGCATGGGCAACTGCTGGAAGGACCATTGGGTAAACAACATCCACTGTAGGAGACGCATTTAAAAGCGGGCCAGAGGAAGAAGTGTGATGGCAGCTGCCATTAGGCCTAACACTTTCAGGACCAACCTGGCTTGTACCCTTTTGCTGAATAGGATGATCTGAACATGATTTTGGATAGCCAGGATTCTTTGATTTGTTAGATTTGCTGACATCCGAGTAGTGTCTAGATCTGCGCCTATAAAGGTAATAGATTGGCAAGGGAATAAGGAAGACTTTTCGAAGTTGACAGAAATCCCTAACTGGCTGCAGAGACGTAGAGTGTAATCCCTGGCCTGGAGAAGTTGATGCATGGTGGTGGCTGTGAGGAGCCAGTCGTCTAGGTACGGAAACACCTGGAATCCCTGATGTCTCAGGTGAGCCGTGACCACTGCCATGCATTTGGTGAACACTCTGGGGGGCTGTGGTGAGACCAAAGGGCAGGGCTCTGAATTGAAAATGACTGGTCCCCAGCCGAAAGCAGAGAAACATTCTGGAGCGTCTGTGGATTTTTATGTGATAGTACGCATCCTGAAGGTCTATAGAGCACATCCAGTTGTCTTTGTCCAGAAAGGGCAAAATCGATTGAAGTGTGACCATCCGAAAACTCGTCTTTTTGACAGACTTGTTTAGTCTGCTGAGGTCTAATATTGGTCTCCAGTCTCCCGTCTTTTTGGGGACCAAAAATAACCTTGAACACTTCTTGAACACTTCTTGAAGCCTGAGACCCTAGCCTCTTTAGACATGACTGAGTACCTAATCACACACACACTACACAGTCAGTCCAAAAATTAAACTAGATTAACAAAAACCAAGTACAGGGAAAAAACACACAGACACACCCAAACAAACCCTGACAGGAAAAATATAGGAGGGGTAAAGACCTAAGGCCCGACTAGCAAAAATATAAATAAAGGGAATGGGACACTAACGGGAATAGGGCTAAGTGAATCGGGAAGTTAACAAAGTAATATATATATAAATATAAAGTACTGGGGTGGACTAAAGTCTCAGAAAAAAAGGTAGAAAAATTCACTTACCAGGAGCTGGTAAAAAGTTACCTCATGAGCGAAGCGGCAAACGAGATCTGGGTAATCTCCGCCTTGCATCATGGGATATGGGGCTGCCTCGAGCTGGTGGAAGTGACTCTTGAGCTTTGCAAGTGCCGAGTTGGAGCCGAGAATCGGCTCTGAACCCATCCAGCAAGAATGAAGGCGAGATTGACAACTTAACATCAATAATATCACGGACTGCTGGGGAGATATTGGAAAGCCTGGCTAAAGTTGGAAGTGGAGTAACCAAGCTGTGAGCTGGAGAGTTTGAAGGGATTGGTGTAACCCGCCTGACTGATGAATCAGAAGATCTGGAACCGGGTCCAGAATCCACGGTTGATCCAGAAGGTGGAGGTGCAGGAACGGGAACCATATCTGTCGAGGCCAATATGGGGCAATGAGGATCATTTTGCAACCCAACAATTTTGCTTTCTGTATGAGTCTTGGTATTAGGGGAAAACGAGGAAAAGCGTAAAGGGGTCCCTAAGGCCAATCATGGAATAGAGCATCTCTGGGTATATGACCTGGCAGAGGAAGTAGGGAGAAGTAGCTGCTGCATTTGCTGTTGAGAGGAGTGGTAAATAGGTCACAGAAAGGCTGTCCCCATTTGCAGAAGATAAGATCCGCAACTTCCTGATTCAGAGACCACTCGTGAGGCATGAGAATAGCTCTGCTGAGCCTGTCCGCTATGACATTGGATTTTCCAGGGATGTGCATTGCTATCAGAAAACGTTGGGAGGAAATCGCCCATTGGCACAGTCTGAGTGTTTCTCTACACAAGGGGTAAGACCTGGTCCCGCCCTGTTTGTTGATGTACCACACCACTGACGTGTTGTCCGTTTGGATTGCAATCGTCCCGGAAGGAAGTAAGTCTTGAAGGGCTTGCAATGCTAAGAGCACCGCTCTCATTTCTAGGACACTGATATGCAGATGGTACTCATGAGGTTTCCAAGTGCCTTGGACTGTCCTGCCTAGATAATGCCCCCCCCCCACCCTATCAGGGAGACGTCCGTGGTCACTGTGGCTACCGGAGGGGGTTGTATGAAAGGTCTGCCCTGAATTACTAGCGGGGAGACCATCCACCAAGAAAGGTGCCTTTTGCATGTTTCTGTGATCAGGATCATGCGAGACATGGGTAGTTCCTGGAAAGACCACTGCGTGAAAAGAAGCCACTGAAGGATTCTCATGTGGAAATGTGCTAATGGGACAAGAAGAATGGGAGCTGCCATGGAGCCTAGAGCTTGGAGGACATATCTGACTTCAATCATTTTGCTCTGCATTAGAATTAACACTTGTTGACGAATAGTGGAAACTCTTTCCTGTGGTAATCTTGCAAACATTTCTTTTGTGTTTAATTCTGCTTCTGTGTATGTCATAGACTTACAGGGCAACAAGGCAGATTTTTTGAAATTTACTGTGATGCCTAGTTGAGTGCATGATGTAATTGTATAATCCCGTGTCTCTAAGAGTTGATGCCTGGTGGTAGCAGTCAGGAGCCAGTCATCTAGATAGGGAAACATCTGGAATCCTTGACGCCTCAGGTGAGCCATGACTACTGCCATGCATTTGGTGAACACCCTGGGGGCTGAGGTGAGACCAAACGGCAGAGCTCTGAACTGGTAATGACTGGCCCCTACCCGGAAGTGAAGAAATCTCCTGGAGCGTCTGTCCATCTTGATATGGTAGTACGCGTCCTGAAGATCTATCGAGCACATCCAATTGTCCTGACCCAGAAAAGGGAAAATGAACCGCAGTGTCACCATCTGGAACTTTTCTTTTTGTACAGATTTGCTCAATCTGCTGAGATCCAGTATTGGTCTCCAGTCTCCTGTCTTTTTTGGTACTAAAAAGAATCTTGAGTAAGTTCCAGATCCTAGTTTGTCTGCGAGGACTTCTTGAATGGCTCTTTTTTTCTAGCAGTCTTGAAACTTCTGTGAGTGCTTGATCCCTTAGATTGGGTGGGACATCTGGGATGGGCTCTTTTGATTCTATGGGGGATTGATAGAAGGGAATTTTGTAACCTCCGGATATAATGGATAGTACCCATCTGTCGCTTGTTATATTTTGCCAGGCTTTTGGGTACAGCAAAAGTCTTCCCCCGACTGCCTCCAGAGGTGAGCAGTCGGGCAACCCTTCAGGGATGCTGGAAGGGCTTGGCAGAGAAGGTTTCTCTGTCACCCTGGTTTTGCAGTCCCCCTCTGCCACGAGGGTGGCATCTGTTATTGTTGTTTTCCCCTCTGCTCCTGGGGGAAAAATCACCAAGCGTGTCAGTCAAGAGTCCCTGGGATTTTCGAAACCACATCTTTCCGCTCTTCTGACCCTTGGGATAAGGTCTGGAAGGGGTGGAAAAATGGACTCCCATGGCAGAGAGAGTCTTGCCTTCCTGTTCACACCTGATCAATGTGTCTTTCATCTGAGGCCCAAAGAGAAAGGAGCCATCAAAGGGAGTATTGGTGAAGGACGCTCAAAAGGGTTCTGCAAAATGACACAGCCGCATCCAAGCATGTCTCCTGAGAACCACACCTGTCCCTGTGGCACTGCTCACTCCATCGGCTGCATAGGAAATCAGCCTCATGGAGGAGTTGACTACGGAATTAAGAGTCGCAAGCTGAGAAGCTACTTTGGCTGGTACTCCCTCAACTGTAGGATCTTGAAGGGTATCTCCAAGCTCTTTCAGGAGATCCCTTTGAAGACGTGTAAAATGGCATATATAGTTCAGGGACCTCATTGAAAAGGTCACTTAAGCAAACATTCACTTTCCATATCTGTCCATCATCCGAAACTCTTTGTTTGGAGTATGAACAGTTGAAAAGGTTTCTGCTGACTCTTTCTTGGGGGCTGCTGCTACCACCATGGCATCAACTGGCACACTTTTGGAGAGGAATTGTTTGTCCCGGGGGGCTGTAATAAATTTGTTTGGTCTCCTCGGAGTAGGTTCCACAGAATCTGGAGCTGACCAAGCCTTTTGATCCACTACAGACATGAGTGGATCGAAAGGAGGAGATACCCAGGAGGTGGAAGGTCGGGAACCAAATGCGTCCAGGTATATGGACTCATCCTCGGTAGGGGATAGGGAAGTCCAGTCCCTCCTTTGTCTAAGCATTTCAAGGATGTCCAAAAAGGAAACATCTTCAGAGGGGGACCTTGGGGACCTTTCCAATTCATCCATGTCTGTATCTGAGGTGACAGACTCAGGGGAGTCTATGTGCTTCCTCTTGCACTTCTTCTTCCAGGGAGGCTCTTCCGAGTGATCAGGGGAGTCTTCGGAAGAAGAGGGATCACCCAATGGGGTGTCCTGGGGCATAGGTTCCCTACGCTTGGGGTCTGGAGGAGGAGTAGAGGTTAAAACAGACACCACAGGGGGAGGAGCCGATGAAGCTGGGAGTAGAGCTGTTTCGGGGGACAGTGCACTCTGCATGACCTCGAAGGCATCCCGACCTCTAGGCAGAGAAAGCTCCAGCTCCGAAGAAACAGGATTCCTTCTCCGCATTGAGGGTGACGGCTCTGAGGCCGATGTTGGAGCTGAGCTCACCTGCGCTGAAGCTCTGAGGGGGAGAACGGGGACGGACAAGGGTCGATGCCACTCCCCCCTCGGAGCTGACGAGAGAGCCCCGGCGCCGAGAACCTTCGATAGAAGGTACAATCGAGGTAATCGGAGCCAATGTCAGAACCAAAGGAGAGATGATGATCGGCACCGACGGTGCTACTACCTGTGGATCCATGGTCTCCGGCTCCAAGCTAAATGTAGTCAGAGGAGGAACAGAAATAGAGGCGGTTGGAGCCGATACCTGTTGAGGTGGGCTGGACAGTAATTTTGCTAGTGCCTGTGACTTAAGCAACCTACTTACTACTCTCTCCACATCATGATCCGATAATCTAGAGGATCGAGAGGAGTGGGAAGAATGATGGCTTCATTCACTCTGTAACAAGGGTGACTGAGGTACCAAGTGGATGGACTCCAAGGACAGAGACCTCAGTCTTATGGCTCCGAGATGGCTCTGAAATAGCAGATGAAGCCAATGGAGGAGTTGCCTTGTCGGTGTCAGCCGGCACCGACATACTTGGTTGGTCAAGTAAAGGAGTCGGCTCTGAAGGTGGCACCGACGGCTTCACAGACTTAGGGGATTTCGCTGACTGAGTACTTTTAGCTGGAGAATCCTGAGGCTTCAATAATCCCCGAAGGATTAATTTGTTTTTGCGCTCCTGCAGGACCCTTGGACTAAAAGCGTGACATATAGAACAGGAGTCCTGCAGGTGAACAGCGCCCAAACAATATACACAACTAGTGTGCCCATCTGTCAGAGACATTTTCTGACAGCATGAGTCACACTTTTGAAGCCAGATACCTTGGTATCTTTAGACATTTTAGTAAAAACAACCACAACAACAATAAGAAAATGCTATACTAGAAACTAAGAAACAAACAGACTTTTTTTTTTTTTTTTTTTACAGTTAAGGAACAGAAAGGAGAGCCTCTAATTTAAACGGCTATCCTAAGAGGGGGGAGGGAGAAGTCTCTAATTTAAATGAGTTCAGGGGAAACAGAAGGCCTGCGAGTTATGGAGCAATGGCCAACAAAGCTAGAACACACAAAAAAGCGATAAGGGATAAAGTAATATATCTAGACAAAAACTTGATAAAAAAAACTTGAAAAATTTTTAAGAATCAACAACAATTATAATAATAGAAAAAACTATACTAAGTCTGAGCCAGTAATGAAGCAACCTCGCAGCTGAAGTGGCAAACGAGATCTGGGTAGCTGACGCTGGGCATTCTGGGATAAGGGGTAGCCTCGAGCCAGTAAACAGCTCTCGAGCTATAGAAGATGGCTGAGTTGGAGCAGAGGATCGATTCCGAACCCAAACAGCAAGAACAAAGGTGAGAGGACAACTTAACATCCAGCGTTATGGTAAGTACATAACTTTGATATCTGATGTCTGTTTACATCCGATTCAGCCTTTGAGAGAGATTCTCAAGCTGCTGAAAAAACTGGGTGGAATTAAGGAAGGATATTCCTGAGTATGGAGAAGCCAAAGGATGTACAAGATATGAAGTGTACTCCCAAGCTGTAGTGGGGCACAAAAGCATGAACTGTAGACCAAGTAGCTGCAGCACAAATCTCATCAACAGAAACCCTACCCATAAAGATGGTGGAGGTAGCTACCACTCTGGTAGAATGAACCTTTGGTTTGTCATATAAAGGCAGTCTTAACTTTTCATACACAAAGATAATACAGTTGGAAAGCCACCTAGGAATAAAAACTCCTTTACCAAATTTAGTTTTTCAAAAGGCAAGAAAAAGTTGATCAGACGTCCTGAAATCCATTGTCCTGTGTAAATAAAGTTGATGATGAATGTGTAGCGAATGTAGGATCAAATCCCCTTTGTTAGAAAGCTTTGGGAAAAACACTGGTAGATTGACAGTTTGATTAAGGAATGCTTCACAGGCCACCTTCAGGGCAAAGAGTGAATTTTTTCTCAAAGATACTTTGTCTTTATGGAAAACAAAATACAGAGATTTACACAATAAGGCTTGCATTTCCAAAATCCTTTTTGCAGACGTAACAGCCACCAAAAAGAGTTTCTTCTAAGACAGAAATTTTAAATCTTCCACAGATGCAGGTTCAAATGGAGTCTTGTCAAAGCCTAAAGCATGATAGTAATATTCCATGAAGGAACCAGATCCCTAATTGGAGGTCATAAAAGGACGGTTCCCTTCAAGAAAGCCTTGGAAATATTAAGGGAAGCAATAAAACTTTGATTCTACCCAACTGCTAATTGTACTTTGATGGAAGTGAAGCTGGATCCTTTGTGAAACAACTCTGCGAAAATACCTAAAATTGATGGAAGAAAGGCTGAGAAATGGTTCAAATCCCTTAAGGAAGCCCAGTAAACCTTTTTCATTTATTGAAATAAACCTTCTTGGAATTTGTCTTCTGCGAAGAGGATATAATTTGAATAACTGGGACAGATAGCCTGGCATTCCTGGCTACTGTTAAAATTGGAGAAACTATGCAGTTAACTTCAGCATTTTCAGGTCCCACTGAGGTTAACCAAATGGGTGACAGGAAGATCAGGATGGGGGTCCAACATCCAGGATGGATACAGTAGATGAGGCCAGAGGATGGGGAACTAAAGTTGCCATGGTCAAAAAGCAGCAATGAGGATTACTTTGGCCTTCACACTTCTGGCTTTCTGAAGAAACTCTGTAATCAGAGGAATTGGTGGATGGCAAAGTGGAGGCCCGAGGGCCAGCTGTGGACTAGAGCATCCCTCTGTGTCTGACCCTGTGGTAGGATTAGGGGAAAGTAACTGCTGCTGTTGTTGCTTAGGTACAAAGCAAAAAAGATCACAGCAAGGTTGGCCCCAGCAACTGAAAATATGCTTTGCCACTATCTAGGGCAGAAGAATAGACCAGCTCATTTTGATCGCAACAGCACTGGAAGTCTCTGGATGTGTGCTACACTTAGAAAGTGATGGGAAGACATCACCCATTGCCACACTCTCATGGCTTTCCAGAACCATGGATATGATCAGGTTCCTCCCTGCTTGTTTCTATACCAGACTACCACCCTGCTGTCTGTCTGGGTGGAGTTCACACCTTCAGAGAAGCAATTCCAAAAGGCCTGCAATGCTAGAAGAACTGCCCTCATTTCCAAGTCAGTGATGTGGAGATTGGTTTCTGTCATTAGCCAAGAACCTTGAACAGTCTTCTATTTGAAATGCCTCCATCCCAGAAGGGTAGTGTCCATGGTCAATGTAGCTATCAGGAATGGTGAGGGAATGGTTGACCCCATGACACCATGTGGGAAATCAAACACCAGCTGATGTGTTTCCTGCATATTCACACATAAGGCGTATTGGTGTATCAAGGGAGTGAAACATCAAGAACCACTGAAGAGAAACAATCCATTGCAGGCCTCTCATTTAGTACCTTGCTTGATGAAAGTTCAGTTGTGTAAAATCTTACCATAACAGTAGATGTCCTTCTCTTCACTTTTGCACTATTCTTTACAACAGGGATCCCCTGCCTAGGGCAGCCCAATGTCTGGCCAGTATACCAAAGCCTTTAGGTTGTAATGGGTACTCTGTATGTCACACGTATGCTCCCTAAGTACAGTGTAGGGCATAAAGGTGACATCCAGACGTACCATCCTCAGAAATTAAAAGCCCCATTAGGAAAAACATCCTACAGATATCATCAGTTAACTGGCACGTTCAGAAGGAAAAAGGACCGGGGGAGGAGGGTGGGAGCAAATACTTCAACAGTGAAGAGAATGGAATTTACTATTCTGGTAAGATTTTACACAACTGTACTATGTCCTTCCATATTACTGTTGCAGTATTCTTTACAGCAGGAAGAGTACAAAAGCTCAGGAAGAAGATTGGGAGGAGGAAGGGCCAGCAGAGCCCTCTAGGAAACCATGAAGAGTGGCCCTGGCAAAATCAGCTCTAGCCCTAGAAATCATATCCAATGTATACTGCTTGGTAAAGGTATGCACAAAAGTCCAGGTAGCTGCCTCAAGAATAGAATTAGTATATAAACCCTTGAAAAAAACACCAGAAGAAGCCACAGCCCTAGCAGAATGACCCTTAACAGAAAAAGTAAGGCTCCTCCCATAAAACGAATAGCAACAAGAAATGGCTTCAGATATCCAAGTTGAAATGGTTTACTTGGAAACGGCCAAACTTAAAGACCTAGGATGAAGAGGATGAAGAGTCTGTTCAGACTTACGAAAAGCTTTAGTCTTACCCAATAATATCTGACTTGTCTATGCAAATCTAAGGTGTGCAAAACCTTCTCACTATCAGACTGTGGAGAAGGGAAAAAAGTGCTCAAATTAATAGACTTATTAAGATTCAACTCATTAATCACCCTGGGCATAAAAGAAGGGTTAGTACAAAGGGACACCATGTCCTTATGAAAAACTAAAGGAGGGACAGTGATAAGGGCTTGCAGCTCAGACACCTGTCTGGTAGAGGTAAGGGCCAAAATAAGAACAGTATTCCAAGAACAATGCTGTAAGAAAGCTGAAGCAGCAGGCTCAGAAATGGCCTGAGTCAATTCTTCTAAAACGAAATTAAGGTCCCAGGAAGGAGGGACAGGCTTCCTGGGAGGCCTAACATGAAAGATGCCTTGAAGAAACTGTTTGGCCTCCAATCTAGAGGCCAAAGGGGGAGTCAAAGGCAGACAAGCAGAGACAGCTGATAGGTGGGCCTTGATGGAAGAATATGCCAACCCAGCATTGAGCAATTCACAAAAATAAGAGAGAACCAAAGGAGCATCCAGAGATAATGGATCCAAGTTCGAGAAAGACACCAAACGGAAAGTCTCTTCAATTTGGACAAATAAGATTTTCTAGTACTGTGTTTCCTGGCCTCCTGCAGGACCTAAGGCATGTCCTCAGAGAAATGGTGTCTGAAGGGGATCAAAACCCTATCACCCACAATGTCAGCTGAAGAGTGGACAGGTGGGGATGAATGAGTGACCACTTGTCTTGTGTGAGTAGGTCCATCCTGTGAGGTAACTTGTGATGACTGCCCTTGGCTAAATGCAGAAGAAGAGGGAACCAATGCTGTCTCGGCCAAAAGGGAGTCACCAGGAAGATTTTGGAAGCATCCTGTTTTACCTTGAACAGGACATTCAGAATGAGAAGAAGGGGAGGGAAGGCATCCCATTCCATAAAAAAGAGTGGGCATCCACCATCCAGGTCAGAGGATATGGGACGCTGGTGCAAAATAGAGGAAGTTGTCTGTTCAGAAGGGAGGCAAAGAGATCTACCTGAGGAGTATCCAAGTGGTGGAAAATGTCCAGACACACATCCCTGTGAAGCATCCACTCTTGGGATTGTGTTATGAACCTGCTCAGGTAATCTCCTACTATGTTTTGATCTGAGGGAATGTAAACTGTCTATAGGGTTATCTGATATTGAACACCTAGATTCCAAACTTGAAGAGCCAATCTGCACAGGTGATAAGACCCTGTCCTTCCTTGCTTGTTGATATACCACATCACTGTGGTATTGTATGTAAGAATTTTGATGGGTCCTCGAAAGAGAAGAGAAGAGAACGAAAAACCTGAAGAACCAAAAGAATAGTTCTCATCTCTTTGACATTGATGTGTCTTTTCTTTTGACAAAAAGACCAAAGGCCCTGCACTTTCAGAGAACCAAAGAAGGCCCCTCATCCCATGTCCAAAGCATCTGTGAAGAGTTCCCGAGGGGATTGAAGGTTCAAAAGAAAGGCCTGGGTTGAGGGACAACTGATGGAGCCACCACTGAAGTTGCAGCTTGAGACATGGAAGAAGAGGAACTAGAAAATCTAAAGGATGGGAAAGTTGA
This sequence comes from Protopterus annectens, assembly GCF_019279795.1. Lineage (NCBI taxonomy): Eukaryota > Metazoa > Chordata > Ceratodontiformes > Protopteridae > Protopterus > Protopterus annectens. The sequence continues at coordinate 961,684,347 of NC_056746.1, forward strand.
AGCTAAACTGACTTTAGAAACCACTGGAGCTTTCTCATGTGGAGTTTGGCCAGGGGAAGCATAGGAATGGTGGATGCCATCTAACCCAAAACCCTCAGAAACTCCCTGGCTGTAATGGAAGCCAGAGGAAGAAGTGATTGAAAGCAAGCAGTTACAGTTAAAGCCTTGGAAGGAGGCAGGAAAGCCAGCATTGAAACAGTCTGGAGCCTGCACCCCAGAAAAACATGGTGCAGAGAAGGAGTCAGGATTTTTTTTTAATTTACAGTAAACCCCAGGCTTTGCAGGAGAGAAATAGCAAAGTCTAGATGCTGAAATAAAATCGCTGGAGAGGAGGCCTGAATAAGCAGGTCATCTAGGTAAGGGAAGTCCTATATTCCTCTCAACCTGCAGAAAGAAAGCAAAGGAGTGAGTCATTTAGTGAAGACTCTTGGAGGCCAAAGCAGAGAAATGAAAATGCCAGGAAGCAGCAAGAAATGTAAAAACTTCCTGAAAAGGGGATGAATATGAATGTTTACAAAAGCATCCTTGAGATCTAGGAAAACCAGAAAAGCCTGAAGAAGGAGCAGGGAAATAAGGTTTGAAGGGATGGCATCTGAAAGGAAAGGACCTTCAAAAAGTTGTTTAGCTGAGATAGATCCAGAGTGTGTCTCCAAGTGCCTTCTTTCCTGGTGGACTAAGATTCTGCAGTAAAACCCCTTCCACCTCTGAGGAGCTGGAACTTCTTGAATTGTTTCGAGCCAAAAGGCCCTGAATAACCTCTGGAAAAAAGGACAATTCTTCCTGAGGCAGCTGAGCAATGCCCAAAAAGGGGGGAGGGAGATTTCCAAGCCATGCAATAACCATGGAGAATTATGGAAAGAACCCAGGAGTCTTGGGTGTTCACACTTTTCATTCACACTTTTCGCACTTTAGCCAAATAGGAAGGGACAGATAAAGATGTAGAGAAAGAGAAATGTGACTGAGAAGAACAGAGCAAGAATAGTCACATATTACCTGATTTGTCATGAAAAGAAGGCTTCTGAGTAGAAAGAGTTTGGATAGCCTTAGCAGGGGGAGCCCTTCTACCACACTTTTTACCACTGGGGGAGGGCAAGACTGTCTGTGGACAAAGTTGGGTTTTTTAAGATAATTCCTCTGAAACTTGGGTACAGAGGAAACAAAAATATGTTTCAACTCCTGTAAGACCTTACCCTTCTCTTGCAGGGACGTAAATAACTCTGCAGCAGCAGCAGCATACAAATGCCTATTATTCAGAAGAGCATCCATCAGTGTAGCCTTGATATCATCAGGCAAAGGTTGAATTCTGAGCCAGGAATACCTTCTTAAACCAGCTCTAAAAGCAGCAACCCTAGATGAAGCATCAGCTGCATCATAGCTGCATTTAATGGAATGAAGAGCTACTTGGGAGGATGTCCCTAGCAAGGCAAAATGAGGTCTTCCCCTCAGAATCAGGCAGATCTGAAAGAGCCTGACAGGCCTGAGAGAGAGAGATAAAAGCCAAAACATACCTGGTCATATATAATTAATGGCTCTAAAGGCTATGGTAACATAAGTATACACCTTCCTATATAAGCCTCTCCATCATTCTGTTGCCCTTATCAGACGGAATCAACTTAGTTGAAGGCAACACTTTGGAAGTGCTTATCAGAAGCAACTGACACTACAGAAGGGTCAGCAGAGGGACACATACAGAAACTTCCAGTCACCAGGCACTTTATAAATCCTATCAATAAATAAAAAATGCAGCATCAGGATAAGGTACAGTACAAGAGAAAAATGTGAAAACAAAAATAATAACAAATACCGGACCAACATGGCTAGAAACCGACAACAATTTATTTTAAAACAAATAATAAAGATTAAAAGTAAGCACTTTTGCGATTACAGAATCCCTTCATCAGACTAATTGCAAGCTAAAAGACATTCAATTTAAAAGAGAGACTAACCAGTCAGCTGTCACGGGTTGGTCAAACCAATTAATAGTAAAAGGTGTACCCACAAAGCAAATATAAAAATATTCAAGCATCTGAAATTATGAAAAATATATAAAACTACTTTGAAATACAGAAAAAACATTGATAAAAACAGATTAATGTTTAAGTGAACGTGCTTTCAAAAATGGTTTGAGGATAGATACCCCATTTACGTCCGGTTTATCTGCATTAAAGAGTAAGATCCATTTCTGTTCTGCTGTCTCTGTTCGATTAAAAATATCGCCACCTCTAATCCCCACATCCAGTACCCGAAGTACAAGAAACTTGAAGGTATGTCCTGAACCATGTTGAATAATATGCTGTGCTAGTGTATTAGTGTCTCTCTTATGTTTAATGTCCCTATAGTGTTCAAGGATTCTATCTTTTAAAGGTCTATTAGTCTTGCCTATATAAAAGGCATGACAGACCTGACAACTGCTGAAATAAACAATATTAGTAGTTTTACAGTCAGCATAGAAATTGAGCTCAATTTTAATGTTAACATATGGGTGTATGTATATTGAACCTGTAAGTACATATTTGCAGGCTGAACAAGAGCTACAAGTGAAAGTGCCCAGCCTACTTGATCGAACCCCCCTCACTACAATGCTGCAATCTGTAACACAGGTGTTTCTTCAGGAACTTATTATTCTTAAGCATAAAGTGTGGTGTTAGGTCTAAAACTCCCTTCAGTTCTTTTACTGTGTGTAAAATATTCCAATTACTTATTATGATATCACAGTATTTACTAATATCACTGGAATATGGTAGGGAAACTCAAAGTATCACTCACACCAGGCGATACCTGTGGTGTATCAGGTACAGACTTATTAATAAAATAAGCCCTAAATCTCCTTTCCCTCTCTTTCCATGTATTACCAGGAATCAGTTTCTTTCTCGTTGTACCCTCTGTCTAGGAAATCATTTTTAAGCAAATTAAGCACTATTTGTAATTGGGGTTCATTATTATGCAGTCTCATTATTCTATAGACCTGCCCTTTCAACATATTACGTGTAACATGCCTTGGATGCATGCTGCTTCTGTGTAGAAAATTGTCCTTCCTAGTAGATTTCTTAAAGACACTAGTGCACACATTACTAAAATCCATTTTACTAACCTTCACATCTAAGATTTCTATCTCTACAGTAGAATATTTATATGTAAATCTAAGAAAGTTGGTCGTACTGTGCATATAAGAAACAAATTCCCCTAGCATTGCTTGAGAGCCTTGCCATAACAAAAACGTATCATCCACAAAGCGTATTTACCAGACTATGTGCTCAGAAAAGGCATTATTGTGCAACAAGAAAGTTTTCTCCCATTGTGACAGTACAAGGCTGGCATAGCTGTTGGCATATGGTGTGCCCATAGCCATGCTAACCTTCTGTATAAAATATTAATTTTCAAATATAAAAACGTTATTCTCTTGTACAATCTCAAGAAGTGTGCATAACAAACTCACTTTATCATTAGTAAAACATTTCCTGTCATTCAAGAATGCTCTAACATTCTCCACACTCCATTCGTTAAGGATCACTGTGAACAGTAATTCAATATCTAATGTAACAGAAATATAGTAATTGGTTATATTGGATACTTTGTCAAATAGTCTAGACAAAAAGGACTTAGTATCCTTTAACACTGTATCACACTCATCTAAAAGTGGATGTAAATTCTTCTCAATAAAAATAGATAGTGGCTTTATGCTCCAGTCTTTGCCTGACACAATAGGCCTCATGGGTGGACACTGTAAATTCTTGTAAATTTTCGGAAGTCCATAAATAGTGGGAATAAGAGGATGCTCCACATTAAAGTAATTAAACAAGCTTTCGGTAATAAGGCCAGTCATAAGCAAATCAAATATTAGAAAAGATATCTTCTCTAATAAGCCTGTAACAATGTCTCTAGAAATATATGAATAAGTATCCTTGTCATAGAGTAGCTTCCTCATCTGTGCTATATAAAGGTCTCTATCAAGCACTACAATACTTCAACCTTTATCAGCAGGTCTGACCTCTTCTGAATGTATATCCTTCAGTACAACTAAGGCAGTAAACTCATCTGATGTCATGGTGCAAAAAAAGAAGTTATGTCTTACCATAACGTTCCATCTGTGTTGTTCATCTTCTTTCATTCATCACTGATAGTTGGCCTATTACCAAGCTCGCGCCAGCCCAAAAAAAACTCTCGAGCTAAGTCTCTACCCAGAATGCCTTTTTCCTTGTTACCTCTGATTGAGTTTGCTAAGAAAGGAAGTAAAGCCAAGGCCACTTCTACGCAAGTACCCTAGTGCACCACTTAGACCCAAAGCACCCCCCAGGAGCCTTTGGAGGGGGAAGGAGGGTGGGGAGTGATGAATGAAAGAAGATAAACAACACAGCTGGAACGTTATGGTAAGACATAACTTCTTTATCTGATGTTGTTAATCTTCTTTCCATTCAACACTGATGGGACAGAATCCCAAGCTACCTTGAGGTCCATGGGTGGCCCTTATGGAAGAACAATCCTGAGTACCATTGAGCCGAAGGCAGCTCTCCCTCTGGAGACCAGGCCCAATTTATAATGTTCGATAAAGGTATGAGGCTTAGCCCAAATAGCTGCTGCACAGATGTCATCCATGGATGCCCTGCAATGGAATGCTACAGAAGTTGCCATACATTTAGTGGAGTGGGCTTTAACTTTTGGCTTGGATCCATTATGGAGGGAATAGGTGACACGTATGCAGTCCCTTAGCCATCTTGATAATGTAACCTTGAAAACAGCTTCTCCCATTTTGGGTCCTAAAAAGGAGATGAAAAGCTGTTCAGATTTACAGACAGGTCTGGTCCTGTCTAGGTAAAATCTTAATTGTCTATGTACGTCTAAGGTGTGAAAGCAATACTCTCCTCTATTGGCAAAATTTGGAAAAAACATTGGTAAATCAATGGACTGGTTAACAGAGAATTCAGAGACAACTTCAGGAAGCAAGGATGGGTTTGCCCAAAGTGACACACTGTCTTTATGAAAGACCAGGTAGGGCCTCTTAATACACAATGCCTGCAGCTCCGAAACTCTTCTGGCAGTGGTAATGGTTACCAGGAACAAAGATTTCCAAGACAAAAACTTTAGGTCACACTTAGCAGCAGGGTCAAAGGGCTTTTGAGTCAAAGACTGGAGGACTAAAGTGAGGTTCCATGGTTCCACAGGCTGTCTGAGAGGAGACCTGAGATGAGAGGTCCCATTCAGGAAAGGCTTGCAGAGGCATAACGAGATAAGAAGGGTGCCATCTATACCATTGTGGAAATTGGAAATTGCTGCTAGATGCACTCATACTGTAGAGGCAGAGGCTCCGTTATCAAAAAATTTAGCCAAGTATTGAAGCACTGCAGTAACTGGAGCCGAATACGGGACTAGCATGTTATCCTTGGACCAAATGAAGAACCTTTTCCATTTATCCTGATATAGTCTTCTGGTGGATGATTTGTGAGTGGCCAGAATGATGTCTTTACTATTAAATGGTTTGCCCAACCCTCGACAGCTGACTGGTTAATCTCTCTTTTAACCTGAATGTCTTTTAGCTTGTAATTTGTCTGATGAAATGATGCTGTAATCGAGAAAGCACTTACTTTTAATCTTTGTTTTAAAATAAATTGTCAGTTTCTAGCCATGTTGGTCCAGTATTTGTTATTATTCTTGTTTTCACTTTATAAATCCTATCAGGTTTTTGGGTGCCGGAGGTTGGGAATCAGGAGAATGAGATGCAGTGGAAAATGCATCCAATAAGGCAGCAAGAACTGGAGAAAAAGCAGAGGGCCTAGGAGACTCCATCTGCAGAAGCTCATAATACCTCTTCTGAACATCAGACACCTGAGCACAGCCCCATTTGAAAAGTTCCATCATCCTAGAAATAGGGTCACCAAACAAAATCTCCTCAACCTCAGCTGGTGGCTGCTGCCCTGGCCCTATCATCAGCTGTGTTGGAAAGTAGACACATGGATACATCAGACATTGACTTAAGGATAGAAAACTGGAATTCTGCTGATTTCTAGATGTTCACAGGTTGATTACAGGAGATGGACTTTTGTCAACTATTTTGTCAAGTCCCTCTGAAAACATGTCATATGACCTAAGTAATTCACCACTCAAAGTGTAAAAGTCACTGAAGCATATGTCCATTTCCAAAATCTGTTCAAAGCCTTAGATTCTCTAGTAGAGGGATGGAAATATGTGCCTTCTTCAAACAGCAACTTTATGGTGGCTGCCACAACAACCATAGCGTCTACTGGTGGACCCTTGCTCTAGTGGAACCTAGTCCTGCAACTAAAACTTTATCTGGCTTACATCTACTATATCAGGTTCCTTCCATGCCTGCTGAGAAACAAGGTCTATGAGTTCATCAATGGAAGGAACTAACCAGGAGATAGAATAGTAAGCCCCAAATGCCTCCAGGAGCACTGACTCTTCAGGAGAGGGAGCTTTGAAGGTCTAACCTCCTCACTTTTTCATCAGTTCCAGAATATCGCAGAAGAAGAAGGGATGGTGAGGACCCTCCCTCCCTCATCGAAGCCTGTGTCTTCAGTGAGTGACTCCTGTGAAGAGTCCAAATGTCTCCTCATACAAACCTGTTTCCTTGGAGCCACCTTCATGTGGACTTTCAGAGAATGTACAGAAATAGACTGGCAGCTCACATGTTGGGAACCCCGAGGATGAAAGAGACTGAGTTTTCATACTGATCAAGATAAGCAGATACAGAGGCAGACTCCAAAGGAGGTCAGCATGGCTCTAAGCATAGCAGAGATTCCATCAGTCTTGATTTGGAGAGAACCCTTTCCAATGTCTCGACAGACAGTTTTGCAACTAGGGCCAAGGAGCTACCCCTCTAATCTACCTTGGAAAGGGAGGGGTACCTGTGATGCTGAATCAGCCCTGCTCTGAGACATTGTCGAACTGTTGACCACTGAGGGGAGGGTTGGATCTGAAAACGTAGGAGTCAACACTGAACACAAACCTCAACTCTGGCACCTCAACTCTGTGACTCATAGCGATTTGACACCACTGGAATCAACAGAGTAAGGGAAACCATAGGAGTTGAAGTTGAAAAACCTGTCTCCAATGTTGGTGCTCTACTTGGAAGCATACCTTTCAACTGTCCAGATTTTTGGCTCATATTTCTGGTCTGCTCCTCATAAAATTTGTGGTTTTCTGGCAAATCATGTGGATAAGCTGAGGACTGAAGTCACTAAATAATGACATACATTGGAGTTTCAGACTTCAAAGCCCTCAGAAAAAAACTATGTTAAAATAAACCCTGTTACTCTAGTAACATTCTGTATTTATAAGAGCAATATTTCAAATATGTCCCTATTTTTTGGCCTTTGTCCCTCCATTTTGTCAGTTTTGTCCAGATGTCTTGCACTAAGAAGTTGAGAGGTATGCTGGGAAGGCTTTGGATCTGACAGCTGTACCAGAATGGGTGAAACCAGTGAGGGTGGGGCAGTCAGGGCTGTATGCAGAGCCTCCAACTGGGTCAGTGCTGGGATAACCCCCACTTGAGTCTGAGAACAAAGGAACTTCTTTGTCATTCTGTCAAGGTCTGCTTCTGAAAGACTCATTGATGAACAGGAGGACCTGAAAGATGAAACCACTGAGTGTGGCTTGAGAGAAACACTTCTTTTGTAGGAAAGGGGAGTGAAGCTTCAGACTTACTAGCTCTGATGAGAAGTATGGAGGGAAAAGTACAGTTGTGTACACTTACCATAAATGTAGATGTTCAAGTGTATTCACTGTTGCAGACATCACATTTGGGTTATCTGCCTGCAGGTAGCCCTCAGCCGGCCTGAATACCAGAGTCTTTGGATTCCTCCGTCGGATGCAGTCTCTTCTTCCATGACGTCAGGTCGTCAGGGGTATAAAACATGCAATTGATTTCTTGCCTCAGATGTCAAGTGCCCCCACAATGGGAAGCAATTATATGTTATGGTACACCTCCATCAAAAAGTAAATACACCAGAAAAACTAAAATATACCAAACAAGAAGGAAAGGTAGAGCTAAGAAAAGTCAGGGGGCTGGAGGGAGGGTAACCAGGACTGCAACAGTGAATACATTCGAACATCTACATTTATGGTAAGTGTACACAACTGTACTATGTTCTTCATGCTTCACTGTTGCAGTCATCACATTTGGGTTGATTCCCAAAGCTAAGGAAGGGAGGAGGAAGTTAGAGAACATTAGGGCCAGCTATTAAGCCTTGCAAGACTGTAGTGGCAAAACCAGCTCTGGATTTAGAAAAAATAGGCATGCAGTAATGCTTGGTGAAGGTATTTACAGAGCTCCAGGTAGCAGCTTCTAGGATGTCTCTGATAGGGACTCCTCTGAGAAAGGCTGCAGAGGTAGATGCAGCCCTGCTGGAATGTGATCTTATCCCCTGTGGGGTAGGTTTTCCATGGCGCTTGAGCAGAAATGAATGCAGTGGGCTATCCATTTGGAAATGGTTTGCTTTGAAATGGCCTTCCCCTCTGCCCCTGCAGCAAAGCCAACTAGCAGCTGTTCAGATTTTCTGAGAGGCTTAGTCCTGTCCAAATAAAATCTAAGTTTTCTGTGCACGTCTAGAGAGTGCAGTATTCGTTCCCCTTTGTTTTGTGGATTAGGGAAAAAAGTAGGCAAATGAATGGACTGATTTAGGGCCACACTAGACACCACCTTGGGCATAAAGGAAGGATTGGTCCTCAGGGAAACCCTGTCTGCATGGAAGATAATGAAGGGTTCCACTGCTATGAGGGCCTGTAATTCAGACACTTTTCTTGCTGAAGTGATGGCTAGAAGGAAGGCTGTTTTCCAAGAAAGGAATTTCAACTCTGCTGTTGCAGCTGGCTCGGGGGGGGGGGGGGGCAGTGAGCTTTTCCAATACAAAGTTAAGGTCCCAGGCTGGAGTGGGGGCTCTCCTAGGGGGTCTTACATTTTTGGCCACTCTAAGGAATTGTTTTAGCAGGGGGTGAGAGAAGACGAGTGGCTCAGTATTATAATGTGCTGAAATGGCAGAGGCATGACTTTTAATTGACAAAAAGGATAGGCCCTTGTGGAGCATTTCTGTTAAGTATTGAAGAATATGAGGTAAGCTAGGCACCGTTGTGCCCATCCCCTGAGTCTTGCTCCAGGAACAGTATCTTTTCCACTTTTCAGCATAGAATTTTCTAGTACTAGGCCTCCTTGCCTCCAGAATGACATCTAGCACCTGTTTGCTGAAGGATGCTATTTTAGAGAGCTCAAGGAATTAGCCAGGCTGCAAGGTTCAGGGTTTGAAGCTGAGGGTGCAGAACCTGGCCCGTCTGCTGGGACAGCAGGGAAGGGGTCTGAGGCAGGTGCCATGGTTCCAGCAGTGCCATACTGCACAAGAGGGGGTACCAGTGCTGGCGTTTCCAGTCTGGTGCAATCAGTATTGTCCTTGGCTTGTCCTGTTTGATCTTTAGCAGAACCTTCGAGAGGAGAGGAGAGGCAGAGGGGGAAGGCATAAACCGAGAGGCTTTCCAAGGTAAATGAGAGGGCATACACTTTCCAAGCTTGACTGTGGAGAGCCCTTGTGCAGAATTTGTCCAACTGGCAGTTCTGAGGGGAGGCAAACAGGTCTACCTCTGGAGTCCTCCATCTGTTCCTCAACAGGTTGAATATTTTTGGTTCTAGTTTCCATTTGTGTGGGTCCATGAGATTTCTGCTTAAGTCATCTGTCAGTGAATTTAGCTTGCCTGGCAGGAATTGAGCTTGTAGATGCACTTGTTAGCTCAAGGCTGTGTTCCACAGAGCCATGGCTAGTCTGCAGAGTGGGTACAAGTGGGTTCTCCCCTGCTGCATAACTGTGGTGTTGTCTGTCTTTACCAATAGTTGTCCTGGAAGAATGCGGTCTTTGAAGGCTGTCAGGGAATTCTGTACAGCTAACATTTCTGTTTGACTGATATGCAGGTGCTTCTGTCTCAGGTTCCATTTGCCCTGAATGCACTGCCCTGCCAAGTGAGCCCCCCATGCATAGTCTGATACGTCTGTTGTCAGGGTTTGGGCAGCAGGGGGTAGAGTGAAAGGGAGCCCCTTGTTTTGGTAGCAGGCCTCTACCCACCAAAGGAACTCTGTCTTTATACAAGGAATGATAGGAATTGAGTCCAGGTCCTGAGAATGTTGACACTATAGGCTTTTTAGATACCACAGTCTTGCATATGGATTTAGTAGAATGCAAGAGGCCATGAACCCCAGGGCATGTAGTATTTTCCTTGCAGATAGCTGGGGTTTTATGGCCAATAGTTTGAAGTAGGTTGTCAAATAAACTTGTTTCTCTGGAGTGAGGAATGCCATCTGGGAAGTTCTGTTCAAGCTTGCTCCCAGGAATACAATCTGTTGGCAGGGTACTAGGTGAGATTTCTTTTCATTTATGGTGTACCCCCATGAGGTTAGAAGTTTCTTTATGAATGCCAGATGTTATAATAGCAAGTCCTGGGTTTCTGCCTGAATCAGACAATTGTCCAAGTATGGGTATATTTGAATATTTCTCTGCCTGCAAAATGCAATGGCTGGAGCTAGACACTTTGTGAATACCCTGGGCGCAGTAGATAAGCCAAAGGGAAGTGCAGAGACCTGATAGTGCATGGAGCCTGCCCTGAAGTGTAGGTATTTCCTGCAAGATTCCCTTATTGGAATGTGCAGGTAAGCTTCCTTTAAGTCTAAGGTTGCCAGCCAGGCATCTTTGCCTAGAATAGGAAGAAGCTGTTGAAGTGTTAACATTTTGAATTTTGGGATTACCAGAAAAGTGTTTAGAAATGAGAAGTCCAGGATAGGATGCCAGGAGCTGTCTTTTCTGGGTACCAGGAAAAGTCTTGATTAAAAACCTTGTCCCCTTTGTTCTACTGGAACAGGTTGAAAAGCCTTGATACTTAAAAAAGAGAGAACCTGCTGTTGGGCCTCCGCCCACTGATTTGGGGATAGGTCTGGCCAACCGTTTGGGGATGGTAGTGTGTGAAAGTGGAATCTGTATCCTAGGGAAACTATGTTCAAAACCCATTTGTCCTGGGTAATGAGTTCCCAGTTTTTTGTATGCAGGGCGAGCTTTCCTCCTAAGGGAGCAGATAGTTGAGCAGGGCTTGGAAGGGTTAAGGTTAAGTCATTGTGCCATTTTTCTGTAGGGGGGTGGTTTACTACTCCCTGTTTTGGAAGTGGGAGCCCCCCACTGCTTAGGCCTGTGCACAGCCTGAGACTGTAACCTAGGTGGTCTGCTATTCCTGGGTTTGGACTGAGAAGGCCTGGAAGAGACTGGAAAGGACCAATTCTTAGAAGGCCAATGCCTACTAAACCTGGGAGGCTGTACTTGTAGGAAATCATTAACAGTTTGCATAGATTTAGCTTTTTCCTCCATCCTTTTGAGGACTTCTTCTGCTTTGTTGCCAAAAAGGCAGTCTTAGTTGAAGGGAGCATCCAGTAATTTAGCTTTAACATGATCTGGCAAGTTTTGCTCCTTAAGCCAAGCATGCCTTCTAAGTACAGACCCAGTGACAGCAGCCCTGCAAGATGCTTCTAAAGCATCAAAACCACATTGCAAAGTATGTTTACCAACTTGTTCTGCAGAATGCAGTAAATCATGTAATTCTTTGTGTTCAGCACAGCCAGGAATCGACATCATTTTCTGTTTAAGTAGTCCGATAATATGCTGCTGATACTTTAACATATGAAACTGATAATTTAAAGCCCTAATGGCCAAAGTAACAGAAGTGCATACCTTCTTACCCCATCTGTCTAAGGCTCTAGAATCTCTATTAGAAGGGGTAGGATTTTTGGCAGCAGTAGCCTTAATGCCTTTTGGTCCTTGAGAAATGGTCTCTGGATCCGCAGCAGGATTCTTGAAGAGGAACTTGTGAGAGTCAGGTACTCTGTAATACCTGTCAGGTTTTCTGGGAGCTGGAGGTAAAGTGTCTGGGGAAAGGCTAGATTCCAAGAAAGCATCATCTACAATGTCCAGAACAGGAGGGATAGCTAAAGGCCTGTGTTGAGGAAGGAGTAGGAATTTGCTAAGCCTTTTTTTGGAGTCAGATAAATCCTGGCTTTCCCAGCAGAAATGCTCCCTAAGAGCATGCAAGGTTTCACCAAAAGAAAAATCTTCTGGAGGGGAAGCAGAGGGAATGGAATCCTCTGCATCAGAATTCTCATAGGTGGATAAGGGCAAATCCTGGTAATCAGAAGGAAAAGAAATATCAGATTCCTGATCAGAAGAAAAAGCAGTTCTAGGTCTCTTAGAGGGGGAAGGCTGGCTTCCCCTAATTAAGGTAATAAGGTCTTCAGCCATTCTAAGCATTTGTTTTTTAGGCATATGGGCCTGAGCATGTGGTTTGGACATCGGTTTTCTAGGCATGGTGCGAGTTTTAGGCCTGGATGAAGACAATGGCATTGGTTTAAAATGCAAGTCTGTAGGCCTGAATACACCCTCAGAAGCCGGTGCTTGCACAGCGGCTCCAGACCCATCTAAGGTAGAGACATCCGCAGGTTCCATAGTCAAAGAAGCATCTCACGGCATACCAGACTCCGAATGGGTCTCAGTAGAGGCCTGTGAATCTGAAGTAGCAGGTATCAGGGGCTATGAAAGCACCTCACTGAGTACCGGCAGACTTCCGACTAGCTTAACGGAAGCGTCGTCGGCAGTTTTGGACCTATGCAGTCTGTCTCTGTCTTTATCTTTACATTTTTTCAGAAGATCAGTAGTCGAATGGCTTAACGAAGCCATTTCGGAGTACTGAGACCGAGTATGAAAATAATTTTCTGTAAAGATAGCCCGATGACAAATAGTTTGGGGGTTGAACAAGGCACAAAACCAACAGCGAGGGACATCGTGGTCTGGGCCTAAACAGGGGATGCAGTACGGATGAAAATCTTTATGGGGTATTTGCTTTCCACAGGTAAGACAATTGTTAACTTTTACTGACATCGGTTGGAACAAGAAAAAGGATCCCCAACGGGGTATTTATCTTTTTGAAGATTTTGGGTCTGAAACTCAAAAACGAAAAATTCAGGAGTTGGCCGACCGGCACTTGCGAACTGCTTCTGCTTCAGGCACCACACGGCAAGAAAGACTGATGTAATGGCATCATCTGCATGATTTATACCCCTGACAACCTGACGTCATGGAAGAAAGACTGCATCTGATGCAGGAATCCGAAGACTCTGGTATTCAGGCCGGCTGAAGTCTAACTGCAGGCAGATAACCCAAATGTGATGACTGCAACAGTGAAACAGGAAGAACATCAGTGATTGGATCCAGCAAGGCTTCAGATCTGAACACCTCAGTGTCTTTGAAGCCAGACTAGAAGACTTCAGCAGATCCGGCGACCATTTCCTAGATTTTTCTGTTTTTTTCTCTTGTTCTCTTTCCTTCTTTTTGCTAAGTTCTTTAGGTTTCCCTCTCTCATTTTCCCCCCTTCTCGCTCTCTATTTCTCTTTTTTTTTTTTTTTTTGAGGCTTTACTTTCTTGAATTTCTCTGCAGTACAGGAAGCTTGTGGGGCAGAAGGTTCCAAATCTGCCATTTAGGCAGAAAGAAGACCCTTCATAACATGTTTGTCTTGGTGCCCTTGCAATGCTCTGGCCCCTAAAAAAGTCATATGCCTCAAAGTCTGCATCCAGGTGAGTAACTGCTAAACAACAGGTGCACAATGAGTGCAGGTCCTTTGGTGGTATTTAGTGGCCACAGGCCAAACTTTTTTTTTTTAATCCAGAGGCCTTGTTCTACATGCTGGGAAAGAAATTCAAGTAATAAACTCCCATAGTAAAATGTAATGCTATGTAAAAAATGTATTGTTAGAGGAAATATCAGAGCCCTCAACCCTCATGCATTACTAGATCATGTGCCATATGAGATCCAAGGTACTCTGGAGAGCTGAGGGAATTATGGGTAGGGGAGGAGTCACAGCCCTGTATCTAAGATTCTGAAAAATCTGATAAACGAAAGGTTGAAACGAACAAAAACGGACATCCGATTCTGCGTTAATGACTTTTGACATATGGATAAACACTCTGTAAAGATAAGTAAGTAGTCTAAATAAAGAAATTTGTGAATGCCATTCAGTCTACAATGAGCTATGACTGGGGCTAGACATTTTGTGAACAGCCTTAGAGCTATAGATAATCCAAAGCATAATGCAGAGAACTAATAAAGTGATGCAGAAACAGAGATTCTTGGAATTTTCCTGAAGGCTGTGGTTATGAGAGTGAGAAAATAAGCATCTTTTCAGTCCAGTGTCACCATATAACTCATGAGAGGAATGAAGGTTAACAGGTTCTCTAAGGCCAACATTCTCAATTTTTTATTTTAAATAAAGGTATAGGAATGAAAAATTTAGTACAGGTTTCCAAGAAGCCTCTTTCTTTGGTACCAAAAAAGTTTTGGCATAGAAGCCTTTGCCACTTTGACTTACAGGCACTGGTTCTGTGACTCCTTGTGTGTGTAAAGACTGAAGGACCAGAGGAAAATAATATTTTTGGCTAGGAGGGTGAAGAGGAATTCCCCCGAAAGGAGGTTTGTGTATCCAGTACCATCTGTAACCCTCCTGCCCCACTTTTAACATCTAAGAGTCTGGGTCAATCTTTTGCAAAGGGAAATGCTGAAGACCAACTTCTGGGACAGGCTTGTGGAGATACTGGCCAGAGGGGAGAAAGGCAGGGGAAGAATGCTGGCATAGTCATTTTGTACTGTTGGTCTGTTAATTTTGTTCTGAAAGGACCCACTTCTTATTCTTATTTTTCCTCACCCATCTCATTTTAGCTCCTTGTTTGCCAGAATATAACTGCTTTTCTTATTTGGCTTTTTACTAAAAGCAGGACGTCTGAAAGGTTTATATTAGAGAACAATAAACATCTTAGAAACTCACTGAACCAATTTTGCACCTTCATCAAATTTTCAGACTTAATCTCATCAGCAAACATTTTGTTAGGTACCCAGGCATATCTTCTCAACACTGTAGTAGTAGCAGTAGCAGCAGCAATGGCCCTAGACACAGTATCTGCACAATTATGCATTCTTTTCAGAGCACGTTTGGATTCCTGAGACAAGGTAGAAACAGTTTGATTAAGGAAAGAGCTTTCTTCTGTAAGAAATTTGGTAACAAATTCCCTCAGACTATGCATATAAAAAGAAGTTATGTACTTACCATAACATTCCATGTGAATTGTTCATCTCGCCTTCATTCTTACACATGGGTTCAGAGCCGATCTATCGGCTCCAAGTCAGACGCTTTACTAGCTGAAGATCTCAGATTAGCTCGAGGCCAGGTCCCTATCCCATGATGCTCTCTGTCCTACCTCAGATCTAGTTTGCTGAACCCAGCATGCAACAGATATAACCTAACAAGTACTCCAACTGGAGTAAGAAGTCCCAGAACAAGACCACCAGACCCCAAGTCTACTCGTTCTTCGAGACCCTGGAGGGGGAAAGGTGGGTGGGAATGTAAGAATGAAGGCGAGATAAACAACTCACATGGAACATTATGGTAAGTACATAACTTCTTCATATGAAGTTGTTCAATCCTGACATTCATTCTTACACATGGGTAGCATCCAAAGCACCCTAATCCTGGGTGGCTCATGGGAGTATATTCCTGAGGACAGTGGAACCAAAGGAAGCCCTGTCCCTGGAGGCCCTGTCCACTTTGTAATGAGTGATAAAGGTATGCGGCTTAGACCAAGTGGCAGCTGCACATATAGTTTCCAAAGGCAATCGAGCCGCATAAGCAGAAGTGGAAACAGCTCTAGTGGAATGTGCTTTCACGCCATGCTCTAATGGTAGGTTTGCTGAGGAGTATATAAATTTAATGCAGTCAGTTAACCATTTGGAAAGGGTAACTTTAGAGTCTGGTAATTCTTTCTTAGTGTCAGCATGAGAGAAAGAGTTGGTCAGATCTTCTAAATTCCTTTGTCTTGTCCAAATAGAATCTCAATTGTCTGTGGACATCAAGTTTATGCAACCTGTACTCCAACTTACTAAAATGGTTACTGAAAAAGATTGGAAGTTCGATAGCTTGATTCAGGTTAGTCTCAGAACACACCTTTGGAAGGAATGAAGGATTAGTCCTCAGTGATACTCTGTCAGGGTGAAACACCAAATATGGGGGGTTGATAGAAAGGGCTTGAAGCTCAGACACTGTACGTGCTGAGGTAATGGCCACCAAGAAAATAGTTTTCCAAGAAAGAAACTTTAAATGGCAGGATGATGCAGGCTCAAAGGGGGGAAGAATAATCCATGACAGCACAAAATTTAGATTCCAGGGAGTAAAAGGTTGTCAAACAGGTGGCCTAAGATGAATGGTACCCTTCAGGAAGGCTCTACATATTCTGTGAGACATCAAATTAGAACCTTCACCTCCGAGGTGAAAATTCGAAATTGCAACCAATTGAACTCTAATAGTGGCTGCTGCAGCACCTTCAAGAAAAAGCTTAGATAGGAATTCCAGGATACTAGCAATCGGGGCAACATAAGGATCAATGTTACTCTGGGAGGCCCAAAAAGCAAATCACTTCCATTTACTAGCATAAAACTTTCTAGTGGAAGCTTTATGCAAAGATACAAGAGTATGCTGTACCTCAGAAGAAAAATTGTGTGACCTGGCTAGGTTGGGAATCAGAGCAGCCAAGCTGTCAGTCTGAGGGAACGAAGGGAGAGATGGAGGGCCCCTGACGAATGTGTCAGCAGGTCTGGAACTGGGTCCAGAATCCAAGGTTTGTCCAATTGATAGAGTCGAAGGAAGGGGAACCAAATCTGTTGAGGCCAAAAAGGGGCTATTAAGATTACAGTCCTTCCCAGGCTTTTGGCTTTCTGTAAGAATTTCGGAATCAGGGGTATAGGTGGAAAGGCATATAGGAGTCCTGGGGGCCAATCGTGTATGAGCGAGTCCCTTGGGCTGTCCCCTGGAGGGGGATTCAGGGCAAAGTAGCTTCTGCATTTGGCATTCATAGGGGATACAAACAGGTCGCAGCAAGGCTGGCCCCATCTCTGGAAAATCATCTCTGCAACTTCGTCTTTGAGAGACCACTTGTGCGGTAACAGAATGGCTCTGCTCAGTTTGTCCTCTATCACGTTGGATTTTCCCAGGATATGCATTGCTATCAAAAGCGCCCGGTGGATACCACCCACTGCCAAATTCTCAAGGCCTCTTGACACAGAGGGTAAGACTTGGTTCCCCCTTGCTTGCTGATGTACCAGACCACAGACATGTTGTCTGTCTGTGTCACAACCGTCCCTAGAGGAAGAGAGTCGTGGAAGTGCTGCAATGCCGAAAGCACCGCTCTCAGCTCCAGAACATTGATGTGCAACTGTGACTCTGTCTTCGAGCAGGTGCCTTGGGCTGTTCTTCCCTGAACCCCCCCACCCTATCAGAGAAGTGTCCGTGGTCACCGTGGCTGATGGCGAGGGAGAAACAAATGGTCGACCCACTGTAACTTGGTGGCTGGTCAACCACCAGCGAAGATCCTTCTTGCAAGAGTCTGTAATCATGATTAGAATGACATTGGAAGTTGTTGGTAAGACCATTAGGTGAAGAGTAACCACTGACGAATCCTCATGTGCATACGTCCCAGAGGAACTGCTATGAGCGTAGCTGCCATGGTACCTAGTAGTTTCAGTACTTGAGAGGCCAATACTTTTTTTCTCTGCAAAAAGTCTGATACCTGGTTTTGAAGAGTAGCTATTCTGTCCAGAGGCAATTTTACTGTGGCGATGGTAGTCTCGAGTTCTGCTCAAATAAAGGAGATATGCTGCGATAGTGACAATGCAGACTTTTCAAAATTTATAGTGATGCCTAACTGAGAACAGAGATTAAGAGTGTGATATCTGGACAGAATGAGTTGATGCCTAGAGGCGGCAGTAAGGAGCCAGTCATCCAGATACAGAAACACTCAGAATCCTAGATGCCTCAGGTGAGCTGTAACCACTGCCATGCATTTGGTAAACACTCTATGGGCTGTTGTGAGTCCAAAGGGCAGTGCTCGGAATTGGTAGTGACTGGCTCCCAGCTGGAAAAGCAGATGATCTCTGGATGGTCTGGCCATTTTGATATGGCAGTATGCATCCTTGAGATCTATAGAGCACATCAAATCACCCATTCCGAGGAATGGGAGAATAGACGGAAGCGTGACCATCCGGAACTTCTCATTCTTTGCAAAAGTGTTGAGTCTGCTGAGATCCAAGATGGGCCATCAGTCCCCTTCTTCTTTGGAACTAAAAAAGAATCTGGAGTAAGTTCCGGATCCTATCTGGTCTGCTGGGACTGGCTGGATGACTCTTTTTTTCCTGCAGCCTCTGGATTTCTATGGCTGCTTGATCCCTGAGACTGGGTGGAATGTCTGGGATTTTCTTCCGAACAGGTGGAGTTTCTAAGAATGGGATGATGTAACTTCTGGTAACGATGCTTTATACCCAAGAATCTCTTGTAATTCCTAGCCAGGCATCCGGATACAAAGCCAAGCGACCCCTGACTCCTCCAGAATAGGACAGTCGGGCCTCCTTTCAGGAGCGTTGATAGGGCTTACCAAAGAACTGATCCCTGTCACTCACCCCGTCTACCACTTGGGTGGCATCTTCCATTATTACCCCCTCCTCTGCCCCTGGAGGGGGGTTCACTACATGTGTTCTGGAAAGCTCCTTGGGACTTCCAGAACCACATTTTTCCATCTTTCTGCCCTTTGGGTATGGTCTGGTAGGGGTGGAAAAATGGACTCCTATGGCAGATAGAGTCTTTCCATCTTGCTCACACCTAGTGAGGGTCTCCTTGACTTCGGGCCCGAAAAGAGACAAGCCATTGAATGGGGTGTTGACAAAGGAAGACTTGAAGGCTTCCGCAAAAGAGCATAAGCGCATCCAGGAACGTCTCTGAAGAGCTATTGCTGAACCTGCTGCCTGACTCGAACCATCGGCTGCATAGGAAATGAGCTGCATGGACGAGTTAACTATGGAATTAAGGGTATTAAGCTGGGCTGTCACCTTCTCAGAGACACCTCCATCTTGTACTATCCTGCAGAGTATCTCTGAGCTCTTTTAGGAGATCTCTTTGAAGACAGGAAAAATGAGTCAAGTAGTTAAGCGATCGCATATCAAAGGTCACAGAACTAAAGATGCGTTTCCCATACTTGTCCATCGTCCTGGAATCCTTATTAGGGGGATGGACAGTAGAAGAGGTTTCAGACATCTCTTTCTTGGTGGCCACTGCCATCACCAAGGCATCAAATGGAACTCCCTTAGTGAGGAACATCTTGTCTTGGTGGGAGATGATAAACTTGTTGGGTCTCCGAGGGACCAGTTCCATAGTATCAGGAGACTCCCACACCCTTCGAGCAACCAATTCCATTAGTTCATCGAAGGGTGGAGTCACCCAGGAGGTGGAAGGTTGAGACCCAAAGGCCTTCAGGAGCACCGACTCATCCTCAGTAGGGCTAACGGACTGCCAGTCACTCCTTTGCTTAAGGACTTTCAGGATATCAGCAAAGGAGATATCCTCTGAGGGGGACCATGGGGACCCTTCTGACTCCTCTAAGTCAGTGTCTGAGTCAAAGACACCTGCGGGGTATCTAAATGCCTCCTCTTACAAAGTTTCTTCCTGGGAACCTCATCAGTGGGAGCTTCTAGTGAGGTCTCAGTAGAACAAGGGTCACTTGATGGGGTTACCTGAGGCTCTGGGTCTCGACGCTTCATGGGGACCTGTGAAGTAGAGGCAGAAAGCAACACTTTAGGGGAGGAAGAGGAGGGCCCTGATGATGTGTGTGTGTCTTGGATGACATAACCCTCCTCATAGCATCAAAGGCTCCACTGGTCCAACCTGAGGAAACTGCCAGTTCCGAAGAAGACGGCAACCTCCCCGGTGCCGAAACAGTGGGCTCCAAGCCAGTGGATGGAGCCGAGCTCATCTGCGCCGAAGCTCTGAGAGGAAGGGTCAGAAACGATGCATTGGTTCGACTCTCCCCCCTGGAGCTGACCAGAGAGTGTCGGCTCCCTGACTCTTCAAATGGTACTGGAGAAGTCAGGGTTGACAGAGTCGATGGCACTGGAACAGGCCTCGACTCCTAAGGCTCCACAATTATCAGATCCTCCTCCCCCAGCTCCGAAGGCCCGGTTCGACTTGGAGGAGGAGTAATCACAGCAGGTGTGATGGTCTTAGGCTCCGAAACCGGTTGGGTCGAAGCCGATAATAATTTTGCCAGTGCCGGGTTCTCAAGAAGCCTCTGCACTACCCAGTCCACATCCACATCAGACAGGGTCCTCGAAGAACGAGTCAAAGGAACAACTGAAGAAGCCACCAATTGAAGAATAGGCGATCTTAAGATTTTGGGGACCGGCTCCAAGACTGGGGACTGGCTCCAAAACACTGGCTCGGTGCATGGCACTGAAGACTGCGGAGCCGGCAACCGCACCTTCACAGCAAGGCTCAGAGCTGATGAATTGGGCTCCGAGGAAGCTTTAGAGGACTTCCGCCCCTTCGATGACTTTGAAGTCTGGTCAGCCTTGTCCAAGGACTCCTGAAAATCTGACTTCAATAATCCTCTATTCACCAACTTCCCTCTTCTTTCAAGCAAAACCCGCCTACTGAAGGAATGGCAGATAGAGCAATCCTCCTGGAGGTGAATGGCACCAAGTAATAGACACAATTTACGTGGGTGTCAGTTATGGACATTTTCTGCCCGCATTTTGTGCACTTTTTAAATCCTGATTTCTGCTTCTCCTTTTGGTCAGCCATACTAAGAAGCAACACCAACAGTATGCACTAATCCGGAGAAAAAAATACTGTATAACAACAGCACACACGCACACCGCAAACTCTAACTACTGTATAAAACTCTAACAACTGTAAGAAGCTAAGGTAACTAAATCTTAAGCTATCTAACAAACAAGCTAAATACACACTGACTAGCGAAAATTATTCTTAACTATCTAAGCTCACACGAAATAGGATAGGGAACTATTAAAACAAGGCACGGCCAAAGGCCTAAGAGCAGCCACTCTTAAAAGGATGAAATCTCGTCAAATCTCTCAAGAAATTAAGGCAAACAAAGGCTAACTAGCCCAATAAACAGTATAAAAAGTAATTATCCAAAAAAGCTTAGCTACAAAGGTATAAAGACAGAAAAATTTCACAAACTGGCCCAAGCTCTCTAACAACCTCCAATCTGTTGCAGCGGCAAACTAGATTTGAGGTAGGACAGAGAGCATCATGTGATAGGGACCTGGCCTCGAGCTACTCTGAGATCTTCAGCTAGTAATGCGTCCGACTTGGAGACAATAGATCGGCTCCAAACCCATGTGTAAGAATGAACGGCAAGATCGAACAGCTTCACATCAAAGCATAAACTTTCACATGTATGCCTGACAATTCAGAATTCTGAAAGCTAAAGTGGAAGAAGAAAACTTTCTCTTATCTAGGTGGTCCAACACTTGGCTTCTTTGTCAAGAGGAGAAGGGTTTGGGTTTAGGATCAACCTATTGTGGCTGTTGTGACTGATCTAAGGTGACAGAAAAGAAACGTATTAGTATGAGGAACTTTATACATTTTATCTGCCTTTTAGGGACTGAGGTCTGGATATCATGAAGATTACAGGCAGCATTAAACACATCTTCCACAACTGGCATGGATTCCACAACTGTGACATGAATGAGGGAATATACATTTGTAACATAGCAAAATACTTCCTCAGTTCAGGGGGAACATCTACTTATTCCTATAAAAAAATACCTCATTCATCTTGGCTATGGTCTGATTAAAAGAACATTCCTGCACAAGAGGGTAAGAGTTAATATTTTCCTCACAGAGAAATGGGATTGTGAATCTGCAGGAAGAAGCCCTATCGCCATAATCACAATTAGCAGACCTGGTTTCATCAGAAATTTCCTTACAGGGAAAGCCCACCTATAATGGTTTTTGGATACCAGGATTCATAACCTGTAAGGCATGTCTTGCTAAAGTAAGAAAAACATCTTTCCTAATAAGAAGTTATGTACCTACCATAACGTTCCATGTTAGTTGTCTTCTTCTTACCTTCTTTCTTGCTGGTTGGGTTCAGAGCCGATCCTCGGCTCCGACTCAGCCATCTTCAAAAGCTCAAGAGCTGCTTACTGGCTCGAGGCCCCCTCCTATATCCCATGATGTCTGGCGCTAGATACCCAGATCTCATTTGGTAACCTAACTACAGACATAATAATAATAATCATGATAATACAGTAACTGTAGCAGGATACAGGAACCTACTTGAGAGACTGACAGTCAGAAGTAACAGCCAGAGAAGACTCAGCCAGTGATAAAGAAGCCTAAGGAACTCTTCTCAGTCTACTAGGATAGGGGGATGGAGGGTGGGACGCAAGAAAGAAGGCGAGAAGAAGACAACTAACGTGGAAAGTTATGGTAGGTACACAACTTCTTAATGTTAAGTTGTCTATCTCGCCTTCATTCTTGCTGGTTGGGACAGCGTCCCTAGCACCTCAATCCTGGGTGGCTCATCAGAACAGACTCTTCAGAACAGTGGAACCAAAATCAGCTCTGCTTCTGGAAGCCACATTCAGCTTATAATGTGAAATGAAGGTATGTGGACTAGCCCAGGTAGCTGCCGCACAAATAGTTTCCATTGGCAATCTAGCCTGAAAAGCCACAGAAGTAGCTAAAGCTCTGGTGGAGTGACCTTTGGGTTTAGCAGGAAGTTCTTTATTTCTCAATTGATATATAAAGGTAATAGTAGAAGACAACCACCTAGATAAGGTGACTTTTGACACTAGTATGCCTTGTTTTCCTTCAGCGTAAGACAGAAACAACTGATCTGATTTTCTGAAATGCTTGGTTCTATGCAAGTAAAAGCGTAACTGTCTATGGACGTCCAACTGATGCAATTTGTATGCTGCCTTGCTGGAATAATTCGGAAAGAACACAGGCAATTCAATGGTCTGATTCAAATTACAATCAGAAATAACCTTTGGGAGAAAGGAAGGATTAGTCCGAAGAGAAACTCTATCATTGTGAAAAACTAAGTAAGGAGGATGAACACAAAGAGCCTGGAGTTCAGAAACTCTTCTAGCCGACGTAACTGCAACCAAAAGAAGGGTTTTCCAAGAAAGAAACAACAAGGAACAAGAAGCTGCCAGTTCAAAGGGGGGCAGTATCAGGGAAGCTAAAATCAAATTCAGATCCCACGGAGTGGGGGATCTCTTACTGGGGGCCTGAGTAGAGTGGTCCTTTTCAGAAAGGCTTTACAAAATTTATGGGACATGATGCTTGAATCAGATAGGCCCATATGAAAATTTGAAATTGCAGCTAGCTGAACTCTAATCGTGGCAGAAGAGGATCCAGTTTGAAAAAGTTCTGCTAGAAAATCTAAAATATGGTGCACAGGGGCTGAAAAGGGATCTATATTCCTGTTCTCTGCCCATAAGGAAAAACGTTTACACTTACTAGCATAAGTTTTTCTAGTGGTCGACTTATGCGAGGATAAGATGATTTCACGCACCAAATGGGAGATATTGGGAAGCCTGGCTAAAGTCGGAAGTGGAGAAACCAAGCAGTGAGCTGGAGAGATTGAAGAGATTGGTGCAGCCCACCCGATTGATGGATCAGGAGATCTGGAATTGGGTCCAGGGCTGCTCCAGAAGGTGATGATGCAGGAAGGGGAACCAAATTTGTCGAGGCCAGTAAGGGGAAATGAGGATCATCTTGCATCCCAGTGTGGTAGCTTTCTGAATTAGTTTGGGAATGAGGGGGAATGGAGGGAATGCATAAAGAAGTCCCTGGGGCCAATCAATAACTAGAGCGTCTCTGGGGAGGTGTCCGGGAAGAGGTAGGAGAGAGAAAAAATTGTCGCACTTGCTGTTGAAGGGGGTGGCAAAAAGGTCGCAGCAAGGCTGACCCCATTTGCAGAAGATTCTGTCCGCCACAGTCTGATTGAGAGACCACTCGTGAGGCATGAGAATTGCTCTGCTCAGCCTGTCTGCTATAACGCTGGACTTCCCAGGGATGTGCGCTGCTATCAGAAACCATTGGGAAAAGATCGCCCACTGCCAAAGTCTGAGTGCTTCTCGACATAAGGGGTATGACTTGGTTCCACCCTGCTTGTTGATGTACCATACCACTGACATATTGTCTGTTTGAATTGCAATGGTCCCGGTGGGAAGAGAGTTCTGAAGAGCTTGCAACGCTAAAAGCACTGCTCTCATCTCCAAGACGTTGATATGCAGATGGTACTCGTGAGGCTGCCAGGTGCCTTGGACTGTTCTGCCCTGATAATGCCCCCCCACCCCACCCGATCAGGGAGGCGTCCGTGGTCACCGTAGCTACTGGCGGAGGAAGAACTAATGGTCTGCCCTGGTGTAATGATGGGGAAACCATCCACCAAACAAGTTGATTTTTGCATGACTGTGTGATCATTATCCTGTGAGACATTGGAAGTTGCTGGAAAGACCATTGTGTGAACAGTATCCACTGAAAAATCCTCATATGAAAGCATGCAAGGGGGACTAGTATTATAACTGCTGCCATGAGACCCAATGTTTTTAGGACAAATCTGGCCTGAATCTTTTTGCATCCTAATAAGACCTGCACATGTCGCCGAATGGTTAACACTCTGTCTACTGGTAGAGTCGCTGACATGTCCTTTGTGTTTAAGTTTGAACCTATAAAGGTGATAGATTGACAAGGCGACAATGCAGACTTTTCAATATTTATTGTGATGCCTAGAGTGGAGCACGTTTGGATGGTGTAGTCTCTGGCTAGCAGCAGGTGATGCCTGGTGGTTGCAGTAAGGAGCCAGTCGTCTAAATATGGAAACACCTGGAATCCTTGCCATCTCAAGTGAGCGGTGACTACTGCCAAACATTTGGTGAACACCCTGGGGGCTGTGGTGAGACCAAAGGGCAGCACTCTGAACTGATAATGACTGGCTCCCAGCCGGAAGTGGAGGAATCTTCTGGAGCATCTGTGCATTTTGATATGGTAGTACGCATCCTGAAGATCTATGGAGCACATCCAATTGTCCTGACCCAGAAAGGGTAAAATGGACTGTAGCGTGACCATCCAGAACTTCATTCTTTGAACAGACCTGTTTAGTCTGCTGAGATCCAAAATCGGTCTCCAGTCCCCTGTCTTTTTTGGTACCAAAAAGAACCTTGAGTAAATTCCGGATCCTTGTTGATCTGCTGGGACTGACTGGATGGCTCTTTTTCTTAGCAGTTTTGAAATTTCTTGAACTGCTTGATCCCTTAGATTGGGTGGAACATCTGGAAGGGATTTGCTGGAAGAAAGTGGAGTGCGAAAGAAGGGGATTTTGTAGCCTTCGGATATGATAGAAAGTACCCATTTGTCTTTTGTTATACTTTGCCAGGCTTCTGGGTACAGCGATAATCTTCCCCCGACTGCCTCCAAAGGTGGACAGCCAGGCAGCACTTCAGGGATGATGGAAGGGCTTGTCAGAGAAAGATTCTCTTTGGCCCTGATTTTGCGGACCCCCCCTGCCCCTAGGGCGGCGTCTATTGTTGTTCCCTCCTCTGCACCTGGAGGGGAACTCTCCACGTGTGTCAGGCATGGCTACCTGGGATTTCCGGAACCACATCTTCCCACTCTTCTGACCCTTGGGATACGGTCTTGAAGGAGTGGAAAAACGGACTCCAATGGCAGAGAGAGTCTTGCCTTCCTGCTCACACCTGGTAAGGGTATCCTTCACCTGTGGTCCAAACAGAGCAGAACCATCAAAGGGGGTGTTGGTGAAAGACGCCTTAAAGGGTTCCGCAAAATTGCATAACCGCATCCAAGCGTGTCTCCTCAAAGCCACGCCTGTGCCTGCGGCCCTACTCGCTCCATCGGCTGCATAAGAGATGAGCAGAATTTAGAGTCACCAGCTGGGAGGCAATCTTAGCCTGAGCCCCCGCAGCTGATGGATCTTGAAGGGTATCTCCTAACTCTTTAAGGTAATCCCTTTGAAGGCGGGTAAAATGGCACAAACAGTTCAGAGACCTCATGGAAAAGGTGCTTCCCATGTCTGTCTATCATCCTAGATTCCTTATTAGGGGGATGAACAGATGAAGAAGTTTCAGCCAACTCCTTTTTAGTGGCCACTGTTACCACCATGGCATCATTGGGAAAACCCTTGGTCAGAAATTGCTTGTCCTGAGGGCCGGTGATGAATTTTGTGGGCCTATGGGGAGCTGGTTCCATTGTGTCCAGAGCTGACCACACCTTTCTAGCCACCATTGACGTCAGTGGATTGAAAGGCGGAGACACCCAGGAGGTGGAGGGTCGGGAACCAAACACGTCCAGGAATACCAACTCATCCTCGGAAGGGTTAAGGGTAGTCCAGTTCCCCCTCTGTCTAAGGATTTCAAGGATGTCTGAGAAGGAGACATCCTCAGAGGGGGATCTCGGGGACCCTTCCGACTCCTCCAAGTCGGTATCCGAAGTGACAGACTCAGGGGAGTCAACATGCTTCCTCTTGAATTTCCTCTTTCGAGGGGGCTCCTCTAAATGAACAGGGGAGGCCTCGGAAGAGGAAGATACACCCAATGGGGTGCCCTGGAGCACTTGTTCCCCATGCTTGGGGTCTGGAGAAGGGGCAGAGGCAGGAGCAGGCACCATGGGGGAGGAGCCAATGAAGCTGACCGTGAGGCTGACCCAGATGCCAGCACACTCCTCATGACCTCGAAGGTGCCCCTTCCCGATGCCAAAGAAGGCTCCGGCTCCAAAGAGACCGGAATCCTTCCCAGCACCGAGAGAGACGGCTCTGAAGCCGATGCAGGAGCTGAACTCACCTGCGCCGAAGCTCCGAGAGGGAGAACGGGGTCGGACAAGGGTCCGATGCCACTCGCCCCCTCGGAGCCGACGAGGGAGTCCCGGCACCCAGATCCCTCCAAGGACGGCACCATGGAAGAGACTGGAGCCGACGATGGCACCGATAGGGGAGGTATCGGTGTCGACGGACCCACGGTTCCAGCCGCAGCATGCTCCGGCTCCGAACTCAAGGGATGAGTCGAAGGAGGAACTATTGGGGAAAGAGGTAGAGCCGAACCCTTGTGAGGGGGGAATGGATAGCATTTTTGCCAGGGCCTGTGACTTTAAAAGCCTGCTCACCACTCTCTCTAAATCATGGTCAGATAGCCTAGACGACTGAGAAGAGTGGGATCGATGACTCTGCTCAGATTGCAATAAGTGTGACCCTGGAGCCGAGTGTATCGACTCCAATGATGGTGACCTGGAACGTTTCCGATTCCCTGACGGTTCCGACGAAAGAGTCGGGGCCGACTGAGAGATAGGTACTTTGGCTCCAGTCGGAGCCGAAGTTAATGTAGAGATAGGTACTTCGGTTCCAGCCAGAACCGAAGTTGAAGCAGAAGCCATACCCGGTGACGGCTCCGAGCTGGGAGCCGACGGCTTCGATGGCCTAGAAGGTTTCACTGACTGAGTCTTGGCAGGTGATCCTTCAGGTTTAAACAAACCCCTCTGGATAAGCTTATTCCTACGCTCCTGCAGGACTCTCGGACTAAAGGCGTGACACACCGAGCAAGAGTCCTGCAGGTGTAGTGAGCCCAAGCAGTAGACACAAGAAGTGTGACCATCTGTCAGAGACATTTTCTGACAGCATGAGTCACACTTCTTGAATCCCGACACTTTTGTGTCTTTAGACATTCCTGTAAAGGAAAATCAAATACAAATAACAAGTAGAGTGGAGAGTAGGTAACTGAAAAAAATACAAATAATTCACACAAGTTACCACACCCTAACAGCACACACACACACACACACACACACACACACACACACACACACACACACACACACACACACACACACACACACACACACACACTATAATAATATAAGACCTACAAGCTACCACAATTTACTAAAAGAAAACTTTTATCTACCTTAAAAATAAAACAATGATAAGCCTCTACTTACTTACTAGCTTACTTTGAAAGGTAAATGGGGGTGGTGGAGGGAAAGGAAAAACTCTCTGAGGAGAAAACAAGTTTTGAAGGGGATAAACACTAACAAACTACTATAACATCTATTCTAAGCTATATAACAATAAAGGTATATCTAACAAAGTACAAAAAAGTCCTAAATATAAGAACAAAGTGAAAATTATGACCTGAGCCAGTAAACGCAACCTCGTAGCAGAAGCGGCAAACGAGATCTCGATATCTAGCACCAGGCATCATGGGATATAGGAGGGGGCCTCGAGCCAGTAAGCAGCTCTTGAGCTTTTGAAGATGGCCGAGTTGGAGCCGAGGATCGGCTCCGAACCCAACCAGCAAGAATGAAGGCAAGATAGACAACTTAACATCTGTAATTACCTCTTTAATTGTGTTTTTTTCTTTATAGTAGTCTCTGTGATAGAAGAATGACTAGAAGAAGGGACTATTGACCAATCTATTGGTCGCTTGCATTTGTTACTCCTTGAAGAATTTCTTGGAGTGTCTCCAAGCATTAGAGAAGATGATTCTCCCATGCCTGGATCAGACACATGAAGAAGCAAACAGCACATGGCTGAGGACAGGTTCATCGTAGCTGAAAGGAGTATACCAGAAGAAGCAAGAGAGATAATTGAATGATCTGAGGAACAACCAATGGCCACTACAGGTTCACTCACTATCAGCTGAAGGCTAGAAAGAGCCCTTGTGACAGACCACAGAATCTGAAAGGCTGTTTCCCATTCTTCTTGCAAGTTCTTATTCAAAACACTAAGTCATAGACTTCTTAGTTAAAAAAATACTGAAGTGAAGGCACCTCTCTTTTTCTCTGCTGTGACATTTGAGTGCCTCATGATATTGGTTACCTGGCAGGTTACTACCGCCATAGGGGAAACATTTGCTGCTCTTTTGGAAGATTATTAGGCATGCATTTCTCATCAATACCTTTCTGGATGTGTAGCTTGTCGCTCATCCAGTCAGGATGAAATAGACGAGCCTTTGCGGGTTCTGTTCAAGCAGCTTTATTATGTACAAACACATCAGGACTGAGGCTTAATAACTTTTAACTTAGATAAAACTTATAAACAAGCTAGCTATTACACTCATACATGCTCACTCTCTGGCTGCACTCTCAAAATGGCACTGAAGCTAGCACGTGCTTTCTATTTATATGCATGTTCAGACCTTGGAAATGCTTCTTAAAGGTACAACACAAGGTACTGAACAAGGTCTGGTTGCACCAAGACCAAATTTTGAAGCATCACAGGAAAGACTTACTGGTTTATTGACATCATTGTTTCTTAACGTAGGTGGGGTGGCAATTTTTCGCTTAAGATCTTCAAATGCTCTCTGGTGCTGTTCCAACCAAGACCATGTAACATTTTTGCGCATCAGTTCTCTCAAAGGTGCTGTCAACTCACTGAAGTCTGGTATAAATTTGCCTAAACAGTTGACCATGCCAAGAAAACATTGTAGAGCTTAAACATTATCTGATGCTAGCATCTCAAGAATGGCTGCTTGCTTGGACAGGTCTGATCGCAAGCCAGTGCTAATAAATAAATGACCTACATATGTAACTTCTGGTAGTCTGAATTTGCACTTCAGAGGATTGAGCTTTAAGTTCACCTCATGTGCTCTGTCTAGAACTTTAAGATTTCTGTCATGCTCTGCTTCACCATTGCCTCCAATCAATAAATCATCTACTATTATGGCACAAGGATAAAATGAAAAAATATGCTCCACTGCATGCTGAAAGACTTCACTTACAGAATTTATTCCAAATGGCATCCTGAGGAATCTATATCTGCCAAACAGGTACTGAAAGTAGTCAGTAATGAGGATTTGCGATCAAGAATCACTTGCCAAAATAAACTTTTTGCATCCAAGACAGAAAAAAACAGTGGCATTTGGTATTAGGCCTGCGACTTCTTTGACTGTACGCATTGAATGATGCAGTCTCTTTAATGCCTTGTTCAAATCACTTGGGTTAATACATATTCTACACCAAAAACCCCAGAAAGGCAGCTAAGAGGATCCAAAGGACCAAAGGATAACCAAAGACAAGATAAACACCAGAATCCAAAATGTCACATAACAAATTTAGTTAATGGCTGAGTGTAAGTGGATTAATTATTTTTGGGCCGATATGCCCACTGGCATCAATGCAGTATGTAGTATAAAACCCATACTAAAAGACAGAAGTTCTTATATGTAGTATAATATTATAATACCTTCTAATGAAATGTTTAAATTATGTAATTGATTGATTTACTATTAGGCTGGTTAATTACTTGATTTTTAAGAGTATTTAAACAGTGGAAGTACACTGTATTGTAAGCACTAAGGAAGAGCTGTGAGTTTGCAAGCTTTGTGCTTTATTGTTTTTCATTTAAGTGTTTTATTAAAATTCGTTACATGATGTTTTGGTTTCTGGTGTTTATCAGGTCAATACATATTCCGATTTCATCTGAGACTTTTTTGTGGGCTGCTACCATGGACAACACCCATTCAGTTGGTTCTGGGACTGGACAAATTACACCTTGCTGCACCATTTTATCCAACTGAGCTTTAACTCTTCTGCATAGCTATCAGAACTTTTCTTGCCAGTCTGACCACTGGACTTACCTCTGGATCTAACTTTATAGAATACACAACTGGAAGTTTGCCCAACTTGTCATCAAAAACATCAGCATACTCTGAGAAAATAGCTTCAGTAAAATTGGAACTAGGATATTAGCTTATAAGATGAACTTCTTTGGTAAAGGAAAGCAAATTAATTCTCAAACTATCTCTGAGACCCAATAATGACTGCACAGGTCTTTGGACTACATAAAATAACAAGCTGTAACAGTTCCTAGCCAAATAACATGAAAGCACTACTGAGCCTTTGATATGAATTTCTTCACCTCCATAAGCAACAAGTTTCACACAACTAGCCACATTTAGTTGTTCACCAACTCTCACCTTAGCAAATGTGTCTAGTGACATAACATTACACTTTGAGACAGTGTCTACTTTCAGCTCAGTGGATTTACCATTGATCTGGACAATACAAAACACTTCATTCTTTGCCAACAAAATCACTGCATCAACTTTTCACCAATCACTGACACACTGTCTACTTAGAAAGTAGAATTGCAGCTCTCTGTATGATCAACTTGCTTTTTTAAGTGACCCTTCTTTACAACTGTGTGAGGTTCACTTGATTTGCAAAACTTTTGAAAATGGTTCCATTTTTTTACACTTGTGGCATTGCTGACCAAATGCTAAGCACTTTTCTCTTTTAGACTCATGACTGGCACCACAATTGTGACAGTTAATAAAGCTGGATTTGGGTTTTGCTGACTCACCCTTGTACTGCACTGAGCATGCTCTCTTCTTAGAACTTGCTGGAAAACTACGGGACCTCCCAGTAAAACCCACAGGGGTTGTAGCTGCCATGTGCTTAGGCCTGCTTCTGCTAGCCACGTGTTGCATGCTGTCTACATTTGCTCTGGAGTTTGCTGAAACCATGCTCTTATCACTTGCAAGCATACTTGTGTGCCTTTCTGTAATTTCATGGATTTGACAAATCCCAGTAGCTTTGCTTAGTGTTAAATCATACTCACAAAACAAAATCTTTCTCACTGCAGTACTGTTAATACCACACACAAGTCTGTCTTTTATCAACTCATCTTTTAAATTACCAAACTGACACATTTTAGCTTTATTTCTCAGGTCAGTAATATAAGCTGCAAAATAGTTGCACTTTGCACACAAATACACTCTTCAGAATAAATGCACAGTAATAAACACACACTGTAAGTACTTTTACACACTTTGAGATACTTACAATAACTCTAGTTATGCCCTGAATACAATGCGTAGTAGTTATGCCAAAACACTGTACTTTGCCAATAAACATGTAGTCACCGTCTTTTATTTATGCTTATTGTGCCCTTTTTGCCCTTATTATATTCGTTTTGCTCATTTAATCTTTCTTCATGCCCATTATACTCTTCTTGTGCTCGTTTTATTCTAAACATGCTCGCTTTGCCATTCCAAACCCCTTATGTGCTTTTCTGATGCTCATTTTATCAAATATTTTAATTTTAAAATTTTGTTTAATTAATAAACCTTTTGTGCCTTTCGCTTGTTTAATAATGCGTTTTGTGCCCTTGCAATACTCTATTTTATTTTTTTTATAAAATAAATCTTTTGTGCAAGTTTTCATTACCTTTTGTTCATTTCTGGCCCTTTTTTGTTTGGTTCTTTTAACCCTGTACTTTGTAGCTCTGAAAGTCTCTGGAATCCCAGTTCTAAAACCATGTTGTTCGTCCAGTCTGGATGAAATAGACAAGCCTTCGTGGGTTCTGTTCAAGCAGCTTTAATATGTACAAACACATCAGGATTGAGGCTTAATAACTTTAACTTTGATAAACTTATAAACAAACTAGCTATTACACTCATACATGCTCACTCTCTGGCTGCACTCTCAAAATGGCACTGAAGGTAGCATGCTCTTGCTATTTATATGCACGTTCAGTCCTTGAAAATGCTTCTTAAATGTACAACACAGCTCAAGTCTGATAATCCCTGATATCAAGCACTGACCATAATGACTGAATGCTTCTTCTTCTTTCGGCTTTTCCCAGTTAGGGGTCGCCACAGCGGAACTCCCGTCCGATAAGGAGTGGCAGTAGATTTTTACGGTGCCGAGTTGCCAGCCCGATGCTCAACCTTCAACAAAGGCACACCCATTCACGCATGTCTTTCGAACGCCACTCGACCACGGGGAGGACATGCAGACTCCACACAGAAGGTGCTGCAGCCGAGAAACGAATGGGAGAACCTCTTACTGTGAGGTGACAAAGCTACAGCTGCATCACCGCGGCTACATAATGACTGAGTGCAAGCCTCACTAATCATTCAGGTTGCACAGCAACTTTCTGTGTCTGCATTAGGGAGATGATTGTCATTTAAGGTTATCTGATTCTTCTGTGGACGGCACCATTATCATCTGGTATTGGGTGCGTTCTGGCTGGCAATGCAGAGATGAAGAAATAAAGTGACATACCTACATTTTCTTCCTAAAGGATGTAGGTGTTAGTGTTCCTTACATGAGAACAGATTGCTGTAGAAGTGAGGCAGATAATGTATACCATGCACAGCTGCAGCCACTCTACACTGTGCCACTGGCCTATAAAGGAACATCTGCCTGATAAGGGTTACTTTTTGTCATACTCTGAGTGATAGTTAGGAGTTTGTCTGAGTGTCTGCATGATGATTTACACAAAGATTATTCACAGGTAAAAGAAAGGGAACAATCTTAAGATGTTGTTCCAGAACATCTGAATATTCAACTTATTTCTCTGAGTACCTGTAGATAACGGAATATTGGAATTCAGTTTGATGACCTCCATAAAAAGAAAATCAAAGACTGGGTCCTCAAACTAAGGAAGGATATTTTTTCCATAGAATGATGCAGTGGATAAGGGACCTTTGCCAAGAGCTGATTTTCCTTCTCTACTGACACTGAGTATGTTGCATTCTTCAGGCATAACTGCATCACACAAAGGCAAAGAGAAGTGTCATGGGGATTTACCAAGTCAGTCATTTTGCTCTGTCTAGGAGCAAGAACGCTCAAGCTGGTTTGTCAACCTTTGGGTAAAATTAACTATGTTCTTTAAGATCTAGGAACTCTGCCTGAGGCAAAGAAAGTCCCTAGATGATGCTCCCAGAAGTGCCACTATCCTCAGAGGTAGAGTGGCTATTTCACTCACAGTTAATGATGCCATCCAGGCTATCTAGCATGCAGGCTGGAGAATGCCACACAAGACACCTTTGAAGTCCAGATCCAAGGCAAGCACTAAGGACTCCTCTCCCTCAAATACTGACACCATTACTAAGTTGTCTACAGTGAAAAAGAAGAGGGTCATACTGTATCTTACTTTCACAACAAACCTGGGGGACCACTCTTCTGAATCTGGAAAAGATCACTACCCTTCTGTTGACAGACTATCTGATGTTTCAGTAGTCAGCCTGCAACAAGGAAGTCTGCTATGGTTTTTAAAGTGACAAATCACCCATAAAGTTGTGACCAATAAAACAGACAACTCATTCTTTGACTGCCGCTGATGGCACAGAAGATGACCTATTAAAATAATTATACTTTATCTTCAATGAACAGTTGGAACAGGAAGACTCCTCAAGATAGTGTATCTTTTTCATAGCTGATAAGGAATTTGCATCCATTAAGAAACTGATGATTCTCTAATGGCCTTTGTTCTTCAATACAATAGCGGCTGAATTAAGCAAACAGCAAATCTGACACTTGGCTTTAATGTGTTCTTTTCTAACACAGTGCACACATACTACGCTTGGTTTTGGAGAAAGAGCAGAATAAGAATACTTCCATATTGAAGACTGTGATATCTACTTTCTCAAAACATGAAAAACTCAGCAAAAATTCTTTTCATATTAATTAAAGCAGAAATAGCATTTTGTTTGACATGATGTACTACCAACTTAAAAAAGAAAATTTTGTGTGAAAGCAAAGTTTAATAACTTTTTCAGCTGAAAAAAAACAAAACCCAACTGATCATGCAGGTGGCAGGAAAGAACTATGTGGAGTCCTCCTGTCATTTTGAGAGATCCTTGTAATAAAGCCTTTGCTATTATAAGGTGCCACAGCCAGGAATGTTCTCTTTCAAAATTTTAGGATTGTTTGAACAACCTACTCATTTATTTCCATACTCATGCAATTTGTGAGTGCTACAGGTATTTATTCTCCTAGTAACTCCATTTTTTCAATAATCTGTGACCTATCTGTTCTCAAAAGACTACCTTAGCAGCACCATTCTCTGTCTTATACAGGCAGAGATGCTACTGTGCTTTGGGTTGTACTCTGTATTCTCTCAAATTTATTCACTTTTTTAAAATACCACCTATTGACATTATCCATATTGCTAGCATATGTCACATGTTTTGCAATATATAGCAGCACATTCCATTCCAGAGCACCCTGTTTTTCTATCATTTGGCAAAAATATCTAAATATAAAATATTAACAAAATCAAAGTTATAATAGCAATGAGTTTATGCCCTTTCCCCACACTTGTGCAACTTTAAAGTTGTTATATATAATTAGCAGAGATAGTAGAGGGTGTGGGGTGTTTGTGGCGCAGTGGATAGTATTATTGCCTAACAGTAAGATGTTCCCCAGTTTGATTCTCATTTGGGATGTTTTCTGTGGTGAGTCTGCACATACTGCCTGTGTTTGCATGGATTTCCTCCGGGCACTCTAAAATGGTCACAAGGTTACTGTATGGGTGGTGTGGAAGAATTACCATGGCAGGGGTAGCCACCTGGTACTGTAAACCTTGGTTCTAGATGATTGTCACTGTCAAAGTGACACCCAACCCCATGAGCAAAAATTAGAAGTTATGTACCTACCATAACGTTCCATGTTAGTTGTCTTCTCTCGCCTTCTTTCTTGCTGGATGGGTTCGGAGCCGATCCTCGGCTCCGACTCGGCACTCGCTTTAGCTCGAGAACTCCTTTTACCAGCTCGAGGCAACCCTATATCCCATGATGCAAGGCGGACCTACCTCAGATCTCGTTTGGCAGCTAACTGACCCTGCTAAAGGTTATCCTAACCAAATTAGGAACAAAGTTTCCTAAAAGAAGTCCTCACAACAAAGATCCAGAGGAAACCAACTAATAGGAACTCTTCAAGATCTGTCCAGGCCAGGGGGAAGGAGGGAGGGACGCAAGAAAGAAGGCGAGAG
The DNA here is from genome assembly GCF_019279795.1 of Protopterus annectens. NCBI lineage: Eukaryota > Metazoa > Chordata > Ceratodontiformes > Protopteridae > Protopterus > Protopterus annectens. The sequence continues at coordinate 961,720,007 of NC_056746.1, forward strand.
AAGACAACTAACATGGAACGTTATGGTAGGTACATAACTTCTAAATGTTAAGTTGTCAATCTCGCCTTCATTCTTGCTGGATGGGACCGTCCTAGCACCTGTATCCCAGGTGGCTCAATGGAACAGACTCTTGAGAACTGTGGAACCAAAACTGGCCCTATCTCTGGAGGCCAAATCCAACTTGTAATGAGAAACAAAGGTATGAGGAGTAGCCCAAGTAGCTGCTGCACAAATGGTATCAATGGGAAGTCTATCCTGAAAAGCTGCAGAAGTGGATAGACTCCTGGTTGAGTGTACTTTTGGCTTAGAAGGTAGTTGTTTGCCTCTAAGAGAGTACACATAGGAAATGGTGGAAGTCAGCCATCTGGATAAAGTCACTTTAGAAACTGGAAGACCTAACCTGTTTTCTGCATAAGAGACAAACAATTGGTCCGATTTTCTAATTTGTTTAGTCCTATGCAAGTAGTACCTGAGCTGACGATGGACATCCAAAAAATGCAATTTCTGTTCAGCTCTGTCAGAATAGTTAGGGAAAAAGACAGGTAATTCTATAGATTGGTTAATATTGGTTTGAGATACAACCTTGGGAAGAAAGGAAGGGTTAGTTCTTAAAGATACCCTGTCCTTATGAAAAACCAAATAAGGTGAACGAATACAGAGAGCTTGAATCTCGAAAACCCTTCTAGCAGAAGTGACAGCGAGTAAAAATATAGTTTTCCACGTCAATAACTTCAAAGAACATGAAGCAGACAGTTCGAAAGGAGGTAGTATCAAGGATGCTAACATTAAGTTTAGATCCCATTGCGGAGGAGGATGCTTTATAGGTGGTTTTAGGAGAAAAACTCCTCTCAAAAGGCCTTGCATAATCTATGAGACATGATGTTATTGTCATGCAAGCCAACATGATACTTGGAAATGGCAGCCAGTTGTACTTTGACTGTAGAAGAAGAGGATCCCGAATGAAAAACCTCCGCTAGGAAATCTAAAACAGAATGTACGGGAGCAGTAAACGGATCTATATTTCTGGAGTTTGCCCAAATCGAAACCGTCGCCACTTGCTAGCATAAACAGTCCTAGTGGACGACTTCAAAGAAGACACTAAAATGTCTCTGACTGAGTCAGAAATCATTGGTAGCCTGGCTAGGGAAGGAAGTGGAGCAACCAAGCAGTGAGGTTGAGAGAATGAATGGCCCGGTGCTGCTGACCCGACTGGTGGATCAAAAGATCCGGAACTGGGTCCAGATGCCAGGGCTGCACCAGAAGGTGACGATGCAGAGACGGAAACCAAATTTGTCGAGGCCAATATGGGGCAATGAGGATCAATTTGGCTCTCAAAATGGTGGCTTTCTGAATGACTTGTGGAATCAATGGAAAGGGAGGAAAAGCATAAAGAAGTCCCCGAGGCCAATCCTGGGTTAGAGAGTCTCTCAGGGGTTGGCCTGGAAGGGGAAACAGAGTGAAATAGTCTGGGCACTTGTTGTTTTGAGGGGTAGCGAAAAGGTCGCAACAAGGAGTGCCCCATTTCAGAAAAATCTGATCCACTACAGATTGATTGAGAGACCACTCGTGAGGCATCAGAATAGATCTGCTTAGCCTGTCCGCCAAAAGGTTGGACCTGCCGGGGATGTGCGTTGCTATCAGAAACCGCTGAGAAGAGATCGCCCATTGCCAAAGTCTGAGAGCTTCTCGATATAAGGGATAGGATCTGGTTCCGCCCTGTTTGTTGATGTACCAGACTACGGACATGTTGTCCGTCTGTACTGCAATAGTCCCCGTGGGAAGAAAGTCGTCGAGGGCTTGCAACGTTAAAAGCACTGCTCTCATCTCCAGGACATTTATGTGCAGATGGTATTCTATGGGTTGCCACGTCCCGTGGACCATCCTGCCCTGATAATGCCCCCCCACCCGATCAGGGAGGCATCCGTGGTGACTGTGGCAACTGGAGGAGGGGGAACAAAGGGTCGGCCCTGATGAAGAAGAGGGGAAGATATCCACCAGACCAGATGAGCCCTGCAAGATTGTGTCACTAAGATCTCGTGTCTCATCGGAAGATCGTGATATGACCACTGTGTGAAAAGCATCCACTGCAGGAGACGCATGTGAAAGCGAGCCAGTGGAAGAAGAACAATGGCCGCAGCCATTAGACCTAGAACCTTCAGGACAAACCTGGCTTTGACTTTCTTGCTTTGTAACAGAAGCCGAACAAATTTGTGGATGTCCAGAATTCTTTGATCTGTTAGTCTGGCTAACATTTTGACGGTATCTAACTCTGCGCCTATAAAGGTGATAGATTGGCAAGGCAGCAGAGAAGATTTTACGAAAGTTACTGAAATTCCCAGATTTTGGCAAAGCTGTAGGGTGTAGTCTCTGGACTGGAGAAGCTGACACTTGGTGGTGGCGGAGAGGAGCCAGTCGTCCAAATAAGGAAACACCTGGAATCCTAGACGTCTCAGGTGAGCTGTGACCACTGCCATGCATTTGGTAAACACTCTGGGGGCTAAAGTGAGGCCAAAGGGCAGGGCTCTGAATTGGTACTGACTGGCCCCTAGCCGAAACCGGAGAAACCTCCTGGAGTGCCTGTGAATCTTTATGTGATAGTACGCATCCTGAAGGTCTATAGAGCACATCCAGCTGTCCTTGCCCAGAAAGGGCAGAATGGACTGAAGCGTGACCATCCGGAATCTTGCCTTTTTTACAAATCTGTTGAGATTGCTGAGGTCTAATATTGGTCTCCACTCTCCCGTCCTTTTGGGGACCAAAAAGAATCTTGAGTAGACGCCGGATCCTACTTGGTCTGCCGGCACTGTCTGGACGGCCCTTTTTTCTAGGAGTTTTGAAACCTCCTGTTCTGCTAAATCCCTTTGACTGGGTGAGATGTCTGGAAGGGATTGTAGAGGTACGGGAAACCTTACGAAGGGGATCTTGTAACCCTCTGATATAATCGACTGTACCCACTTCTCTTGGGATAGGGATTGCCAGGCTACTGGGTACAGTGAAATCCTTCCCCCGACTGCCTCCAAGGGTGGACAGTCGGGCAACACCTCAGGGATGCTGAAAGGGCTTCTCAGGAAGAGACTCTCTGTTGCCCTGGTTCTGAGGACCCCCCCTGCCTCTAGGGCGGCATCTATTATTGTTACCCCCTCTGCCTCTGGGGGTAAACTGACCACGTGTGTCCGGTGTAGCTCCTTGGGATTTACGGAACCACATCTTCCCCCCCTTCTGACCCTTGGGGTATGGTCTAGAAGGAGTGGAAAACTGGACTCCAACGGCAGAAAGAGTCTTACCGTCCTGCTCACACCTGGTCAAGGTATCCTTCACTTGAGGCCCAAACAAAGCCGAACCGTCAAAGGGGGTATTAGTAAAGGACGCCTTAAAGGGGTCCACAAAATTACACAGCCGCATCCAGGCTTGGCATCTAAGAGCAACTCCTGTGCCTGCGGCCCTGCTCGCTCCATCGGCCGCATAAGATATGAGCCGCATAGAGGAGTTAGATATGGAATTCAGGATAGCAAGCTGTGAGGCAATCTTTTCCTGAGCCCCAGCAGCAGAAGGATCCTGGACTACTTCACCCAGTTCTTTGAGAATATCTCGTTGAAGCCTGGTGAAGTGACAAAGGTAATTCAGCGAACGCATAGCAAAGGTCGCTGAAGAAAACATCCGCTTTCCATACCTGTCCATGGTCCTAGAATCCTTATTAGGAGGATGGACAGGTACTGAAGGATCCGCCAGTTCCTTCTTAGTGGCCGCCACCACCATAGCATCCACAGAGACACCCTTGGAAAGGAACTGCTTATCCGACGGGCTGTAATGAACTTGGATGGTCTCCTGGGGACAGGTTCCACAGAATCTGGAGCCACGCCTTCGAGCCACTACCTGCATGAGTGGGTCGAAGGCGGGGACACCCAAGAGGTGGAGGGTCGGGATCCAAAAGTCTCCAGGTATACCGACTCATCCTCGGAGGCATCAATGGAGGGCCAATTCCCCCTCTGTTTGAGGAGCTCAAGGATGTCTGAAAAGGAGACATCCTCAGAGGGGGACCGTGGGGAACCCTCCGACTCATCTAAGTCAGTATCAGATGTAGTAGACTCAGGGGAGTCTGTGTGTTTCCTCTTACACGTCCTCTTCCGAGGGGTTCCCCTGCAGGATCAGGAGAAACCTCGGAAGAGGAGGAAATTCCCAGTGGGGAAACCTGGGGCGATGGATCCCTGGGCCTGAGAGCAAGAGGCTGGCAAGAGGCATCTGCAGGCACTAATGAGGGAGGAGCTAGAGGGATAGACCGTTGACCAGGCTCAGAGGCCAGGACACTCCTCATCACCTCAAAGGCTCCTCTCCCCGGGAGACCGGAACACACCCGCTCCGAAGAAACAGGAATGGTCGGCTCCAAGGAGAGAGAAGGCTCCGAGGCCGATGTCGGCGCCGAGCTTACCAAAGCCGAAGCCCCGAGAGGGAGAGCGGGGTCGGACAAGGGTCCGATGCCACTAGCCCCCTCGGAGCCGACAGTGGAAACCCGATGACCGGATCCCTCCAAGGAAGGTCTCAAGGAGGAGATCAGAGCCGAAGACGACGGAGCCGAAGGATGTATCGGCTCCGGCATCGAAACAGTCGCTGTCCCAAGAAGCTCCGGCTCCGAACTCTGGTGTGGAGTCGGAGGAGGAAGCTCAAGAATCGGGGCTATAGCCGAAGTCTGTTGAGATGGGCTATGGAGCATTTGGGCCAGTGCCTGAGACTTCAACAGCCTGCTTACCACCCTCTCCAAATCGTGGTCAGACAGCCTGGAAGATCTCGAAGATCGGCTCCGATGGCTCCGCTCCGACAAAAGAGGAGATCCCGGAGCCGAATGGATACTCATAATAGAGGGGGACCGAGATCTCTTACGGGTCGAAGCCATCGGAGCCGAAGTCCCTAGAACTCCAGATGGAGCCGAGGATTTCTCGGCTCCGATGCTGGATACAGTGTCGGCTCCAGCCGGAGCCAACAAGGCCACAGTAGTCAGGGTATCGGAGCCGGCCGGCACCGAACCCACTACTCGAACAGAAGAAGTATCGACTCCAGCCGGAGCCGATATCGGCTCCGACGGAGCCGGAGCCACCGGAGGAGGCTTGGACACTGTAGCCTGAACCTTCGGTGGCTTAAGAGGTTTTCCTGACCCTGACTTAGGAGGAGAACCTTCAGGTTTAAGTAAACCTCGGAGGATTAATTTGTTCCTCCTTTCCTGCAGGACTCTCTGGCTAAAAGCATGACACAACACACAGGAGTCCTGCAGGTGCAAAGGCCCCAGGCAATAAACACAAGAAGTGTGACCGTCTGTCAGAGACATTTTCTGACAGCACTGGTCACACTTCTTGAAGCCTGAGACCTTGCCTTCTTTTGACATCCTAGAAAGGAGAAACACAAACAGTCCCAACAAACACACAAATTAATCCCTTACACAAACACACAGGAAGGGAATAACCAATGGGGAACTAGGCCTGACTAAGAACTTTAAACAAAAATTTTATAAAAAGTTTGAAAGGAAGGGAATAGGGTGGGCTGTAACTAAGTACAGACTAAACTAACACTAAAGGGAAAAAATAAACCCCTAACTACACTTTTTCTTATTTTACTAAGAAAAAACTTACCTCAGCTGACAAAGGAGACCTCTTTCGCTAAGCGGCAAACGAGATCTGAGGTAGTTCCGCCTTGCATCATGGGATATAGGGTTGCCTCGAGCTGGTAAAAGGAGTTCTCAAGCTAAAGCGAGTGCCGAGTCGGAGCCGAGGATCGGCTCCGAACCCATCCAGCAAGAATGAAGGCGAGATTGACAACTTAACATTGGGAAAAGGGGGTTGTAGATGGATGGATAGAAGGGGGGGTTGTGATTCTGTTGATATTTTGTGTTTAAATACTTTTGCTGTTGATGTTATGCAGCTTAGATTATTTTAAGTATATATGCATACACACACAATATATATATATATATATATATATATATATATATATATATATATATATATATATATATATATATATATATGTATATATAGGTGTGTGTGTACAGATACATGTGTGTGTATGCATGTATATACAAATTGCAACACAGCATAATGGTTCCACCAGGAAAGTACCAGACAAAATGAATAAGCACAGGCAGGGACATGTAAGAAGCTAGTGTTACAATTGTAATTCACTGGAATATCTGGTAAAAGGGGCACTAAGACTGTTGATGTATGGGAGATAAAAGCAAAGAATGAAGACTGGTCCCTTTAAAGTGTAATGTCTGCAAAGGGGAAATAGTTTTACACCTGGTCTGTTTAAGGATAGGGAACTGCAGTATGGTAGAAGTAGTAGTAGTAGTTTGAAACAACAAACAAATCTGTATTTTGTGAAAGGAGAGACACACTAAGGTGGGAGCAGATGGCTATGAAATGAGAGTCCTGGCTAGAGTTTTGTAGTGCCAATGGAACTCATGGGAGCTGAGACCCAGATTTGTTTAACTAGAGAACTGTCTATAAAAATATTTATGTTACAGAGACTTTAAATTGCACAACCAAAAAGGTACTGACAAAAGACTTCATGTTTCCACCAGTGGAAGTCCTGGTGAAAAGAGACCAATCAAATTACTCCATCCAATTTTTGATTCTGGTAAAGATTTACTATTGCTTCAATACCATTAATTTGTAAAGGTATATTTAAGACTGTCAACTCTGAAACTTGTATTTACATCTTAATTAAGCATTGCCAATGAAGTGGCCAATGAACTGAACTGTTTTCCTATAGGAAAAGTTATTCAGCTGAGTTGTTTAGTTTTCCACCTACTGCTACCTTTTGGTCCCTGTTCTGGCAAAGTTAGCCCAATTTTTTATGTTCATCTCAATAAAGCCATTATTTAAAAAAATGTGAGCATGTCTGTTGCTTGGAAATTTCACAATACATAAAACACACACAGTGTGAACTGATACACTTTGCTCTGTTATCAGTTATATTATTATCTCTTTGCCTGGCCCAGCAAGTGATTGAGAAGGGTCCTTGTTTGGATCAGCTCATTTAACCCAGTTCACAAACAAGCAATAAATCAATAAATATGTTGCTGACTAGGACAGGAAGACTGCTGCCCAGGTGACACATTTTGTCCAAAGAACAGTGCCACGTGGCTGGAGGATAGTTCTACAACTAAAATATCTGTCGACTTACTGACAACATGATCAGATATATCTGATAAGTTTACCTCATATTTGACCAGACATATTAATCTAACTACTCTGAACCAAAATGAAAGTGCAATCTTGTTTTTCAGCTGAGAGACTGACCACAATGGAAAGTGTAAATATATACAGGGCACTTCAGAGTAACTGATCAATTAGCATATTTTTGGAAGGAAACTGTAATACATGGATAAACCCAAACAAACACATGGAAAGTATACAAATCCCACAGAGACACTTAGCAGAAATCAGGACTGAATCCCGGTACTTGGAGCTGTGATGCAATGTTTTTAACATAATGCTAAAGAGCATTTCTTGCAGTCCTTCCAAAAAGTACATTACTGAAGAGTACAATGAAATAAAAACAGATTTAGTTATGTGTTTTGTGTTGTTTGTTAACGGAGTAAAAGAGCTGGTCCTGATACTCTTTTTAACCATGGCCACAGACAGAAATAAACAAGATACAGATACAAAAACGCATCAGTGTAAAATTCCAACAATGTGGATTACAACAGAACCAACAGTAGTAGAATGAGCAGAGAAGCAACCCCCCCTACATATATGTGTATATATATATATATATATATATATATATATATATATATATATATATATATATATATATATATATATATATATATATATATATATATATATATAGAGAGAGAGAGAGAGTAAGTATAATGGGAAGACATATAGAAGCATTGGTAGTGCAAATCTCAGAGAGTAGTCTTTGCAACTGCTGCAATACAGTATTTTTCAGAGAGGAGACTTTCCTACGGCTCAACAGATGGCTGAAAGGTAAGTGATTCACCTTCTAGAGCAGAACATATTAAATGGAGCAAGCCACATTAAGCAAGGCTTTCTCCATGTTTGGTATTATTTATTATGATTTCTTATGTTGTCTTAAATAGCTATCTACATTGGCTTGGTAAGGTCTTCAGACAGCTGCTTGTTTACAGATTTTTTTAGCCAGTTGCTTCAGTTTTTTTGCCTTATATCTACTCTTTACATTTTTACAGTCTTTGTCATCCAGCATTTCACAAAAGCCTTTTTTTTATTTAGGAACTCTGTACTGTGCATATCAATTTCATAGTATCAGGGACCCAAAGCCCAACTAGCTACTTGTAAGGGGTAGAGCTTTGACCGGGACACCATACTGTTGGTCCCCTCTCCCTGTTTCTCCCAACCAACCAACATCCACCCTTTATTGCAAGCCCTCTAGCACAATTTCTCAACAGCTTCCACTATTTCATTGTAGCTTAAACAACCACATCCATGGCTAATTATAGATTAAAACTAAGAAAGAACCACCACCAATCCACTACTCAAGGTGTTCCCTCACCCTCCTTACCACCGCACCGGCTTTAGCCCACCCACTCTCTCTACCCGTACACATCACCCCCTTGGTATTTAACACTTAAAGCACCAATTGTTTTTTAGTGTGGGAGCTCCACTCTGCATTATTAGTTAAAATTATTATAGCCATGTGTAATTTCAGTTCATAATCTCCTCTAGACCGTCACCTACCCACAACACACAGTCCATTCCCTCACCCTTCCCGGAACTCATGGAATCTGCAGTGAAGCAACAGAAGCCCGCCCTTTACTCACTCCCACTACTAGATGAAGCTATGGCAACCTCCAAACATTGTATGCATTTTAAAAGTTTCCAAATACCACTCCCCCAGCCCTCAACAAATTTAGACCTTGCAGTTACCCACAGCCACATTTTATTAAGCTCCATCCTGAATAAGAAGTTATGTACTCACCATAACGCTCCATGTGAGTTGTTCATCTCGCCTTCATTCTTTACTGATAGCTCAGAGCCGATTCATCGGCTCCAGTATGGCCGTATGCAAAGCTCAAGGTCTACCAGTAGCTCGAGGCCAAGCCTCTATCCCATGATGCACTGTGAATTACCTCAGATCTTGTTTGCTGCGTGTACTATAACCTTATAAATGAGCTATCCTCCTATGGAGAGGAAGAAGAATTGAGCAACCAGGATGAGACCAACATCTAGGTCAACTATCAGCCAGGAGGGGGAAGGAGGGAGGGATGTAAGAATGAAGGGGAGATGAACAACTCACATGGAACGTTATGGTGAGTACATAACTTCTTAATGTGAAGTTGTTCAATCTTGCCGTTCATTCTTTACTGATGGGTAGCATGCCTAGCACCATCAATCTCGGGTGGCTCATGGTAGTACATGCTTCAGAACCATAGACCCAAAAGAGGCCCTGTCCCTGGAGGCCTTATCAACTTTGTAATGCGTGATAAAGGTATGAGGTTTAGACCAAGTGGCTGCTGCACAAATGTTATTAATGGGCAATCTGGCTTGGAACGCAGAGGATGTAGAAACTGCTCTGGTTGAGTGAGCTTTAATCTTGTGTTGCAAAGGCATATTAGCAGCTGAGTAGACAAAAGTGATACAATCAGATAACCATTTAGACTGAGTTGTTTTAGCCACTGGTCTACCTTTTCTGGCTTCAGAGAATGAAACAAAGAGCTGGCCTGATTTCCTGATATCTTTTGTTCTATCCAAATAAAATCTGAGCTGTCTGTGAATATCAAGTTTGTGGAGCATATACTCCAACTTAATGGAATGATTAGGGAAGAAAACTGTTAACTCAGTGACTCAGTTGATATTAGTTTTTGAACAAACTTTGGGCAAAAAAGAGGGATTTGTCCTAAGAGATACTCTGTCAGCATGAAAAATCAAATAAGGAGGGCTGATGGATAAAGCTTGAAGTTCTGACACTCTGTGGGCAGAAGTAATACCTACCAGAAAAATGGTTTTCCATGACAAATATCTGAGGTCAGAAGATGATGCTGGTTCAAATGGGGGAAGGATTATATGAGACAACATAACATTTAGATTCCATGGAGAATAGGGTGTCTTCACTGGAGGTCTCATATGAAATGTTCCCTTGAGAATGGCCTTGGATAACTTGTGGGACATGATATTTAGCCTGCCAATCCCGAGATGAAAGTTAGATATAGCAACCAACTGAACCTGAACTGTTGCGGCTGTCACTTCTTTATTAAAAATCATAGCCAAGAATTCTAGTATGGATGTCAAGGGGGCTTGGTAAGGATCAATGTTCTGCTTAGTAGCCCATATGTAAAATCTCTTCCTCTTACTAAGATATAATCTTCTAGTAGACAGCTTATGAGAAGATAAAAGGATCTATTTTGTTTTGTTGGAGAAGTTATGAAGCCTGGCTATGAGGGGAACTGGAGCAGCCAAGCTGTCAGCTTCAATGACTGCAGAGAAGGATGGAGGTCCCCCAACGGATGTGTCAGAAGGTCTGGAACTGGGTCCAAAATCCAGGGATCCTCCAAGAGATGATGTTGAAGGAATGGGAACCAAATCTGCTGAGGCCAATGAGGGGCTATAGGAATGATGGTCCTTCCCAGGGATTTTGCTTTCTGTAGAACTCTGGATATCAATGGGATTGGTGGAAATGCATAGAGGAGACCTGGGGGCCAATAGTGTACGAGTGCATCTCTCAGGGCTTCTCCTGAAGGGGGAATCAGGGCAAAGTAGCTTCTGCATTTTGGGTTGATGTGGCTGGCAAAAAGGTTGCAGAAAGGCTGGCCCCATTTGTGGAAAATCCTGTCCGCAATCTCTTTCTTGAGGGACCACTCATGCAGCAACAAGATTGCCCTGCTCAGTTTGTCTGCTATCACGTTGGATCTCCCCAGGATGTGCATTGCCAACAGAAAGCACTGGGAGGAAACAGCCCACTGCCAAACTCTGAGGGCTTCTCGGCAAAGGGGGTAAGACTTGGTTCCCCCCTGTTTTGTTCAAGTACCAGACTACTGACATATTGTCTGTCTGAATAGCAATCGTTCCTAGGGGAAGAGAGTACTGGAAGTACTGCAATGCCAAATGTACTGCTCTCATCTCCAGTACATTGACAAGCAAATGTGACTCTATCTGTCCATGTGCCTTGGGCAGTCTTTCCCTAAAAATGCCCCCCCCAACCTATCAGGGAAGTCCGTGGTCACAGTGGCTACTAGAGGGGGTAGAACAAAGGGGTGTAATATGGTGATGTGAAGAGACGTCAACCACCACTGGAGATATTTCTTGCAAGAGCTCATAATCAAAATCGTGTGATCCATTGGAAGTTCCTGGTAAGACCATTGAGTGAACAATAGCCATTGAAGTATCTGCATATGCATTCTGGCTAATGGTATAGCTAGGATTGCTGCAGCCATCAAACCCAATACTTTCAGAACTTCTGAAGCTGGTGCTCTGTCTTACGATACCAATGTGCTGACATGCTGATGAAGAAGGAAGATTCTTTCAATTGGTAGTCTTAAAGTGGTGGTTGAAGTCTCAAGCTCTGCCCTGATAAAAACAATATGTTGCGATGGTGACAAGGCAGACTTTTCTGAGTTGACTGTATTGCTTAAATGATTGCAGAGTGACAGAGTGTACTCCCTTGCCTGAATCAGTCGATGCCTGGTGGTGGCGGTAAGCAGCCAATTGTCTAGGTACAGAAACACCTGGAATCCTAGACACCTCAGGTGAGCCGTGACCACTGCCATGCATTTGATGAACACTCTGGGGGCTGTAGTGAGACCAAAGGGCAGGGCACGAAATTGATAATGATTGGCTCCCAGCCAGAAATGCAGGTGATCCCTGGATGTCCTGGCCATTTTTGTGTGGTAGTACGCATCCTTGTGATCTATCGAGCACATCCAATTGTCTTTCCCTAAGAAGAGAAGTATAGACTGGAGTGTGACCATCTGGAACTTTTCTTTCTTCACATATTGGTTGAGTCTGCTGAAGTCCAAAATGGGTCTCCAGTCCCCTGTTTTCTTTGGAACCAAAAAGAACTTTGAGTAAGTTCCAGATCCTGTTTGGTCTGCTGGGAGTGGCCGGATGACTCTTTTTTTCTAGCAACTTGTGGACCTCTATGGTTGCTTGTTCCCTGTAACTGGGTGGAATGTCCAGGATTCTCCTTATGGACGGGGGGGGGGGGGGGGCAAATGGTATGAAGTACCCTCTGGAAATGATACTTTGTACTCAGGTGTCTTTTGTTATTTCTTGCCAGGCGTCTGGATACAAAGATAAGCGACCCGCAACTGCCTCCAGAGCAGGACAGTCGGGTCTCCTTTCAGGAGCGCTGGTAGGATTGACCAGAGAAGTGATCTCTGTCACCCTGATGTTGCGGACACCCTCTACTGCGAGGGCAGCATCTTCCACTATTACCCCCTCCTCTGCCCCTAGAGGGGGGTCCACCACGTGTGTCCTGAAAGGCTCCTTGGGCTTTCCGGAACCACCTTTTTTCCTCCCCTTTGGCCTTTGGGATAAGGCCAGGTAGGGGTCGAAAAATGGACTTCAACGGCGACAGAGTCTTTCCCTCCTGTTTACACCTGGTCAAAGATTCCTTCAATTTAGGCCCAAAAAGGGATGAGCCATCAAATAAGAAGTTATGTACCTACCATAACGTTCCATGTTAGTTGTCTTCTCTCGCCTTCTTTCTTGCTTGATGGGTTCGGAGCCGATCCCTCGGCTCCGACTCGGCACTTGCTTTAGCTCGAGAACTCCTTTTACCAGCGCGAGGCAGCCCCATATCCCATGATGCAAGGCAGGAAGTACCCAGATCTCGTTTGTTGACAAAAGGGCAATAACACCAAGCATAAAATACTTCCCAAAGGAAGAAGAAACTTACAGATGGAAAAAGGACCAGGTTTGAATGGTCTTTAGTATAATAGTTTCTTATACAAGGTCTGTCCAGGCCAGGGGGAAGGAGGGAGGGTCGCAAGAAAGAAGGCGAGAGAAGACAACTAACATGGAACGTTATGGTAGGTACATAACTTCTTAATGTTAAGTTGTCAATCTCGCCTTCATTCTTGCTTGATGGGACCGCGTCCCTAGCACCTCTATCCTGGGTGGCTCAATGGAACAAACTCTTGAGGACTGTAGAGCCAAAACTGGCTCTGTCCCTGGAGGCCAAGTCCAATTTGTAATGGGAAACAAAAGTGTGAGGAGTGGCCCAAGTGGCCGCTGCACAAATAGTGTCCAAAGGCAGTCTAGCTTGAAAAGCTGTAGAAGTAGCTAAACTCCTAGTTGAATGTGCTTTAGGTTTTGAGCACAGCTGTTTTCCCCTGAACGTATAAATTTCAGTGATGACCGAAGAAAGCCATCTGGACAAAGTCACTTTAGAAACAGGTAGGCCTTTTTTATTATCCGCATAGGAAACAAAAAGTTGATCAGATTTTCTAAAATTTTTTGTTCTGTCCAAATAATATCTGAGCTGACGGTGGACGTCAAGATAATGTAACTTTTGTTCAGCTCTATCTGAATAGTTAGGAAAAATACGGGAGATCAATGGATTGATTCAGATTGAGTTTTGAAGCGACCTTAGGTAAAAAGGATGGATTAGTTCTCAAGGATACTCTGTCCTTGTGAAAAATCAAATAGGGGGGTCGAACTGAAAGAGCATGAAGTTCAGACACCCTCCTGGCAGATGTAATAGCCACTAGGAATAAAGTTTTCCAAGAAAGATATTTCAGGAACAAGAAACAGCTGGCTCGAAGGGGAAGAATCAAGGATGTCAGCACTAAATTTAGATCCCACTGAGGAGGAGGATTCCTGATTGGAGGCTTTAGTAGGAAAATTCCTTTCAAGAAGGCCCTGCAGAGCCTATGGGACATAATATTATGATCTGCTATCCCGACATGAAAATTGGAAATAGCAGCCAACTGAACTCTGACTGTTGAAGAAGAGGAGCCTGCATGAAAAATCTCTGCTAAGAAGTCCAGAACTGCCTGAACAGGGGCAGTAAAAGGATCAATATTTTGGGCCTTAGCCCAATAAGAGAAACGCTTCCATTTGCTTGTGTAAATCCTCCTGGTAGAGGATTTTAGTGAAGTTACTATGATATCTCTAACTGGGTTAGAGATCAAAGGAAGCCTGGCTAAGGAAGGAAGTGGAGCAACCATGCTGTGAGGTTGAGAGAATGGATTGACCGGTGCAGCTGACCGGATTGGTGAATCAGTAGATCTGGCACTGGGTCCAGATGCCACGGCTGCACCAAAAGGTGACGATGGAGGAACGGAACCAAACTTGTCGAGGCCAGTAAGGGGCAATGAGAATCAATTTGGCTCTCAAAGCGGTAGCTTTCTGGATCACCTGAGGGATCAGAGGAAATGGAGGAAGGCATAAAGAAGTCCCTGGGGCCAATCCTGGGTCAGAGCGTCTCTGGGGGATGGCCTGATAGAGGAAGAGGCTGAAGAAGTCTGGACATTTGCTGTTTTGGGGAGTAGCAAAAGATCGCAACATGGGCGACCCCATTCCAGAAAAATCTCTTCCGCTATGGATTGCTTGAGAGACCACTCGTGAGGCATGAGAATAGCTCTGCTCAATCTGTCCGCTATAATGTTGGTTTTCCCAGGGATATGCGTTGCTACCAGAAACCGATGAGAGGAGATCGCCCATTGCCATAGTCTGAGCGCTTCTCGACACAAGGGGTAGGACTTGGTTCCGCCCTGTTTGTTGATATACCAAACTACAGACATGTTGTCTGTGAGGACTGCAATTGTCCCTACGGGAAGAAAGTCGTTGAGGGCTTGCAATGTTAAAAGCACTGCTCTCATCTCCAGGACATTTATGTGCAGATGGTACTCGAACGGTTGCCACGTCCATGAACCATCCTGCCCTGATAATGACCCCCCCACCCGATCAGGGAGGCATCCGTGGTGACAGTGGCTATCGGGGACGGAGGTACAAAGCACCTGCCTTGGTGAACCTGAGAGGATGTGATCCACCAAGCAAGATGTTCTTTGCATGTTTGTGTCACCAGAATCTGGTGACGCATTGGGAAGTTGCTGGTATGACCACTGTGTGAACAGCATCCACTGAAGGAGGCGCATGTAGAATCGAGCCAGGGGAACAAGAGTGATGGCCGCAGCCATGAGACCTAATACCTTTAGAACCATTCTGGCCTGTACCTTCTTGCTGGCCAGAATGATCCTGACATGAGTCTGAATGTCTGAAACTCTTTGTTCTGTAAGGGTAGCTGACATCCGAACAGTGTTTAAGTTTAAGCCTATGAAGGTAATAGACTGGCAGGGCGATAAGGATGACTTTTGAAGTTGACTGAGATGCCCAAATGAGAACAAAGGTCTATTGTGTAATCCCTGGCTTGTATAAGCTGATGCCTGGTGGTGGCTGACAGGAGCCAGTCGTCGAGATACGGAAACACCTGGAATCCTTGGCGTCTCAGGTGAGCCGTGACCACTGCCATGCATTTGGTGAACACTCTGGGGCTGTAGTGAGACCAAAGGGCAGGGCTCTGAACTGGAAATGACTGGACCCCAGCCGAAGCGGAGAAATCTCCTGGAGCGTCTGTGAATTTTGATGTGATAGTACATCCTGAAGATCTATTGAGCACATCCAGTTGTCCTTCTGTAAGAAGGGCAGAATTGACTGAAGAGTGACCATTCGAATCTTGTCTTCCTGACAGACTTGTTGAGTCTGCTGAGATCCAATATTGGTCTCCAGTCTCCCGTCTTTTGGGGACCAAAAGAACCTTGAGTAGATTCCGGGCTCTGAATGGTCTATTGTAACTGGCTGAATGGCTCTTTTTTGCAGTAGTTTTGCGATTTCTAACTCTGCAATGTCCCTTAGACTGGGTGGTACATCTGGAAGGGAACTTGAGGGAAGGGACTTTCCTCGAAAGGAATTATGTAACCCTTGGATATGATCGACTGTACCCATCTGTCTTGAGTGAGGGAATGCCAGACTTCTGGGTACAGTGATAATCTTCCCCCGACTGCCTCCAAGGAGGGACAGCCGGGCAACACCTCAGGGATGCTGAAAGGGCTTCTCAGGAAGAGACTCCCTGTTGCCCTGGTTCTTCGGACCCCTCTGCCTCTAGAGCGGCGTCTGTTGTTGTTACCCCTCTGCCTCTAGGGGTAAACTGACCACGTGAATCGGCGTGACTCCTTGGGATTTACGGAACCACATCTTCCCACCCTTCTGTCCTTTGGGATAAGGCCTAGAAGGGGTGGAAAACGGACTCCAACAGCAGAAAGAGTCTTGCCGTCCTGCTCACACCTGGTCAAGGTCTCCTTCACCTGAGGGCCAAACAAAGCTGACCCATCAAAGGGAGAATTTGTGAAGGACGCCTTAAAGGGATCCATAAAATCACATAGCCGCATCCAGGCTTGGCGTCTAAGAGCCACACCTGTGCCTGCGGCTCTACTGCTCCATCCGCAGCATAAGATATCAGCCGCATGGAGGAGTTAGCAATGGAATTGAGGGTTCCTAGCTGCGAAGCAATCTTTTCTTGGGCCCCTGCAGCTGTAGGATCCTGAACTACTTCTCCCAGCTCCTTCAGGATATCTCTGGAGTCTGGTGAAGTGACAAAGATAATTCAGCGAGCATAGCAAAGGTCGCTGAGGAAAACATCCGCTTGCATACCTATCCATGGTCCTAGAGTCCTTATTAGGAGGATGGACGGGCACGGAAGGATCTGCAAGTTCCTTTTGGTGGCCGCAGCCACCACCATGGCATCAGCGGGGACACCCTTGGTAAGGAATTGTTTGTCACTAGGGGCAGTGATAAATTTAGAAGGCCTCCTAGGGACTGGCTCTACAGAGTCAGGAGCTGTCCACGCCTTTCGTGCAATAACCTGCATAAGGGGTCGAAGGCGGAGACACCCAGGAGGTGGAGGGCCGAGATCCAAACGCCTCTAGGTATACTGACTCATCCTCAGAGGGATTGTTGGTGGGCCAGTTTCCCTCTGTTTCAGAAGTTCTAGGATGTCTGAGAAGGAGACATCCTCAGAGGGGGATCTAGGGGATCCCTCTGACTCATCAAAGTCAGTATCCGAAGTGACAGACTCAGGGGAGTCTACATGCTTCCTCTTACAAGTCCTCTTCCTAGGAGGATCTCCCGAAACATCAGGAGAATCCTCGGAAGAGGGGAAATTCCCAATGGGGAAACCTGAGGCGGAGGATCTCTGGGTCCTGTAGCAAGAGAAGTGGCAGAGATGTCAACAGGTACAATAGAGGGAGGAGCTACGGGAAGAGACTGCTGACTGATACCAGTGGCCAGTACACTCTTCATCACCTCGAATGCTCCCCTCCCAGGCAGGTCCGAGAGAACCCGCTCCAAGAGCTAGGAACTCCAGGGGCCACCGAAAGGGAAGCCTCCGAGGCAGATGTCGGAGCCGAGCTCACCAAGGCCGAGGCTCCAAGGGGAAGAGCGGGCTCGGACAAGGGTCCGATGCCACTCACCCCTCGGAGGAGACCATGGAAGCCCGACCACCGAATCCCTCTAAGGAAGAGGAGATAAGAGTAGGGGCTGAAGGGACAGAAGGAGGTATCCGTCCTCCAGCCGTAGCAGTAACCATGCCGAAGACTCCAACTCCAAACTCTGGGGTAGAGTCGAAGGAGGAACTGTAACGGGGTGTGGACCAACAGTCGTCTGCTGAGACGGACTGTGTAGCATTTGGGCCAGTACCTGTGACTTGAGCAATCTACTGACCACTCTCTAGGTCATGATCTGACAACCTGGATGACCTTGAAGATCGGCTCCGATGGCTCCGTTCCGATAGAAGAGGCGGCCGGGCCGAAAGTATCGGCTCCAAGGAAGGAGACCTCGACCTCTTCCTGGAATGGGCCATCGGAGCCGATACTACTGATCCTGTCGGCACCGATTTCGGAGCCGCAGAACGTCTCGATGTATCGGCACCAGCCAGAGCCGATACAGCCACCAAAGTAACGGTGATGGAGCCGATCGGAGCCGACACCGATGCCTGTGCCACATGGGTGTCGGAGCCGATCGGAGCCGACACCGATGCCGCGTGGGTGTCGGAGCCGATCGGAGCCGACACTACAGTGGTCAAAACAGATTCGGCACCGATAGCCATCGGCGCCCAGCTTTGTGGATCCAGAATCGGCTCCAGCGGAGCCGATCTCGACTCACGAAGTCGGAGCCGAGGCCGCAGGCTTAGAAACAGAAGCCTGGGCCTTGGCAGTTTTGGTTGATTTTTGTGGAGCCGACTTAGCCGGAGAGCCCTCCGGCTTAAGAAGACCCCTGAGAATCAACTTATGCGTCTCTCCTGCAGGACTCTCTGGCTGAAGGAGTGACAAATAGCACAGGAGTCCTGCAGGTGAAGAGGGCCCAAACAGTACAGGCAAGAAGTGTGACCGTTTGTCAGAGACATCTTCTGACAGCACGAGTCACACTTCTTAAAACCTGAAACCCTCTCCTTAGACATGGTGCCTAAACACAACACACACACACCAGTCAAAATAAATTAAACTAATACCAAGAGGTATTTAGTAAAAAACACCAACACACACACCCTAACAGGGGGGGGATGGGATAGGGAAAATTGACTGACTAAAAAAATTAAAAGAGACAGGGATTTCTGTCAGAAAAAGGTTAAATTTAAAATTAAACTATCAAAAAATTAGTTTTAACTAAAAGAAGGGGCTTAAATATCACAAATGTGAACTACTTACCAGGAGCTGGTAAAGAGAAGACCTCCCAAGCGAAGCGGCAAACGAGATCTGGGTACTTCCTGCCTTGCATCATGGGATATGGGGCTGCCTCGAGCTGGTAAAAGGAGTTCTCGAGCTAAAGCAAGTGCCGAGTCGGAGCCGAGGGATCGGCTCCGAACCCATCAAGCAAGAATGAAGGCGAGATTGACAACTTAACATAGGGGTGTTTACGAAGTATGACTTAAAGTGCTCTGCGAAGGAACACAAGTGCATCCAGGAATGTCTTCTGAGAGCGATTCCTGTACCCGCTGCCCTACTTGTTCCATCAGCTGTATATGATATGAAATGCATGGATAAGTTGACAATAGAATTTAGGGTAGCAAGCTGGGCAGCAACTTTGTCAGAGGCCCCTGCAGTACTGTACCCTAAAGAGTATCTCCCAACTCCTTAAGGAGATCTCTTTGCAATCTAGTGAAATGGGTTAAGTAGTTCAGTGAGTGGAGAGCAACAGTTGCTGAACTAAACATGCATTTCCCATATCTATCCATGATCCTAGACTCTCTATGAGGAGGATGAATAGACGAGGAAGTCTCAGACATTTCCTTTTTGGTGGCCGCCACCACCACCATGGCATCAACAGGGACTCCTTTGGATAAGAAGGTTTTATCTGGTGGAGCTGATATAAACTTGTTAGGCCTCCTAGGAAGAGGCTCCATGGACTCTGGTGACTCCCACGCCATCCAAGAGACCAACTGCATGAGCTCATCAAAGGGCGGTCACCCCCAAGAGGTGGAGGGTTGAGACCTGAAAGCCTTCAGGAGAACTGACTCATCCTCAGTAGGGCTTTTGGACTGCCAATCACTCCTCTGCCTAAGGATCTTGAGTATCTCAACAAAGGAGATATCCTCAGAGGGGGACTGCGGGGACCCTTCTGACTCATCCAAGTCAGTGTCAAATATTAAAGACTCCTGTGGGGAGTCCAAGTGTCTTCTCTTGCACAATCTCTTCCTGGGAACCTCCTCAGTGGGAGCCTCTGGAGAGGTCTCGGAAGAGCAGGGGGGCACCTTGTGGGGCTACCTGAGGCTCTAGGCATAGCCTCAGGTAGCCCTGTGGGGTTACCTGAGGCTCTGGGTCTCTACGCCTAGCCTGGACAATGGAAGCAGAAGCATACACAGGTGCTTTTGGGGATGAGGAAGCAAGGCCTGAAGTTGAGGATGTCTTGGGGGACAAGGCTCTCCTCATGGCCACAAAGGCACCACGGCTCTGCTGTGAAGAAATCGACGGATCCAAAGGAACCGCCAAACCCTCCTGCACCGAGGCCGTGGGCTCCAAGCTGGAGGTAGAAGCCGAGTTCATTCGAGCCGAAGCCCCGAGAGGAAGAGTCAGCACTGATAAGTCAGTCCGACTATCTTTCCCAGATCCGACTGGAGAGTGTCAGCTCTTAGAGTCCCCGGTCGGCACCGAGGATGTCAGAGTGGATGGAGCTGAGGACACTGGAGCAGGTCTCTGCTCCAAAGGCTCCACGATCAACAGGTCTGCTTCCTCTGACTCCGAAGGTCCGGTACGGCTCAGAGAAGGAGAAGTCAAAGCTGGAGTAGTGGTCTTCGGCTGCAAAACTGCTTGGGTCAGAGCCGACAACAATTTAGCAAAGCCTGGTGCCTGTAAAAGCTTCTGCACCAATCGATCCATATCCAAATCGACAGGCTGACAGAAGACCTAGAAGAATGCAACGATGGTGCTGACTGAAGCAATGAAGATTGAGGCACTTTGGATACCAGCTCCAAAGCTGTGGGCCATCTCTGAAAAGAAAAGACAGTCAGCTCCGAGGTCTGTGGAGCAGATGTCGAAGAATCCTCCAATTCTTTTGATTTCTTAGACTGCTTAGAGTCCTTAGATTCCACAGAAGATCTAGAGGACTTGGAAGACTTACAAACGTAAAGAAGCACCGACAATACCACAGCTAGGAGATTTAAGTTAAACAGTACAAACAGTACACAGGTTAGCGCTTTCAGGGACCTACCCCTTCATCAGACAACTGTTGAAATTCCACACTCCCTTAAATACTTGAGTCAGTCACATGATGTTAAAAGCAATTACCCTAATCACTGTTAATTGAAAAGAAACACAGATGCCAATGCAGAATAAAAATATAAAACTAAATAATGCAATAAGAATATCTTACATCACACATTCCTTGTCCAAGCTAATGATACTGTTAAAACATGCATAGAAAAAATACATACAAAAAACATATAAAAAAATATATAAAATATATCTATGAAAAATGTGTACAAAATACATCTGACTTGATACCAATGAGTATATGTACTAATGCATGAGCCTTTCTATGAGTATATAGGTGTAATATAAATAGTGAAAAATATATAAATTAATGCTAAAATATACATGTGTATTAGCATACACAAAGCAGCATATAGACATGCATAAGTATAAAAATATATAAAAATATAAAATATATATATATATATATATATATATATATATATATACTGGACGTGCCATTCAAAAAACTCAATGCCTCAATGGTCGAGCTTTTAAAAACGGTTTAAGCGACACCATTTCATTCAAACCCAGAGGTTTATCTGCATTAAACCGTATGATCCATCTCTGTTCATCAGCTTCTGTATCATTGGATAAATTATCCCATTTCTGTTTCTCCGACAATATCTGTAAAACTAAAAATTTGTAGATATGGAGATTGAGGCACTTTGAATACCAGCTCCAAGGCTGTGGGCCAGCTCTGAAAAGAAAAGACAGTCGGCTCTGAGGTCTGTGGCACAGATGTCGAAGAATCCTCCAATTCTTTTGATTTTTTAGACTGCTTAGAGTCCTTAGATTCCACAGAAGATCTAGAGGACTTGAAAGACCACATCCTTGTCACTCAACGCCTCTTGAAAAGGATGCTTTAACAAGCCTCTGTCCATCAACTTCCTTTTCCTCTCTAGAAACACTCTCAAAGAAAAAGAATGACATATGGCACAAGACTCCTGTAAGTGGACAGCTCCTAAGCAATAAACACAAGTTACATGCCCATCCGTAACAGACATTTTTTGGTTGCAGTCTGGGCACTTTTTAAATCCAGACTTTGGGTGCTTATCTTTATCATCCGCCATTATGCTGCTATAAAAAAACACAGAGCAGACAATCAGCAATATCCTAGGCTCTAACAACACACATACACAAAGGAGCCTAAGAAAATGTATCACAAAATATTAATAGGCTACTAGGCTCTGAACTCACACACACAAAAAAAGAGCCTGATAAAGAATTTGAATAATTAGAGAGAAAAGTGTAAGCTACTATAATATTCAAAAACACTCTCTACTAAACTAAGGCCAATATACAGAAGGCCAACAATAGAAAAAGATATATATATATATATATATATATATATATATATATATATATATATATATATATGTGTGTACTAGAAACTACAGAAGAAAAACTAGGCCAAAACACACGAGGCCGATATATTAAATATTAATAATCACACATGGGAAGGGGAGCTTTTTAGGAAGCTATATAGCAAACTACCTATCTAACTTATCTAAGAGAGTTTAGCAAAAAATTATTTAAATAACTGCTAAATATAAAAGTTTTGTAGATAGTACTGGCCTGAGCTTGCACTGGAACCTCCGTTCAGATGCCATGGCAAATTAGATCTGAGGCAATTCACAGTGCAACATGGGATAGGGGCTTGGCCTCGAGCTACTTGAAGACCTCGAGCTTTGCATACGGCCATACGGGAGCCGATGGATCGGCTCCGAACCATCAGTAAAGAATGAACGGCGAGATTGAACAATTTCACATCTAAAGTTATTTAAGGCAGGAACAGGCATGAGAATTGAACTATTCCTCCCAGGTTAACACTGATACCACTTCTAATTTATGATTATTGAATTTGTGATGATTGACCAAAGAGTCCCCTAAATATTTCAATTTCTCCAATCCTCCTTCTTAACCTTCACTTGACTGATTCCCTCTTGTCCCTCCTTATATATACCTAATAATGATTTACCTTTATTGTAAATGTTAGTGAGTCACAGTTTGTTCACTCACTAGCTACTGAACACGGTTTCTGGTGCAGACTCCTGGCCCCTGAAGACACGCAGTCCTTGGATCTGGTTACTAGACTACTAGTGGAAGATAAACTAACTTTTTAAAAATAATTTGATTTATCCTGGGAGATTTTCCAAGTTTTATATGTGCCTGGCACACCTTAGGTGACATGCTGATTTTTTTCCACTAAAGATAAGGGTTTAAAGAGCAGAGGACCAAGTGGTTGACATTCCAGGGTGATAAGGTGAACCAGAGTCGCATCAACTCCATGGGTTCCCACAGCCTGCTGGGCCCATAAACTAAAAATGTTAACTATTTAAATAGTTTCAATCAGTCTGGTTTTCTGCCCATTTCATCTTAATTCCACCACAGATATTGCTCTTTTTCAGGTTTTGGTGGACTTCCCCAGAGGACTGCCTCAGCTTTGCTGACATTCCCGTAAGGGTGCGAACATCCAAACTAGGAATGGCTGGTCCCAGAGATCTAAGTACCACCAATTTAGCCATTAAGTCTGTAAGACCAGGTTTTTAAAAATAAGTTATGTACTTACCATAATGATTCATCTTTGTTGTCCATCTTCATTTATCCTTGACATATGGGATCGGTTGCAAATATGGGAACTGACTCGGCCTTTACTGCAGCCTACAAGAACCAAAAACTCTTCAGCTTTAGTCTTGCCCAGAATGTTCCTCTCCAATTTACCTCAGATCAAGTTTGCAGATAGAAAAAGACAGAAAGTATAATCTTAATAACACCTTTATGGAGACCATATCTGGCATCATGTGTGAAAAATGTATAACCAGGACCATAATTCATTCCATCAAGAGGCCTGAAAAGAAGGGGGGTGGAGGATGGGGAGTCAAGGAAAAATTAAGATGGACATCACAGATGGTACATTATGGTAAGTACATAATTTCTTTATCTGATGTTGCCAATCTTCATTTATCTTTGTCATATGGGACAGAGTCCACAGCTACACTGGACCTTGGGAGGACTCATGGAAGGATATTCTTGAGCACCATAGAAGCAAATTACACTTTTCCCCTAGAGACTAAATCCAATGTGTAATGAAGGTATGTGGGGTAGCTCATGTTGCTGCTGCACAAATATCATACATGGAAGCCTTCGACTGGAACACTGCTGAAGTAGTGACGTCTCCAGTAGAGTGTGTCTTAAGAGGCCCAGGTAATTCAACTTTCCTCTTGCTTTATATGAAGGAAATACAAACTTTTAGCCATCTAGATAAGGTGACTTTGGTAAATGGCTTACCCATTTTAGCACTTGAAAAAGAAATAAACAGCTGGTCAGACTTCTTTATGTCTTTTGTTCCATGAAGATACAAGTGTAATTGTCTATGAACGTCTAGTAAATGCAAACAGTATTCCCTTTTATTTGAGAAATTGGAAAAAAATACTGATAAATTGATTGCTTGTGTGATATTATTTTCTGACACCACCCAAAGGAAGGGTTCATTCTCAATGAAACCCTGTTTTTGAGAAATATCAAATAAGGTGGTTTGCAACACAAAGCTTGAATTTCTGAAATCCATATGGCAGAAGTTATCGCTACCAGAAGTACAGTTTTCCAAGACAAGAATTTCAAGTCACAGTCAGCAGTAGGCTCAAAGGAGGAATGCACTATTGTCTGTAATACCAAGTTTAAATCCTAAGGGGTATATGGAACCTTAAATGGAGGTTTTAACATCAATGTCCCTTTTAAGAATGCTTTGCAAAGTCAATGAGAAATTAATGAACATTTCTTAAATCCATTATGAAAATTTGAGATAGCTGCTAGATGAACCCTGATAGTGGAGGAAGTGGCCCCTGATTCAAAGAGCAAATCTAAAAATTCTAAGACTTTATTAACAGGAGCAGAGAAGGGATCAGTGTTATTATCACTAGCCCCAAAGGAAAATCCCTTCCATTTACTATTGTAGAGTTTTCTGGTGGAAGTCTTATGGGAGGCCATAAGAATCCTATGAACTAGTGAAGAAAGTTTATTACTCCTGGCAATCAATGTAACTGGAGAAGCCAAGCCATGAGCTTGAGGTTTTGATGGTTTGGGTGAACTAATCCCACTGGATGGGATAGGAGATCCGAATCTGGGTTCAGAGCCCATGGTAGTTGAATCAGATAAGGCCAAAGAAAGGGGGAACAAATCTGTTGAGACCAATAGGGAGCAATGAGAATTGCCTTGCTTTTCAACCTGATTGTTTTCTTTAAAAATAGAGGAATTAATGGAAATGGGGGAAAGGCATATATGGGGTCTAGAGGGCCAATTGTGCAGGAAGCATCTCTTGGGAACTCCCCCGGAGGAGGGACCAGGGCAAAGTAGCTGCTGCACTTATTTCTCAGGGGTGATGCAAAATGGTCAAGTAAGGCTGGCCCCAGAGACGAAAGATTTGTTTTTACCACTCTGGGGATGACAGACCACTCATGAGGCAGAAGAATGCATCTGCTCAGTTTGTCTGCTATCACACTAGAAATCCCTGGAATATGCTTTGCTATCAGAAAGTAGCTGGAAGAGATCACCCATTGCCAGAATATGAGAGCTTCTCAACAAAGGGGGTATGACTTGGTTCCTCTCTGTTTGCTGATGTACCAAACTACCAACATATTGTCTGTCTGAAGCGTAATCATTCCCAGGGGGAGAGAAATTTGAAAGGCCTGCAATGCTAAAAGCAGTGCCCTCATTTCCAGGACATGGATATGCAGGCTGGCCTCCATGGGGTACCAAGTGCCTTGGACAGTCTTGCCCAGATAATGCCCCCACCCCATCCAGGAGGCGTCCGTGGTCACTGTGGCTTGGGGCTGACAAGGGACAAAGAGGTGGTCGAAGAGAATTTCCTCCGATTGAATCTACCAAGCTAGGTCTTTTTTGCAACAGTTGCAGTTGGTAATCAAAATCTGATCTGACATTTGTTTATACAGAATGGACCACTGGGATGCTAGAAGCCATTGCGGAACTCTCATGTGAAATCTCGCTAGGGGAACTAACATGATGGCTGCCGCCATTGAACCTAGGGCTTATAGAACTAGTTGTGCTGCTACTCTCTTGCTTCTGATAATTTGTTCCACTTGGGTCTTGATCTTTTGCAGTCTCAGATAAGGTAGGGAGGCTATGCACATATTGGTATTGTTGGGTTGGAATCAGTTGTGATTTTTCATAATTTACAGTAATTCTCAGATTGGCACAGGTCTGGAGAATGTAATCTCTTGCTTTTATAGAAGATGATTGGTGGGATCAGTAATGAGACAGTCGTCTATGTACGGAAACATCCGGAATCCGCATGGTCTCATGTGAGCTGCGACTACTGCCATGCATTTAGTGAACACTCTGGGGGCTGTGGTGAGACCAAAGGGCAGAGCTCTGAATTGATAATGACTGGCCCTCAGCCGGAAGTGGAGAAATCTCCTGGAGTGCTTGTCCATTTTTATGTGGTATTACACGTCCTGGAGATCTACTGAGCACATCCAATCGTCTTTCCATAGAAACAGGAGAATAAACTGAACCGTGACCATCCAGAGTTTTATCTGAGGAACTGTCCTGTTCAAAACACTTAGGTCCAAAACTAGTCTCCAGTCCCTTGTCTTCTTTGGCACTAAAAGGAACCTTGAGTAAACCCCAGATTCTATCTGGTATGGCGGGACCTCTTGGATAACTCTGTTTCTAACAGTTATTGGATTTCTAATACTGCTGGTTCCCTCTGACTGGGTAGAATGCTGGGGATTTTGTTGGAGTTGTTGGGAGGGGAAAGGAAGGGTATGGCATATCCTCTGGTTATAATCCTCTGCACCCAAACATCTGAAATTATCTGAAACCAGGAGTGTTGTTGCAAGGATAAATGCCCCTGACTGCTTCCAGAGGAAAGCAATCAGGCCTACTTACAGAAGGACTGCTAGGGTTTGCCAGAAAACGTGTCCCTGGAACCCTAATTTTGTGGGTCACTTCTGCTGTGTGGATGGCATTTTCCATTAAAGCTCCCCCCTCTGCCCCTGGAGAGCCACTGCCACTTGTGTGCTGGAAATGCCCTTGGGATTTTTTGAACCACATTTTCTCTCTTCTCTGGTTTATACAAAAGGATCGTTGAGGAGTAGAAAAATGTATGCCCACTGCAGAAAGGGTCTTTCCATCCTTTTCACACATGGACGTTTCTCAAACTTTAGGGCCAAAAAGGGATAATCTGTCAAAAGAGGAATTGACGAATGAAGACTTGAATGCCTCCACAAATTCACACAAGTGTATCCAGGCATGTCTCCTTATGGCTATGCCCGATCCCACTGCTCTACTTTTTCTTTCGGCTGCATGTGCTATTTGCCTCATGGACGAATTTGAAATGGACTCTACAGTGGCCAACTGAGAAGTAACCTTATGTGGACTTCATCAGATATGGCTCCTCCCAGGGTATCTGATAACTCTGTAATCAGATCCCTTTGAAGTCTGTGGAATATGAACGGCCAAAAGCATGTGTTTAAGGAAATCTGAGTATGTGACAATCTGAATGCATTAAGATGGACTTTATACTGTGAACTCTGAGTAAACTGTGAATAGTGGAAAAGTACTGAAAAACAAGAGCTTGCTTGAAAGCAGGAAATGTGCCTTATATGGAAGTGTATCTGATTTTCTTTGTCTGCTTAGAGATGTAGTAATGTGAACTGCTTTAAGCCTATGGGTAAACCACTGATTGGTTAATTGTTTTTATGTAATGACCTAATTAGTCCAATTTATATTTTTGTACTGTTAGCAGTATTAACAGTATATAAGCTTGTGCATTCCTTTGTTCTGGGATTCTCCCTGGTGCTTTCCATGAGGCTCCCACACGTGTGTAATAAATACCACTGAAAGAGAGGAAGATGTGTCCTGTCTTCATTGAAGGTAAAAGCTAACAACAATCGGTGCCGTTTACTCAGATCTGAATTGATAGCGGCTACGGCAGTTGGGGACTGAACGAAATACTGCTAGTAAAAGGGCCCACAACAGACTTTTCTGTTTCTGCAATGTTTCTTTCATTTCCTGTGCTCGCTTGCTTTAAAATTTTGTATTGATACCTTTGTAGGAATAAAATAATTCCTCTCATTCAGTCCTTCTGAGGTAAGTGGCATGTATTTTTTTTCTGTTATTGATTGTGCAGTATGAGTGTGGGTTAAAATGGAAAACTGGTGACATAAGAGTGAAAGGATATACGAGAGTGGGGAAAACGACGCTTACAAAATGTTGCAGCTAAATCTCTAAAGTATTGTATAGCTTATTGTGTAAAAATGGGAGTGACTGTGGAAACTATAAAAGAGCCAGAAAGAGGTACACTAGCTGGTTATATGCATTTTCGTGTGTCCCAGGACAGTTGTATGTTTATAAGTCAGTGGACTGCCCTCACTAAGGGTGATGGTAAACTCATCTTCCCAGAAAACGTCAGTTTTAATAAAAATATTTTGCTTAATCTTCAAGGAAAATTAAAGAAAAAAGGAAAAAAAATACCAGGGTTGTGCTGGGCAGCATTTAATGATTGGATGACAGAGGCAAAAGAAAGAAAAACAGATTGGGTTATCAGTAGTCTAAAAGATAATCAGCAAAAACTAAAAGAGCAATTGAGGGAATTACAACACATTGCCAGTAATTTAGATGTAATAAACGGTATAAAGGACCCACCCTTTAAGGGGCTTTATCCAATAAAGGAATTAGCCAAATTACAAATAAGTGAATCGTCAGTGGACGATAATGCCTGGTTTCCCCTACCACCGACTGCACCACCAGAATACCAGCCCCCTCCTGTTCAACAAAGGGCTGAGATATTGCAGCCAGACTCCACCAGTAGGGATGGAAAACAAGCTGCGGACAGGCAGTCTAGTGAATCTGATACAGAAGCAAGCGATAAAAAAGAGGGAGTAAGAACTCATCGTCAGGCTCACAAGGAAGCAAAAGCTGTAATGAACTTTAAGTCTAAACCCTATCATAAGGGAAAAGGGAAGCGACATTTACACCGACGAAGGCATTTTGGCCAGTTCCCCACTATAATTGATAGTGGGGATGGATATTTTGGGCCAGATAAATTTAATCCGGACTCAGGAGTCTGAATCATCAGATGATGACAGATTGCTACCATTGAGGGAGGTACCTAACCCAGCCCATGCTAAAAATGCACAGGAATCACCGACCGTTGTAGTACCTAGGGCGTAGTCAGTGGTTGATTTTCAGGCCATTACCAGATCACTACCATCCATCCATACTAATCCAGCTAAATTCCAGCGTGTGCTGGCGGGACATATTAGCCTAGAAAATCCCACAATAGAAGGAAGAAGTCAGAGCAGTTCTTCAGTATGCCATGCCGGCTGATCCGATGAAACGAATTTGGGACCATGCTAATGTCCCTAGTCCAATTCCAAAACACAAATGTACAGGGAGATAATAGATTTAAAGTGGTCAGACAGCGTATAGTAGATGCTATCACTGTAATAGTTCCACCCACACCCAACTAGTCCAAAATTAAGTCAGTCCTTCAGAAAGAAGACAAACCTGTGGACGAACATTTAAATTGTCTCACCAAAGCCTTTGAGGCTTACTCTGGTTATCCAGAACCCACCGAAGGGCCAGCACAAAGTAAATTATCATCTGCCTTTGTAGATGGGTTACACCCGCAAATGCTGGACAAACTAAAGGAAGTATGTTTAAACTGGCCTAGTCTTGGATTGCATGAATTAGTCACACAAATGCAATACCTCTCCGACCACTTAGCAAAGAAAAAAAAGGAGTTACAGGAAAAATTGGTTAAGGCACAGATTCAAATGTGTCCTGCCTTTGGGCAATGTGGACAGGGAGGCCGAGGAAGAGGGAGAGGTGGACACCAAGGGGCGGGAAATCAAAACAGACAAAACTGGCAGGAAACATGATCAGCCGTGGCCCAAAGCTACAATAATCAGATGGAGTGTTTCAATTGTGGCCAAGTAGGCCACTGAAGAAATGAATGTCCGTATCTGGTTGAACAACCTGCCCCACCCACTGATACGTCACAACAGTGGAATTCCAATTGGACCCCACCCAATCGGCAGCCATCACAATGAAGGTTCCCTGAACAAAGACAACAGCAGTTGTGCCCTTTCATTCCTGTTGATCAAGACGGACCGCATGTTATGTTGCTTGTCAAAAATAAACCATACCCATTTCTAAATGACACCGGAGCAACTAAATCTATGTTAGCTGGTACAGCAGCAATGAATGTCCCCCTCTCCAATAACACAACTAGAGGGGTAGGTGTCTCTGGTATCCCTATTGCATATTCTGAAACCGTCCCTGTCCCAGTACCTTTGGGACCTTTACAGGACAATCATGCATTCTTAGTAGGACTCTCAGCACCTTTAAACTTATTGGGAAGAGATTTGCTCTGTAAAATGGGAGCCACCATTTCCTGTATAGCTGATGGAGTGTATTTACAAGTACCTTCCAATAAACAAGATAGTATTTTGGCTACCTTAAACAAAACCGCCACTCTGCAAACAATATGTATGCAACCTGACCTCAATAAAAATAAGCATTTAAACTCATTACCCTCTCATCTATGGACCACTCATGATAATAATGTTGGATTTCTGACTTCAGCCACTCCCATAAAAATAACCTTAAAACCTGGGGCAAAGTTACCTCGGGTGCCACAGTACCCTTTGACGGCTGAGGCTACATCTGGTATTGCCCCCGTCATTTCCGCTTTGGTACAGCAAGGATTTATAGTCCCTACAATAAGCCCATGTAATACTCCAATACTGCCGGTAAAGAAACCTGGTAAACAAGCTTAAAGATTTGTGCAAGACTTGCGAGAAGTCAATAAAGCTGTTTTGCCTATTTTTCCAATTGTACCGAACCCAGCTACGATTTTAAGCTGTATCCCACCTACAGCATGTTGTTTTACAGTTATAGATATCTCATCAGCTTTCTTCTCTATTCCAGTACATTCTGATAGTCAGTACTTGTTTGCATTCACTTATCAGGGCCAACAGTATACTTGGACCCGACTACCCCACGGATATGTAGAATCTCCAAACCTATTCTCTAGAGAAATGCACAGACAACTACAGGATTTACAGTTACCACCACGTTCAGTTTTGGTCCAATATGTAGACGATATTCTTATAGCTTCACAAGATACTAAGTCTTGTGTAGATGACTCCCTTCTAGTTTTAAAGTTTTTAGCTGAACGAGGCTTTAAGGTAAATAAATCTAAATTGCAGTTCTGCCAGAAAAAGGTGCAATACCTGGGACACATCATTTCTATGGGTTTGCGTCAACTACTTCCAAGTAAAATTACCTTCCTTCAGACTGCCCCTCGCCCTGTAACTCAGAGACAACTCAGGGGGCTTCTCGGTCTGGCAGGGTATTGTAGACGGTAGGTGCCCAATTCTTCAGAAATTTCGGCTCCTCCGTTACAGCCTCTAAAAAAGCAAGTCACAGATCCCCTGTCATGAAAATGCTTTTCAGGCTATTAAAACAGCACTGATAAACCCACCTGTCCTGGGGCTCCCAGATTATTCTAAACCATTTGTTTTCTTCTGTTGTGAAAGAAACAAGACCGCCCTGGGCCTGCTGGCGCAAGCACGCACAGGGGGCTATTGACCTATAGCATATGACAGCACTCAGTTGGATCCTGTCACCTCTGGCTATCCACCCTGTTTGCGAGCGGTGGCAGCCGCTGCTGTTTTGGTCAATATGGTGGCACCATTGACCTTAGGACATGATACCATACTAGCAGTACCTCATGTGGTACAAGCACTACTCTTAAAAACAAAAACCCAGTATCTTTCTAATGCTCGCCTCACTAAATATACGTTAAGTTTATTAAGTAATCCTGCTTTGCAAATTACACGTTGCCCACCACTAAACCCTGCCTCCTTGATACCAACTAGTGACGAGGGCAAACCACATGACTGCATATTTGTTGTTAACACTGTTCTTTCTCCCAGGTTAGACTTGCATGATGTTCCTTTGCTTAACCCTGATCTAGCTCTTTTTGTGGATGGATCCTGCTTATGAAATAATTCTAGTGAACTCCAGGCTGCATGGTCAGTCTGCATGCCATCTGAGGTCTTACAAACTGGACAATTACCACCTGGCACCTCCGCACAAGCCGCAAACTTAGTGGCGCTTTCGCATGCAAGTAAGACAGATCTGTTACTATTTATACTGATTCACGTTATGCCCATGGTGTTGTTCATGATTTTGGTACCTTATAAAAAGAAAGAGGGTTTTTAACACCCTGTGGGGCACCTATTAAAAATTACCTGTACATTGATCACCTACTATAGGATTTGTTACTACCTTCTGAAATTGCTGTTGTTAAGTGTGCAGCTCACCAGTCCAATGACACCCTAGTAGCTAAGGGAAATAATTTGGCTGACTGGGCTGCCAAGCAGGCTGTTCTTTCACAGATTGTTCAGGGACAATTTCTGCAGCCTATTTTATAAATGGTTACTTTTGACAAAACTCTTTTAAAAACTTTACAAGACGAAGCACTGGAATCAGAAAGAAAATCATGGCTGGCTCAAAGGTGTTTCAAACGTTCTGATTCAATTTGGCAACATCCTGATGGCAGATTACTTTGCCCTACATCCATGTTAAATTCTCTTATTAAAGCATATCACTTGCCAGCCCATGTAGGGATACAAGCATTAATAAAGCAAATCCAAAAGGATTGGTTTGCCCCAGGACTTTCTGCTTCTGTGCAATATTTCTTGAGCACATGCTCCATTTGTTTACAGCATAATATTTCAAAATACACTATGGCTCCCGCTCAACCAGTGCCAAAACCGATGGAACCATTTGTGCCTTACAGTGGGACTTTATTAAACTCCCGCCTTGTACTCGTTTTAAATATGTTTCAACTGTTGTTGATGTTTTTTCTGAGTGGTTAAAAGCCTACCCATGTGCTAAAAATAATGCTATTTCAGTTGCAAAAAATTGTGTTATGAACTGATACCTTGTTTTGGTGTTCCCTGTCAAATATACTCTGACCGTGGGACACATATTACTGCTCAGTTAATCGATTCATTGTGTACAATGTTAGGCATCAATTTAAAATTTCATTGCTTGTATAGACCACAGGCATCAGGTTTTATTAAACAAATAAATCAGACATTAAAGACTAGACTTGCTAAAGTTATTTCAGAAACAGGCCTAACTTGGGTACAGGCTTTACCACTGGCCTTACTTTCTATGCGAGCACAGCCACATCCTACTAAGGGTCTTTCTCCTCATGAAATTCTCATGGGTCACCCTCTGCATATGTCCATGACACCACCACAACCCTTTTCTGAATATGATACATTTAATAATGATATTCTTTTGTACTGTAAATCACTTGTTTCCTTTCTACAGTTTCACCATCAAGTAGCAGCTGCTCAGCATCTTCCGGATCCTTTCCTGTCATCTGCCCTACAACTAGACGATTGGGTATACATTAAGTCCTTCTCTAAAACAACAGCGCTCCAGCCACGCTGAAAGGGACCCTTCCTGGTTCTTCTGACAATGTCATCTGCTGTGCGACTACAAGGATCTCCTACTTGGATCCATGTTTCGCATGTAAAAAAAGTTGTGCCATCCGAAGACCAACAGCCTTTAACTTTTTAGACTCCAGATTCTCCTCCCATTGCTACTCGCACTCGAAGTAAAACTGTTCCAACACCTGACAATGCTTAACATTTACCCTTTTAAAAAACTTCAAACTCCTGAGACTACGCAAGCACAACAACCATTTCCACAAAAGTATTAGACAGTCATTTTACTGGTTATTCTTGTCGTACTGTTATTCCTAATGTGGCCATTTCTATTTCCTGCTCCATCAACGCATCATACTAAACAAGCTTCTTGGCATCCACATTTCAACACCTACCAAGCTATTAAATTTGCTTATGCATCATCCCTCAAATGTCTCTGACTGCTGGATCTGTACTGCCTTGCCTACTGTTTATGGGGGATTGATGCTAAGTACAGTTCCTTTAGGGGCTAATGAAATTTGGACGAATCTGATCTATGACACTTCAAATGTCACTTCAAAAGACAGAATAGCATTACATCTGTTTAACCGTCAAAATGGGACTGTGTGTTTTCAGAAATTTGGTAAAGTCAAGGTAGGATGGATTTTTTCCAATGTGACAGTTCCCTACAGGTGTAATAATGACTCCTCCTACTGTAACACAAGCTATGATTCATTTTGTGAACTGGTGCATAAAATATACGAAGAGGTAAGAAATAATTCCGTCCTATATCAACAGCTGGGAGTAATCGATAAAAAGGTGGTTCATTCTGAACAAGGTTATATAGACAGTAATATCACCACTAAGGTGGAAAATTGCTACTTTGTGTGTGGTAAAAGAGCCTATAAATGGCTACTGGAAAACTGTTCTGGTGGCTGTTTCTTAGGTTATTTAGTTACAGCCATCTGACATGTATCTGCTTTACCTCAAGGAAAAATTCAGAACGTTCGAGAGGTCAAAAAGCCTGCCAATTCAGTAGGCCAAGTTGACATTTCATGGATTTATCATCATGACTTGGCTCATGCTGGCACCAAAAGACTATCTCATATGGACTTGAGTGATGACGTCATATCGTGGGCCGGTATAATTCCAGCATACGGAGCAGTAAAATCAATTTGGGAACTGAGAAAGCTGTCCAAGCTGCTTGAAATATTAAGCAATGCCACATTTTCTGCTTTGAAACTAGTGACTGATGAACTGACTGCTATGAGAGCTGTAGTCCTACAAAACCGTATGGCTC
The DNA here is from genome assembly GCF_019279795.1 of Protopterus annectens. Classification (NCBI taxonomy): domain Eukaryota; kingdom Metazoa; phylum Chordata; order Ceratodontiformes; family Protopteridae; genus Protopterus; species Protopterus annectens. Next base: position 961,754,496 of record NC_056746.1, read on the forward strand.
TCGACTTCACCCTAACGGTGAAAGGTAGAACTTGCACTTTAATCCAAGAGGAGTGCTGCACATTTATTCCTGATAATCAGCATGAAATTGAAAGTCATCTTGAACTGATTCAGAAAGTCTCCGAACTCTCTAAGGCCAAGGAGGCCGATAACTCAACATGGGCATGATTAACCAACCTGTTTTCAGGTTGGGGAAGTGGACTGTTGAAGTTAATTTTATTAATTGCAGTATTAGCCATTATTGCCTTTCTTGTTGCGTTTCTAATTAAAGCATTGATTTAAAAATTAATGTCTTTCAAAATTACTAAAAAGTGCCAAAATGTTATATGCCTGCAGCTATAAATGTAAATGATGAACTAAAAATGTGTGACAATGTAGAAGGAATCAGCAACATGGTCATGACAGATTTATGGCAAATGTATGATAGACTAAATGGTGATGCTTACACAGCATCAAATGGGGGATTGTAAAATATGAACCGCCAAAAGCATGTGTTTAAGGAAATTGAGTACATGAAAATCTACATGCATTAAGATGGACTTTGTACTGTGAACTCTTGAGTAAACTGTGAATAGTGGAAATGTACTGAAAAACAAGAGCTTGCTTGAAAGCAGGAAATGTGCTTTATATGGAAGTGCATCTGATTTCCTTTGTCTGCCTAGAGATGTAGTAATGTGAACTGCTTTAAGCCTACGGGTAAACCACTGACTGGTTAATTGTTTTTATGTAATGACCTAATTGGTCCAATTTATATTTTTGTACTGTCAGCAGTATTAACAGTATATAAGCTTGTGCATTCCTTTGTTCTGGGAGTCTCCCTGGTGCTTTCCATGAGGCTCTCACACATGTGTAATAAATACCACTGAAAGAGAGGAAGATTTGTCCTGTCTTCATTGAAGGTAAAAGCTAACACAACAAGTCTTATAAAGTGTGCCATAAAGATCAAAGACCGTAAAGCAAAGGTCGATGAAGTGTAAACCCGCTTGCCAAACTAATCCATCATAGGAGACTCTCTATTAGGAGGATAGATAGTGGAACTTTCTTCTGCCAGTTCCTTTTCTCTGGCCACCGCTACCACAATGGCATCTACCTGCAATCCCTTTGCCTAAAACCGGTGTTCCTTGACTGCAGTTAGAATTTTGTCTGGCCTCTTGGGCATGGGTTTTATGGTGTCTAGAGGCTCCCACATCCACTGCGAGATCAACTTAATGAGTTCGTCAACTGGCAGAGTTACCCAAGAGGAAGATGGATGAGCACCAAAAAGCCTGCAGGTACACTGACTACTCCGAAGAGGACTTTTGGGACTTCCAGCCACCCCTCTGTTTAAGGATCTCAAGGATGTCTGCAAAGGAGATGTCTTTCAGGGGTGACTGCGGGAAACCCTCCCCTTCATCAAAATCATTGTCCTCTGTGATGGATTCCAGAGGGGAATTCAGGTGTTTCCTCTTACACCTCCTCTTCTGAGAAACTTCCTCAGTCGGACAATCTGGGGAGGTATCAGAAGAGCACAAAACCTGAATAGGTGACTCCTGTGGTTTCGGTGCTCACTGTCCAGGTGTTAGGATTGGTTGAAGCTTAGGAAGAGGGAAAGGATCAGGGAATTGCTCCAACAGGAGAGGAGTCAACTGTATGCCCACAGTGAACAGGGCCCTCTCCATGGCTTCGAAAGCTGGTATTCATGAAGAGGGAAGGGAGTCTGGAACCGAGAAAGACTGCCTCGTAACCATGGTCTCTCCCCGCTCGAAAAAAAAACACCCCCAAAGCCGAGGTAGAGCTAACTTGTGCCGAACCCCGAGGTGCAGAGACGGTTCCTAAAAAATGGAGTTGAGACCTGCTCCTCAGAACCGACAGCATAGCCATGGCCCTGAGAGTTCTCTGGATCTGAAAGAGCCAAAGAACACAGGGTAGAAATTGGAATTGGAGATGAAGATCTCGTCGGAACCAAAACAGTCTGCACTGAGAAACTCTGACTTGGGATCTCCAAGGTTTCAGAGAGAGTCAAAGGAGGAAGACTAGATGGGGTCAAAGAAGATAGGGTTCCAGCTCCTGGAGGGGTGGGAACTGAGGATATGCCTGAGAGTTCTCTTACCACAAGGAGCTGATCCACCAACCTCAAAACATCCATTTCTGTCAGACTCTTGGTGGAAAGAATTGACTAGGTAGAAAGGGATTTTGGGTGTTAATGGAGTTCCAGATCTTGGCAACGTATCTAGAGTATAGAGAACTGCTAGCCCAAGTTTTGGACAGGGTAAGAAGGAGTTTGTTCACGAAGTGTAGAGGCCTGCTAGGGGAATATAGTTGGCCAAAGTTATGTAATAGTGGGCAGCTTTGAAGTTAATAAGTAGTGTGTAAGTTCAGTGAAGATGTTTTAAGGACAGGTGGTGGTGTGATTATGTAGTATGGTTTGCAGTGAATCGTGTGATTTTTATTGTAAAATTGTTACATTATATTTTGGCACATAAAGTAGAGATTAATGAGTATTGGACAGTGTATAGCAATAAGGATAGTTGAAATGTTGAGCCTCTATGCACACACATACATATATACATATATATATATATATATAGGTTCACTTTAAATAATCAAATGTTCAGAACATTGATGTTCTGATCATTGAGACCAGCACATCGATGTTCAGAACATCGAAGGTTTAAAGTGGAAGTGCCAGGTAAGTGAGATTGTGGAATGTTGGGTGTGTATGCAGGGCAGCAAGGTGCCCTGCATGTTGTGTGTGTGTGTGTGTGTGTGTGTGTGTGTGTGTGTGTGTGTGTGTGTGTGTGTGTGTGCCATCTGAGTGTTGGTATTGCAGGTAGGGTACAAGAAATCTCCCGCTTAGCGCTACCACATATAGCAGTAAACAGGAAATTTCCCTTAACCCACTGTAGTGCGATCTCGGAGTTGGAATATTAAAGTAAGGGGGTGTGGGGTGCAGGGGGGGCACATAACGTAGTGTTTGTGATTTTTTTTTTTGTTTTTATGGTTCATTTTGAACATTCAGTGTTCTGAACATCGATGTTCTGGTCTCGATGATTAGAACATCGATGTTCTGAACATTCGATGATTCAAAGTGACTATATATATATATAAAATTTTGTTTGTTTTATTTTTTCTCTTGCATAGGCACTTAAAAAGTTTATACCACAATACAGCAGTCCCACTTTTTGGTGTTTTTTTAAACACTTGATATATATGGATATCAACATTTATTTCCTATGAGCTGCATGTCTAGGAAAAAATATATAAGTCAACAAACTATTGTCAACAAATCACACTCGGTTGAAGTCTGCTAAAATGGCAGTTAATGAACAAAGCAATGTTTGCAGACTTTATATGAAGCTCTAGATAACACCTATGAAAACAGTAATTTATTGTTGCATCTATCAAGTAAGAAAGATTCATTGATTCTTTGATGCAGTTACCAAGACAGCATAAGAATATACTTAGGTAGAAAGTCATACCTCTCAACCTCTTAGTGCAAGAAATCTAAACAAAGCCTGACAAAATAGGGGACAGAGGCTCAAAAATAGGGACAGACTTTAAATATGTCTTTTAGAAACTTACAAAGTTGCTAGAGTAACGATATTTGTGTTAACATTTTTCCAAATGATTTGAAGTCTGAAACTCAAATATATGTAATTTAGTGACTTCAATCCTCAGATCATCCCAGTGATTTGTCGAAAAACAACAAATTTTATGAGGAATAGACCAAAAATATTAGGCAAAAATATGGACATTCTGTGAAAATCTGGACAGTTAAGAGGTATGGGTAGAATCGGTTGAAACACAGGTGACAATACAGTTAGAAATACTGAAATGGCCAGTTAGATAACTACACAGACAGTGAGGAAAAGTAGGATTTAGTGGCATACAAATAAAGTACCCCAGCAATGCATAAAAAAATGATTTCCTACTTTGAAATGTCAGAACAAGATGGATCATATCTGAGTCATAATGCCAACAGTGTGAGTCTTTATGACTTTCAACCACCACGATCAAAGATATTACACAACTGTTCCACATTTTGTAAAATAAAAGTAGGCAGAGTCTACAGCAGCATATGCCACAGATAAAAATAAGGCATTTATGTTAATTAGAAGTTATGTACTCACCATAACGTTCCATCTGAGTAGGTAGTTTCATTTGTCTGCAACCTGTGGGTCTTGGATCCGATATCGGATCCAAGCCGGCAACTTGTTTCAAGCTAATGGATCCGAGCTCCTAGCTCCTCCCTTCACCCATAATCCCCTGCTAACCCTCCATGACCTCAGATCGAGTTTGCCCGTCAATATATACCCAACAAAATGGTATCCAACTACCAGTAGATCCGAAGAAGGCCAGGGGGAAGGAGGGGGGATGGTTGCAGACAAATGAAACTACCTACTCAGATGGAACGTTATGGTGAGTACATAACTTCTAAATCTGAAGTAGGAAGTTCATTTGTCAGCAACCTGTGGGACAGAGTCCCCAGCTACCTGCACCTTGGGTGGCCATCATGGAAGGATATTACGAAGCACCGCAGAGCCAAAGGATGCTCTCCCTCTAGAAAGCACGTCTAGTTTTTTAGTGGTTAATAAAGGTATGAGATGAAGCCCAAGTGGCTGCAGAACAAATATCATCCAATGGAATTCTAGACTTGAAGGCCGCAGAGGTAGAAATGGAGCGGGTGGAATGGGCACGAACTCCTTCGGGTGCGGGTCTACCCGAGGCTTGATACGCCAATAGGATACATTGAGAAATCCAGCGTGATAAGGATACTTTTGAGATAGCTTTCCCCAAGTTAAATTTGGCAAAGGAAACGAACAGCTGGTCGGATTGTCTATGGCCAGCTGTCCTATGAGTATAGAAGCGAAGCTGCCTATGAACATCTAATGAGTGCAGCTTGTATTCTCCTTTATTTTGATATTTAGGGAAGAAAACCGGTAGATTTATGGATTGATTTATGTTGGCTTCCGATGTTATTTTGGGAAGAAAGGAAGGATTGATCCTGAGGTACACTCTATCTGGGTGAAAGATCAGGTAAGGAGGCTTCACCGAGAGAGCTTGAAGCTCCGACACTCTTTTTGCTGAAGTGATGGCAGCAAGGAATGCCATTTTCCATGACAAGAATTTGAGATCTACTGAAGCAGTGAGTTCAAATGGTGGAGCAGTCAAGGCTTGAAGAACTAGTGTAAGATCCAAAGGTGGCACGGCTTCTTTTACAGGGGGTCTAAGTAAAAAGGTGCCCTTGAGAAAGGTTTTACACAATTTGGCCGACATCAAAGGCCCTGCATCATGTCCCACGTGGTAATGTGATATGGCTGCCAATTGCACTTTGACAGTTGAACAACTAGCGCCTTCCTGAAAGAGTTCAGTTAGGAAGTCTAAAATGGATGGAAGAGGAGCCGTAAAGGGATCTAGCTCATGATGCTCCGCCCAAATGGAAAAACGTTTCCATTTACTGCGATACACATTCCTGGTGGAGGGCTTATGCGCTGCCACGAGGATGGCTTTGACTGGTGAAGAGATACCGGGAGTCCTACCTAGGAGTGGAACTGGTGCAACCAAGCTGTCAGTTTCAGATTGTCCAGGTTTGGGGTCAGTAAGTTCGACGGATGGGAGATTAGATCCGGACTGGGATCCAGAATCCAAGGGGGAGTCACTAGGTGAGACCACAGGTAAGGTTACCAAATTTGCCGAGGCCAGAATGGGGCAATGAGGATCATCCTGCTCCCCAACCGTGAGGTTTTCTGTAAGAGTTGTAGCATCAGTGATAGAGAAGGGTAGGCATAGAGTAGACCGGGTGGCCAAGCATGCACCAGAGCGTCTCTTGGAGTTTCCCCTGGAGGGGGGATTAGAGTGAAGAAATTGCCGCATTTGGTGTTTGATGGAGACGCAAAAAGATCGCAGCAGGGTTGCCCCCAAGCTGCAAATATCTGCTTCGCTACTAGTGGATTGAGAGACCACTCGTACGGGGAAAGAAGGGTGCGACTGAGCTTGTCCGCTAGGATGTTGGTCCTCCCCGGAATGTGCGTTGCAATTAGAAAGCAGTTGGAGGAGATCACCCATTCCCACACTCTCGTGGCTTCGCGGCATAGAGGGTAAGATCTGGTTCCCCCCTGTTTGTTGATGTACCAGACCACCGACATGTTGTCCAACTGGATAGCAATCGTTCCTATGGAGAGGAGGTCCTGAAGTGCTTGCAACGCAAACAGCACCGCTCTCATCTCCAGAACGTTGATATGCAGGGAGGTCTCTGTATCGTTCCACATGCCTTGGACTGTCCTGCCCGAATAATGCCCCCCCACCCAAGGCGGGAAGCGTCCGTGGTCACCGTGGTGAGAGGGGGAGAGGTGCAGAAGGGACGGCCCGTATGGAGGTTCGAGTCTTGGAGCCACCATAGTAGCGCCCTCCTGCAAGCCTTGCTGATAGCAATGGGGTGACGGAGAGGAAGGGATAGAAAAGACCATTGCACTAGAAGAGTCCATTGTAGTACCCGCATGTTCAAACGGGCACATGGAAGGAGCGTGATAGCTGCCGCCATGGAGCCTAGTGCCCTCAGGACCAATTCCGCTGGTGAAGTCTCTGATTGGAGGATAGCCCGCACATGGAGTTGTAGGTTCCGTGTTCTCTCAGGAGTTACGAAGGCTCGCAACTCTCTGGTGTCTATTCTGGCGCCTATGAATTCTATTACCTGCTTTGGAGCCAGAAGGGATTTGTCGAGGTTGATAGTAATGCCTAACTGTGGAGCTAGAGAGAGAAAGAAGTCTCTGGCTAAGCAAAATAGATGCCTTGTTGGTGCGGTCAGGAGCCAGTCGTCCAGGTATGGAAAGACCTGTATTCCCTGGAGTCTCAGGTGGGCCACAATCACTGCTAATACCTTGGTAAACACCCTGGGGGCTGTGGTGAGGCCAAAGGGAAGGACCCTGAACTGATAGTGACTCGCCCCCAGCCGGAAGCGAAGGAACCTCCTGGATCGTCTGTCCATTAAAATGTGGTAGTACGCATCCTTGAGGTCTATGGAGCACATCCAATTGTTCTCCCTTTTAAGGGGGAGAATAGATTGAAGAGTGACCATTCGGAATTTTTCTTTGGTTACTGACAGGTTCAAGCGGGAAAGGTCTAGGATCAGTCTCAAGTCCCCCGTCTTTTTTGGCACCAAAAAGAACCTGGAGTAGAACCCTAATCTGAGTTGGTCTTGGGGGAAGGACTGGATGGCTCTTTTTCCTAACAGCTGCTGAATTTCTGCAGCTGTGGCCTCCCTCTGATCAGGTGGTACATCGGGGAGGTTCCTGGATTTGGGGACATGGAGTAACGGTATTGTGTACCCTCTGGATATAATGCGAAGCACCCAGCGGTCTGTCGTGATGGACTCCCATGCCGCTAAGTGTTTTGAGAAGCGCCCCCCGACTGCCTCCAGAGTCGAGCAACCGGGCAACCCCTCAGGGCTGCTGCGCAGGCCATTCAGAGAAAGGTTCTCTGGACCCAAAGTTTCTCGGAGCCCCTCTGCCCCTGGGGCGACGTCCTCCCGGTCCTCCTCTGCCACAGTAGGACTGGTTGTCCGGAGCGGGTTGGGAATGTTGTGATTTTTCGGAACCACATCTTCTTCTGACCCTTTTGGTTCCTCGAAAAGGACCGCTGGGGAGCAGAGAAGCGGACTCCGATGGCAGACAACGTCTTCCCGTCCTTCTCACTCAGGACAAGTGTCTCACGAACAGTTTTGCCAAAGAGGGCAGAACCATCGAAAGGGGCGTTCACGAAGGATGCTTTAAAGGGCTCCGCGAAATCGCAATGACGGAGCCAGGCCTGACGTCTCATGACTAGGCCTGCTCCGCTAGCCCTAGTGGCTCCCTCTGTGGCGTGGGACAATAGCCGCATAGAGGTGTTTGAAATTGATCTCAGAGTGGCCATTCGGGTGGAGTACAATTGTTTGTCATCCTCCGACATGGACTCAGGGGGGGATGCAGCGTATTCTTTGATAAGATCCCGCTGCATCCTGATGACATGTGCCATATAGTTCAGAGACCTTACCGAGAAGGTCGCTGAACTAAAAACTCGCTTCCCTAAGCGGTCCATCAAACGGGACTCTTTGCTCGGTGGATGGACAGAGGGGCTCTCCTGAGCCAATTCCCTCTTCATGGCTGCCGCCATCAACATGGCATCTATGGGGGGCCCCTTACTCCAATGTGACCGGTCTGAGGGGGGGGCTAAGAATTCTATCCGGGCATTTCGGTATTGGCTCCACGGTGTCCAGATCCTTCCACGCCCTGGTGGTAATGAGGTCCACCAGGGGGTCGGCCGGAGGGGACACCCAAGAGGTAGACGGGCCTGCCTCGAATGCCTCCAGAAACACAGACTCGCCAGAGGAAGACTTGGGGGCAGACCACCCACCTCTGATCCTCAGCATCTCCATGATGTCTCCAAAGGAGACATCCTCGGGGGGCGATCATGGGGAGCCTTCCCCTTCCTCCAAGTCCGTGTCCTCGGTTAAGGACTCAGGGGAGTCCACGTGCCTCCTTTTGCACTTATGCTTGCGGGGAACTTCCTCGGGGGGGCTGTCCGAGGAGGCCTCGCCAGCAACATCTTGTTCCAATGGACCCATCTGTGACATCGAAGCAAGCTGTCCCTTTGGCCGGGTGATGGAAGCCTGGCCCAACAGAGAGGGAGTGCAGGGAGGAGCCGATGCAAGGACCGGGGGTCCGGATGCTCTCAACAGAGCCCTCTCCACAACATCGAAGGCCGAGGGAGAGCCACTCTCTATTGGATCCGAAAGTCGGCTCCCACTCGGATCCGATGAAAGGATCGGAGCCGGCGCCGAGACCATCGGATCTGAGGGACCAGTGGGCTCCGACCTGGACGGAACCGAAGGCACACTGAATCCCCCGGATCCGAAGCTCGGACCACGGCTCCGAGAGGTCGGATCCGACAGGCTCGAGGGCAGGGTCGGGTCCGAAGTACCAAGTACTGTCGGCGCCGTCCCACCCCCAGCTCCAATGCTGCTCGGCTCTGAATGCTTCGAACCCGGATAGCGGGTCGGAGAAGGAGCAATAGGATGGAAAAAGGGTGTCGAGCTCCCCCCCCTCCGGGGGGGGAGGCAAGAGCACTCCCATCTGCAGCTGGGCCTGGATGAATCTTCGCATCATCCGGTCCAAGTCTGCATCGGACATACTGAAGGTAGATCTCAAAGAGGTCACCGAGGCAGGCCTGGAATGCCGCCTCGATGACCTCGATGGAGATCGGGTCTCCTCCTCCTCGGGCCCCGGGGAGAAAGAAGGGGATCGGAGCCGAGGAGGAGGAGACCTAGAAGCAGTGGAGGGAGAAGCCCGCTTAGCTGGCGGGGCCGAAACGGAGGTCTCGGCCTGCCACTTGTGGTGCTTCTCCCTCCGTTTCTCCCTCCTGGCCTCCCTGTCCTCCGACACTTTGGCGGGAGTTTGAGTCCCGGACAGAGGCAGGGGGGCAGGAGTGGCAGCAACCACAGGCTGTGGTGGAGCCACGGGAGCAGCAGAAGCAGTGGAGTCCGAAGCCGAGTCCGGGGGTAAAAGTCCCGCTAGGACCAGCTTTGACCTCCGCTTTTTCAGTGCCCTGGGGTTGAACGCTGCACAGATGGTACAGCCTGAGGTAAGGTGTTCAACCCCAAGGCACCGAAGACAGTGTGGCCATCAGCCGGGGAGAGCTTATGGCCACACTCGGTACATTTAGAAAATATGGCTTTTGGGTCCTCAGCCATTTTTTAAAGAAAAAAAAACTACACACACACACAGGCCCCAAAAAAAAAACACAACACACACGCACACACTAACGACCAGTGAAGGGAGGGAAAACTAATTAAGTAAAAATAATAAGGGAACCTAACACGTACACACTTTTCTTATTTAATTTAACTAAAAAAAGGAACATTTTGACAGGAAAAATACAGTAACAATGCAGTAAAATTCCACCTAGCTGACAAGCTCAAAATCGATCCAGCCATCCACAAGCGTGGCAAACTAGATCTGAGGTCATGGAGGGTTAGCAGGGGATTATGGGTGAAGGGAGGAGCTAGGAGCTCGGATCCATTAGCTTGAAACAAGTTGCCGGCTCGGATCCGATATCGGATCCAAGACCCACAGGTTGCAGACAAATGAACTTCCTACTTCAGATCTTATATTACTAACAGTTTGAGACAATTACAGCTATTGGTTAATGCAACATACCTTACATTTGGTTGCACCATAAACTTTTCTGACTGCATCAAGAATTTCCAGAGATGCATCAAAGTATATTACTACTTGAGACTCTTCCTTGCTACAAACATTAAGTGGATGTTTCAGAGTTATAGACAGCAACTTCTTTCCATCCATATCTGTCAATGACATGAAAAAGAACAAACATTATCGAACGTCTGCAATACTTTCATCTATACATGTTAATTCAGAAATTATTTGTATTTACAACTAGAGGACTGATAAATAGAAGTAATGTACTTACTTACCATAATGCTTGATCCTTTCATCCTGGTCCATCAGATATGACTGATATGTACCAAGCCTCTTGCCGCATCCGATTTGGCATTGTTAGTGTTCCAAACCTCATGGTCCTTTCATATTTTTCTCAAATAATTCCCCTATGCACAAAATCTGCTCAGATCAAGTTTGCTGACTAATGATAGGGGATTGTACGGGTATGTATGACAGACAGGCAGAACAGCTTCAGGATGGTCTACTAGGTCTTCAGGGAAAATGTCAGTTTGGATGGAGGACAGAGTGAGGGATGTCATATTGGACAGACCAAAATGAAAGGATCCAGCATTATGATAAGTACATAATTTCCATTTCCTATTCATTATTCTGGCTGATCCAGGTGATGGGTCTGAATCTGAAGCTACCTGTCACTCTGAAAGAAGTTCTGGATCTGGAAATTATACCCATGTTATAGTGTTTTGAAAAGGTGTGCAATGTAGCCCAAGTTGCAGTATAAATTTCATTTACAGTGGAAATTCTGAGAAAGGCTGTTAAAGCAGTGAGTGGCAGTGCAGAGTGATCATTTAGGTTGGCTGGTAAAAATTTGTTCTTATAGGTTCATAGGTGTATACTAGGCTAATGACCACAAGGGCCTTTTAAGCCTGGCCATGCATCCCCAATCTCTGACAAGTTCTTGTACCCTCGATAAGTGTAAGCAAGGGCTAGGGAGATGAAAGATTTACAAGCAGAAGCTGGGGAGATGAACCAGTTACCAGCTGACTGTGTCCATTACAGACATAGGTTCCAAACCAGGGATGCATTTCCTGTTCCTCACCCAATTGTGCAAGTTACACTTGAAAAGGGTTAGGGGAAGAACTCTGCTTTACATGGATTAGAACCCTGTTCCAGAGAAGGGGTAGTCTCTGGTATACATATCTGTCTGTCCAGCAGGTCCTACTTATATCACAGGCAAGGCTTATGTCTTTTGAATGGATACTTATGGTGCTATTTGTTTTGCAGATATGCTGGAGGTCAATCAGGACAGGGTCTGGCAATACCTTATATCCCCTCAACAGACTGTAGGAGACAGAATACAGGGAAAGGGGTGGTCTGCATAGGACATATTACTTACACCCAGTATTCTTTTAGTGAGGAACTTCTGTGGACATTGTAATTGTTGGATATGCCTGGTTAGGTACATACCAAAGGGGGCACTTTATCAGTGATAGGTCTGATGAATGCTGAATACAGTGGAACAATTACCTCATGGACCTAGATGCCATGCCTTTTTTTATAAGGTGCATAACACAGAATGATTTCCTCACTACTGACGATACGTGATGGTCAAAGGCTATATTACTGTCTATGCATGTCTCCAAGTCCCTAACCACTGAGTCTACTCTTAGGGATGTGTTGTCAATATGATAATTATCAGGGGTGGATGACTTCCCAAAGGATACTATTATGCATTTCTTGGCATTTAGTTTTAGTCCATGATTCTGACAAAAGTTATCAGTCTGTGTCAGCCCTTCCTGGAGGACATTAGTTTTGGTGAGGAATTCTATGACTGCTCCTAATTTATAGTTGTCTAGAAATTTGGTCAGCCAGAGGTCCTTGACATTGGCCTTAACTTCAGAGAAGTAAATGTCAAAAAGGACTTGTCATGGGATTGATCCCTGAGGGACTCTATTTGTGACTGGCATTTTTGTAGCGGTGGACTCCCCAAATCTAACTTCCTGGGTCCTGTTTGTGAGCCAGGTGGCTATTCACTGAGTGACATAAGGGTTTATACTTAACCTCTTGAGTTTGTCAATAATGTTTAAGTGGCATATTGTGTCAAATGTCTTGGCAATGTCTAGATAGACAGTGTGAAGCTTTCTACCATCATCCATTGTATTGCTGACCTTCTCAAAGAAGTCCCCCAGGTTGATTAAGCATGACCTGCCCTTGATAAAACCAAGTTGGGTTTGGTCTACAATCTGGAGGTTTTCTATGTCACTACTGACCATTTCTATGATAATTCCTTCCATGGCTTTGCATATAAGACTAGTGAGACTTATGGGCCTGTAGTTTCCAGGGCTTTAAATGGTCCAGCTTTGTGCAGAGGAATGGCTATTGCTCTACTCCATTCATTAGGCACAAAGCCTGTTTGGAGGCTATGGTTAAATAGTGTTGTTTAGATGGCCTGATAGGTCTTGTTTTGTGCTACTTAGAATACATTATGGGATACTATCTGGGCAAAATGGTGAAGTGTTCTTGGCCTTACAGAGAGCACTGAGGACCTGTTCCCTAGTGATAGTAGGAGGGTTATATTTCATGGTATTTCTTGACGGGAGGTTGAGGGGGAGAGAAGAGTAAAGTTAGAGTTGAATTTGTCTGTAAGTAGGTTTGCTAAACCTTCTGGCATAGTGTAGGTGGCTCCATTAACAATGAACTCTGCACACAATTGTGTATTGGCTTTGAGGTTGTGTACATAACTAAAGAATGCCTTGTGATTACCCTTGGCAAAGAAGACCAAATTTACCTCAGATTTGGCTTTGGGAGACTTTATTTTTTCTCCGAGTTGTTTGTCAAGTTTGATGAAAGTCCCTTTATTCTGCTGGGTGCTACACCTCCTAATTTTTGGCATGATTTTGTTCCTTCTGTTACAGAGCCATTTGATGCTATGATGCCAATAGGGTGGCTTGTTTTTTTGAGTTAATTCTCTTCTTTGAGTTAATTCTCTTCTTATTCCTCTAGCTGAACAAACACACACTAACATCCTATCATCCTGTCCCTACCTTCCCCCCCATTCCACAAATTACTCCACATCAGGTCTCAAACCTCTAAACGGTTTTATCTAATACCCTCCAAAAACTCAAAGATATTTTCAATCCCACAAACTCTTTTACTATTACACGGGGACATCCACCCCAACCCTGGCCCTAATAATCCTCTCAGCCATGCCCTTTCTAACCAAACTGCTTACATCTCCAGTTCACCTTTCTCTAATAACTCCCTTTCTATAGCACACCTAAATATTCGTAGCATCAACAACAAAATCACACGACTCCATGCTATAGTTGACTTCTATGCCTTTGATATCCTCTGTCTCACTGAAACTTGGCTTAAACCAGGTACTAGAGACAATGAAATCACTCCTCCTGGCTGTAGCACCTTAAGGCAAGATCGTCCTAACAAAAAGGGAGGAGGAGTGGCCTTACTATACAAATCCCAACTACGGGTGGCCTTAAATGACTCCCTACCTCCCTCTCCAGGTAATGCTGAAATACTCTGTAGCAAACTCCAACTAAACAAGAACAAAGCCATCTATATAATATGTTCCTACATCCCTCCAGGCAATAACTTAAGCACACTTGAAAATATTCTTAGCTGGGTCTCCTGTAGCTTCCCTCAAGAAACCATAATCTTAGGAGACTTTAATATTGATTGGAACTCCTGCATCTCTCCCAAACCTACCATTCACCTCAATCTCTTTAACTTTAAACAAACCATTAACTCCCCTACTAGAATTCACAAATCAACGAATAAACAAGCCATCCTGGACTGGATATTGATCAACAACAATCCCCATTCTTATAAAACTGGAATACTCCCAGACAATATTAGCGACCATCTCCTCACCTATATCACTAAACAAAAAGATAATACTCTCAAACAAGCTACTTATCGTACCGTACGCAACAAAAAAAACTTTAACCTGTCCTCTTTCCTTAATGAACTCAAGGTATGTAACTGGTCAACTCTAAAACACCTCCCACTTGACGAAGCAGTTACCTGTTTCAATAACACTTTCCTACAAATTCTCCAGCAGCATGCCCCTGCTCGATTAATTAGAATAGGCTCCAAAGCTGCCCCTTGGCTTTCCAAAAAAACCAAACAAACAATGCTAGAGAGAAATAAAATATGGACTAAATGGAGAACCACTAAAAACCCTGCTGACCTTCTAAACTTCAAACACCTTAGAAATACTACAAAAAAACTCACCTATCTTGATAAAAAAAACTATTACCTTCAATATCAACAAAACCAAAATTACAACCCCAAAAAGTTCTGGTCAGGAATCAATAAACTGCTCCATCCAGGGAATACCAAAACGCCCACACCTGCTACCTTAGCTCAAACCCCACCCAACATAATAGCCGATACTTTCAACAACTTCTTCACTGAAACAGTCACCTCTCTAGCAAACACCATGACTCCCCCCCCTTTCCCTCAAAACACCTCTCCTCAAAATAACACCCCCACTCTAAAATTTAGTACAGTCTCCACAACCCACATACGTAAGTTACTCTCTAAACTTAAGCCTTGCACCCCTACAGCCGACAAACTACCAGCTGAATATCTGCAACTAGCAGCATCAGAACTAGCTTACCCAGTCTCTATCTTAATTAACAGAACAATAACCGAATCTACTATCCCATCCTGCTGGAAAGTCTCCCATATTATTCCCCTCCACAAAGGAGGTAACTCTAATGAACTTTCTAACTTCCGGCCTATAGCCCTACTATCTCCACTATCTAAAATCATGGAACGTTGTATTCACCATCAACTCCTAAATCATCTCTTGCAAAATAGCCTACTCGTACACTCGCAACATGGTTTTAGGCCCCACCATAGTACTTCCACCGTCCTTATCTCCTTCACAGACATGATCAACAAAAATCGCAATAACAACCTTTTCTCCTCTGCTTTATTCCTGGACCTCTCAAAAGCCTTTGATATGGTTAACCATCAACTACTCCTAGACACTTTGACATCCTTCTCACTTGACTCTTCGGCAGTACAGTGGTTTGACTCTTATTTGAAAGATAGAAAACAAGCTGTCCTCTGGGACAGCCATATATCCTCTCAGCTCCCAGTCACTATCGGTGTTCCTCAAGGATCCATCTTAGGTCCCCTCCTCTTCTCTACATTTATAAATAACCTGTCTACTTCACTCCCGACATCCACTTGTATTCAGTATGCGGATGATTCAACTCTCATCTGTTCTGCTTCATCTTCAGGAGAACTCCACTCTTCCACCCAAAAAGTCTTTACAGCAGCAGAAAAATGGTTCCAACATATCTGTCTCGCCCTTAATCCCAAAAAAAACAAATTACTACTCTTCACCCCAACCCTTAAATCTGCCCCAATCTCATTTTCCATTGTGTCTGGCAATGGCACTATCATTAATCCTGACTGTTCCACCAAACTCCTAGGCGTTACTATAGACAATCAACTAAGCTTTGACTGTCACATTGATCTAACCATCAAGGCTGTTAATAAAAAAATAGGTGCCCTCTATAGACTTAAGCCCTTTCTTACTGCAGCTACCCGAGTGTCTCTTGCCCAAACTCATCTCCTCTCTACACTATTGTATGCCTCTCCATCATTTATCAGCATTTCAAAAGCTAACCTTCAGAAACTTGCCACAGCCTACCATAGTATTGCCAGGTTTGCCACAGGTTCCCCATATCGCACTTACCATTGTTGTAATCTCAAAAACCTTAACTGGCTGGAACTACAGAATCAAATTCTCCTACAGCAATTAGTCATCACTTATAAAATTCTCCATTACCCCTCTAATACACCCATACTTAATAACCTCATTGCCCCATACAAAAATCTTACTTCCCTTCGCTCAGCCAACAAACTTCTAGTAGCTACTCTCAAATCCCACAATAAAGCAGGTGACTCCTTATTTGCCAATACTGTTGGATCATACTGGAATAAACTTCCCATAGAACTAACCACTTTAGGCTCATCTCACCTTTTCAAAAAACAAATAAGGAAATATTTGCAATCTCACTGGCTATGCCCCTGCTCTAATCCTGACTGAGCTCAGGAAACAATCCCTCTCTCCTGTATCCTCCTTTGCTCTTCTACCTGCCCTCTTTCACTACTTCTATCCCTCTAGTGAAGTAGACCTAGCAACCCACCGGCCTGTTTATTACTCCTATATTACCTCTTCTTCTGTTACTTGCCATAATCTCTGCAACCTGTCATTTCTCCTTTTATCTAACCTAGATCCGGATCTCCTTTGTGCAAATCTCTATCCGAAAAGTAGTAATCAGCACAACATGTCTGCTACTAATTTGCTAATTTATGTAAATATTTATAGACTCTCCATCTGTCCCTATTTTCTCCCTTCTTCATTCTTTTTTTTAGCAGTCTTTCTATAGTAAATATTAAGTCATAATGATTCCGCACTGCTGTTTATTTCTTGTTAAACTGCCTCTGCATTACTATTCTACATGATAATTGTTCCCTTAGTTGCTTGCATGCTTTGTATACTTTTTTGTTATTTGTTAGCTATTTAGTTTATTAGTGAAGCTTTTCTCCTCGGGCCTCTGCTGAAAATGGACATGTATCCAGCCAGACTAGCCTGGTCAACAAATATAAAATAAAATAAATAAAATAAATTCTTATTCCTGGTGGGTACAGCTGCCTCTATGCAGCTATTAACATACTTGTATAGAGTTTCTGTGAACAGTTCCACATAGGCAGCAGTGCTCTCAGGGTTTATGGGGGCTTCAAATGTTGCCAAGTTATCACTTAATAGTAGGAAATTAGCCTTAGAGTAGTTTCTGAACAATCCAGAGTGAGCTGGAATTCCAGGTTTTATTTTTACTTCAAAGGAGACAGTTTTGTGGTCTGACTTTACTAGACAGAACATTACACTAGGGAGTGTGCAGCACTCTTCCATATTACTGAGGACAAGAACCAGTATGTTAGTGCCCCTGATCAGCATACTGACAATCTGGTCCAGGGAGTTTGTGTTTACGAAATCCAGGAATTGCTGTGCCTGCACATTTGATGTCATATATAATTCCCAGTTAATAGTGGGGTAATTAAAGTCACCCATAAATATGGTACTGGGTTGTATGTTGAGTGTTTTCAGTAAGCTTTAATACGTTATGGATTTTTTGGGTCATACAGAGGGACCTATAGCTTGCAAGGTGGTATGGGATGTTGCCTATGGTGATTTGAATGTGGAGAAGTTCAAGTGCATCAAATACAACTGGAAAACCATATGGACAAGGTTAATTTAGGCAGTTTTTGTCCTGATTTGTTAGTAGTGAACAAGATGAGCAACTGATTTTCTTTTCTGAGTGCTTTTGTTCTGTGAAGATAGAACCTTAGATGTATATAAACATCTAGGGTGTGAAGAATATACCTCTCTTTGTTGGAATGTTTAGGAAAGAAAACAGGCAAATGTATAGGCTGGTTCACATTGTTTTTGTACAGTTGTTGGGCATAAGGGATTAGTCCAGAGAGACACTCTCCCATGGATTCATAAAAGGGCCTAGCAAGGGTTGTATGGTTTGTACAAAATAGGCCCTACTCTTACGATGAGCTAATTTGTGATTTAGAGAGTTATTAGCCATAACAAGATAAGCCTTATTATTGGCTAATTTGGATGACTCTGAACTGCAGTTACTACTGTGGTGTAGAGATCATTGCTAATCTGCACACTGCAGTAGTAAACTGTTGCTTGTGTAGGCACTGGCATCCCCCCACGAAGTCACTGTTCCACATACACAGGTATACATTCGAATGCAATCATACACACATCACTGTACCCCTACCTGTCCCCTTGACTTGGTTTCCCTCCCATGCCCCCCCCGAATGCCAAAATATTATGACAAATTTGTAGAATTCCTGGTGAATACTGTTTCTCCTCACCCCAATCCTCATAATAGTAAAAGTACAATTATGGCACATATCTAGTATGACCTGGTGGTTATAGTGTCCCACTCCTCTAAACTTTGTTCCCCATAGAGATGTTTGTACCATTAAAGCACTTAACTACACTGTTTCCCTGGCTCCCTCCACCCCAATGTACCCCCATACCGATGTCAGTACTATTACAGAACTTAACTATGTTGTTTTCTTGGTATCTAATGGCTACACTCTCCAATCCTTGTACTGTTGTCCATGCCATTATGGCACTTACATTTAGAGTAATCACTGGTGTCTATTGTTTCTCCCTACTCCTCAAGCCCCATACTCATGCCAGTGCCATTAAGGCACTTAGATTTAGAGTAATCTCTGGTGTCTAGTGTTTCTCACTACCCTCTTATCCCCTTACTAATACTGGTGCCATTAAACAACTTAGGTTCAATGTATCTCTGGGGTCTATTTGCTTCCCCCACCCCTGATGCCGGTACTATAGTCATGGAATATATGAATCCTTGTTCAATACCACAATGTGGTGGGGATAGCCATGCTGACTTGCACATCTGAGTGATTTCTTGAATCACTCAGGATGTAGGTGCTTTCCTCCGGGCAGTTTCAGGGAAGAAAGCGCATGGCTAATTAGCAAAAGGCTTTCCCCTAGACTATTTCATTAGCAATAAGTATGGCTGTGAGGTCAGCCCTATGTGGTGCTGCACAGCTTCGTCCTAGAGCACCATGCAGCACCATCTTAGGGTGGTTGCTGAATAGCAAAACTATACTGCAACATGCACCTTCCTGAATCCCCCCAGCAATGTTTATGGAAGATCAAGTAAGGGAAACTGGAAGATAAGGCTTGTATTTCTTAACTTCTTCTCTAATATCTATTAGTAATATCAGGGAGTAACTGGGCCATTTATTGAAGGGTGTTGAAAAAGGCTCCTTTCAAAAAGGCCTTGTACAATTTGTGAGAGGCAGTGGAATGAGATTCAATGTCTATATGGAAGTTAGATATTAATACTGGTTGTACTTTGACTGTAAAAAAAAAAAAAAAAAAAAAAAAAATATGAATATATAGCTTAGGCTATTTGTTTTTTACCTGTTTTTTTTTTCGCTGTATTTTCTACTACACTAAAATGTATGCATTGTTGCTTAAATGTTTAACCTTGTTTTAATTGTGGAGCTTTTCTCCCCGGGCCTCCACTGAAAATGGAAATTATCCAGCTGGACTAGCCCGGTCAACAAATGTAAAATAAAAAATAAAATAAAAATAAAAACAGTTTTCCAATGCAGGAATTTTAGCTATGCTGAAGATGCTGGCTCCAAAGGGTTTTTTGTCATTGTTTCTAAGATCAAACTGGCGCCCCAGGGAGTAACTGGGCCATTTATTGAAGGGTGTTGAAGAAAGGCTCCTTTCAAAAAGGCCTTGTACAATTTGTGAGAGGCAGTGGAATGAGATTCAATGTCTATATGGAAGTTAGATATTAATACTGGTTGTACTTTGACTGTAGAGTAATGTGAATCTGCCTGCATCGAATAAGCCCAAAAGATACTGAACTATTTCAAGGATGTTAACAGAAAAGGGGTAAACACCCTGACTGTGTGCACACACAACAAAGACTTACCATTTGCTTTATCACACTCTGCAAATGAATTATTATTATAGTGCAGAAAGTATGCATAGTACACTCTTGAGATAATAAAGAATCACTGGCCATTAGGGGAACTGAAAAAACATGTGGTTAATTTCAGATTGACTAAGTCCAGGTGAAGTTGGCTGGACAGGGATCCAGGAGCCATGGATGTTTATCATGTGAAGCTTGAGCAAGGGAAATCAAACTTGCCATGGTCAATACAGAGCAATGATGATCACCATGGCTCTGCATGCTACTGCTTTCTTTAAAAATGTGGATATCAGAGAAAGAGGGGGTAAGGCTCAGAGAAGTTTGGAGGGCAACGGTCTGTCCAACTACAGCATTTCTTGGAAACTGCCTCTCCCAGGGGATCAGGATGAAATAATTGTTGCACTTTCTGTTGGCTGGGGACACAAAAGGATCACAGCAAGAGTGGCCCCATCAGTAGAATATCTGACAAGATACGGCTGGATTGAGAAAATACTCATTAGGCATCAGGATGTATCTGATGAGCCCGACCACAAGACATTTACATTCATTGGAATGTGTGCTGCAATTAGAAAGCAATATAAAACAACAGTTCATTGTCAAACCCTCAAGGCCTCTCATCAAAAGGCACCTTGCTTGTTCTGATACCACTCTACAAACATGTTGTCTGTTTGAATGGAAATCATTCCCAGAGGCAGAAGGTTCTGAAAGTCCCACAACACCAGTATATTGATATGAACACTGGTATCTGTTTGATTCCAAGTTCCTTGGAGCATCCTCCCCTCATAATGCCCCACCCACCCCAAAGATGGGTTGCCTGTGTTGATCATTGCCCCAGAAAGAAGAAGTACAATCTGTCTCACTGCACTGATTGCATGACAGGTTATCTATAATTTCAAATGAGCCTTGCACAGCTGTGTAATGACTGTGGGAGACAAAAGATGGTTTGCAATCTGAGACCACATCCTTGAGTAACCACTGCAGCATGCACATGTAAAGCATGCGTGACGAAGCTTGACTTCAGTCAAAGTCATCAATCCACAGGAATCAGAGTACCAAGACTGCTGATGAAGAAGTGTGATTCAGAAGATGTTGGAATGAATCTATAAGCATCTGTCTGAAGAAAGGCTGATAATATATTTTGCTATGTCCAGATGGCATCCAATGAAACATATGGACTGTATTTGTCGAAAACTTGATTTTTTATAATTTAAAGGGATACTAAAAGAATAGGCAGAGCTACAACAAGTAGTCTCTGGCTTCAATTAGAGACTCTGTGGTGTAGCAATGAGGAGCCAATCACCCAAATATGGTAACGTGGATCTTTCTAAATCTCATATGGGCTGTGATTACTGCTATGCACTTAATAAACACATGGACTGCTGACATGACACAGTAGAGCAGCGCTCTAAATTGAAAATGACTGTCTCCTAGCTGGAAGAGTAGAATGTTCTGGATGCTTTTCCTATCTTGATGCAGATGTAGGCATCCGAGATTTGTCAAGCACATCCAATAGTTTGATTTCAGGCAAGACAAAATGTTTGCACTGTGACCATTTTGAACAGGGTCATGTGGAGGTTTAGGCCACTGATGTCAAGAATGAGCTTGAAGTCCCTGTTCTTCTTTGGAACTTTAAAGAATATTGAATAGACTTCATACCCTCTCTGGTCCGATGGGACGTCTTGGATGGCTCATTTTTATATGATAGAGTATTTCTCTTTTTTCCAGTTTTCATTGGTGGGACAGAATGTCTGGGACTGGCTGAGATTGGGGGGTGGGATAAGAAAAGGCTATAATAAAGCCTTTATATATTATTTTCTCACCCAAGAATCCCACATGATGGCCATCCACACATAGAAGTGGAGGGATAAAAGGTGCTTAAATGCCTCCAGAAAGGAAGAGTCAGGCAAGCCTTCAGTGATGTTAGTAATGTTTGCCCAAAAAAGATCCACTGAATCCCTGATTTTACAGACCTCCTCAACCTCTGGGTTAGCATCCACTGAAGAGGCCACCTCTGCGATGGCCACCCCAAAGCAGAGTCAAAGGAATGACTGGGGATTGCTGAACCATATGGATCTGAACCCCTTTCTGATTCCTACTGTAGGATCTTTGAGGAGTTTCAAATTTGACTCCAATGGCAGACAGGCTCCTACATTCTTGCTGGCATCACAGTAAATTTTCTTATCATATGGGGGATTTGTGAGGGATGCCTTAAAACTATCTGCAAACTCACAAAGGCAGGGTCAGGCATGACACCTCATAGTAATGCCTGTGCCTGGTGCCCTAGCTGCTCCACCAGAAGTTTTTTTTTAAGTTTGATTACTTGTATATAAATGTAAATTTGCCTGTGTCACAAGTGATAACTCAATAAAGGTGTTTTAATAAAAAATAAAAAAAAATGATGCTGTGATGTCCCATCACTGGCCCAGTAATCAAGGAGTCTCAATCCTCTTCATTAGCACCAGTGGAGGAAGTACATTGGGAGGATGACAGGTATACACACAGTATTTCCAGATGCAGCTGTGCATCAAATGCAATTTCCCTTAAGAGCACACAGACACCACAGTCCTTCCAGGGCTGGTTTCTCTCTCTTTCATCATATTCCCAATAAGAATCCCCACTGGCACAGCTATAGGGTTGAGATCTCAACTGAGTGGCCAAGCCAAGACCTCCAGCACCCTCTCTATCTGACCAGTGCTTTGTGTCCCTGATCATGTAGCTGACACACACACTCTTTGAGGTTTATTTTACACACACACACACACACACACACACACACACACACACACACACACACACAGACACACACACGTGCGTGCACATGCACACACACATGCGCACACACGCACACACACATGTGCACATGCATGCACACACACACACACACACACACACACACACACACACACACACACACACACACACACACACACACACACACACACACACACACACACACACACACACACACACACACACACACCTGGGAAAGGCTAGCACAGGTTTACTAGCTATACCCCCTTTTTGCCCAGACTATAATGTAGTTATCACTGCCATCAGCCACATCCTTATCAGCTGCTTTAAGGGCCTTAATAAAGGGTGTCCAATCTTACTGTGTAATGTTAGTATCAATACAAATGGTAATTTGACCAAGAACAAGGCTATTAGGAGTGGCCCACAGTGCACCAAATAAATATGGAAGTACTCTCAGAACTTAAATATGTCTCACAAATATCAGCCACAATGAAAGATTTGAATATATTTAATAATAAATAATAAAAGAACAAGAAATATTCAGTATATAATCACAGTAACATCAGAGTTCAAAACCACAGGAAATATTTAAAACAACATTGCAGAACAGTCTCAAATAAATAAAGAAAAACATCTAAATTAAGCTTTGCTATATTCCTGACTGTATCTAGAAGAATTATAATGTACCCTAGTAACTTACTTACAGAGCAAGCAAAGTAGATGTGGTGAGTGGGTCTTCAAGCTGATGTTGTCAGGTCAAAGAAAAATACAGAATACTCAGTTTCTCTCGGACAGTTCTTAAATTAAAATTAACATTTCAAATATTACTGCTGGAATACCTTGCAGGATGACATCACTTCTTGTCATCTGACTCTATCCCAGGTAAAACTCCCACTGATGCAGCTGGTAGCATTTAGCATCTACTTGTAAAAATAAATAAATAAGGTATTTTCTTAGATCTAAGGCAGATCCTGGAAGTCATAAAACAATAAAAACACTTCCAAGACAATACAGTGAACCTCTAGTTCTAGACACTGAGTCTATTACTGTACTGAAACTGAAAGAAAACATCCTTTTCTATGGCGTGGCTATAAAGTAAGTTAATTTCAACTATTTTTCTGAAGTTTTGCAAGTTAACCTTCTGTATTCCAGTTTCCCCTTTTAAAATATATACATCTAAACAGTTACAATAGTGTATGTACATTTCTGCTCTGTTCCAGTAGGGTACACTGTGGATACATTTTTAAAGCTCAGTACTTTACAACCCTTTCAACACACACTTCTGTACCAACAGTTTGATATACACATATCATACAGTTCTAATACATTTGTAACACAAGCATATGAATCATGTTGATATTCACAAATGACATATAATTATTTACAAAATTCCAGATAGCTGGACTGGCAGTATCTCCTTTCGTGACAGATGCCACAATACAAAAGATTTGTGGTAAAAGGGGGCTACTGGCAAGGGAGGAGGATTACACTGGCACGTATTTACAGTCCACCAAAAGCTGATAGTATGGAGCTTAAGAAAATTCTGTGGGAAATAATCAGCTTTTAGCAAGGAATTTTACTTATAAATGGGTACTGGAACCTGATTTGCAATAGAAGGGAAGATATAACAAAAGAGGCTAGATTTCTAAAGAAATGTATGAAACTATTTGGTATGGAACATGTGATTTCAGTAGTAGGAACTTGGAAAAAATGTTCATATTATTCCCCAAGATACAATAATTGGGCTAGACTATATAAAATTATATTTCACAGGAACACGTGCATATAATTGAAAGCTTTGACAAACATCCAATAACTATTTTAGATCATACACCGATAAAAACTAAGATAAAAATGAAGAGTAATTAGGTAAAAATTAGACACAGGTGCTTTCCCATCTACCTTTTAAAAACAGAGGAATTTAAGGAATCGGTAGTGGAAATTATTCAAGAGTTATAAGGGAAGATAGAAAAATTATTCAAGAGTTATTAGGGAAGATAGAAATATCGTCAGAAGTTAAAGCTAATAAGTGGGATAAAATAAAAATGGAGTGTAAAATAGGGTAGAAATAAAAGAGAAAGAGATATGGTTAAGGGATTATTTAGAGCGGCTGACAAAGGTTAAAGCATTGTAGTAAAAGAGGAATCACACAGAAAAAAGAGACACAAGTGCAGAGAGCCAAAGTGGGAATAAGGGAGTATGTGGATAATATGCATGATTTTAGAAAGATTGTTGTTAAGCAACTACTTTTTGATAATAACTCCAGAGCACAAAAACATTTACTACAGTAACGTAGGCAACAAAAACAAGAAAGGGTTGTGACCAAACTAAGGAAGCCTCTGTCAAAAAATAATCAGAAATCCTATAGAGCTATTAGAGATATTTCAGAAATTTTATGAAAATTTGTATAAAGCAAAGAAATGTGGAAATCAAGAAAGAGCAAAAATGGAAAAAGTAAGAATTATGTCAAGGTTAGAGGTAGATGAGGTTCAACAACTGATCATTAAGATAAGAGGAGATGAGATAAAAACAGTGATGGTGATACATAATTAGAAGTTATGTACCTACCATAACGTTCCATGTTAGTTGTCTTCTCTCGCCTTCTTTCTTGCTGGATGGGTTCGGAGCCGATCCTCGGCTCCGACTCGGCACTTGCTTTAGCTCGAGAACTCCTTTTACCAGCTCGAGGCAACCCTATATCCCATGATGCAAGGCGGAACTACCTCAGATCTCGTTTGGCAGCTAACTGACCCTGCTAAAGACTATCCTAACATAATTTGGAACCATGGTTCCTAAAAGAAGTCCTCATAACAATGCTCCAGAGGAAGCAATCTAATAGGAACTCTCCAAGATCTGTCCAGGCCAGGGGGAAGGAGGGAGGGACGCAAGAAAGAAGGCGAGAGAAGACAACTAACATGGAACGTTATGGTAGGTACATAACTTCTAAATGTTAAGTTGTCAATCTCGCCTTCATTCTTGCTGGATGGGACCGCGTCCCTAGCACCTGTATCCCGGGTGGCTCAATGGAACAGACTCTTGAGAACTGTGGAACCAAAACTGGCCCTATCTCTGGAGGCCAAATCCAACTTGTAATGAGACACAAAGGTATGAGGCGTGGCCCAAGTAGCTGCTGCACAAATAGTGTCAATGGGAAGTCTATCCTGAAAGGCTACAGAAGTGGATAGACTCCTGGTCGAATGTGCTTTTGGCTTAGAAGATAGTTGTTTGCCCCTGAGAGAGTACACATAAGAAATGGTGGAAGTCAACCACCTAGATAAGGTCACTTTAGAAACTGGAAGACCTAACCTGTTTTCTGCATAGGAGACAAACAATTGGTCTGATTTTCTAATTTGTTTAGTCCTATGCAAGTAGTACCTGAGCTGACGATGGACATCCAAAAAGTGCAGCTTTTGTTCAGCTCTGTCAGAATAGTTAGGAAAGAAAACTGGTAGATCTATAGATTGGTTAATATTGGTTTGAGATACAACCTTGGGAAGAAAGGAAGGGTTAGTCCTTAACGAAACCCTATCCTTATGAAAAACCAAATAAGGTGAACGAATACAAAGGGCCTGAATCTCAGAAACTCTTCTTGCAGAAGTAACAGCCAGTAAAAATATAGTTTTCCACGTCAATAGCTTCAAAGAACATGAAGCAGACGGTTCGAAAGGAGGTAGAATTAGGGATGCCAACATTAAGTTTAGATCCCATTGCGGAGGAGGATGTTTCACAGGTGGTTTTAGGAGAAAAACTCCTCTCAAAAAGGCCTTGCATAACCTATGAGACATGATGTTATTGTCATGCAAGCCAACATGATACTTGGAAATAGCAGCCAGTTGTACTTTGACTGTAGATGACGAGGATCCTGAATGAAAAACCTCCGCCAGGAAATCCAAAACAGAATGTACAGGAGCAGTAAAAGGATCAATCTTTCTGGCGTTTGCCCAAATTGAAAAACGTCGCCACTTGCTAGCATAAATAGTTCTAGTAGACGACTTCAAAGAAGACACTAGAATGTCTCTGACTGAGTCAGAGATCATTGGTAGCCTGGCTAGGGAAGGAAGTGGAGCAACCAAGCAGTGAGGTTGAGAGAATGAATGGCCCGGTGCTGCTGACCCGACTGGTGGATCAAAAGATCCGGAACTGGGTCCAGATGCCAGGGCTGCACCAGAAGATGATGATGTAGAGACGGAAACCAAATTTGTCGAGGCCAATATGGAGCAATGAGGATCAATTTGGCTCTCAAAACGGTGGCTTTCTGAATGACTTGTGGAATCAATGGAAAGGGAGGAAAAGCATAAAGAAGTCCCGAGGCCAATCCTGGGTTAGAGAGTCTCTCAAGGGATGGCCTGGAAGGGGAAATAGTGTGAAGTAATCTGGGCACTTGCTGTTTTGAGGGTAGCGAAAGATCGCAACAAGGAGTGCCCCACTTCAGAAAAAATCTGTTCCACTACAGATTGATTGAGAGACCATTCGTGAGGCATCAGAATAGATCTGCTTAGCCTGTCCGCCAATAGGTTGGACCTGCCGGGGATGTGCGTTGCTATCATAAACCGCTGAGAAGAGATCGCCCATTGCCAAAGTCTGAGAGCTTCTCGACATAACGGATAGGACCTGGTTCCGCCCTGTTTGTTGATGTACCAGACCACGGACATGTTGTCCGTTTGTACTGCAATAGTCCCCGTGGGAAGAAAGTCATCGAGGGCTTGCAATGTTAAAAGCACTGCTCTCATCTCCAGGACATTTATGTGCAGATGGTATGCTATGGGTTGCCACGTCCCGTGGACCATCCTGCCCTGATAATGCCCCCCCCACCCGATCAGAGAGGCATCCGTGGTGACGGTGGCAACTGGAGGAGGGGGAATAAAGGGTCGGCCCTGATGAAGAAGAGGGGAAGATATCCACCATCGTAGATGAGCCCTGCACGACTGTGTTACCAAGATTTCGTGTCTCATGGGAAGATTGTGGTACGACCACTGCGTGAATAACATCCACTGCAGGAGACGCATGTGGAAGCGAGCCAGTGGAAGAAGAACAATGGCCGCAGCCATTAGGCCTAGAACTTTCAAGACAAACCTGGCTTTGATCTTGTTGCCTAGTAACAGAAGCTGAACAAATTTTTGGATGTCCAGAATCCTTTGATCTGTTAGCCTGGCTAACATTTTGACGGTATTTAACTCTGCGCCTATAAAGGTGATAGATTGGCAAGGCAGCAGAGAGGATTTTTCGAAATTTACCGAAATTCCCAGTTTCCTGCAAAGCTGTAGGGTGTAGTCTCTGGACCGAAGAAGCTGATGCTTGGTGGTGGCGGAGAGGAGCCAGTCGTCCAAATAAGGAAACACCTGGAATCCTCGACGTCTCAGGTGAGCTGTGACTACTGCCATGCATTTGGTGAACACTCTGGGGGCTGAAGTGAGGCCAAAGGGCAGTGCTCTGAATTGGTAATGACT
Organism: Protopterus annectens; assembly: GCF_019279795.1. Classification (NCBI taxonomy): domain Eukaryota; kingdom Metazoa; phylum Chordata; order Ceratodontiformes; family Protopteridae; genus Protopterus; species Protopterus annectens. The sequence goes on from NC_056746.1 coordinate 961,782,392, forward strand.
GGCTCCCAGCCGAAAGCGGAGAAACCTTCTGGGCGTCGGTGAATCTTTATGTGATAGTACGCATCCTGAAGGTCTATAGAGCACATCCAGTTGTCCTTGCCCAGAAAGGGCAGAATGGATTGCAGCGTGACCATCCGGAATCTTGCCTTCTTGACAGACTTGTTTAGTCTGCTTAGGTCTAGTATCGGTCTCCAATCTCCCGTCCTTTTGGGGACCAAAAGAATCTTGAGTAGAAGCCGGATCCTACTTGGTCTGCCGGCACTGTCTGGATGGCTCTTTTTCCAGGAGTTTTGAAACCTCCTGTCTTGCCAAATCCCTTTGACCGGGTGAGATGTCTGGAAGGGATTGTAGAGGTACGGAAACCTTTCAAGGGATTTTGTAACCCTCGGATATGATCGACTGTACCCACTTCTCTTGGGATAGGGATTGCCAGGCTACTGGGTACAGTGAAATTCTTCCCGACTGCCTCCAAGGGTGGACAGTCGGGCAACACCTCAGGGATGCTGAAAAGGCTTCTCAGGAAGAGATTCCCTGTTGCCCTGGTTCTGAGGACCCCCTGCCTCTAGGGCGTCTATTATTGTTACCCCTCTGCCTCTAGGGGTAAACTGACCACGTGTGTCCGGTGTAGCTCCTTGGGCTTTTGAACCACATCTTCCCCTTCTGACCCTTGGGATAAGGTCTAGAAGGAGTGGAAAACTGGACTCCAACGGCAGAAAGAGTTTTACCGTCCTGCTCACATCTGGTCAAAGTATCCTTCACTTGAGGTCCGAACAAAGCCGAACCATCAAAGCGCGTGTTGGTGAAGGACGCCTTAAAGGGGTCCACAAAATTACACAGCCGCATCCAGGCTTGGCGTCTAAGAGCAACACCTGTGCCTGCGGCCCTGCTCGCTCCATCGGCCGCATAAGATATGAGCCGCATGGAGGAGTTAGATATGGAATTCAGGATAGCCAGCTGTGAGGCAATCTTTTCCTGAGCCCCAGCAGCAGAAGGATCCTGGACTACTTCTCCCAGTTCCTTGAGAATATCTCGTTGAAGCCTGGTGAAGTGACAAAGGTAATTCAGCGAATGCATAGCAAAGGTCGCTGAAGAAAACATCCGCTTTCCATACCTGTCCATGGTCCTAGAATCCTTATTAGGAGGATGGACAGGTACTGAAGGATCCGCCAGTTCCTTCTTAGTGGCCGCCACCACCATAGCATCCACAGAGACACCTTTGGAAAGGAACTGCTTATCCGAAGGGGCCGTGATGAACTTGGATGGTCTCCTGGGGACAGGTTCCACAGAATCTGGAGCCGCCCACGCCTTCCGAGCCACTACCTGCATGAGTGGGTCGAAAGGCGGAGACACCCAGGAGGTGGAGGGTCGGGATCCAAAAGCCTCCAGGTATACCGACTCATCCTCGGAGGGGTCAATGGAGGGCCAATTCCCCCTCTGTTTGAGGAGCTCAAGGATGTTTGAAAAGGAGACATCCTCAGAGGGGGACCGGGGGGAACACTCCGACTCATCTAAGTCGGTATCCGATGTAGTAGACTCGGGGGAGTCTGTGTGTTTCCTCTTACACGTCCTCTTCCGAGGGGGTTCCCCTGCAGGATCAGGAGAAACCTCGGAAGAGGAGGAAATTCCCAGTGGGGAAACCTGGGGCGATGGATCCCTGGGCCTGAGAGCAAGAGGCTGGGAAGAGGCATCTGCAGGCACTGATGAGGGAGGAGCTAGAGGGACGGACCGCTGACCTGGCTCAGAGGCCAGGACACTCCTCATCACCTCAAAGGCTCCACTCCCCGGGAGACCAGAACACACCCGCTCCGAAGAGACAGGAATGGTCGGCTCCAAAGAGAGAGAAGGCTCCGAGGCCGATGTCGGTGCCGAGCTTACCAGAGCCGAAGCCCCGAGAGGGAGAGCGGGGTCGGACAAGGGTCCGATGCCACTAGCCCCCTCGGAGCTGACAGTGGAAACCCGACGACCGGATCCTTCCAAGGAAGGTCTCAAGGAAGAGATCGGAGCCGAGGATGACGGAGCCGAAGGATGTATCGGCTCCGGCATCGAAGCAGTCGCTGTCACAAGAAGCTCCGGCTCCGAACACTGGTGTGGAGTCGGAGGAGGAAGCTCAATGATAGGGGTTATAGCCGCAGTCTGCTGAGACGGGCTATGGAGCATTTGGGCCAGTGCCTGAGACTTCAACAGCCTGCTTACCACCCTCTCCAAGTCGTGGTCGGACAGCCTGGAAAATCTCGAAGACCGGCTCCGATGGCTCCGCTCCGATAAAAGAGGAGACCCCGGAGCCGAGTGAATACTCATAATAGAAGGGGACCGGGATCTCTTATGGATCGAAACCATCGGAGCCGAAGTCCCTTGAACTCCAGATGGAGCCGAGGATATCTCGGCTCCGATGCTGGATAAGGTGTCGGCTCCAGCCGGAGCCGACAAAGCCACCGTAGTCAGGGTATCGGAGCCGGCCGGCACCGAACCCACTACTTTGGAAGAAACAGTATCAACTCCAGCCGGAGCCGATGTCGGCTCCGACGGAGCCAAAGCCACCGGAGGAGGCTTGGACACTGTAGCCTGAGCCTTCGGTGGCTTATGAGGTTTTCTTGACTTAGGAGGAGAACCTTCAGGTTTAAGTAAACCTCGGAGGATAAGTTTGTTCCTCCTTTCCTGCAGGACTCTCTGGCTAAAAGCATGACACAATGCACAGGAGTCCTGCAGGTGCAAAGGCCCCAGGCAATACACACAAGAAGTGTGACCGTCTGTCAGGGACATTTTCTGACAGCACTGGTCACACTTCTTGAAGCCTGAGACCTTGCCTTCTCTAGACATCCTAACAAGGATACCACAAACAGTCCCCACAAACACACAACTTAATCCCTACACAAACACACAGGAAGGGATAACCAAGGGGGAACTAGGCCTGACTAAACTACTGTAACTTAAAACTTATAAAAGTTTACAAAAGGGCTGAAAAAGAGGGAAAAGGGTGGGCTGTAACTAGATTACAGACTAAACTGACGCTCAAAAAGGGAAATAAACTCCTAACTACACTTTTCTTATTTTACTAAGAAAAAACTCACCTCAGCTGGCAAAGGAGACCTCTTTCGCTAAGCGGCAAATGAGATCTGGGGTAGTTCCGCCTTGCATCATGGGATATAGGGTTGCCTCGAGCTGGTAAAAGGAGTTCTCGAGCTAAAGCAAGTGCCGCGTCGGAGCCGAGGATCGGCTCCGAACCCATCCAGCAAGAATGAAGGCGAGATTGACAACTTAACATCCAATCTTCAGGAAAGTCTCCAGGAACAGATAGATGGTATTCCTGATGAAGCCTGGAAGTGAGGAGGTAAGATAGTGATAAAGATCTGGAAGATCTTATGTAACATTATTTTAAGAGGAGAAGAAGCACGAGCACTGGTGGCTGTATTACCCAAGGGTACAGACCCCATCAGTGCCAGCTTCATATAGACCCATTTCAATTTCAAGCCATGATTATAACGTGTTTATGTCTGTGCTAGCTAAAAATATGGCAAAGGTTTTGCCAAAATTTATAGCTGTGGATCAATGTAGTTTTGCAGAGTGGAAGCAAACATTAGACAACATTACATTAATAAAACAATGATGATCCAAAGAGAAGGAGAATGTAAGAAACACCTCTGTTGCTGGTGGGTCTTGATGCAGAGAAAGCATTCAAAAGAGTAAGCTACTTGGTGTTTGACAGGGAGGCGAAAAGATTGCAGCAGGGCTGGTTCCAGTGGCTGAATATTGCTGATGCCATCTTGGGGTTGAGGGACCACTTGTAAGGCATGAAGATGCATCTGCTCAGCTTGTCTGCAATCACATTGGAGCTCCCCAGGATGTGTGTTGCTATTAGAAAGCGGTAGGAAGCTATCGCCCACTACCAAATTCTCATGGCTTCTCAACATAGGGGATAGGACTTGGTTCCTCCTTGCTTGTTGATATACAAGACCACTGACATATTGTCTGATTGAATTGCAATTGTCCCGGAAGGGAGAGTTGAATGGAAGGCCCGCAATGGTAACAGCACAGCTCTCAGTTCCAGAATATTGATATGCAGGTGGGCCTTTGAGGTGGACAGTCTTTCCCTGGAAATGGCCTCCCCACCCGATCAGGGAAGCATCCATGGTCACAATGGCTGTGGGCTGAGAAGATTGAAATGGATGACTCCAAAGTTCTACGTCTGGCCTCATCCACCAAAGCAGGTCCTGTTTGCAGGAGTTGGTTATTCGAATCTGGTAACTGAGGAGGTGATAGTTTGGGAACCACTGACACAGAAGGAGGCATTGCAGAATCCACATATGTAGCTCTGCTAGAGGTACTATTGGGATTGAAGCTGCCATAGAACCTAGAGCCTGAAGAACTTCCCTTGCAGAAACTGTTGTTTGTGAGAGTATCACCCAGAGGTGATGCCTCACTCGATGGAGTCTGTGAATTGGGAATGATACCAGACAGGAATGAGAACTGAACACTGCTCCAATGAACTCTATTTGTTGTGTAGGGACAAGGTTTGATTTCTCCAAATGTATCGCTATTCACAACAATTTTGCCAGAGAGAGAGCCTAATGTAGTGCTGTTACCAGAAGATGCTCGGTGGGGGCGGTAAAAAGCCAGTCATCCAGATATGGAAACACCCGGAATCCTTTTAGTCTCAAATGAGCTGTTAACACCGCCATGCATTTCGTGAACACTCTGGGGGCTGTATAGAGACTGAACTGCAGGGTACAAAATTGATAATGACTAGCTCCTAGCCAGAAGCAAAGCAGACTCCTGGAGCATTTGTCCATCTTGATGTGGTAATACGTATCCCAGAGATCTATAGAGAACATCCAATCACCTTCTCTTAAAAAGGGGAGAATGGACTGAACCATGACCATCCATAATTTGTTGGGTGAGAGACTCATTTAAGCTGCTGAGATCCAAAATGGTTCTCCAGTCCCCTGTCTTTTTTGGCACCAAAAAGAATCTCGAGTAAAATCCGGATCTGCGCTGGTCTGGTGGGACTGGTTGGATGACTCTTTTTTTGAGACAGCTTTATAATCTCTGAAGCTGCTTCTTCCCTTTGACTGGGTGGAACTTTGGGAAGTTTTCTTGGGAAATTTATCTGACAAGAAAGGGGAATGGTGTAACCTCTGGTGATCATGCTCTGCACCCAATGATCAGTGGTGATGGATCGCCAGGCAGCTTGGTGCAGAGAGAAACGACCCCCGACTGCTTCCAGAGGTAAGCAATCAGGCTACTCCTCAGGAGCGCTGATAAGGCTGTCCAGCGAAGGAATCCCTGGACCCCCTCTGCCTCTATAGGGGCATCTTTCAGAATTGTTACCCCCTCTGCCTCTGGAAGTATCATCACCACGTGTGGCATGGAAGGGACCCTGAGATTTCTTACGCCACATCTTTCCACTCCTCTGATTCCTGAAGAAGGTACATTGAGGGTCGGAAAAACGTAGGCCTATGGCAGACAGGGTCTTTCCATTTTGCTCACACTTGGCTAGCATGTCCTTCACTTTGGAGCCAAAAAGGGACAAAGCTTCGATGGGAGCATTCAGAAAGGAAGACTTAAAGGGGTCCTCAAGGTCAGAAATGCGCATCCAGGCATGACGCCTCATAACAATGCCTGAACCCACTTCTCTAGCTGCCCCTTTGGTTGCATGTGACAGCAACCTCATAGACAAGTTGGATATTGATTCCAGGGTTGCGATCTGTGAGGCAACTTTGTCCCTGACCTCGTCAGACAACTGTCCTGCAAGCGTCCCAGAGAGTTCAGAGATCAAGTCCCTCTGGAGCCTCGTAAAATGTGCCAAATAATTCAGGGACTGTATGGCAAAGGTCTCTGATGCAAAAACATGCTTCAAAGTCTGTCCACCGCCTAGGACTCCCTGTTGGGTGGGTAGACAGCGGAACTTTCCTCAACCAAGTCCTTTTTCATGGCCGCTGCCACCACCATAGCATCAACTGGTAACCCTTTCGACCACTGCAGGTTCTCCTCGGGAGGGGAAAGAATTTTGTCTGGTCTCCAAGGGATCGCCTCAATGGAATCAGGGTTCCTCCAAGCACGCTGCACAATGAGCTGCACGAGCTGGTAAGCAGGCAGGGTCACCCAAGAGGTAGAAGGCTGGTCCCGAAAAGCCTGCAGGAACACGGACTCCTCAGATGAAGGGTTGGAGAGTTTCCAGTCACCTCTCTACTTTAACATTTCCAGGATGTCTCCGAAGGAGACATCATCAAGAGGTGACCGTGGGGACACTTCACCATCATCATAATCCGTGCCTTTCATTAAGAACTCCTCGGGTGAATCCATGTGCTTCCTCTTGCTCGTCTTCTTTCTAGAGGGCTCCTCAATGGGGTCTCTGAGGAGGACTCAGAAGAGAAGGTACCCTGAACAGGGGTGTCCTGCGGCTTCTCTGCCAGGTGTCCCGGTGGGGGTGGTCTGTGATAGCTGTAGCTTAGGGGGTGAAAACTGGGGTTCCGACATCAAAGGAGTGCTGCCAGAAGCAAGAGCCCTCTCCATCACATGGAAGGCAGGCCCACCTGAAGAGGGACGGGAGCCTGGAACCGAGAAAGACAACCTCGGGACCGGGGTGATACCCCGCACTTTTGAACCCACCCCCACGGATGGAGGCTCAAGCAGGAGCGGCACGGCTATTGGCACCGAGGAGAGAAGTGGCTCCATAACCCAGGCCAACGCGCCCGTCCCCCAATCCCCAGATTGAGGAAGGACCAGTTCAGTGGGAACAGAAGACCAAAGGGACAAACTCGGAGCTGACGTGAGATGCACAGTGGGCACCGAGGTGATGAGTTCCAAAAAAGATGTCGGAGAAGAAGGCTTCGGAACCAAGATGGTCAAAGGAGGAGTGTAAGATGGAGTCCGTGGATAAGGCAACCCAAGTCCTGCAGGTGGATGGGTCTTAGAAAGTGAGGGAATCCCCTTGGCTAACAACAGCTGGTCTACAAGACGCATCACATCGTGTTCAGAAAGGCTCTTGTTGGATCCAGTGGATACTCCAGACAGGCAGTCAAGACATTCGATGAAGATGCTATACACTTGGCCCAGAAATGGATCTACAGACGGGGAGTATCGGGTCCATGGTGCAAGGTCTGCCGACACTGAAGTCTCTAGTTTCAAGAGCGGAAGTAAAAGGGTCAAATCCAGTGAGGTTGGCACAATGCTTGGTGCTGAAATGACACTCAGAGCTGAAACGGTCGGTTCCAAAATGGAAACTAATGACGTAGTCGAAGGTGTGTCCAGAGCCAAAGTGGCCACAGGTGCCAAAGACGAAATACACGTAGTAAGGTCTATGATCGGTGCCAGAGGCAGGACCAGTGCCAAAACAGGTGCTAGTATCAATGGTTTTGAGATGGCCGGGGCCAAAGAAGACAGAGCCAAGGAGTCTGATTTATGCTCCGAAGATAACTTTGGGACCTTTGATTTCCCAGGATTGCTCTGATCACCCGATGGTGAAGAAGGAACAGAGTGGGATCTCTTTTTGTCCTTAGAAGGAGGGGTTGAAACCTCCATCACAGAAATGGCCTGTGAGAAGGGAGACTTGAGTAACCCTTTTAGAATGAGTTATTTTTGCGCTCATTAAGAGTGCTTAGACTGAAACTCTGACAAATGTCACATGGAAGTTGCATTGAAAGGTGGGACACTACCAAACAGTATACACAGTCATCATGAGAATCACTGTTATGTAACGTACCCTTACATGAAGTACAATGCTTAAAACCTGAAGTACCCTTCTTATCCAACATCTTGATAGAGAAAAAAAACACAGGCCAACTGTATAATCCAATTATAATCAAAGTCAACTCCATTCAAAAACGTCATAAATATAACAACACACTGGTATGACAGAGAAAAGAAAGAAAACACCTGAACAAAAGACAGCTAATAGGTTAAACAATACCAACTATGGTATTGAAGAAATACCACAAGGGTAAGGGAGGAAGGCCGTACCAACAATGGTACTTGAAAGTGTACCAATGGTAACTATGGGTAGAGAGGAAAAACAAGTTCAGACAAAAGAAAGGACACTAGAAAAACTAATTGCTTAATAAAACATGAAGACATCCAAAATTTTTCACACAAATATCAAAAAAGTTTCACATAGCTGGGAGCTTGGCTGAAACGCGGGTTTACGGCTACATGGCAAACGAGATCTGAGGTTACAGGGAGAAGGGCATTCTGGGCAGAGACTTAGCTCGAGTGTTTTTTGGCTGGCAAGAGTTTGGTAAGGGCTTGGAAGTGAACCCATCAGTGATGAATGGAAAGAAGATTAACAACATCAGATTAAAGGTTATAGCAGTAAATATTGTAGCCACGCAAGTTAGTTCAGCAATACCCATATTTATAGGGACACGATAATATCAACAATTTAGGAATATGGATTAAAAAGACTTCCATATTTATAGGGACACGATAATATCAACAATTTAGGAATATGGATTAAAAAGACTTCTGTTATGGGAGCTAAGGATATGTGTGAAGACACTAAACAAGAGTCAATACAAAAACTGAGAAATTGGAAACTCTTGTTTATAGATATGGATAGTAATATATAATCAGCAAAATTGTTTTTAAACCTTTTGTTTTATATATGGGGTCAAGTATATTTTTATCAACCAGAGGAGATGTTGTAGACAATAATTAATAGAGAATTGAAGGAATTTATCTGGGAGGGGAAATAAGCAAGAGTTAAGTGGGATATGATGATCCTTCCAATAGAAAAAGGTGGCTTAGGACTACCTGATTTGAAGGGCCATGTTACTACTTCATGGTTAACGTTCATATACATAACACAAGTAGGTTATAAAAGTTAGAAAAGAAGGTTATAATTCAAAATGGAAAATGATGATGAAGTGGGAGGGTTCAAGAAATAAGGAGACAGTGGGATTCTGGATGCAGATCCTTAAGGAGAATAATAACAAACATGCAGAATATTATATTTATAAAGAAGAAGAAAGTATGCTAATAACTAAGCTAATACGAGAATGGAGAACAGAGATTTTACCAATAGGGATGACTGCAATTAGAGATACAGAAAACAGACAATTGGAGGGCTGGAATTTACTGGAGAAAACTGGCAAATGAATCAAGGTATTCAGAGAAAATAATTACAGATGGAAACGTAATACAGTGGAATGCGGCTAAGAAGATGTTTGGACCGCAGGCTAGAGGCTGCCTTCTTTACCTGGGACTAATATCAAGTTATAGGCAAACAGAAAAGGAAAAGGGAATCTTAAGTGGAAGACCTGCTCTAGTGGAGCTGTTAGATGAATCTAAAGCAGAAGCTGTTGTTAAAAGGGTAATAATTAGCAGAGCAAATAAAAATTGCATAACAGCTATAAGAATCAATCAGATGAGGTTAGAAAAGAATGGGAAGACAGACTAGAAAGGCAATTTGCAAGAGGGCAATGGGAGGATATATGTATGGCTCCAAAATATGCAAGAAAGTCCAGAAGGCTAAGGATCTTTGCTTGGAAGTGTCTGCATAGATATTTTGTACCCCAAAGAGACATGAAAGATTTTTTTCCCTCAGGTAGATACCAAATGTTGCAAACGTTGGAGGTGTGATGGGGAAGAAAGGCATGACTGGGAACCTACATTTTGGGAGTGTAATGAGCTGGCAGATTTTAAAAATTATCTAAAGAGTCCTCTTTTGGAAATATTGTATGAGCAAATGGCTATAACTAAGGAATTTTTTGAGCTGGGACACAGGATCTGAATTGTTAGACACAGTAAGCTCTTTTTAAGTTTAATTCTGTTGGCTACCAAAAAGCAATTACTAGAAAATGAAAATAAAAGTCCAAGCCAACTGTATTTGAAGTACTGAATATTAAAAAAGAGATAAAGGAACTGAATATGGGATGTTTAGAAAAGGGAAGGAGTAAATTGGATTAAAAATGGAAATTGTGAGAAGAATAAATACAGAATAATATTCAGGAGGAGGAGTGAGGTTTAAGGGAAGTCGGGAATTCAACATTTATACAATGCCTGACTGATGATAGTTACAAGAAAAGAAATTATATGTGATATATAATGAATGTATATGAAAAATGCTAATATGGGTTGTTTTCTGTTAATGAATGTTTGCTTATTTATTAAATAATAAATTAATAAAAGTGTTTTAAAAAAATAATGATGCCACAATACAATCAAAATATAATTGACTTCAAGAACTGACTTTGCTTCTGATGTCATTCTAAGATGGTACAATATATATCAGCCTGGGGTGGAGATGAAGACAGTCCAAACTCTTGCCAGGGATGACCTTTACCTCTCACCTCATATCTTCCATATATTACATAAAACCCTGTCCGTTCTCATTGTGCCTTTTTTAGACAAAGTAAATCTTCTAAAACTTCCAACAAAACTAAACAGAATCAGGACATTAAATTATTGCTGCTCAGTGCTGGAGCCTTAAGAAAGAAATCCACAGCTACAAGTACTACTTACCCTGGAATCTGTTGATATAGGCATCATAGAGACACAAAGCATCATAGAAAATGATGGTCTATATCACATGGGATCACTCATTATTGACAGTTCAAAAGATAGATGCTAAAAAAACAGATATAGTGGTCAATGAAAAGAAGACAAAAGTAGCATTGATCATTGAAATCGCCACACACAGTGACTGCAGTGTCTTGTGTTCAGAGAGACACAAAGTCATAAAATATCAGGATTTACATGCAGAAATGAGAGCAACGTGGAAGAAAGATACCCAGACAGTTCCAATAGTAGTAGGAGCAATGGGTCTTATGAAAAATAATCTACAATTATATTTAGATATGTTACAAACGCATGTAACTCCATACAAATTGCAGAAGGAGCCATTACTGGGCTAACTGTGGGTGCTACAAAGAGCACTTCTGGCTGACATCAAAGATTCAAACAATACTAATTTCATGAACTTTAATCGTACTTTGACTTAGGAATGGGGTTCATTCCCGTCATGGTATTAGAAACCTAAAAGACTTGGAGAAATTAAAAAAGCAAGACAATGTATTTGGATGGAAACAGTGTACTTATAAAATATAAATACAATGTCTTACAATGTATGCCAATTACATCAATTAAAGCAGATAATGAGAATACACTGCATAGAACTAAATACAATATGCACATGAAATATTAAAACAGAAAGAAGATTCAAAGCAGTGTTACATATACCAATTCACTTTAGTATCTACAGTGGAGAAGAAGAATCAGAAAGATTAGAATAATTTGCATCCTATAATACAACACTGTTTTAATTCTATACATTGGCTTTAACATAAGCAAGGACTGAATTTTGCACATGCAAATGTATGTGGTACTAGCATTTGAAAGTGTTAGCCAGGACTTGAAGTGAAAGTATCAGGATTGTTTTGCTGAGGTGTTAAATATCATCTTGGAAGCAGCAGCATTTACTTAGGTTGTCTGGAAGTCATTTAAGCGTCTTCTTGAAAAGTGTCAGGTTGTCTTTTGCATGATGTCCTATGGTATATTATCCCAATTGCATGGGGGCTATTCTTGAGGGTCTATATCACATAGTTGAAGTCTTATAACTTTGAACACGTAATGTTTGAACCATTATGCTCGAAGTTACAAAACTTCGACTATGCATAAAAAAAAAAAAAAAGAACCAGAAAACAAAATAAACTGTTTTAAACAGGGGGGCAACCCCCCCTGCACCCCTCCTCCCACGTGGGGCCTGCACCCCCCCATGCTACTTAAATATACCAACTTCGAGATCACACCCCATTGAACAAAATGGAAACCTCCACTTATGGAGATTTCCATTCAAACGCTGGAATTTTTACAAATTCGTACTTATGGTCCTGACCATATGAGGTTTGAACTTGTAAAAGTTCGACTATGTGATAGGAACCCATTTTTGAGAATGCTTTTTCCATGATTGTGAGTTTGAAAGGTGGCTGAGCAAACAGTAATCTGTCATTGTTTCTGAGAAAGTACATTGTTTCAGTTTAAAAAATATGTCCAAACTAACAGGAGCCAATCAGTATTTCTGAGGGAGTATGTTGGTTCTCTTTCAAAAAGACTACATTTTAAGGGTGGGAAGTGCATGTCAGTTAGAAATTTATATGTGAGAGCATATATTGCAAGTGAAGCTTCAGCTTGCACTGCTAGTCATTTACATATGGCTATAGTAAAGCAGCGACGCTCACTCTGACTGGCCAGATATACAGATCAAGTATTCTGTTTTTTTGTGATTCCTAGTACTGTGGAGTTATGGATTGATGCTAATACAATGAGTGGTAGTCCACATTTTAGTGTGGTAAGAAGAACATTAATAGAAATGACACATCTGCCTTAGGGGGTTAGTAAATTACAGCTTTTGTATGCCATCCTGAGTTGTGGAATTACTCTGTTAACCATCAGTCCTGTATATGTAGTAAAAGATTTTTATCTAGTATAGTCCAGCGTTATGTCTGTGAAGTGTAACTGCCAGTGGAGTGCTAAAGGGATCAGTAATTAAAGGTTATGATTTTCACTCTTTTTTTTTTTTTTGAGGTGTTGAACTGTGCAAAATATTACAACATTAGTCTTAGCAGTATTAAAATGAAGTTATGCACTTATCATAATGTTCTATCTGTGATGTCCATTTTCATTTATCCTTGACATATGGGTTGGTTTCTGGTATCAAAACCGACTCAGCCGTTACTATAGCTTGCGCAGGACAAAAATGCTTGAGCTTCAACTCTACCAACAATCCTTCTTTCTCAAGTACCTCAGGTCGAATTTGCAGATTAGATATAAAAGTCATAGATAAGGAAGCCTCAATTGAAGTCATATCTGCTATGCTTTAAAGATCAAAATACATTTTATATATATATATATATATATATATATATATATATATATATATATATATATATGTATATATATATATACGGGTCTACTTTATTTGGTCGAATGTCATTTCATCGAAAATGATTTCAGGCAGCCCACTTCACTGAAAGCTCATTTGACTGAAATCTCATTTGGTCAACTTACATTTGGTCGAAAATGAAATATGACCCCTGCCCCACTGCAGTACGACCGTGGAGTGAGAATATTAAGTAAGGGGGTTTGTGGGGGGCACAGCCCCTCATATTGGGGGGCGTGGGCACCCACATTTTGCAAATAGTTTTTACCGAACATATATATATTTATATATATATATTTAATATATATATATATATATATATATATAGAGAGAGAGAGAGAGAGTAGCATTGTCGCCTCACAGCAAGACATTGTCCCGTTCGATTCTCAGCTAGAACGTCTTCTGTGTGGAGGCATGCATGAATGGGAGTGCTTTCATTGAAGGTTGTGCATCAGGGCTGGTAACTCGGCACGTAAAAATCCACTACCAAACATTAGCGGACCGGAGTTCCGCTGTGGCGACCCCTAACCGGGATAAGCCGAAAGATACAACAACAACAACATATATCTCAATGTATTTTTAATGGATACACCTTTATATAACAATGAATACACTACTATTTTGTGGGGGGCTACTCCCCCACACCCCCCCAATGTGAGGGGCTGTGCCCCCCACGCCCCCCCTTACTTAATATTCTCACTCCAGGGTCGCACTGCAGTGGGGCAGGGGTTATATTTCATTTTCAACCAAATGTAAGTCGACCAAATGAGCTTTCAGTGAAGTGGGCTGCCTGAAATCATTTTCGACCAAATGAAATTCGACCAAATAAAGTAGATCCATATATATATATATATATATATATATATATATATATATATATATATATATATATATATATCCAAAGAGTCTTCAAAAGCTGGGAGATGGTGGGTGGGAGTCAAGGATAAATGAAAATGGACAACACATATTGAATGTTGTAGTAAGTACATAACTTCTTTATCTGAATTTCATTTTATCCTTGACATATGGGGCAGAGACCCCAGCCACCTAAGACCATGAGAGGAATTACGGAAGGACATTCCTGGACATCACTGAACCAAAGGATGCTCTTCTCCTAAAGACCAAATCCAATTTGTAATGAGTAATAAAGGTATGGGGAGAAGCCCAAGTTGCTGCTGCATATATATCATCCATTGATGCTCTAGACCAGAAAACTGTTGAAGTGGCTACAGATCTTGTAAAATGTGCCTTAACAGGCCTAGTCAAATCAATTTTCCTCTTGTTTTAGATAAAGGAAATACAATCCTTGAGCCATCTGGTTAAGGTCACCTTGCTGACTGCTTTACCAAACCTTGCCCTTAAAAAGGAGTCGAATAGTTGGTCAGATTTTCTCATGTTCTTCACCCTGTGAAGGTAGAAACATAATTGGCTGTGAGCATCTAACAAATGCAAACAGTATTCACCTGATTGAAAAGTTTGGAAAGAATACCAGCAAATTAATAGTTTGATTGATATTACACTCTGACACTACTTTAGGTAGGAAGGTTGGGTTTATTCATAAGGAAACTGTCTTTGTGAAAAATCAGATAAGGTGGTTTACAAGACAAAGCTTGAATTACTGAAATTCTAGCAGAGGTTATTGCCACCAAAAATAATGTTTTCCATGACAAAAACTTTAAAATCAGTCTGCAGATGGTTCAAATGGAGAATGTACAATGGTTTGCAACACTAGGTTTAGGTCCCAAGGTGGTGTAGGATCTTTGAAAGGCGGTTTCAGCAAAAGTGGCTTTTAAAAATGGCTTACAAAGTCTGAGAAGCAGGGAACTTTCTTCCAATTCATCATGGAAATTTGACATTGCTACTAGGTGTATTCTGATGGTAGAAGGGGAAGCTCCTGCATTGAAAAGAGAGGCTAAGAAGTCTAAAATATTATCAATAGAAGAGAAAAAGACGTCCATATCCCTTTCACAATCCCAAATGGTAAATCTCTTCCATTTACTAGTATATAGTTTACATGGGGAGGATTTTATGAGAAGTTAGGAGAATTTGGCATACTGGGGAGGAAAGGTTAATATGTCTGGCAGCTAATGGAACTGGAGGAACCATGCTGTCAGTTAGAGGCTCAGAATATCTGGATAAACTAGTCTGTCTGGATAGGACAGAAGGTCTGGAGCCAGGTCCAGAGTACAAGATCAGTGAATCAGATAAGGCCAAAGAAAGGGGAACCATATCTGTCGAGACCAAATGGGAACAATGAGGATTACTTTGTTCTTCAACCTGAGTGCTTGCTGTAAGAATTATGGAATGAGAGGTATGGGGGATGGTATATATGAGTCTGGAGGGCAAAGTGTGGAGAAGAGTGTCTCCTGGTGACTTCCCCAGAGGAGGATTCAGAGCAAAGTAGTTGTTGCAGTTGTTTGTTTAGGGGAGGGTTGAACAGGTCTTAGCACGGCTGACCCCACTGATGGAAAATCTTTTCAGTCACTTTTGGATTGACAGACCACTAATGAAGCTGGAGAATACATCTGCTCAGTTTGTCTCTTATCACACTGGAGCTCCCCGGAATGTGTATTGCTATCGGAAAGTGGTTGGAAGAGCTTGCCCACTGCCACTCTCTGAGTGCTTCTCGACAAAGGAGGTATGATTTGGTTTCTCCCTGTTTGCTGATGTACCAAATTACTGACATACCTATCTGTTTAAATTGCAATTTTTCCCAGAGGATGAGCTATTTGAAAGGCTTGCAATGCTAAAAGCACCGCTCTTAGTTCCAGAACATTGATATGTAAGTGGCCTTTATGGGGGACCATGCCTTAGACAGTCTTACCCAGAAAATGCCCTGCACCCCATCTGGGAGGCATCTGTGGTCACTATGTCCGTGCGTTCTGGAAGGATGAAGGGGCAGCCCAGGAGAATGCCTTTGGAGTGAATCCACCAAGCTAGATCATTCCTGCAATAACTGGTGATCAGAATGTGGTCCAAAATGTGTTGCTACAGCATAGACCATGGAGTTTTTAGCAACATTGTAGAATTCTCATGTGATATCTGGCTGGGGGGACTAGGGTTATTGTCGCTACCACAGAACCTAGGATCTGTAAAATTAGTCAAAAAGGTACCTTCTTGCTGAACCTGAGTTATGATTGTTTGAAGTCTCACTGGAGAAAGCGATGCTATGGCTGTTGTTGTATTCGGCACTCTAAACTGTGAGTCGGAGTCAGTTGAGATTTTGTGTGATTTACAGTTATTCCTAGGTATCCAACGGTATTGTGAATGTAATCCCTTGCCACTATTAATCAATGCCT
Source organism: Protopterus annectens (assembly GCF_019279795.1). Taxonomy (NCBI): domain Eukaryota; kingdom Metazoa; phylum Chordata; order Ceratodontiformes; family Protopteridae; genus Protopterus; species Protopterus annectens. The sequence goes on from NC_056746.1 coordinate 961,798,562, forward strand.
GGTCGGAGTGATAACGAGTCAGTCGTCCAAATACAGAAACACCTGGAATCCTTGGAGTCCCAAGTGAGCTGCTACTACTGTCCTAGATTTGATGAACAGCCTGAGAGCTGTGGTGAGGCCAAAGGGCAGCAGCCTGAATTGGTAATGACTGGCTCCCAGCCAGAAGTGGAGGAACTTCCTGGAGCACTTATCCATTTTTATGTGATAATACGCATCCTGAAGATCTATCGAGCACATCCAGTCATCCTTTTCCAAAAACGGATGAATGGACTGTACTGTGACTAACCAGAATTTTGTTTGTCAAACTGATTTGTTGAATACACTGATATCGAAAACTGGTCTCTAGTCCCCTGTCTTTTTTTGACACTAAGAAAAATCTTGAGTAAATGCTGGATCCTCTCTGGTCTGGTGGGACATCTTGGATGACTCTTTTCTCTAGCAGTTTTTGTATTTGTAGGACTGCTGGTTCCCTCTGATTGGGTGGAACATCGGGGATTTTCTTGCATACAGGGAGATGAAGGGAAAAAGGTATGGTATAACCTCTGGAAGCAATCCGTTGCACCCAAAAATCTGTTGTTGTATTTAGCCAGGTGTTTTGGTGCAAGGATAGGTATCCCCTGACTGCCTTCAGAGAAAGACATTGGGTCTCATTTCAGGAACACTGAAAGGGCTTACCAAGGAAGGAGTCCCTGAACCCCTGTTTCTGCAGAATACCTCTGCAGTGTGGATGGCGTCTTCCATTGTAGTTCCCCCTTCTGCCCCTGGGAGAACTGGCACTATGTGTCTTGGAAAGGCCGGTGAAGAAATTACACACTGTCATTCGTGCTAACATGTCTGGATGAAGTTTTTCTACATAATTTCAAATTAACCTGTGTATAATATGCCAGCATGACTAGTTATGATATTATACATAAGCTCTTACATGTTGATTTATAATCTGTACAGAATGTTTTAAAGACTTGAACAGTGTTCCTTTACATTTCTAACTGCGCATATTTGTGAAAAAGATTCTAAATGCAGACTGTCTCAGAATCGTCTGATCTGCAGATGATGTCATTGGAATGTTAATTGCTGTATGTTGCTGTCAGAGGTTGAAAGACAGGAAAGAACCTTAGAATACAGCTGTTGGTTGATTTTCAAAATATGAAATGAAAATTAGATCTGGAACAGTTGTGACAGTTAAGTTAGTCTATAAAAAACTGTGATGAAGACAGTAGTTGTCAGTTAACAGCCAGTTATAGTTGCCAGTTGCAGTTGTCAATTGTTCACAGTTGTACTGCGCAGTGGATACCCAAAAGGACTCACCAAGAACAGTAAGCCTACCTTTGCTCTGTTGTAATACTTTAGTTTAGATCAGGAAAAGTGTTCTTTTATCAGATAGGAAAATTATAACTAATCAGAGTTTTTTCTAAATGTTAGATTTCTATCCTTCAGTATTGATTTCATTTTCCTGGTGACTGAGTTTTGTTTGTTTATTGGAAATTACTGTTTTATATTTTTAATAATTTTGGTCATTATTAAATATTTTTATTAACTTACATTGTGGTTGATCAACCAGTGTTTTCTTTAGTGATTTATACCTGCTTTGATAATTTCCCAGGCCACTCCGAAAGCTTGGCTGCTTTATGTCATTTACTATCATTTGTTTAATATCTAATTTTAATAATTGGACACCCCCTTTGAAAGGGCATGTAGACGCTCTGATTGGTGGCGTGTTACCATATTATTTTGGGGAAGAGACACAGCTGGAAATCTGTGTCAGGCTTTCCCAGAAGTGTTTGGATGTGTGAGATTTAATTTATTTAAGTGTGAGTGTATCAGAAGTCTTAAACTGGGATACACTGCTCTGAAGAATGTAATAAGGAGTTACAGTTGGGGTGGACAGAAGTATACAGTCCAGTCCCAGGTTATACAGCATGTTCCTGCTGTGCTCTTAGGAGAAATTGTGAAATATTACTCCTGTTTAAGTGACAGTCTCATACTGGAGTTAGTAGTGAGGACTGAAGCTCCTTAGTTACTGACCCAGGATAGTGGGGGATGTCACATTATTTGGTGGCAGTCTGGTGGGATACTATCCAGATGTCACATTATTTGGTGGCAGCAGTGTTTTTAATTGGACTACAGTAGCCTGTGGGTAGTTGTCATTAAGGTGTGCACTCTTGGCAGCCACAAATTAAACATACAGAATCTCAGTCAACCACAGTTTTATTTATTTTTAGTTAGTCAGGTTCAGCAAACAAAAATGTCAGCAGAAGAGTATAGCAAGGTGACAAAGAACCAGCTGGCCAAGAAGTGTAAAGCCAGAGGACTGCTGCATGCCAACTTGACTAAGGAAGCAATGATTTCAGCCTTAGTTGCAGCTTCAGCTCAGACCACCTGTTCAGAGGATATCCAGTTTGGTATTGAGGATGTGCAGCCTGCCAAGACAGGATAGCCCACCTTTTCTTCAGAGGACCTGATAATCTGTCTGGAGTTAGAGAGACTGTACCTGGAGGCAAAACGTCTTGAACTGGAATTAGCAGGGAGAATGCACCTGGAGGCTGAGGAGAAGCAGCATCAATATGAACTGGAGGCTAAACGACTGGAGACTGAAGAGACACTGCACCTGGAAGCCCAACAACGGGATGCTGAGGAAAGGGAGAAGCAGGTTCAATAAGAACTGGAGGTCAAACATTTAGAAGCTTAGAAAAATGAGAGAGAGTGCCAGCATGAAGTGGAAATTCTTACCCTTTGAGAGGGTCATGGAGGTAATGAGGAAGGGAATTTCCGGACTCCGGAAGCTATAAAGGTCAGTAAGCTTTTCACTCAATATAGGGATAGGGATGACTTTGATAGTTTTTTGTCGTATATTTGAGAGGATAAGTAGACAGTTTGATGTCGACTGTGTGCTCTACGTTCGGCTCCCTTACTCCATGGTAAAGCTGTTCAGGCAATGCCAAAATTATCTGATCTAGATTGATTGAATTATTTTAAAGTTAAAAGCTGTCTTCTTGATGGTTTTAAACTAACAACTGAAGCTTATAGAAAAAAGTTTTGTGAACAGGGACACAAGGCAGATGAAAGTGTATGTGATTATATTGCTGATTTAAGTACCAGGTGTCAGGTCACCAGTTTTAAGGGACTGACAGACCTTTTGGTGAGGGAACAAGCATTCAGTACTTTACCTGATGACATGAGAATCTGGTTAGCAGATCAAGAGTGTAACTCTGAGGAGGAAATGGGGAGAAAAGGGGATCGCTACTTAGCAAACAGAGCACTAATGCATAAGAAAGCGATAACCAATGCTGCACATGGACATATGGGAACCCATGGGGAGCAGTCTAAACCACACCAACAGAGTACACCAGTAACAGGAGAAACTACTAGTCCAAGTACAAAAGTGATTAGATGTTTCAAATGTCACCAGAGGGGCCACATAGCAGTCAAATGTCCATCGAGACAAAGTGAGAAACATTTTTGTGAAATCACTCCCCTTCAGCTATTTAAATTTATTGGCCAGCCTACTGTATTCCATAGTACCAGAATACAAACGTGCCCTCCCCTCTTTCAATTTATCTTGCTGTTTTAAAAATAGTGGATCTCCAATAAAACTTAACTTTTTAGACAAGCTACCCACTTTCATATCTAACTGCTTAGTGCACACTGCAGTGTTTAGGATAAACCATTTTTTTCATCTTACCTTTAAGCATGTATTGTAAGACCACCAGTTACTGGAGACCCCATATTTTGCCTCTCAGTAGTCATCTTGAGATTAGTGCTTCTGTTCTTTCCTGGTGAGAGAAGGAGTACAATGACATTATTTCCTGGAGACTGCTGATCACCAGAAATCCTAATAACTGCTGTGTAGGTAACAACCTGGAATCTGTGCTTACATTCTGATCATGGTGAGAGTAGGAGCAGAGTGCATTGATTCCTGATTCTTTCTAGTTGAAGAGTGAGTGTCTGTGCTTAATGGATCTGATTGGTCTGGTTGCTATTTCAGGAATCTACCAGGAAAAAGGCTACAAGCCTACAGACCCTTGCATCATTTGGGACAAGACTGTGGATTGCCAAACAGGCTGTGGCCTGCTTCTCTTTTGGGATTGGTGCTAACATTTTGCTTCTGGTGAGAGAAGAAGCAGAGGAGTATTGTATCCCAACAGAGTGAAGCTGTGGTGAGACCAGCATTAATAGTAACCAGGCAGTAGCTATTCATGCGACTCCCCTCTTTTCATCATTCTTGACAAGCAAATTCTTTGTTTTCAGTAAGTACTGCTTGATTTCTGTCTAACTTCAGAATATCTGGCTAAATGCTTCATCCTTAAATTTTCAGGGTCTACATATTAGTTTCCCCTAAAGTGTTTGGCAGTGCTCTGTACAGACTCAGACACCTTGAGTGACATTTTTCCTGTAAAAGCACAACTGGAATTTCTCCAATATTGAGTTGCACACAGGACAACTAGTTTGTAGTGATAAGCACTGTCCACATAGTTGCAAACCAGATACTCCTGACAGTGATTGATATTCTCACTCCAACAGTCTAATCAATAAAAAAGGGTCTATTGCCATGGATATGACCTTTCCTACTGTCTCCGTTACCGGCTTGGTAGATGTGGGCATCCTGAGGCCATGTAGAAATTGCCTCATGTTTACTGACAACCAGGTAATTCTCAAACAAACTGATATGGTATGTGAGAGATATACTTACACAATGTCACTGGAGGCAAATCTCTCATATAAAAGTACTCCTAATATCAATAAGGATGTCAGTAGTACACATGCTGAACCCATCACGCACAATTCAAAGCAGACATATAGACCCACATATACTGAGGCACTTACATGTAACCTTCCTAAACCACAAAGATCTCCTAGACAAAGTACGCATAATAGATACACTCAGCAGCCCCAAACGCACTCTTTCAAAACAACACACACTCAGCAGCCCCAAACGCACTCTTTCAAAACAACACACACATCAACACATAGAGTTACATCTAATGGAGTCTCTACCTCTAAACCCATAAGACAAGTCACCACACAATCCAGCACTCTAGTCACTGGGGACTCCATTGTGAGACACATTGATGTCCCTCTCACCAGGCTGAGTAAGAAGAAAGTAATCGTCAGTTGCTTATTAGGGTCTAGGATCTGCCACATTACGCATGCACTCAGGTCATTGGATCAGAATTACCAATATGACTCAGTCATAGTCCATGTGGGAGTAAATGACCTAAGACGTACCTCCCTAGACTATATGAAGAGATACATCATCAAGCTTTTAGAATAGGTGTCTCAGGCTGGTATGAGCCTAGCATTGACCAGCATTTTACCTTCTCCAAGGATGATGCCACAATATGAACAAAAGATGATTGACTTTAATAATTGGATTAGTTTTTGGTGTCATTCTAAGGGGGTGCAATATTTGTCAGCATGGAAGGAGATGGTCAACAGACCACACTGCTTTGCCAGGGATGGTCTGCACCTCTCCCCTCTAGGCTTTTGAATATTAGTTAAAACATTGTCTTCCCCACAGATAAAAGCACTCCCATTAAACTAAACAAACAACTCAGAGGACAGATAAAGTCGACAAAGCCAAATTTGAGGTAGGTTTGGCCTCCCAGGGCAAGGATAACCACAAAGCATTCTTTAGCTATGTCTGCAACTTCAAGGGCAATACACAATTGTGTGCAGAGCTCATTGCGAATGGAGCCATCTATACTTAGCCAGAAGATATAGCAAACCTCCTGGCTGATAAATTCAGCTCCAGCTTTACTCCCCTCTCTCCTTCAACCTTCCCTCAGGAAATATCATCAAATATAACTCCCCCTACTATCACCAGGGAGCAGGTCCTTAATGCTCTCTCTAAGAATAAGAACACTGTATCAATGGACCCAGACAATATCCCAGGATGCCCTCTAAATAGCATTAAACATGATCTATCAGGGCCTCTGGAATTACTATTTAACTGTAGTCTCCAAACAGGCTTCATGCCTCATGAATGGAGAAAGGCAGCAGTCATCCCTCTGCACAAAGGTGGGCCATGTACAGACCCTGGAAACTACAGACCCATAAGTCTCACTCGTCTTATGTGTAAAGCCATGGAAAGAATTATCATGGACATGATCAATACAGATATAGTAAACCTCCAGACATTGGACCCAACCCAGTTTGGTTTCATAAAGGGAAGATCATGCCTACTCATCCTGGTGGACTTCTTTGAGAAGGTCACCAAAGCAATGGATGAGGGCAAAATCATTCACACTGCCTAGCTTGACCTGGCCAAGGCATATGACACAATACCCCACTCAGGAATTGTTGAGAAACTTGAGGTTAGGTACAAACCCATATGTCATCCGGTGGATAGCCAACTGGCTCACAGACAAGACTCAAGAAGTTAGAATTGGGCAGTGCACCTCTACAAAGAGGCCAGTCACAAGTGGAGTCCCTCAGGGATGAGTCCTTGGACCGCTCCTTTTTGGCATTTACTTCTCAGAAGGCATTTACTTCTCAGAAATCAAGGCCAATGTCAGTGGTCTCTGGCTGACTAAATTTGCAGATGATTGCAAATTAGGAGCTGTCATTGAATCTCACACTGACACAAATGTTCGCCAGGAGGGGCTGAAAGACAAACAACTGGTGTCAGAATCATGGACTAAAACTAAATGCCAAGAAATGCATAATAGTTTCCTTTAGGAAGTCATTCATCCCTGGTAACTATCATATTGACAACACACCCTTTAGAGTTGACCCAGTAGTCAGGGACACACATAGATAGTAATCTAACCTTTGATCATCACGTGTCTACAGTGGTGACAAAATCATTCTATGTTGCGTAACTTATAAACAAAGGTCTGGCATCTAAGTCCAAGGAAGTCATTGTTCCACTGTATTCGGCATTCATCAGACCTATCGTTGAGTACAATGCCCCCTTTGGTATGTACCTAACCAGGCATATCCTAAAACTGGAACATCCACAGAGGTTCCTCCCTAAAAGAATACATGGCATAAGTAATATGTCCTATGGAGACCGCCTCAAGGCCCTATCCCTGTATTCTGTCTCCTACAGGCTTTTGAGGGAAGATCTATGCCTGGCATAGAGGGTATTATCAGACCCCACTCAGATGGACGTCCTGCATATCCACAAAACAAACAGTACCAGAATTACCCATTCTAAAGACTTAAACCTTACCTGTGATATAAATAGGACATGCTGGAGAGATAGGTATGTATCACACAGAGACTACCCCATCTATAGAACAGGCTCCCCATCCATGTGATGCTGAGCTCTTCCCTAATCCAATTCAAGTGCAACTTGGACAATTAGATGGGAAACCAGAAATTCATTCCTGGTTTAGCACCTATGTCTCGAATGCAAACAGGTAACCCATAAATGGTTTGTCTCCCAGGCCCATGTTTATACTTATCTAGGGTATCAGAACTCATGAGAGATTTGGGATGCATGGCTAGGCTTAAAAAGACCCTTGCAGTCATTAGCCTAGTACACACCTATGAACCTAAAAGGTGAGGGAGCCAGCAAGCAAGGATGACAAACTCTAAGTGGTAAGTTGTTTGGAAACAACAGGGGTGCCAATCTATCACCAAAATTTATATCCTATCTTAATAGATGATAAACAGGTTACTGCTAAGAGAGACACAGATTCTGATATAACCATTGTGAGGCCTGCAGTGGTTAGAGAAGAGCAGTACTTGCTTGGACAGTCCACTCCAGTCACAGCTTTGGGAAGGACCCTATGTGGTGGCAGTTTCAGAGAATGCACTATCCTGTAGCAGTAAGTCTGAAAGTGAGCAACAGCTGCTGGGAGGTACTGATGTTCCCCTTGGACACAGTGATTGCAAGGATGGAGGGGAGTGATAGCACCCAGACTGACAGTGAGGTACAGCTGTCAGAAGTTAGTAGGCTTCCTGTGGAAGGGAAGCTTGGGACGGTCACAGATGTAGAGTTGAGACAGGCTCAGCTTGTGGACCCTATATTACAAAGCTTGAGGGAGATGGCCTGAGGCTCAAGGAAGAGGGGAGTCTGTATACGGGAATAAAGGTTTGTTGTATAAATAGTGGACTCCTAAGAGAGGGTTGGAAGGTGAAGTAGTACGGCAGTTGGTAGAGCCTAGAGACTGCCATCTGCCACTTCTAGCTATAGTCCCTAATATTCATTGTGCTGGTGATATTGAGGCAGAGAAGAAAGGTTTGCTGTATAAAGAGAGGACTCCTAAGGGAGGGCTGGAAGGTGAGGTAGTATGGCAGTTGGTAGTGCCTAGAGCCTACCGTCTGCCACTTCTAGCTATAATACCTTATATTTCTTTTGCAGGTGATATTGATGTTGAGTAGGTGCCAAGTGCTTTACTAGAAATTTTCAGCAGGGTAGAGCTTCCAAGGCAGATACTAACTGATTAAGGTGCCAACTTCATGTCATATCTGCTGACTTGTTTGTGGAAGCGTTGTGGGGTAAAACATTTAGAGACCATCCCCTATCATCCCCAGACTAATGGTTTTGTGAAGAAGTTAAACCCTACATTAAAGACTATGCTACACAAATTTGCAAGGTTAACCATTAAAACCAGCAAGTGTCATGTGAGTATGGCAGAGGTCACTTACTTAGGACACAGAGTCAGGAGTGGTAAGATTGGGCCAGAACCTGTCAAAGTGAAATCTATTCAAGCATGGCCAGCTCCTTTTACTAAAAAGCAAGTGAGAGCACTTCCAGGGACAGCAGGGTACTATAAAAAATCTGTGCCCAGTAGGGTTACAGTGGCTGCACCCATACTGACCTAACTAGGAAAAATAAGCCAGATAAGGTAGTGTGGACGACAGATGGCGAACAGGCATTTCAAAGATTTTAAATAGATTTTGGGAGGACCCACTATGTTAGTCAGCTCCCATTATAGCAAGAATTTGTTGTGCAAGTAGATGTTTCAAATTATGGGAGGGGGGAGCTGTACTCAGCCAAGTTTCCTCAGAAGGAGAAGAACACTGCAGTGGAGTTAATAATGCCAATGCAAATGGATTGCCCAGGAGAGGAGTGGGTTGATACATTCCCAGACAAATCCATTTTTCTCAAGTGTCATTTTTCAAGGGTCAATTGAAAACCATACTGAGTCATAGGGGGAGAAATGTAAAGAAATTAGACACTGTCATTTGTGCTAGCATATCTGGATGAAGTTTTGTACATAATTTCAGATTAACCTGTGTAGTATATGTCAGCATGACTAGCTATGTTTTTGTTTTTCTTTCGGCTTTTCCCGGTTAGGGGTCGCCACAGTGGAATTTCGGTCCGCTAATGATTGGCAGTCGATTTTTATGGTGCCGAGGTGCAAGCCCGACACCCAACCTTCAACGAAGGCATGCCCATTCACGCATGTCTTTCGAACGCCACTTTATGATACTCTAAATAAGTTCTTACATGTTGATTTATAATCTGTTTGTACAGAATGCTTTAAAGACTTGAACAGTGTTTCTTTACATTTCTAACTGCGCATATTTGTGATGAAGATTCTAAATGCAGACTGTCTCAGAATCACCTGATCTGCAGATGATGTCATTGGAATGTTGACAATTGCTATGTGTTGCTGTCAGAGGCTGAAAGACAGGAAGGAACTTTAGAAAACAGCTGTTGGTTGATTTTCAAAATATGAAATGAAAGTTAGAACTGAAACGGTTGTGACAGTTAAGCTAGTCTATAAAAGAGCCTGATGACAGTAGTTATCAGTTAACAGCCAGTTATAGTTGCCAGTTTTAACCGTCAATTGTTCACAGTTGTACTGTGCAGTGGATACCCAAAAGAACTCACCAATAACTGTAAACCTGTCTTTGCTCGGTTGCAATAATTTAGTTTGGATCTGGGACAGTGTTCTTTAATCTGATAGGAAAATTATAACTAAGCAGTTAGACATTTTTTCTAAATGCTGGATTTCTATCCTTCATTATTGATTTCATTTTCCTGGTGACTAGTTCTGTTTGTTTATTGGAAATTACTGTTTTATATTTTTTAATCATTTTGCTTATTACTAAATATTTTTTATTAACTTACATTATGGCTGGTTAATCAGTGTTTTCTATACTGATTTGAGAGTGCTTATACCTGCTTTGATAATTTCCTGGGCCACTCTGAATGCCTGTCTGCTTTAAGTCCCTTGCTATAATTTAAGAAGAACACAAAAGGCCAAACATCAGAAACCTCTGCAGCTTTAAAAAACGAAAAACAGGATACACACAAAGCTGCTGAGAAAAGGCACCAGAATCCACGATAGTCTTGAAAAATACCAAGGAATAATGCTGTGCAGAACTGCTTTATTGCAACACACTAGCGCTTTCACAGAATGCTTCTTCAGGTGTATAACTAAATGCAAAAAGCTACACCTTAAATAACCAGGTGAAATAATCACATGATACATCCTGCTTAATATTTAAAGGGACCATTAAAATCAACCTTAAAAACATATATATGTATTATTATTGAAACAAATACACTACATAAAAAGTGTATACAAATGTATGTATAAAAAATATATAGCAAACTGCCATCTACAATTATAGTTTAATCTAAAAACAAAGAACAAAAGCTATCTATATAAAGCCCTTTTACTGAGAACAGGTTTCATGGGCACATGTCATTCAAACCGTGACCATAATTAGCTCTTAACATCACTATCCATCTAGCCTCTACCTCTTCTGTTCTAGCTCTAATATCACCCACCCTTGCATTCTCATATGTCCTAGAGACAACCATAAACAGAAATTTATGTTGTACCCCCATATTTTGTACATGTTTAGCTAAAGCATTGATATTACTCCCTTTACCTATATGATAGTTGTGCTCTCTTATTCTATCTTTAAGGGTGCGATCTGTCTTGCCTATATAAAAACATCTGGAGACAGTGCAATTAGCTAAGTAAACCACGTGCATGGTTTCACAATCAGCCTGCACCCTAACATCATATACTTTGCATGTGTCTGGATGCACAAAAAAGGCTCTTTATTAATGTACCTACATTGTGAGCATTTGCCACATGGTCTAGTACCTGGTGTTGTCAAGACATTCTTAATTTCCTTAACATTACATAACCTTCTCCTCAAATTCTTCTTATTCTTGAAAGTAAATTGTGGTCTAGGACCTATGATTTCACTTAATTGCGGATCTGTTAACAAAATATCCAATTGTTGATTAATAATCTCTGTATACCTCCTTACATCCTTAGAATAAGGAATGCAAACTTTAATATTATTGGTCCTTTTAGTGTTTCCACAAAACAATCTTTTTGAAAAATATGGTTTGGCCCTAGTTTCTCTCAGTTTAGAGACTTGGGTAGCATTATATTCTACCAGCCCATGATCATAACCCCTCTCAGTGAGCTCATTCATAGTTCTATATTTCTGTTCTTCAAATTCACTACTCTTTACACTTAATCTAGAAGCCCTATAAAATTGGTTCTGGACCACATTTCTAAAAATAAACTCTGGATGCATGCTATCCCTATATAATAGACTATTAACATAGCATTCCTTTCTGTATAATCTAGTTGATATCACATTTATTTTATTTATTTTACATTTGTTGACCGGGATAGTCCGACTGGATACATGTCCATTTTCAGCGGAGGCCCGGGGAGAAAAGCTCCACAGTGACAGAGGATAATGCATTGAGATAATACAAAGAACGAAAGAACAAACAAAACAAATTAATTTCCTATACTAGAAAATGCTACAAAGGAGATGTAGTAAAGTATAATTAGTTGATCATAAACAATATCAGGGATACAAAAATATTAACACTGATTCCAGCATACCAATTCTCCTTCTAGGCTAATCATTTCAGTTAAGAGGAGAGAGAAAGAAGTAAGAGCGAGGGGATGCCTCCAGGGAAATATCTATACTTGTCTGAGAGAGGATTAGTCAGGACTTGAGCATTGACAGAGCCAATGTAACTTTAGATGTTGATTTAACCTTTTTTTGAAAACGTATAGGGAGGAAGTGCAGGAAAGGCTGGGAGGAAGGGAGTTCCATATTTTACCAATGGCATTGGTAAAAAGTGAGTCACCGCCTACATTGTTTGCTTTGACTGTTTGAACTAGTAGCTTATTGGAGGAACGCAAACTACTGAGATTATTGTAGGGTCTGATTAAATTATTCAGCGCTGGAGTTTTGTCAGGTTGGTTCAGGATTTTAAATGCTTCAATAAGTTGGGTCTGCTGTAGAAGGTTAGTGAATTCTATCCAGCCTAGGTTTCTTAGGTTAACACAGTGGTGTGTTCTATAAGGCATTCCTGTTGCAAATCTAGCAATCTGATTATAGCAGCGTGTTAGTTTGTTTATTTCCGCTGTTTTGAGATTAGTGAGTATAGGGGAGGCATACAGGAGGGTAGAGAGAAGATGTGAGCGGGCCATGGTCACTTTAGCTATTGGAGTTAGAAAAGATTTGATCCGGTATAGAGACCCGAGTTTTTTATTAACGGTTTTAATGGTCTGATTGATATGGATATCAAATCTAAGTTTGTTATCTATGGAAACTCCTAATAGTTTGGTATAGGAGTCTGGAGAGATGACTGTCCCATTTTTGGATTGGATAGAAAAGGATAGGGGTGTGGTCTTTTGAGTGGGGTGGAAGAGTAGTAATTTGGTTTTGTTTGGATTCAGGATCAATTTACGTCCTAATAGCCAATTCTCTACTGACATGAAACATGATTGAGTTTTGGATAATAGGTTGTCAGGAGTAGTATCAGCACAGACTAATGTCGAGTCATCTGCATATTGAATGCAGGTGGCTTCAGGGATGGCTTTATACAGGTCATTTATGAAGATAGTAAACAGAAGAGGCCCCAGTATAGACCATTGGGGTACTCCTATGGTATTAGGTAAGAGGTTGGAAAGTTTAGATTGCCAGAGTACGGCTTGTTTCCTATCAGAGAGATAGCCAAGAAACCAATCTAGAGCTTGTTTGTCTAGTTGGAGATTTTCTAGTGTATGATGAAGTAGCTGGTGGTTCACCATATCGAAGGCCTTTGATAGGTCAAGAAGTAGTGCTGAAGATATTTTTTTGTCATTTCGGTTGTGATTGATAGTGTCAGTAAAAGAGAGAAGAGCAGTGGTTGTACTATGGTGGGGTCTACAACCATGTTGTGTGTTGGTTAGTAAATTGTTCATGGTAAGATAGTAAAGAAGTTGTTTGTGTATACACTTCTCCATGATTTTGGCCAATGGTGACAGTATTGCTATGGGCCTATAATTTGATAGTTCAGTTGATAAGCCACCTTTGTGGAGAGGTATGACATGGGATATTTTCCATATTGATGGGATTGTGGATTCTGCTATGGTTCTTTTGATTAGTATCGAGATAGGGTACGCAATGGCATCTGCTGCTGTCTGTAAGTATTCAGCTGGGAGAAGGTCTGCAGAGAAAGTAGTTGGCTTTAGTTTCTTCAATAAGGAACATATATAGGCAGTAGGGACAGGTTGGAATTTAATGGTGCATTGTGACTTTTGTAAGTTTTCCATTTTAATGGAGTTGGTGGATGGTAGTTGATTAGCTAGGGATTGTATAGTATCAGTAAAGAAATTGTTAAAGGAATTTGCTACGACTTCAGGGGTTTTGTCACTTAGTGTTTTTGGGGTAGGGGTAGAGGATTTACCTGGGTGGAGAAGATTATTTAATCCAGTCCAGAATTTTTGAGGGTTGTTTTGGTGTTTATTTTGCAGTTGGCAATAGTAATTTTTCTTATCAGATAATGTTGCTTTTTTGGTCTCATTTCTTAGTTGTTGGAATTTTATGCGGTCCGAGGTTGATTTGGTTGAACGCCAGGTGTTCCAGGTTTTGTTTCTACTTTTGATTAGTGATATGGTGTTTTTTGTTAACCAGGGTGCAATATTTGTTTTTACTCTGATTGATCTTATTGGGGCGTGAGACTCAAGTATGGCTAGGAATGTGCTATTAAAAAGAAGTACTGCCTCCTCTAGGGGGAGATGCTTAAGGGATGCCCAGTTAAAGGATTTAAGTTCCATCAGGAATTTAGTGAGGTCTAAATGCTTCCTATTTCTGACTGGCCTATACATAGGCAGAGTGGAGTTTATTACCTTCTTTTTCATAATATAGGTGATGAGATGGTCGCTAAGGTTGTTTGGAAGGGTCCCGGCCGTATATGTATGGGGATGACTGTTGATGAGGATCCAGTCTAGGATACTCTCTTTTTGATTATTATTACCTACTCGGGTAGGGGAAGATAATAACTGACAGAATCCCTGTAAGTTAATGTGGGTAGGGTTGACTTCTGAGGAGCATTGAGTCCAGTCTATATTAACATCTCCTAGGATAATGGTTTCTTGAGGATAGTTATTTGATAGCCAGCTAAGGATGTGCTCAAGGGTGTCAGAGTTATTCCCTGGGGGGAATATAGGTCACAATTAGATTAATACTTTTGTCTTTGTTTATTTGTAGTTTTAGTGCAAGTATTTCAGCATTAGAGATCTGGGGTGGTTGAGACGAGTTAATAGTGACATTCAGTGTGCTCTTATAGAGCACCGCAATGCAGCCTCCTTTTTTTGTCAGACGATCAGCTCTATATATATTATAGCCTGGTGGCATTATCTCATTATCTTTGGTCCCTTGTTTTAGCCAGGTTTCAGTTAGACACATTATATCTGGGAGGTACATTGCTATTAGGGCGTGCAAGTTATGAATCTTATTATTTGGACTTCTTATGTTTAAGTGGTATATTTGAAGGGAGTTTGGTAGGGTAAGTGGTGGGTTGTTTGCAATTGGAGTGGATGTGGGGCCTGGGTTGGGATGGATATCCCCATCTATGGTTATATTTTTTCTTAGATAGTCTAATAGTCTCATAAGCTTAAGTAATAGTCTGTGCTGATACTACTCCTGACAACCTATTATCCAAAACTCAATCATGTTTCATGTCAGTAGAGAATTGGCTATTAGGACATTAAAACTATCCTTTTCTATTATCACATCCAAAAAATTAATACTAACATCTGAATAATTCAAAGTAAACCTCAAAAATGGGGTAGTGCTGTTGATATACTCTACAAAGCTCATTAATTCTGAAACAGAACCTCTCCATAAAATGAAGAGGTCATCTACAAACCTTCTATAGAAAATAATTAAATCTTTGAAAGGCCCTTCATCCAAAAAATCTGCCTCCCGTTTCATCATAATGGCATTTGCATAGCTATTTGAACATGCACTCCCCATCGCCACACCATTCTTCTGCCAATAAATCTGGTCAGAAACTAAAAATACATTATTCATAAGAACTATGGACATCAGCTCAATATACAACTCAATTTCATTAGCACTATATAAACAACTTTTTATCAGCTGTTCCTTCAAAAAATCAAGCCCTTTATCATTGGGAATGACTGTGAATAATGAAACAACATTAAGAGTAACAAACAAATATTCCATATTCAGCTTACCACTATTAGTACCTTCATACAAGTCACAAAGAAAATGTTCTGTATCTTTAAGAACATAAGTCGAATTATCAATTAAAGGCTTCAATTTTCTCTCTAAGAATATTGAAATACACTCTGTGCACCATCCCCTCCCCGCAACAATAGGACGCATAGGGGGTCTAGTTGAATTCTTATGCAACTTGGGTAATCTTTGTATAATAGGAACAGTATAATGAAGTACACTAAGAAACTTAAAGAGATCATTTGTCAATAACTCGGCTTGCTTTAAGCATTTTAACTGCTTATTAACTGATACAACCATTAATTGCATATGATGTCTAGTTATTTTTAGATAATAATCAACATTATTCAGCATTTCATACATTAAACATTCATAATCTTGTCTATTGAGTAAAACAATCCCGCCACCTTTATCTGCTGGTCTAACTAAAAAATTAACATAATTTTCAAGAGCATGCAGTGCTTGAAATTCTGCTTTGGTTAAATTATGTTTACCACCTTTAAAACTTCTATCATTATAAACTTTATAGAAGTCAGCTAAACACATTTGTTCAAAAGCATTAACTAAAGGTGTAGGTTTAGGAATAAATACACTTGTTTTTTTCAGTGAAACTTCTGAAACATTAGTATTCTGTTTAAACATACACTTCAGTGTAAGATTCCTAGTAAACATTTTAAAATCAAAAACTATATCAGTAATGGACATATTTGTAGTTGGTATAAACTTTTTTACAGCTGCAGAGGTTTCTGGTGTTTGGCCTTTTGTGTTCTTATTCATTTTTATTTGGCTTTGAGCACCAGGAATATGGCCAGTGAAATCGAAGAAATTGGAGAAATTGAACTGGAATATAATCCTAAAACATTACCTGGGACTGTACAAACTGTTGGTATAAGTTTTGATTCCATAATTTCACAAGTGAAAGAACAGAATAATCCTTTGTTTGACAAGAATCTAGTAGCTGAAGGTTTGGAAGCTGTGGATGTTGATTTTCTAGCACTTTGTACAGATGTTTTAATGCTAGAGAAGGAGTTATGTAGGCTGGCACGGACTCAGTATGAAATTTTTCATTTAGAGGTTTGCTTGGCTGAGAATTTGATACCTCGTGGCCTGAGAGTTTTAAAGATGCCAGCACAGATAGAAAGTGACTCTGTTTTTTTAAGTGAATGGCAGAAGCTGAATATTTCTACTAGTTTAAGTTACCTCAAACTTCTTTTACAAGCAGCCAAGAGAAGGGAGGTATTAATATTGGACATTATTAAAGAGAAATATGGACAAATTAATGTTAAATATCCGAATAGTGCTGTTACAGGACTTTTAACAGATACTTTAGGTAACGTTTGTACATATAAACATAAGCTTCTACAGATAAAATTGAATAAGCTGCAGAGAGATCGTCGGGACTTCTCATTGGTTAATATTTTCACCTGGCCGCGTGATTCACCGACTAGCTCCAGCAATGAACTTAATGAACTTAATGCCTCTAATGAAGCACGTAATGATGTAGGTCTACAAACTAATACTGAAGGCGCTGGCGCATCTCAACATGAGCAGCCAAGTAAATCAGTGTGTACCACAACAGGAGTGCCTTCTTCTAATTCCACATTGAATGACAGTGTTTCTAATTTAGGAGCCAGAAGAAAGACTATTATTACTTCGGCTGAAGTGCATAGGGAGCCTGAATGTAATTCCCTCCATGTTAATAACAACGAACCTATTGTTACATCAGCACAGCCCCTTGAAATGGTGCCATTTTTTCATTTGAATTTTCCACTCCCCATGAGGGACAGTTCATCAAATCGAAAGGGTGGACAGAGACAGAACAATCAACACAGAGACAGAGGGAGGAGTACAACATGTTACAAGAGGAAACACGAGGAAGAGGTGAACAATGTGTATACCATAAAAAAGGCGTTTCAACAAGTAAGACATTAGTGACTAATTTAACACATCGCGAATTGACTGTTTTGGAATATAATGTTTTGAGTAAAGGCCTATCGTTTATACTAACTACAGATATGTCCATTACTGATATAGTTTTTGATTTTAAAATGTTTACTAGGAATCTTACACTGAAGTGTATGTTTAAACAGAATACTAATGTTTCAGAAGTTTCACTGAAAAAAACAAGTGTATTTATTCCTAAACCTACACCTTTAGTTAATGCTTTTGAACAAATGTGTTTAGCTGACTTCTATAAAGTTTATAATGATAGAAGTTTTAAAGGTGGTAAACATAATTTAACCAAAGCAGAATTTCAAGCATTGCATGCTCTTGAAAATGATGTTAATTTTGTAGTTAGACCAGCAGATAAAGGTGGGGGGGATTGCTTTACTCAATAGACAAGATTATGAATGTTTAATGTATGAAATGCTGAATAATGTTGATTATTATGAAAAAATAACTAGACATCGTATGCAATTAATGGTTGTATCAGTTAATGAGCAGTTAAAATGCTTAAAGCAAGCCGAGTTATTGACAGATGATCTCTTTAAGTTTCTTAGTGTACTTCATTATACTGTTCCTATTATACAAGGATTACCCAAGTTGCATAAGAATTCAACTAGACCCCCTATGCGTCCTATTGTTGCGGGGAGGGGATGGTGCACGGAGTGTATTTCAATATTCTTAGAGAGAAAATTGAAGCCTTTAATTTATAATTCGACTTATGTTTTTAAAGATACAGAACATTTTCTTTGTGACTTGTATGAAGGTACTAATAGTGGTAAGCTGAATATGGAATATTTGTTACTCTTGATGTTGTTTCATTATTCATAGTCATTCCCAATGATAAAGAGCTTGATTTTTTGAAGGAACAGCTGATAAAAAGTTGTTTATATAGTGCTAATGAAATTGAGTTGTATATTGAGCTGATGTCCATAGTTCTTATGAATAATGTATTTTTATTTTCTGACCAGATTTATTGGCAGAAGAATGGTGTGGCGATGGGGAGTGCATGTTCAAATAGCTATGCAAATACCGTTATGATGAAATGGGAGGCAGATTTTTTGGATGAAGGGCCTTTCAAAGATTTAATTATTTTCTATAGAAGGTTTGTAGATGACCTCTTCATTTTATGGAGAGGTTCTGTTTCAGAATTAATGAGCTTTGTAGAGTATATCAACAGCACTACCCCATTTTTGAGGTTTACTTTGAATTATTCAGATGTTAGTATTAATTTTTTGGATGTGATAATAGAAAAGGATAGTTTTAATGTGATATCAACTAGATTATACAGAAAGGAATGTTATGTTAATAGTTTATTATCTAGGGATAGCATGCATCCAGAGTTTATTTTTAGAAATGTGGTCCAGAACCAATTTTATAGGGCTTCTAGATTAAGTGTAAAGAGTAGTGAATTTGAAGAACAGAAATATAGAACTATGAATGAGCTCACTGAGAGGGGTTATGATCATGGGCTGGTAGAATATAATGCTACCCAAGTCTCTAAACTGAGAGAAACTAGGGCCAAACCATATTTTTCAAAAAGATTGTTTTGTGGAAACACTAAAAGGACCAATAATATTAAGGTTTGCATTCCTTATTCTAAGGATGTAAGGAGGTATACAGAGATTATTAATCAACATTGGGATATTTTGTTAACAGATCCACAATTAAGTGAAATCATAGGTCCTAGACCACAATTTACTTTCAAGAATAAGAAGAATTTGAGGAGAAGGTTATGTAATGTTAAGGAAATTAAGAATGTCTTGACAACACCTGGTACTAGACCATGTGGCAAATGCTCACAATGTAGGTACATTAATAAAGAGCCTTTTTTTGTGCATCCAGACACAGGCAAAGTATATGATGTTAGGGTGCAGGCTGATTGTGAAACCATGCACGTGATTTACTTAGCTAATTGCACTGTCTGCAAATGTTTTTATATAGGCAAGACAGATCGCACCCTTAAAGATAGAATAAGAGAGCACAACTATCATATAGGTAAAGGGAGTAATATCAATGCTTTACCTAACGTGTACAAAATATGGGGGTACAACATAAATTTCTGTTTATGGTTGTCTCTAGGACATATGAGAATGCAAGGATGGGTGATATTAGAGCTAGAACAGAAGAGGTAGAGGCTAGATGGATAGTGATGTTAAGAGCTAATTATGGTCATGGTTTGAATGATCATGTGCCCATGAAACCTGTTCTCAGTAAAAGGGCTTTATATAGATAGCTTTTGTTCTTTGTTTTTATATTAAACTATAATTGTAGATGGCAATTTGCTATATATTTTTTATACATACATTTGTATACACTTTTTATGTAGTGTATTTGTTTCAATAATTATACATATATATGTTTTTAAGGTTGATTTTAATGGTCCCTTTAAATATTAAGCAGAATGTATCATGTGATTATTTCACCTGGTTATTTAAGGTGTAGCTTTTTGCATTTAGTTATACACCTGAAGAAGCATTCTGTGAAAGTGCTAGTGTGTTGCAATAAAGCAGTTCTGCACAGCATTATTCCTTGGTATTTTTCAAGACTATCGTGGATTCTAGAGCCTTTTCTCAGCAGCTTTGTGTGTATCCTTGCTATAATTTGTTATAATATCTAATTTTAATAACTAGACACCCCTTTGAAAGGGCATGCAGATGCTCTGATTGGTGGCAGCATGTTATGTATTATTTTGGGGAAGGGACACAGCTGGAAATCTGTGTCAGGTTTTCCCAGAGGTGTTTGGATGTATGACATTTAATTTATTTAAGTGTGAGTGTATCAGAAGTCTTAAACTGGGATACACTGCTCTAAAGAATGTAATAAGGGAGTTACAGTTGGGGTGGACAGAAGTATACAGTCCAGTCCCAGGTTATACAGCATGTTCCTGTTGTGCTCTTAGGAGAAATTGTGAAATATTACTCCTGTTTAAGTGACAGTCTCACACTGGAGTTAGTAGTGAGGACTGAAGCTCCTTAGTTACTGACTCAGGATAGTGGGGGATGTCACATTATTTGGTGGCGGTATAGTGGGATTTTATCCGGACATCGCAAGGTCATTGAGATTTTTTTGAACCACATCTTTCCACCACTCCTCTTATTCCTGGAAAAGGATCTTTGGAGATGGGATGGAAAAACATATGCCCACAACAGAAAGGTTACCATTCTTCTCACACCTGGAAAATGTCTCCCTAACCTTTGGGCCAAACAGAGATGATCCATCAAAAGGTGCACTGACAAATGAAGACTTAAATGGCTCCACAAAGTCACACAGGTGCATCCAGGCATGCCTCCTTATGGCTATGACTAAACCCACAGCTGTGTTGGTCCTTTTGGCTGCATGCGCAATGAGCCTCATGGACAAGTTTGACACAGACTCCAGGGTGCCAACTGGGAAGCAGCTTTTTCTTGGACTCCCTTAGTAACAGCTCCTGTCAGGATATCCAACAACTCCTTGATCAGATCCTTTGAAGTCTGGTAAAATGTGGCAGGAATTTCAAAGACGTTAAGGCGAAGGTCAATGAAGTGTAGACCCACTTCATAAATGTATCTATCGCCCGGGACTGTCTGTTGGATGGATGGATAGATGAACTCTCCTCAGTGAGTTCTTTATTGTGGTGGATGCTATGACCATGACGTCTACCACTAAATCTTTAGCCCAAAATTGTTTATCCTCAGGTGCAGATAAAATTTTGTCTGCTCTCTTGAGGATGGGTTTACTGGTATCTGGAGCCTTCCACTCCTGCTGAGAAATCAAATGAATGAGTTTGTCAGCAGGCGGAATCACGCAAGAGGTAGACAGGCAAGTATTGAAAGCCTGCAGGTAAACTCATTCCTCCGAGGAAGGGTTTTGGGACTTCCAGTCGTCACTCTGTTTTAAAATTTCCAGGAAGCCTCAAAAGGAGACATCATCAGGGGGTATCCTTGTGGACCCCTCCCCGTCATCAAAATCAGTGTCTTCCGTGACAAGTTCCTGTGGGGAATCTAAGCATTTCCTCTTGCACCTCTTCTTCTGAGGAACCTCCTCAAGGGGTAAAGCCATGGCATATGCTACAATCTTTCTGCAGATGTGCAGGACCCAAACAATACACACACAAGTGTAACTCTGAAACAGTGCTCTTATGGCTGCACTTCTGGCATTTTTTGAAGCCCAGAGGAGCCTTAGTCTTCTCAGCCATAATGAAAGGGCCTCAAAAGCACACACCACACTCACAGCAATGGAGAAGATATAAGGCACACTGTAAACAGAAAACTAACACAGGAAAGCAGAGTTGTTTTATTTATTTTTTAAACAGGAAAGAGAGAAAGCGAGAGAGAAACAATCAATGATGATAGTAGAGGAGTACACAAAATTGTACAGAAAATAGGCTATCAACAATGATAGTGGAGAATACACAGGAGTGTTCAGAACTGATTACAAATAGAGGGTTAGAGGAACAGAGAAGGGGAGAAACTTTAAGAAATATATAGAAAATTATTCAAAAAAAGGAACTTAGCTCGAGAGCTATGGCAAATGCGTCTGTATTGAAAAGTGGCAAATGAGATCTGAGGTAATTGGAAGAGAAAGATTGTGGGTAGAGGTGAAGCTCAAGAGTTTTTGGCCTGCGCAAACTGTAGTAATGGCCAAGTTGGTTCTGATGCCAGAACCGAACCGATATTTCAAGGATCAAATGAAAACTGACAACATCAGATTAATCAGTTTGTTAGTGTTTAGCCATTTCCAAAATAGTCCGAAGTAATGTTATAGTTCTTTTTTAATAAAGGTTGTATTTTTGCCTGCCTTTGTGATCGCAAAATCATATGCCTATAGAAAGCAGTCTATTTCTAGGACACCCTTATTTGTAGGTTTTTGTGAACATGGAAAATAAGAGTGGTCCTACTACAGAATTTTGTGGTACTCCTGTGTATGTTGTCCTAACATCTGATTTTATATTAATGCTAGAAACTCCGAATGTCCTTCCTGAGACATAGTTTGTGAACCATAAAGTCAACTCAACAGAAAATCCTGTAACTTTTCATCTGTTAATCAAGACAATGTGATCAACATCTGAAAAGCTCATCTCATATCCAGGAATATACTGCCCCATTTAGGAGACCTGCTCCACAGGTGTTGTATATTAGGTTAGTAAGGGAAAAGCAGCAGTCAGTGTACTATATTTTGGACTGAAGCCATGATGTCTCTCAGTAAAATTAACATAGTTAGATATGCACTCCAAAATTTGATTAAATAATTATTCCATGAGTTTGGCAAAGGACGTAAGTTGGCAATGGGAGAATAATTAGAAGCTGTGGTGGCTAATAATCGAAAATCTGAATGCCATCTCAATCAAGTCCAGAGGCTACACTTGTATTTGCTGCAACTGTACACATCAGAGAAACTTCAAGGTGCAATAATTTCCTCATCCTGTATAACCCTGTTAGTAACATATATCTGTTCTCTCGTAGCTGGAGCTATGCAGTCTATAAAGTATATCCCTAAACTTTTTGGCATGGAAATATTTATTTTCTATGTTTATGTTCCCGAGAAGGTATCTAATTCCTGCCCAGAGATCTCTTATTTGTGCTGGAGATATGAAATATTAAAATTTACTAGTCACATTTGTGATAATAACGTGGAATTCTTGGACATCAAACTTACGGTTATGAACAATAAAATTGAATCCACTATATTCAGGAAAAAAACACATTCAAACTCATTCCTACATTTTGATAGTTGTCACCCATTCCACCAAAAAAAGAATTGGGTCAAAGGCCAGATGGTGAGACTGTCTAGATTAACAAGTGACAATCAAATGTTTAAAAATGAGCTAGATTTACTTATTAACATGTTTTTAGATAGAGGATATCCTCATGATTTGGTTGTCAACATTAGTAAAGAAGTGACGGTCATGAGGTTGACCAAACATAAACCTATCATCAAATATGAAACATCAGAAGGAATTACTTCACATACTTCTACTTTTAGTAATGACAGGTTTATAATTCCTTTCAACAATAGAACACAAGAGATAGTTGACTGTGTCCAAGAATTATGGGCTAGTACTGTAGACACAAATGAGGAACTTTGTGGGATTTTAGGAGTGTTACCGAAATTTACATATAGCAAAGGCAAACATTTTAAAAATTTATTTGAAAACAATTCCAACAACAATCACCAGAGACACTCTAAGATGAGTAAATGCGGCACATGCCACGTGTGTAGATTTATTTATGATGGTCCATATATTTCTATACACAATTATGGTAAAACTTTAAAATGTCCTGGTCATTGTAACTGCAACACCAGTATGGTTGTGTATGTTGCAAAATGCACAGCATGTGAAACCTTTTATATAGGGAAAACCATTAGAAAATTAAAAACACGTGTCACAGAACATCTTAGTGACATTAAAAGACATATATCTACAAACATGCTATTCAACCACACTACAAATTGCGGTAATTTAAAAAAAATTTTGTTTTTTGTTATAGACAAGATACCACTTAATTTACACAAAGGTGGAGATGATAAAACACTACTAGAAGCCAAAGAATGTTTATGGCAACTCAGGCTTAATGCCTGTAAATGGCCAGGACTTAACGAACAAGTGGCCATGTCCAGCATTCTAAAATTAAGATCACAATTTATATGAATCTAGTACTATATGTGTATAATTTTAATATTATGTTTAATTTCTTCGATTCATTAATGTAATTTTAGATCAATATTCATTGTATTTATATACTTTTGTCAACACATTTTACCACAGTATTTTAAACTAAAGTTATTTATATTCATATTTATTATATACAGTTCATAATTATTTATTTATATTAAATATATTAACAAATATATAATTAATATTATTTATTTATTATATGTCAATATTTTATATGAGTATATTTATACTATTTACATTTCATATATATATATATTTTATATATAATATATTTTTATATACAATATATTTTATAACCAACTCCAAGTGTATTTCATACATTTCTTAATTCACTTTTGTATTAATTTTATTCATTCCATTTAACACACTTCCTTACGTCTTACCTATAATATTTGATATCATATTATATTCATTTAAATATTTAAATATTTTAATTGTTTTGTATAATTCAATTGTATATTTTTAATATTATATTTGAAATGGAAATTTATGTCATTATAAATATTTTTCAAATGTATTGGATGAGTTGAAACAATTTATTTTAATTCTTAATATAATTGTATTTCTCCTTTAAGATAAGGAAAAATTGCATTGAAAAGCTTGAAGTATTTAATTGATTAATTGTCAGTTTAATTGTATGTACTATATAAAGGGATGACTTTGTAACAAATGTTGTACTCTGATGATGCCCCCTGTGTGTGGGTGAAAGCGCTTAGTATTGATTTTGTGGAACATTTTGTCCTGTTCGTCTTGTTGTTAGTGGTTTTGAACATTAAAGGATATATTGAGATATTCCTGGGCTCAAGGTTTGCTGTTACTTTTGCTTACTGGTCTGTCTTCGTTCTGAAATTGAATCTGCTGGAGATATGAAACCATTTTAATTGGGTCTTAAAAGCATATTTTAGGATTTCCTGGTTGTATATACATTTTTGAAAGGCTTGAAAGAAAAGTGAAGCTATATGTTGTGAAAGACTAGCATCTGCAACATTATTATTGTTTTTTAACATGATACATCAACTTGTCATAAGGGAACTGAGGCTTTCTGACCTCTGATAATCATGATGGAAGCCAAGAAAGCTATCACTCAGTACTGGAAATCTTCAGTGCCCTTTACACAACTGATTTAAGTATCAGTGCTTATATTATACTAGCAGAAAGGAGGTGTGCAGAAAATAAGGCTGCACTGCTTTGGACACAATCTAGTAATATCAGGGTCACTTTGAGTTTCTTCCTGACCATAGTGCTGAATGATTATGCACAAAGGGGCTTACTTCTTGGATCTCTCCACATACAGTCACACATCCCTGTGACTGTTTCAGAAATACATATTTTTCTTACTATTATTGCTGTTAATAGTATATTAGAAACCAAGGTACAAATCACATTTTCTCCTCAGTCCCCCTGGTAAAATCTACCATTTAGTATTTAGTGGTCAGTGTTTATTATTTTACCTCATCTAAAATTACCCAGACTTCCACATAAAAAATATGTACATTTACATGTGTTCGTCTTTTGGGATACTGTTTATTCTGTTTCTTTCTTTATTGCAATTTCTAATATCTTATGTCTCACTTTTTGGTAGCAACGACATTACTTGTTTTAATTATATTAACTGCACTAAGTAACACTACCTACTGGAGTCTTTATGTATGTAGCCATTTTGTTGGCGTTCCATATGTTTATAGCATTTAATAATGTCCTTGCAATATTTTGCTGTATGTTTATATTGTTCTGTCTTTGTCTGGAAAAATTCAAATACTTAAATGCACACACACACACACACACACACACACACACACACACACACACACACACACACACACACACACACAAATAAAATATTTTCATGAAAGTGCAATGACTGTGTGAAATATCCTCATTATCAGAATCCTGCAAAGGGGGAAAATTTACTGAGCTATGGAAAAGTCTTCTTCTTCTTCTTCTTCTTCTGCAGGAGTTAGGAAGTACCTGAACTATGGAGATGTCCTGTTTCATTTTGAACTCTAAAGTCAAATCTGTCATGTCATAACTTCTAACACTACTTGTACTTGTTCTCTGATCTTCCACAGTATGCTGAACACCTTCAAACCTGAGCGTTTTATCAAATGGGGTCATTTTATGATAGCTGTGGTTGTTTTTGTTCATTGAGTTTTCTTGGCAAAAATACTGGAGTGAATTGCCACTATCTTCTTTAGTGGAGCAGATCTAGTCTGAGCTGTTTGCCATGACCTGTTCATCTTGGGTAGCCCTGCATTCTATAGCTCATAGCTTTAATACGATGCTCAAGCCCCTGCACCATGATGAGGTAACAGCCAAAATGGGAAAAGAAGGTGAGGAGGGCATTACAAACTGGTACATACAGGAACAAGTTTAAAGACAATGGTTCTACCTCAAACACTCAGTAAAGCAAAGAAATTTGGTGACAGACCTTTACACTATTAAATAAATAAAATGTATACTCATCTACTGCTCAGGAAATAACTGTACTCAAAGTCACTTTAGAAATTTCATTAGTTCTAGCTGTTAAATGTGGAAAAGGAATCTTACTAGTTTTAGTCCATTGTTTGTGTCTTTTGGCTTTTCCCGGTTAGGGGTCGCCACAGCGGAACTCCGGTCCGCTAATGATCGGCAGTAGATTTTTACGTGCTGAGTTGCCGGCCCTGACGCACAACCTTCAAAGGAAGGTATGCCCATTCACGCATGTCTCCACACAGAAGACACTCTAGCTGAGAATCAAACAGGACAACGTCTTACTGTGAGGCGACAACACTACCGCAGCACCACCACCGCAGTTACTAGTTTTAGTCCATGATGGCTGGTTTATGCCCTCTGTACTGGCAGCAGTTAGCCTATTCTGTCACTTTACTGCTTAGCAAATATCTGAACCAAAAGACTGTTTTCTAGTAAAGGTTACAACTCAATATATGTCTCAATATTGAAGGAAAGAAAGATGATACATCATCAGCCCTTATGGATAGATGAACCAATGGCATCACAGACAATAGTAATGAAGCTTATAATGACCTGGTAAGACTACTGGTATTTTCTGTCTTCAGATTTTAACACATTCTTACCTTTCCATTTTTTTTTGCCGTCTTTAAAATTTTAGATCTTTCTTAGTCACTGGTTTGTACTTATTACTTATGTTTTTCATCACCTACACCTTTCTCTTTATATTATTCCTTCTGACCACTGTTTTAAATTTCGCATATGCTGGAGAGCTACTGATGTTCTTAACAGCCCATAAACACAGCACTTGTTGTGCCTAGTGTATTCTGATATCTGTTAACCATTATGACACTCTGTGACGTTTGACACAGAAAGGTGTGTTCCATTATGTTAGTCATTATGGCACTCCATGATGTTTGATACAGGAAAGTGTTGTCAAAATGTAAATGCATGGAAAATAATCAGTGGAAGAAATATAAATTGAAATTGTTGAAGAACACTGCCATAAGTGGGCCTCATATATAATACATAACATGAAAGCACTGCAAGCAAATTGGAAAGACCTTCTCTTTTATGTAATGAGACACATTAAACTGACACTTGTTTGGTAAGTCATACTCAGATAACCTCTTAAGGACTATATCTGGGGTTCATTGTGCAAGCCAAAAGCAATGTCTATATAATGAAAGACTACGTGCAAGAACTGCCAAAATAAAACATCCATATTACAAAATGTTACATAGCAGTAGAAACAGAACAAAATATTAATCTGAAATAGATGATGTTCCCCATGAAACTGCGTCCTTTAATCATAAAACATGCAACCCAATAGAAAAACTTTTGGAAAACACCAGTGATGACTTCAGGGATAGTTGACAAAAGCACTAGTAGTAATTTGTAGATAATTTTGAATAATATCATTTTGTACCATCAGTGGTAACAGCAGGCAGCATCGACCAGAAGAAAAGAACATTGTTGTCAACAGTATTCATTGACATCACATTTTTAATTAACCTCTACCCAAGTTACCATCAAATAAATCCAATACAATTTATGAAATTTAAAGAGGTAATCCTGAAGTACAGGAGCTTAAAACAAAGTGGAGAAACTTGAAAGGACTTAAAATATTTGAAAATTTAGCTTATGACTTTACCTTCAATATTATAAATTTCAACATCATCTTCAGGAATGTTGATGCTCTCCCATCGATGATCCTATAAACATTTCAGATTAAAACAGATTCTGTCTTCAGAAAATTATTAATGTTAATACTAATCATCAATTATATTCTTCCATTTGCACTGGAAGCACAATGACAGTTTGTATCTCTTATCTTGATAACAGAATAAATACAAATTATTGACTGCTGGGCAAGGTAAGAATTATGCATAATTAGGAAAGACTCATTGTCTTCATAAAAATAAGCAAAAATGTGATTCCTACAAAAAAAAAAAAAAAAAAAAAAAAAAAAAACAGAAATGCTCATTCTCATCCTTCAGCCAACAGAACTATATCAGTTCTGAATGGGCCATAGAATTCACAAGCATAGTACATAGTCTGCTAAAAGGGCTATGCCCCATGTTGTAACGTTAGTGACATGTCAATATCACAGTTTATAAACATGGATCACACAACTTCAGACTCACTGCTTTTATGAATTGCACACAGAAGCACAGAGTACACACTTCTTTACTATATGTACCACTGCGGGTTCCTGTTAGATGTTTCCTAAGCAAGGGAATATCATTACCTTTGCATACAGTTCCTGAGCCTTAAATGTATATCACAGGAACACCATATGGCAATATACTCTACATTACTGCAGAGCAGAAGGAAAGCACAGCACATCAGCAGGAATGCTGTGGTAGGAGGAGCTTATTGGCAAGCAACCCTGGTAACAAGATATGTGATGATACCATCAGCACACATATGCATATGATAATTTTTGAAGCCTCACCAACACATTGTTCAACCAAATAAATGATTAAGTACCTGACTTAAATGCTTATCTATTCACCATATACCTATCGAGGCATGTCTCACCCCAGCACTACACAGACATCAACTGGAACAGGCATATATGAGTCATACACATTAAAGGCTCATTGACCATGACTGCAAACAGTATCACCATTACTGTCAGTCTAAATGAGGGGAGTTACTCTCAGAACACTTCCATTATAAGTCCACCCCTCCATAGTTAGATCCGACCACAAACTAATCACCTTGGAAATCCCCCCCCCCCCACAAAGGTAACCACCATGAAAAACTTCCCCAAAGCTAACTTTGAGCCCCTAACAGAGGTGGCTAACTTCACGGCGCCCATGCAAATGGAGATCATTTGCATGACCGCCAAATCATTCATCAATGCACTGTACGAACAGGTACACAAATGCATGGATCTCACCATGCCCAACAGAACCAAGACGTTCTCCTCCAAAAAAAGGAAGCCAATCTGGTGGTCCCCTGCCATAAACAAACTCTACAACAGAAGGAGGAAAGTGATGCAGAATAAGGTGAAGTCCCAAGACAGGAAAAACTCCCTTATCAGCCTCAACAAAAAGTTGAGATCCCTCATCAAATCCTCTAAAGTTAGCTATGAAAACAGAATTGCAACTGATAGTAAAGACAACCACAAGGCCTCCTGTAGTTATGTAAAGAATCTCCATGGCAATACCCAGATTTGCTCTGAGCTACTGTACAACAGTACCTCCTATACCGAGCCAACAGATATTGTCAATATCCTGGCCGACAGATTCAGTGCCAACTTTACTCCCCCCCCCCCCAAGGACCAGTCACAATACCAGTAGATTGCCATGCACCCAGTATTACTGCTGCACAGGTTAAAACAGCACTTTCCAAGGCCAAGAATACAGCTTCTGTGGGACTTGATAATATCCCTGGCTGTGTTCTACATGAACTACATAGTGAACTGGCACCTCACCTGTGTGCCCTGTTCTGTCACAGACTCACCTCAGGCTTTGTCCCTACCGAATGGTGCACTGCCACAGTCATCCCTCTCCACAAAGGAGGAGCGACTACAGACCCTGGGAACTATCGCACCATTAGCCAGACAAGTCTGATATGCAAAGCTATGGAACACATCATCATGGACCTAATAAACAAGGATGCAGGTAATCTCCAAACTCTGGATCCTACACAGTTTGGTTTTGTGAAGGGTAGATCATGCCTGCTCAACTTGGTCAACTTCTTTGAGTCAGTCACCAGAGCTGTGGATGAAGGCAAGGTGGTTCATACAGCCTACCTTGATCTGGCCAAGGCCATTGATCCCATTCCCCACTCAGGAATCAGAAAAACTCACTAAACTAGGCATCAACCCCTATATCAGTAGGTGGGTTGCAAACTGGCTCACAGATAGAACCCACAGTGTGAAAGTAGCTGACTCCAAGTCAGACTGTCGACCAGTCACGAGTGGAGTCCCACAGGGTTCGGTCCTGGGCCCTCTCCTGTTTGGTATCTACTTCTCTGAACTCCAGTCCAAGGCAAAGAGACTCTGTCTGACAAAGTTCGCAGACAATTGCAAGTTGGGAGCTATTATTAACTCCTCGAATTATGTTGACATCCAAGGCCGCACTGAGACCACTGACTGGTGTCAGAACCATGGCCTTAAACTCAATGCCAAAAAATGTGTCGTCATTCCCTTCAGGAAAAACCCGGTTCCCATGAATTACCACATCGATGGTAGTCCACAGAGCACAGAAGGCGTTATAAGAGATCGGGGAACACAGGTTGACAGCAACCTCTCTTTTGATCACCACATTGCCACTGTGGTCAGAAAGTCCTTCTATGTGGCAAATCTCATTACTAACAGTTTTTCATCCAGGAAGAAAGAAGTCATTGTCTCCCTCTACCTTTCCTTCATTAGGCCAATCATTGAGTACAATGCCTCATTTGGCATGTACCTTACTAGACACTTGCAACAACTGGAGAGGCCGCAAAATACCTCACAAAGAGAATCCTAGGCCTTAAACACTTGTCCTGCATGGACAGACTCAAAAAACTCCAACTATTCTCTGTTTTATATCACCTATTTAGAGGCGATCTCTGCCTGACTTACAAAGCCATGTCTGACCCAGCTCTGCTAGAAATGCTGCATCTAAAAAAATTCCAATCCCTCCGCACCACACGCTCCAGAGACCTCAACTTCATTACCACAATCAAAAGAACATACTGGAGGGACAGGTTCATAACCCAGAGACTGCCCATGCTATGGAATAGACTTCCCATACATGTCAAGCACAGCACCTCATTGGCCCTCTTCAAGAGAAATATTGATGAGTGGATGGGAAATAGAAAATTCACCCCGGCGATAAATCCATTGAGTCTACTCAACAGAGGCACTGGGAACTAAGGTCAGGTGGCACGATGCCAGGATAATCCTATGGCTAGCCTTGTAAAGGCCCCAGAGCCATTAGCCTAGTACACACCTATGAACCTATAGACAATACAGATGGAATGTTATGGTAAGTACATAACTTCTTTATCTGATGTTGTCAATCTTCATTTTATCCTTGACAGATGGGACAGTCCTCAGCTACCTAAAATCCTGAGTGAACTCACAGAAGGATATTCAAAAGCACCATTGAACCAAAGGATGCTCTTCCCCTAGAGACCAAATCCAGTTTGTAATGAGTAATAAAGGTATGGGGAGAAGCCCAAGTAGCTGCTGTACAAAAATCATCCATCAAAGCTCTAGATTGATAAACTGCAAAAGTTGCTACAGATCTTGTAGAGTGTGCTTTCATGGGCCTAGGCAAGATTGATTTATTTTTATCATAAATAAATGAAATGCTGTCTTTCAGCCATTTAGCCAGTTACCTTGCTGACTGGCTTACCCAATTTTGCACTGGAAAAGAAAACAAATAGTTAATTTGATTTTTGAATGTCTTTTGTTCTGTGAAGGTAGAAACGTAATTGTCTATGAACATCAAGTAAATGCAAGGAATATTCCCCTTTGTTGGAAAAATTTGGAAAGAAAACTGGTAAATTAATTGATTGATTGCTATTAGACTCTGATACTACCTTGGCTAGAAAGGAGGGGTTTGTTTGCAAAAAAACTCCATCCTTCTGGAAAAGCAGATAAAGGGGTTCAGAGGACAAGGCCTAAATATCTAAAATTATTCTGGCAGAGGTAATGGCTACCAGAAACAGTGTTTCCAAGACAAAAACTTCAGATCACATTCTGCAGAGGGCTCAAAGGGAGACTGTATTACGGCCTGCAGCACTAAGTTCAGATCCCAAGGGAATGTCGGATCTTTGAAAGGTGGTTTTAACAAAAGTGTGCCTCTTAGAAATGATTTAGAATGTCTCTGAGAGGCTAAAGAATTTTGATCCAAACCTTCCTGGAGATTAGAAATTGCAGCTAATTGTAATCTAATGGTAGAAGGGAAGCTCCAGCATGGAAAAGAGAGGCTAAAAAGTCTACAATATGCTCTATTTAAGCCAAAAAGGGATTAATATGTTTTTCATGGGCCCAAATGGTAAACCTCCTCCATTTGCTAGAGTATAGGTTATGAGTGGAAGGTTTATGAGCTGACAAAATGATGTGGCATACTGGGGAGGAAATATTAGGACGCGTGGCAACTAATGGAATTGGAGGATCCACGCTGTCAGCTTGAGGTTCAAAATATCTGGATGAAGAAGTAACCAGGGTTGTTGAACCAGATAAGGCCAAAGGAAGGGGAACCAAATCTGTTGAGGCCAAAAGGGTGCAAAGAGGATTACTGTGCTTTTCAACCTTAGTGCTTTCTGTAAGAATTTCGAAATTAGAGGTATGTGGGGAAATGCATACAGGAGACCAGAGGGCCAATTGTGGAGGAGAGTGTCCCTGGGTGACTTCTCTGGTAATTGCTGCACTTGTTTAGGGGAGAAGAAAACAGGTCATAGCACTGTTGATGCCATTGACTGAAGATCATTTTCACCACTTTTGGATAAAGAGACTACTTGTGAGGCTGAAGGACACATCTACTCAGCTTGTCTACAATCACAATGGAACTCCCCAGGATGTGCATTACTATTGGAAGGGATCACCCATTGCCACACTCTGAGGGCTTCTTGACAAAGGGGGTTAGACTTGGTTAAGCCCTGCTTGTTGATGTACCAAACTACTGACATATTTTCTGCTTGAACTGCAATTGTTCCCTGAAGAAGAGCTGTCTGAAAGGCCTACAATGCTAGATGCACTGCTCTTATCTACAGGACATTGATGTTCAAGTTGGCCTCTAATGGGGACCAAGGGACTTGCACAGTCTTGCCTAGAAAATGCCCCCCACAGCATCTGGGAAGTGTCCGTTGTCACTATGGCTGTGGGGTCTGGAAGAACAAAAGCTGACTGTGCAGAATTTGATCAGAACCCATCCACCAAAGAAGATAACTTTTACAGTAATTGGCGATCAAAATTTGGTCTGACAAAGGTTGGTAAAGGATAGACCACTGAGAACCTAGTAGCCATTGCAGAACTCTTGTATGAAACCTGGCTAGAGGTACTAGAGTTATTGATGCTGCCACTGACCCTTGAGCTTGCAAAACTAGTCATGCAGAAAACCTCTTTCTGTGGATTATCTTTTGAACTTGTACCATAATTATCTGATGTCTCTCCGGAGGAAGGGATGGTATAGTTGTCTCCATATTTAGTACAGCCCCTATGAATTCCAAATTTTGCACTGGGGTCAAATGGGATTTCTCAAGATTTACTATAATCCCTAGATGGGCACAGACGTTGAGAGTGTAATCTCTGGCTACTATTAACTGATGCCTGGTCGAAGCAGTTATGAGACAGTCATCCAAGTACAGATACACCCGGAATCCTTGCAGTTCATGTGAGTGGCTACTACTGTTATGCATTTGGTGAACACCCTGGAGGGCTGTGGTGAGATCAGAAGGCAGACTCTGAATTGGTAATGACTGGCTCCCAGCCAGAGATAGAGGAATTTCCACAAACGTTTGTTCATTTTTATGTGGTAATACATATCGTCGAGATCTATTGAGCACATCCAATCACCTTTCTTCAGAAAGGGAAGGATTGACTGCACTGTGACCATCTGATTTGTTCAGCATGCTGAGATCTAAAATCGGTCTCCAGTCCCTTGTCTTTTTTGGCACTAAAAATAATCTTGAGTAGGTTCCAGATCCTTTTTGGTCTTGCAGGACTTCTTGGATGACTCTTTTGTCTAGCAGTTTTTTAATATCTTGCAAAGCTGAGTCCCTCTGATCAGGTGGAACATCAGGGATGTTCTTGTGTACAGGGAAGGATAAGAAAAGGGAATGATATAGCCTCTGGATATGATCTGTTGCACCCAGGAATCTGTTATGTTTAGCCAGGCATTTAGGTGTCCCCAACTTCCTCCAGAGGAAGACAATTGGGCTTCCATTCAGGAGTGCTGAAAGGGCTTCCCTGGAAAAGAATCCCTTAAGTCCTGGTTTTGCAGACTACCTCTGCTGTGAGGGCAGCATATTCCATTTTGGTTCCCCCCTCTGGCCCTGGGTGAACTCCCTCCACATCTGTCTTGGAAAGGCCCTTGGTTTTTTTAACCGCATTTTCCCACCACTCCTCTAGTTCCTAGAAAAGAACCTTAGGTGGAGAAATGTACGTCCACAGCAGAAAGGGTTTTAACATCTTTCTCACACTTGAATAAAGTCTCTTTCACTTTAGGGCCAATCAATGATGTTCTTTTAAAGTGAACATTAACGAAAGAAGACTTGAATGGTTCCACAAAGTCACATAAGTGCATCCAGGCGTGTCTCCCTATGGCTACACCTGTTCCCGGGGCTCTGGAAGTCTCTTCGGCTGTATGTGCAATTACCCTCATGGACGAATTAGACACAGACTCCAGGGTGGTTAGCTGGAAAGCCACTTTCCCTTGGACTCCCTTAGCTACAGCTCCCGCCAGGGTATCTGACAATTCCTTAATCAGATCCTGTTGAAGTCTTGTGAAGTCTGCCAAGAAATGCAAAGACCTTATAGCAAAGGTCGATGAAGTGTAGACCAGCTTGCCAAATCTGTCCATTGCCCAAGACTCCCTATTGGGCAGATGTACAGATGAACTCTCCTCAGCGAGTTACTTCTTTAGTGGTGGTCTCTACGACCATAGCATCCACAGCTAACCCCTTGGCCCAGAACTGTTTATCCTCCAGGGCAGATATTTTACTTGGTCTCTTGGGAGTGGGTTTGATGGTGTACGGAGTCTTCTATGCCCACTGTGAAATCAGCTGAATGAGTTCATCAGCGGGTGGGGTCACCCAAGAAGTTGACACATGGTTGCCTAAAGCCTGTAGGTAAACAGATTTCTCTGAAAAAGGGTTTTGTGACTTCCAGCCACCTCTTGTTTTAAGATTTCTAGGATGTTTCCAAAGAAGACATCTTCAGGTGGTGACCATGGGGACCCTTCCCCCTCATCAAAATCTGGGTCTTCTGGGACTGATTCCTGTGTGGAATCCAAGTGCTTCCCCTTGCACTTCTTTTTCTGATGGTTCTCTTCAGGGGAATTATCTGGGGAGGTGTCAGAAGATGACAGAACCATAGTCTGAGACACCTGAGACTTCAGCACCCGCTGTCCCAACGGAAAAGCAGGAGGAGTAATAGAGCTAGAGGGGGTACCTGTTCCAAGGGGGAAGGCAGTGACTCAGTCACCATGACAGGGCCATCTCCATTGCCTCGAAGGCCAGCCACCCCCTGGAGAGAGAAGGGAGCCTGGAACTGAGAGAGAGAGAGAGAGAGAGAGAGAGAGAGAGAGACTGCCTCCTGACCGGGGACACTCTCTGCTCCAAAGAACCGACTCTCAAGAGAGAAACCAGAGCTGAACTAACTCGAGCCAAAGCCTCGAGGAGCAGGGACAGCTCTGAAAAACCTAGATTCAAGTCCTGACCCCCTGGAACTGGCAGGGTAGCTGCAGCTCCGAGAGCTCCCCGGTTCTGATGCCACAGAAGAGCTAAGGGGAATTACCAGTTCCACAGATGTGAGGACATCAGGAACTGGCACAGTCGGTGCTAGGAGATCTGGAACAGAAGACTCTAAGACCTTGGAGGAGGTTAAAGGAGGAGTAGTCAACAGAGTTAAAAAGGTTTGGTTTCAAGACACAAAGGGTTGGAACTGAAAGGGGACATGAAAGTCCTCTAGCTCACAAAATTTTATTCACAAGCCTCTCCACGTCGAGTTTGGAAAGACTTTTGGTGGAGCGGATAGATGCAGTTGAAGGAGACTTAGGCCTCTGCAGAAAAACTTCTGGAAGCTCTCCAGCAAAAGGGTCAATTGAGGGTGAATAAGTAATTCTTGGAAAAATGTCTTTTGTTACAGTGGTTAAAGCAGCAATTTTTTCCTGCACCAGGGCCTTCAATGTTTAAGAACCTGAAACAACTATCGGTGCTGGGTTAGCAGTCAAGACCGATAGTTTAGAGCCAGAGGCCTCCGGTTCTGAAGGGAATTTCGGAATCAAGAGTTTAAATTTCTTTGGCTTCAGAACTGACAGACAGGTTGAAACTGAAAGACTTCTCTTTTTCCTTTTATCCACTGAAGATGAGGATGAAGGGGAGGAAATAAGAAGTTATGTACTTACCATAACGTTTCATGTGAGTTGATCATATTGCCTTCATTCTCACTGATGGGTTCGGAGCCAATCCTCGGCTCCAACTTGTCCAAATGCTAAAGCTCGAGGTCTTCAAACAGCTCATGGCCTACTCACTATCCCATGATGCAATAGTGCTTCCCTCAGATCTTGTTTGCCCAATCATACTGATAACTAAAGACTATAGGCATTGAAATAAGAATACAATAGACAAGGACAAAATATCACTAGAACTTGTTGGAACTTCCCGGGCCTCAAGACTTTAAAGGAAGGGGGTTGTTGGGTGGGACGTAAGAATGAAGGTGAGATGAACAACTCACATGGAACGTTATGGTAAGTACATAACTTCTTAATGTGAAGTTGTTCTATCTCGCCTTCATTCTCACTGATGGGTAAGCGTCCCAAGCACCATCTCCTTGTGTGGCTCATGGGAGTATATTCCTCAGAACCATAGAACCAAAGGAGGCTCTGTCCCTGGAGGCCTTATCCAATATGTAATGAGTGATAAAGGTATGAGGTGAGGACCTTGTGGTTGCTGCACAAGTAGAATCTATAGGCAGCCCTGTCATAAAGGCTGAAGAAGTGGAAATTGCCCCAGTTGAGTGAGCCTTGACTTTATGATTTAACGTCATCTGCGAAGAGCTGTATGTGAAAGCAATACAGTCTGACAACCATTTTGATAACGTGGTTTTAACCACAGGAGTACCCTTTTTTGAATCTGAAAAGGAGACAAAAAGTTGGTCCGATTTTCTGAAGTCCTTAGCCCTGTCTAGATAGAATCGAAGTTGCCTATGGACGTCAAGTTTGTGCAATATGTGTTCCATTTTGTTTGTATATTTGGGAAAAAACACAGGTAATTCTATAGTCTAGTTGAGATTTGTTTCAGAACAAACCTCAGGTAGGAATGAAGGATTTGTTCTCAGAGTTACTCTGTCATTATGAGAAATCAAGTATGGGACTTTGATGGAAAAGGCATGTAGTTCCGAAATTCTTCGAGCAGAAGTAATAGCTACTAGGAAAATGGTCTTCCATGATAGGTATTTCAAATCGCATGATGATGCAGGTTCAAAGGGGGGTAAAATGATCTGTGAGAGCACAGCATTAAGATTCCATGGAGCACATGGGTTTCTAATAGGTGGTTTCAAGTGAATAGTACCCTTAAAAAATGATTTAGAAAGTCTATTTGACATGATGAGAGTCTGTTGATCACCAATATGAAAATAGAGATTGCTACCAATTGAATTCTAAGGGTTGCTGCAGCCGTTCCTTCGTGAAACAATTTAGTCAGAACCTCTAGACAGGAAGAAATCAAAGCCATATATGGATCAACATTATTATCTGACATCCATATAGAAAATGTTTTCCACTTGCTAAGGTAGAGTTTCCTAGTAGAAGATTTATGAGAAGAAATTAGGATGTTCTGTGCTGCAGGTGATAACTTGTGGAACCTGGCTATTCATGGAACTGGAACAGCCAAGCTGTCAATTTTAGGGTATGAATTGCAGGATGAAGAACCCCTGATGAATGTATCAGAAGATCTAGAACCAGGGTCCAGGATCCATGGTTCTTCTAGTAGATGAGGCTGCAGAAAGAGGAATCAAATTTGATGAGGCCAGTAAGGGGCTATCAAAACAATGGTCCTTCCCAGAGTGCTGACTTTCTGTAAGAATTTGGGTATTAGAAGAAATGGGGGAAAAGCATAAAGAAGTCCAGGGGCCAACTGTGTACAAGTGCATCCCTTGGAGCATCTCCCGAGCTGGGGATCAGGGCAATGTAGTTGCTGCATTTGGTGTTGGCAGGGGTTGCAAAGAGGTCACAGCAATGCTGGCCCCATCTGCGGGATATCCTTTCTGCTACTTCTTTCAGGGACCACTCATGAGGAGAGTATTGTTCTGCTCAATTTGTTCACTATCACATTGGACCTCCCCAGAATGTGCATTGCTATCAGAAAGTGCTGGGTGGAAATTGCCCACTGCCATACTCTCAAGGCCTCTCGACATAAGGGGTATGATCTGGTTCCTTCCTGTTTGTTTATGCACCAGACCACTGACATATTGTCCGTCTGTATCACAATAGTCCCTAGAGGTAGAAAGTTTTGAAAGGACTGCAACGCTAGAAGGACCCCTCTCATCTCTAGAACATTGATATGCAGATGAGCCTTGTGATTCCCCCATGTGCCTTGGGCTGTCCTTCCCTGAAAATTCCCTCCACCTTATCAGGGAGGTGTCCGTGGTCACAGTGGCAACCGGGGTTGGAAGAAAAAAGGGACGTCCTGGTGTCACTTGAGGAGACGTTAGCCTCAAAAGAAGAGCCTTCTTGCATGGCTTTGTTATCATGATGTGGTGAGACACTGGAATTTCCTGATAAGACCATTGTGTGGAAACTAGCCACTGCCGTATCCGCATGTACATTCGGCCTAATGGAATGGCAATGATGGCTGATGCCATGGTTGCTAGTAATTTGAGCACTACTGAAACTGGGGTTCTGTGTTTGGGAATGAGTTTCAGAATTTGTCGAAGACTCACCACTCTTTCCATTGGTAGTTTTATGGTCATGGAAACTGAGCTGAGATCTGCTCCGATAAAGATGGTACGTCTGGATGGCTGTAAAGCAGATTTGTCCCAGTTTATAGTAATCCCCAATTGACTGCATAGATCTAAGGTTGTCTCCCTTGCTTGTATGAGTTGATACTTGGTTGTGGCAGTGAGGAGCCAGTCGTCTAAATATGGAAACACCTGGAATCCAAACCGCCTCAGATGAGCCATGACTACTGCCATGCATTTGGTGAACACTCTGTGGGCTGTAGTGAGACCAAACAGCAAAGCCCAAAAATGAAAGTGACTGGCCATCTTTATATGGTAGTACGCACTCTTGAGATGTATTGAGCACATCCAATTGTCCTTTCCTAGAAAAGGAAGTATAGACTGTAGTGTGACCATCAGAAACTTTGTTTTCTTGACAGATTTTGTTCAACCTGCTGAGATCCAAAATTGGTCTCCAGTCCACTATTTTCTTTGGAACTAAAATGAACCTTGAGTAATTTCCGGATCCTTTCTGGTATGCTGGGACTGGTTGGATGACTCTTTTTTCTAGCAACCTTATAATCTCAATGGCTGCCTGTTCCCTGTGATTGGGTGGAACATCTGGGATTTTTTTCACAGGGGTTGGAGCAGTAGTAAAGGGAATAGTGTATCCTCTAGATATTATACTTTGTACCCACCAATCTTTTGTAATTTTTAGCCCAGTGTCTGGGTACAAAGATAAGCATCCCCCGACTGCCTACAGAGATGGAAAGGCAGGCCTCCTTTCAGGAGCGCTGGTAGGACTTGCCAAATAACTGATCCCTGTCACCCTGGTTCTGTAGGCCCCCTCTACCACAGGGATGGCATCTCCTATTATTGCCCCCTCCTCTTCTTCTAAAGGGGGTTTCACCACGTGTGTCAAAGAAAGCTCCTTGGGCTTTACAGAACCACATTTTTCCACTTTAATGATCTTTAGGATAAGGTCATGTAGAAGTGGAAAAATGGACTCCTACTTTCCATCTTGCTTACACCTGGTAAGCATTTCCTTCACTTTCGGTACAAAAAGTGATGAACCATCAAAGGGCGTGTTTACAAAGGATGAATTGAAGGGGTCCGCAAAGGAACAAAAGGGCATCCAGGAGTTTCTCCTAAGAGCAATTCCTGTACCCACTGCCTGACTCGTTCCATCTGCTGCATATGAAATCAGTTGCATGGAACAGTTTATAAGGGGAATTTAGGGTAGCAAGCTGGGAGGTTACCTTATCTGAGACGCCCACAGCTACTGCACCCTGAAGAGTATCTCCTAACTCCTTTAGAAGATCTCTGTGTAGTCTGGTGAAATGTGTGAGATAGTTCAGGGACCGAAGAGTAAAGAACTAAACATACACTTTCCATATCTGTCCATGATCCTAGAATTAGTATTAGGAGGATGAACAGATGTGGAGGTCTCTGATAGCTCCTTCTTAGTGGCCGCCACCACCACAATAGCATCAACGGGTACTCCTTTGGTAAGGAAAGCCTTGTCCTGACGTGATGTAATAAATTTATTCGGCCTCCGAGGGACTGGTTCTACGGTATCTGGGGAATCGCATGCCTTTCAAGAGAAAAGGTCCATCAACTCATCGAAAGGCAGAGTCACCCAAGAGGTGGACGGTTGAGACCCGAAAGCCTTCAGGAGTACTGACTCATCATCAGTAGGGTTAAAGAAATTCCAACCACCCCTATGTTTTAGGATTTCTAAGATATCACCAAAAGAGATATCTTCTGAGGGGGACCATGGGGACCCTTCTGACTCATCTAAGTCAGTATCTGATGTGATGGATTCCTTTGGGGAATCCAGATGTTTCTTCTTCCAAGTTCTCTTCCTTGGAACCTCCTCAATGGGAGCTTCTGGGGAGGCCTAGGAAAAACAGGGCTCACACGATGGGGGGAATTGAGACTCCGGGTCTCTACACTTTTGAGGGATCAGTGAAGCAGAGACAGACTCAGGAACTTTAGGGGAGGAGATTGCTGGTACCGATGACTTGGGTGCCTGACAGGACAACACTCTCCTCATGGCATCAAAAGCCCCACAGCTCTGGTTCGCAGAGATGCCTGAATCCACAGAAATAAGCAGTCTCCACGGCGCTGAAACCTGCGGGCTCCAAGCCCAAGGTAGGTGCCAAGCTCACCCGAGCTGAGGCACCGAGAGGGAAAGTCGGCGCCAAAAGATTGGTACGACTATCCCCTCAGGACCCGACCGGTGAGTGTTGGCTCCTAGACTCTAAGGTGGGAACCAAAGAGGTCAGAGTAGTCAGAACTGAAAGCCCAATGGGTGTCGGCTCCGACGGTTCCACAATCATCTGTTCCGAATACTCTGGCTCTGAAACTTCAGGTTGAATCGGAGGAGGAATCAAAGAAACGGGTTGAGTCTGGTCGGTTTCAAAGCCCTAAGGGTCAGACCCGACAGAATTTTGGCTAGTACCTGTGAATGTAGAGAACCAGGAAGCAGTGGACAATGTCTCAGACTGGAGAATAGGAAATTTTAAAGTGGAAGATTGTCAGAGAAATATGCATTTATGTATATGTCTGATGCGTATTAGAAGCTAAAAGAGTTAACACGTTTTCATTGTATTTTATATACAGCTTAATTCTGTATGAAATTATAAGATGCTTTTTGAAACTGCAGTATCCTTTCTGAAACTTGCAAGATGCCCCCTGACCTAGTAATTGCTAGCACAGCAAAATTCATGTTTATGCCTTTTGGAAATGTACTGAGAAGCAGGTGATTATCTGTTAGGTCAGGAAGTAATAAATGAAACAATACCATATTCTATAATGTTATGATTTTGAACAATTAGCTCTGTTCGTGTTATGAGAACATGCACAGCTGCAGAAAAGAAGAGATACATAAGACAAAGGACTGCTTGAAGAATCTGTGCTTGCTTTGTGCTCGATTTAGCTATAGAACCTTGAATGGAAACAACATAGTGGGAAACTGTATCTAACCGGTGGTCACCAAGGCCACGTTGTTTTTCTTAGGAAGTTTTTCATAAAATTGATAGTGCAAGCAGAAAATTATGGATAAACAGCTGCTATGTAATGATGATGTTAAAACTTGTGATCTGTTACATCAGCTTGGCAGGCAATGTCTTGTTAGAAAGTGTATAAAGATAAGCTTACTTCCTGATTTTAGTTAGACAAACTCTGTATTAGCATGTTTTTGTCTCCTTGCTGCAAGATTAAAGTGCGTTAACCTGAACTTACCGTGTATTGATCATTTTTAAAGTTTATTTTTCCTATGACAGAGATACCAGCTCCAAGGCTGGGGACTGGCTCCCACTGACCACAGTTACCTATGACTCCATAAGCTTAGGCGCTAATGTGGCAGTCTTGGTAGATTTAGATGCTTTTGAAGTTGATGAGCCCTTTCTTGGCTCCGACTCCAACAAACAGTTTTGTAGATACAGTTTTTGGAGATTTAGTAGGCTTGTCCTTGTCTAAGGCTTCTTGAAAAGAAGATTTCAAGACACCTCTTGCTATCAGTTTACTCTTGCATTCATGAAGAACGTGAGAGCTAAAAGAGTGACAGATGGCACAATTTTCCTGTAGGTGGAGCTCACCTAAACAATAAATGCAATTTATATGGCCATCTGTAACTGACATCTTCTGTCCACATTTCGGACATTTTTTAAACCCAGACTTAACTTTCTCAGACATAACTCTGTCAACTGAAAATTACCCATCGCAGAACAAACTCTAGTTCTATATTTAACACAATATATATGTGTATATATTTTTATATATATATATATATATATATATATATATATATATATATATATATATATTCACTTTGAATCATCGAATGTTCAGAACATCGAAGTTCTGATCATCGAGACCAGAACATCGATGTTCAGAACATCGAAGGTTCAAAATGAACCAGAAAAATCAACAAAAAAATCACAAGCACTACATTATGCAGGGGGGCTTTGCCCCCCTTTGCCCCCCACACCCCCCTACTTCAATATTCCAACTCCGAGATTGCACTGCAGTGGGGTAAGGGAAATCTCCTGTTTACCGCTATATGCGGTAACGCTAAACGGGAGATTTCCCATACCCTACCTGCAATGCCAACACTCAGATGGCACACACACACACACACAACATGCAGGGCACCTTGCTGCCCTGCATACACACCCAACATTCCACAATCTCACTTACTTGGCACTTTCACTTTAAACCTTCGATGTTCTGAACATCTATGTTCTGGTCTCGATCAGAACATCGATGTTCTGAACATTTGATTATTTAAGTGAACCCATATATATATATATATATATATATATATATATATATATATATATATATATATATATATATATATATATATATATATATATATATATATATAAAAAACACACAGCACACAAATAATATCTATATAAGAAATAACCCTAATAAAGGAGGGTCTCTAAGACTAACTATAACAACTATAATAACTATGAAACACACCAAGCTGTTCAACAACTATTATACAATAATAGCAAAGATATATTATTAATGACCTAATAAAAAAACGGGCTACATATAAAGGATAGGGAGTAAGTTATGTAATGTAACTCTACTCTAGAAAAAAGGGCCTAAAAATAAAAGGCCACAAGAAAAGGAGGAAAAGTACTCTAACTAACAAAGATTAACAAAAGAGACAAGTGTCTCAAGTAGCTAACTGTAATCTAACAGCTAACAATAAACAGGAATGACATTTTTTGTTTAGACAAATACCAAAAGTTTGATAATACTGGCCAGAGCTGTTCGAAGAACACCCAATCTGTTGCAACGGCAAACGAGATCTGAGGGAAGCACTACTGCATCATGGGAGAGGGAGTAGGCCATGAGCTGTTTGAAGACCTTGAGCTTTGGCATTTGGCTGAGTTGGAGCCGAGGATCTTCTCCGAACCCATCAGTGGGAATGAAGGCGAGATAAA
Organism: Protopterus annectens; assembly: GCF_019279795.1. Classification (NCBI taxonomy): domain Eukaryota; kingdom Metazoa; phylum Chordata; order Ceratodontiformes; family Protopteridae; genus Protopterus; species Protopterus annectens. The sequence continues at coordinate 961,842,600 of NC_056746.1, forward strand.
ACAACTTCACATTTTCAGTTTTTGCTTTGTCTGCTGTAGATAAGGCCTTCACTGAAGGCTGGCGAAAGCAAATCTTTCCAAATAAGTTTGTTTCATCTTTCAATAAGGGCTCTATGACTGAACCCATGGCATATGTTACAGTCTTCTTGCTGGTGTACCGGGCCCAAGCAATATACACAAAGTGAATGGAAGTCAGAAGTCAGAGTCTTGTGGCTGCACTTCTGGCACTTCTTAAAGCCAGAAGGGCCATTACCCTTCTCAGCCATGTCAACAAGGAGAAATACATCTGGAAGACAGTCACTCACACTCGCACCGACACAGGAAAAAGAAATGTACTAGGAAAGTGGAAAGTCTTTTTTTTTAATGGAAAGAAGTGAAGAGGGAAAGGAAACTGTCAAAGATGATAGTTTAAGAGGTACACTGATGTATACGGGGAAGGGATATAAAATTGTTAAAAACAGAAAAGATTAAGACAAAGAGAGAGAGGGAGGGAAGGGAACTATCAATGATGATAGTTAGAATACACTCGCATGTAAAGGGAAAGAATATCAATAATATGTTAAGTTACACTAAACTCACTGAAACTCAAAAGCACTAGCAAACATGACCATTTCATTGAAGCAGCAAGAGAGATCTGAGGTAATTATGAGAGTGGGATTGTGGGTAAAGGTGAAGCTCAAGAGTTTTTGGCTGACGCCTGCTGTGGTAATGGCTGAGTTGGCTCCGATATCGGGACCGAACCCATCTGTCAAGGATAAAATGAAGACTGACAACATCAGATTAAATGTTTGTGAGAATTGTAAAAATACAAGAAAATGCAAAAACAAGAGAAAGAGAGAGAGAGAGCGAGACAGAGATTGGGCACTTTATTTATTTCTTTGTTGACATTTGATAACTTGGAAAGTCCGACTGGGTAGAAGCCCATTTTCAGCAGAGGCCCGGGAAGAAAAGCTCCAAAATATTACAAAACATTTTAAGAACAATAAGAGAATTTGATAGCAGTAAGGAAATAAGTGTAAAAGGGAGAATAATTAAGTATACGGAATGAAATGTTACTTGTTTAGCTGTAGGGATATAGTTTATCCTGGTTTTGAGCAAAAACAGAGCAAGATTTTTGCTGGAAGTCTTTCAGAGTGTTTTTGAAAGATGGAAGGGAGGGTATAGAACTGATGGATACAAGTAAGGAGTTCCATGCGTTAACAACCATGTACAAGTACAGACACTGCTCAGCAGATTTGCTAGGTTTACAGACAGGACTTTTTAGTCACTGGATCGCAGTGACTGACTGGGAACATAGTTTTGTAGAATGTTTTTTAGTGCTGGACAAGCAGATGGAGGCTAGCTAATTTTATAGGTGGTAAGAAGTTCTGTATATGTTAGTTGATGTTAAAAAGTGCAGTTTAGGCTTTTCAGTGTTATACAGTGGTGGGTTCTGAAAGGGCTATGCACTGTAAATTTAGCAACTTTGTTATAGCATTGTTCAAGTTTTAATTTTTGTGAAGCCTGGAGGTTAGTAAGTAATCACTTCTGTGGTCCTGCTTGACAGGGGCACAGGAAAATAATTTTCTTGGGTGGCGAAAGACAGGGTACCTTCTTGGCTAGGCTTGTATAGGCCCTAGGGCTAATAGCCTAGTACCTACCTATGAACTTATGAAGGCAGCACCATAAAGAAGAGTAGGAAAGAGATAAGTAGGGGCAGGTGTAGTTTTAGTTGTGTCAATGTGAACGCTTTTGGCTTTGGGAAGCATCCCTAGTTTTTGATGAGTTTTTCTTATGCAATTTTGTATATGCAGGCCAAATGTTAGATTATCATCCACTATCACCCCTAATTGTTTGGTATGAAAATCCTTCTATGTGACCCATCTGATCATGAAAGGGATCGCATCAAGATCTAAGGATGTAATGGTGCCCTTCTACTCTTCCCTCATCAGACCAATTATTGAGTACAATGCACCAATTGGAATGTACCTGGCTAGACATCTCCAGCAGCTGGAGAGACCACAGAGGTACCTAGCCAAGAGAATTACTGGCCTCAAACAGTTGCCCTATGCAGCACGATTGAAAAAGCTAAGACTGTTCTCTGTTGCATACCGCTTTCTCAGAGGCGATCTCTGTCTAACGTACAGAGCCATATCCAACCCAGAATTGTTGAACATGCTCCATCTTAGCAAAACCAAATCTACTCGAGCTACACGCGCTAGGGATATAAACCTCAACACAACAATGAATAGAACATGCTGGAGGAATAGATTCCCTTCGCAGAGACTTCCCTTACTATGGAACAGGGTCCCGATCTACATAAGACAGAGCCCCTCACTATCACTCTTCAAGAGGAGAAAAAGTCAGAGAAAGACCTTTCTGATCCAAACGACAAGGACAAGCAATAAAAATGTGTACCAATGAATTTTCAAGCCAAAAGTCAAGTTATTGTAATCGAAACTCAATAGCTCATTGAATAAGAATCCAGTGGAGTCCAAAATGCAGCAAAAAGCTTTAATAATGCACGAACAAACAAAAGATAAACACGAGCGCTTTCGCCTGGTCTTACCAGGCTTTTTCAAGTGTAACAAAGACAGTAGAAAATAACCAGCATTTTTATAGCTGAAAAATACAATTAATTAATTGACAATGTTAATGCAATGATTGGTTAAAACTTTGATGGTGAAAATGCCTGCATTGAAAGATAGTTATCAAATGCATTCATGACAAATGCCTAAAAATGTTGTTCACCACTAAATAACCTACAAAAAACACAGAACGCTCCTTAGACTTTAAAATATTTTTAAAAACATTAAGTTTGCTTAAAAATTATTAAAAAAATCGTATGAAACACCCAACTATGCTGTTAAAAAGAGATTGTTATTTTACATCTAAAAATTGGTCCACTAATTTCCATTTAACATTGTGTGTTGGACCCAGAACAAAAAAAAAACAACATGAATATAAAATAGCCAAGAGTGCCACATACTAAAATGAATAATAAAATGTGTGTTACTAAATAATTAGCAACCATAATTCATAATATACCTATTAAAATACTTGAAAACAAAGTATGTTAAAGCTTATTTCTTCTCTTTTTAAGAATGGATGCCAAACTAATGCTGTCATTAAGTCCCGGCTGTTTTGTTGCATTTAATTTTAGCTGCCAAACTAGTTCCCTGGTTTCAAGAAGAGTTTCCCAGTCACCACCCCTTTGATCTTGCTGAATTTTCTCAATGACAAAGAATTTTAAAGACATTTCTGGACATACCAACTGATGCTCGTAAAAGGCATTAGTTTGTTTGTTTTTACCAATCTCGTATAAATGTTCATATATCCTGCGCTTTAAAGGCCTATCAGTTTTGCCAACATAAAAAGCTGGACACATTTGGCAAAACCCTATGTACACTACTCCAGTAGAATTACAAGAGTATCTGTTGTTTGCTTTCAACGTAATGTTCCTAGAGGGAATGGTTACTTGGTCTGTTTGTAGAATGTAGGGGCATTGATTACATCGACCACATTTGAATGTGCCAAATGAATCAGTAGGTGTGTTAACTCCACCCACTTGTTTAGCCTGCAACTTTTGTTCAAAAACACCTTTAAGGTTGGTATTCCTTTTCCTAATAAACCCAATACTAGTGGGCAACTTACTTGCCATTTCATCTTGCATGGTCACTATAGGCCAAAAACTTCTAATTGTGCTCTCAATAAATACAGCATCCTGTGTGTAAGTGTATGCAAAATTCTTCTGGGGTAGCTTGTCCACTGCTGCCTTGTTGTTTACTACTGTTACGTTAGTACCCAATAACGGAAAATAAAGTTGATCTCTTTTAACAATGATTTACGTTAGTAATGTTTGGAATAAATTTAAGGGATACCCTCTTTCTAAAAAGAGATTTTTGAGAAAATCAGTTTCCTCTAAGAACAGTTGTGTGTTACTACACATTTTCGATGCTCTAATGAGCTGTCCCTTAAAAATGCCTCTTTTAATATAGGAGGGGTGGCCACTTTCAAAATGCAAAAAAGTGTTAGAGTAGGTCCCCTTTCTATAAATTTTTGAAAGAAAGCCTGTTCCACTGGGATCTTTTGTTAATAATACATCTAAGTAATGTAGAGTATTGTCACTAATTTCATATGTAAAAGTAAGAAAATCAGTTGACCTGCTAATATGATCCATGAAAACCAAAAACTGCTCTCTAGTGCCATCCCACAGAATGCATATATCATCTAAAAATCTTTTATAGAATTTTATATGCTGTGTCCAAATTGATGAGTGAATATATACTGTTTCCCATTTATGTAGTACGATATTTGCATAGGCAGTGTTGCAAGGTGCGCCCATTGCCACACCACTCCTTTGTCTATAGAATTCTCCATTACTGAAGATGAAATTGTTATGCAAAACCGTGTCCATGAATTTGATTATTAATTTAGTTAAATTGTTATTGAGACCTGCTTCAACAGCTAACATTTCTCCAAACCAATATAAACCCTGAGTGTGGGGTATACTGGGAAACAGCTCTACAATATCTATAGTGACTAACAGTAAGTTAGTATTGCTGACCTCGACGGGAAGAGTGGACAAGAACTCCCAGGAGTCTTTGCACACATAAGGCAAACTGGTAACATAATTTTTCAAATGGTGGTCCACAAATTTACTGAGAGGCTCAGTAATACCACCAGCCCCCGCTACAATGGGCCTGAATTTCAGTGGATTGAGCCCCTTGTGTACTTTGGGAATACCAAAAATTGTAGGGGTTCTGGGTTTTGGCACCAATAAATAATTATGTAATTTTTCATCAATGACACCCTGCATTAGGTGATCGTGTAGAGAATATTTAATTTTATCTAATGAAATGTTTAACTCATTGAACGAAACTGATTCATAAATACTAGTATTTTGTACCATGTCATGCAAATGATTATCGTAATCCTGTTGGTACATAAGTACAATGCCACCCCCTTTATCCGGTTTCATTACACGTACTTTTTCAGCCTTAATGGTATCAATAACTGCTTGCAGTGGCAAAGGGAAATTAGCTGGTTGCTCAAGTTTGCGTTTGTCTAAATTGTCTCTCCAAACTCTTTCCACCATCTCCTCAAAGACTTTTAAAGTTGGATGGGTGAGAGGATTGAAAGTGCTTGTCCTACTCAATACACTAGTGCAGTGTTCTTGATTTTTTAAAAGCAAGGATAAATTTAAATTCCTAAAGAACATTTTAAATTCTATTAATAGTTTGGGTAGGTAGCTGGGTCTGAATGGAACGTAATGTAACCCATTGGTGAATAAATCAAAATAACTTGAATTAACTATCAAATCTGTGTAGTTAAAAATTGTAAAGTTTTTCCTACTAATAACTTTACAAGAAGAAACTTCATCATCAACATTGAAAACATTGCATGTACTAGAATTCAAGTTGACTTCTTCTAAGAGCGCCCCCTCCCCCAACCACGTTGTTGGTGAAAGTTCGTTTTCACCCCTGGCCTGCCCTGGGGAACCTGAAAACCCTGTGGTGGGTTGTTAACTCCCTTTTGGGCGATACGCTCACTCCTTCTGGGCAAATCATGATGAAAATTGTCATGCTGTTCATAAAATTCCTCTGTATTCTGTGAATCTACTTCTACTCTCCTACTTCTGATTGGGGTTGGGTATGCTAGCCCTTGCCTGTATTCGTACAGGTCTCTTTCTAACTTCTTAGATTTTCTCTCTAGCACTTTCAAACAATGTGCATCAACTTCCGCACAAGTATCACTGTTTGTTTTTTATATGCCAGAAAATTTTCATTTACTGTAATTTTTTCATCTAACCTAGTTAATTCATTTAAAATACAATTTGCTTTCTTCGAGTAATCGTTCACCATAAGTTGTAACATCTCAAGCCCGGTCTTGTTAAACAATTCTGTTAAGTTGGAATATAATTCGGAGCCCTGATAAGCGTTGTTGGGAAAGCGGAAACACTGCAAACCCTTAGGCACACGCTCTACCTTTATACATTCATTTAAATAATTTATTTCCATTTGCGCATTCTTAAATGCGTATAACTTAGTTTTAAACACATCAAGCTTGCTGTCAAGCTGCTCTATATGAGCATCAACAGTACCTGGTTTAAGTTGCGGTTGTTGTTCAGCCCATGTTTTAAAACAAAAATTATTGTCCTGAATTTCGTAAAGCTGGTTCCCTCCGTTGTAACCGCTGTTGGAACCGCTGTTGCTTCGTGAACCACTTGGTGCCTTTTCTTTTAGTAAAGACAAGTTCCTTGCAGAAACACCCTTCAGCTCAGTCAATTGTGCACCATTCTTTTCTTTACTGGGCAAATGTTCCTGGTTACAGGGAATGGAAAAACCACCTACCCTGTTAGAGTCGACCAGCGTTTTGTTCAGTTGAGTTAGAAGGGTTAATACCTCGTTGAATTCCCTTCTAGTAACGGGTGCGTCATCCAGCTCTTCACGGAGAGCTATAGGAGTGTCCTTGAAGCCAGGAGCTGATAGGTCCTCAGCCATGTCGAAACAACCAACCAGGGAAGACGAAAAGCAAATAATAATAATTTTTAAGCAAACTTAATGTTTTTAAAAATATTTTAAAGTCTAAGGAGCGTTCTGTGTTTTTTGTAGGTTATTTAGTGGTTAACAACATTTTTAGGCATTTGTCATGAATGCATTTGATAACTATCGTTCAATGCAGGCATTTTCACCATCAAAGTTTTAACCAATCATTGCATTAACCTTGTCAATTAATTAATTGTATTTTCCAGCTATAAAAACGCTGGTTATTTTCTACTGTCTTTGTTACACTTGAAAAAGCCTGGTAAGACCAGGCGAAAGCGCTCGTGTTTATCTTTTGTTTGTTCGTGCATTATTAAAGCTTTTTGCTGCATTTTGGACTCCACTGGATTCTTATTCAATGAGCTATTGAGTTTCGATTACAATAACTTGACTTTTGGCTTGAAAATTCATTGGTACACTTTTTTATTGCTTGTCCTTGTCGTTTGGATCAGAAAGGTCTTTCTCTGACTTTTTCTTGGTTTGCTTTTCGTCTTCCCTGGTTGGTTGTTTCGACATGGCTGAGGACCTATCAGCTCCTGACTTTGAGGACACTCCTATAGCTCTCCGTGAAGAGCTGGATGACGCACCCGTTACTAGAAGGGAATTCAACGAGGTATTAACCCTTCTAACTCAACTGAACAAAACGCTGGTCGACTCTAACAGGGTAGGTGGTTTTTCCATCCCCTGTAACCAGGAACATTTGCCCAGTAAAGAAAAGAATGGTGCACAATTGACTGAGCCGAAGGGCGTTTCTGCAAGGAACTTGTCTTTACTAAAAGAAAAGGCACCAAGTGGTTCACAAAGCAACAGCGGTTCCAGCAGCGTTTACAACGGAGGGAACCAGCTTTACGAAATTCAGGACAATAATTTTTGTTTTAAAACATGGGCTGAACAACAACCGCAACTTAAACCAGGTACTGTTGATGCTCATATAGAGCAGCTTGACAGCAAGCTTGATGTGTTTAAAACTAAGTTATACGCATTTAAAAATGCGCAAATGGAAATAAATTATTTAAATGAATGTATAAATGTAGAGCGTGTGCCTAAGGGTTTGCGGTGTTTCTGCTTTCCCAACAACACTTATCAGGGCTCCGAATTATATTCCAACTTAACAGAATTGTTTAACAAGACCGGGCTTGAGATGTTACAACTTATGGTGAACGATTACTCGAAGAAAGCAAATTGTATTTTAAATGAATTAACTAGGTTAGATGAAAAAAATTACAGTAAATGAAAATTTTCTGGCATATAAAAAAACATACAGTGATACTTTTGCGGAAGTTGATGCACATTGTTTGAAAGTGCTAGAGAGAAAATCTAAGAAGTTAGAAAGAGACCTGTACGAATACAGGCAAGGGCTAGCATACCCAACCCCAATCAGAAGCAGGAGAGTAGAAGTAGATTCACAGAATACAGAGGAATTTTATGAACAGCATGACAATTTTCATCATGATTTGCCCAGAAGGAGTGAGCGTATCGCCCAAAAGGGAGTTAACAACCCACCACAGGGTTTTCAGGTTCCCCAGGGCAGGCCAGGGGTGAAAGCGAACTTTCACCAACAACGTGGTTGGGGGAGGGGGCGCTCTTAGAAGAAGTCAACTTGAATTCTAGTACATGCAATGTTTTCAATGTTGATGATGAAGTTTCTTCTTGTAAAGTTATTAGTAGGAAAAACTTTACAATTTTTAACTACACAGATTTGATAGTTAATTCAAGTTATTTTGATTTATTCACCAAAGGGTTACATTACGTTCCATTCAGACCCAGCTACCTACCCAAACTATTAATAGAATTTAAAATGTTCATTAGGAATTTAAATTTATCCTTGCTTTTAAAAAAACAAGAACACTGCACTAGTGTATTGAGTAGGACAAGCACTTTCAATCCTCCCACCCATCCAACTTTAAAAGTCTTTGAGGAGATGGTGGAAAGAGTTTGGAGAGACAATTTAGACAAACGTAAACTTGAGCAACCAGCTAATTTCCCTTTACCACTGCAAGCAGTTATTGATACCATTAAGGCTGAAAAAGTACGTGTAATGAAACTGGATAAAGGGGGTGGCATTGTACTTATGTACCAACAGGATTACGATAATCATTTGCATGACATGCTACAAAATACTAGTATTTATGAATCAGTTTCGTTCAATGAGTTAAACATTTCATTAGATAAAATTAAATATTCTCTACACGATCACCTAATGCAGGGTGTCATCGATGAAAAATTACATAATTATTTATTGGTGCCAAAACCCAGAACCCCTACAATGTTTGGTATTCCCAAAGTACACAAGGGGCTCAACCCACTGAAATTCAGGCCCATTGTAGCGGGGGCTGGTGGTATTACTGAGCCTCTCAGTAAATTTGTGGACCACCATTTGAAAAATTATGTTACCAGTTTGCCTTATGTGTGCAAAGACTCCTGGGAGTTCTTGTCCACTCTTCCCGTCGAGGTCAGCAATACTAACTTACTGTTAGTCACTATAGATATTGTAGAGCTGTTTCCCAGTATACCCCACACTCAGGGTTTATATTGGTTTGGAGAAATGTTAGCTGTTGAAGCAGGTCTCAATAACAATTTAACTAATTTAATAATCAAATTAATGGACACGGTTTTGCATAACAATTTCATCTTCAGTAATGGAGAATTCTATAGACAAAGGAGTGGTGTGGCAATGGGCGCACCTTGCGCCACTGCCTATGCAAATATCGTACTACATAAATGGGAAACAGTATATATTCACTCATCAATTTGGACACAGCATATAACATTCTATAAAAGATTTTTAGATGATATATGCATTCTGTGGGATGGCACTAGAGAGCAGTTTTTGGTTTTCATGGATCATATTAGCAGGTCAACTGATTTTCTTACTTTTACATATGAAATTAGTGACAATACTCTACATTACTTAGATGTATTATTAACAAAAGATCCCAGTGGAACAGGCTTTCTTTCAAAAAATTATAGAAAGGGGACCTACTCTAACACTTTTTTGCATTTTGAAAGTGGCCACCCCTCCTATATTAAAAGAGGCATTATTAAGGGACAGCTCATTAGACCATTGAGAATGTGTAGTAACACACAACTGTTCTTGGAGGAAACTGATTTTCTCAAAAATCTCTTTTTAGAAAGAGGGTATCCCTTAAATTTATTCCAAACATTACTAACGTAAATCATTGTTAAAAGAGATCAACTTTATTTTCCGTTATTGGGTACTAACGTAACAGTAGTAAACAACAAGGCAGCAGTGGACAAGCTACCCCAGAATAATTTTGCATACACTTACACACAGGATGCTGTATTTATTGAGAGCACAATTAGAAGTTTTTGGCCTATAGTGACCATGCAAGATGAAATGGCAAGTAAGTTGCCCACTAGTATTGGGTTTATTAGGAAAAGGAATACCAACCTTAAAGGTGTTTTTGAACAAAAGTTGCAGGCTAAACAAGTGGATGGAGTTAACACACCTACTGATTCATTTGGCACATTCAAATGTGGTCAATGTAATCAATGCCCCTACATTCTACAAACAGACTAAGTAACCATTTCCTCTAGGAACATTACGTTGAAAGCAAACAACAGATACTCTTGTAATTCTACTGGAGTAGTGTACATAGGGTTTTGCCAAATGTGTCCAGCTTTTTATGTTGGCAAAACTGATAGGCCTTTAAAGCGCAGGATATATGAACATTTATACGAGATTGGTAAAAACAAACTAATGCCTTTTACAAGCATCAGTTGGTATGTCCAGAAATGTCTTTAAAATTCTTTGTCATTGAGAAAATTCAGCAAGATCAAAGGGGTGGTGACTGGGAAACTCTTCTTGAAACCAGGGAACTAGTTTGGCAGCTAAAATTAAATGCAACAAAACAGCCGGGACTTAATGACAGCATTAGTTTGGCATCCATTCTTAGAAAGAGAAGAAATAAGCTTTAACATACTTTGTTTTCAAGTATTTTAATAGGTATATTATGAATTATGGTTGCTAATTATTTAGTAACACACATTTTATTATTCATTTTAGTATGTGGCACTCTTGGCTATTTTATATTCATGTTGGGGTTTTTTTTGTTCTGAGTCCAACACACAATGTTAAATGGAAATTAGTGGACCAATTTTTAGATGTAAAATAGCAATCTCTTTTTAACAGCATAGTTGGGTGTTTCATACGATTTATTTAATCATTTTTAAGCAAACTTAATGTTTTTAAAAATATTTTAAAGTCTAAGGAGCGTTCTGTGTTTTTTGTAGGTTATTTAGTGGTGAACATTTTTAGGCATTTGTCATGAATGCATTTGATAACCATCTTTCAATGCAGGCATTTTCACCATCAAAGTTTTAACCAATCATTGCATTAACATTGTCAATTAATTAATTGTATTTTCCAGCTATAAAAACGCTGGTTATTTTCTACTGTCTTTGTTACACTTGAAAAAGCCTGGTAAGACCAGGTGAAAGCGCTCGTGTTTATCTTTTGTTTGTTCGTGCATTATTAAAGTTTTTTGCTGCATTTTGGACTCCACTGGATTCTTATTCAATGAGCTATTGAGTTTCGATTACAATAACTTGACTTTTGGCTTGAAAATTCATTGGTACACTTTTTTATTGTTTGTCCTTGTCATTTGGATCAGAAAGGTCTTTCTCTGACTTTTTCTTGGTTTGCTTTTCGTCTTCCCTGGTTGACTCTTCAAGAGGAACCTTGATGAGTGGATGGGTAACAGAAAGTTCACACTGGGGATCACACCAACAGCACTACTAGATAGGGGCCAAGGGTACTAGCTGCTAGTACAAGGATCTAGGGAACTACTAAAGGGGTGGTGAATACCGCACAACATGGCTGGGCTAATATATGCCTTCGGGCAGATAGCTCAGTACCAACCAATGAACCTATGAACCTATGAGAAGTGATTTCAATGGTTGCATTATCAAGAGAGAGGACTTTAAATTTTGTTTTTTCTTAAGAGAGGGATTTGGGGAAAAAAGTAGTAGTTTGGTCTTTTTTGGGGGTTCAGCATGACTTGTGAGTTATGAAGCCATGTTTCAGTGGATGTTAAAACTTACTTAATAATTTCTTTGAGGTATACCATGTTGTCAGATGTGTAAATGAGAATGGAATCATCTGCGCATTGCATTATGGTGGCTTGTTGTGTGGAAGTATAGATGTTGTTGGTGAAAATACTAAAGAGAAGGGGATCAAGGACAGAGCCTTGTGGTTCACTCGTGGTGACTGAGAGGTAAGGAGAAAGTGTGGAGTGCCATTTTACTGACTGATACTTATTGGACAGGCAGCTTTTGAACCACAGAGGGGTGGGCTGAGAGAGAGACCTAGTGAGGACAACTGAAGTAGGAGTTTGCTGTGATAAAATGTGTTGAAAGCTTTAGACAATTCTAAAAATAAGGAAGAGACTAGTTTGCCATTATCTCTAGCTTTATTGATAGGCCAGCTGCTTCTAGTTATCTCCTGAAACCTCCTGCTGAGCAACAGCTTCATTAAGGGTTAAACAAGCATACAGTACACAGCAATTGCAGCATACTAACTACAAAACTACAGATTCAAATGTAAGTGATGATATTTTGCAAAAGCACACTGAATTACCTACTGGTTTAGTGTATCATGGGCATACTGCATGAAAATATCTACTATTATAATGTCAACAGTTCATCTGTCTGAGAGTACCTGAAGTACTAAGGAACAAAATAAAATAAGTATTTAAAAAATGGAGAATCTTTGAAGCGCTGTTAAGCAGGCAGAGTTTACTGACTGGTTTAACAGTATGGCTTACAGCTGTGGTGAAAAGTTTAGAATCTGAACAGATCTCTACGATCTGAACAAAGTGATTCAGAGAGAACACTATCCACTGCTGATTGGTAAAAAGCACTGATGATGTTGCCACTACCAAAAAAAACTGGTTAGAAATATCCACACTTCCCATGCAGTTCCCAAGACTTAACAGTGCAGAAATAAAAGTGATGCACTCACCATAAGTATGCATCTGTGTTGCCCATTTTCATTCTTCCTCAGTGAATGGGTCTCAAATCCAACTCTCGGATCCAACTCAGCCACTAATCTCTAGATTCTTGGATCTTACTCTCAAGCTCCTCCCTTTACCCATAATGCCCCAGACCAGCGCATTACCTCAAATCGAGTTTCCTGATACTATATGACTATCAGAGTATAAATTATAACAACAACAACAATAATAATAATAATAATAATAATAATAATACTGAGAGACAGCAGAGTAATATAATAGGGGTTCAAACAGGAGCTATGGTTACCAACAAAAAACTTCAGGTAACTCCCAAAGACATGGATAGGGGGAATGGGGGAAGTTGAGGAAGAATGAAAATGGGCAACACGGATGCATAGTTATGGTGAGTACATAACTTTTATATCTGATGTTATTTTCATCCGTTCCTCAATGAATAGGACAGAGTCCCCAGCTATGTTAACCTTGCATGGCCCTCATGGAAGGATGTTCCGGAGAACTGCAGAATCAAATGTAGCCCTATTTCTGGATATGAGATCCAACTTACAATGAGCAAATTTAGACCAAGTGGCAGCCGCAGAAATATCATCTATAGCAGCTCTAGCCCATAAAGCACCTGACATAGCCATCAACCTAGCTGTGTGTGTTTCTGATGCTTTGGCAAGATTAAACCTCTCAATGAATAAACACAAAAGACATACCTCTCAACCTGGAGACATCAAAAATCTGGGCAAACATCCATAAAAAGTAGGTACAACTGGCCAAAAATCTGGACACTGGACACTAATAAACATAAAATATGCATGTGTAATACCGTGACTCCCCCTACTCCAATGGAATTGTGGGATACCAACTTTCAAATAATTGTGAAAATATTCCCCAATTTAACATTAACTCTGAAAATATACATTCACACAGAAACACCAGTTAAAGTCTCTTTACAGCATTATCAAAAATCTTATGGGAAGTAGTAGGCAATAGTAATGTAAAACACTCTGCATTCCACTTTCTGCACCACAACACTTCCAGCATGTACACACTGATGTCACATTAACTGCACACTTACATAAATTCATTAAAATAACATACATCAGTAACTGTAATGTCATATATAAAGGAACTGTGCACTCTATTAATTTTAATAGGAAACTAAAGTCTGTCATAACAATCAGTGGTATAACTAGCCACTGTTGTCAATATGTGGGTATCAGGACTATAAGGACAACATTTTTTGCCCTTGGGGGAATAGAGGAGAGCAAATATAAATAAAAAAAAATGTGGTTTAGTTTAAGTTTAGTAATTATTGCTTATTGTCATTGTGACGCCCCAATATTGGCCCAGTAATCAAGGAGCCTCAATCCTTACCACTGGCAACAGTGGGGGGCATACACACACACACACACACACACACACACACACACACACACACACACACACTTAAGTGCAATTTCCCTTAAGAGCACACAGAGATCACAGTCAGTCTGGGGCTGGCTTCTCCTTCTTTCTCCATATTCCCAATAAGACTCCCCAATGGCACAGCTATAGAGTTGAGATCTCAGCTGAGTGGACAAGCTAAGACCTCCAGCACCCTCTCTGTCCAACCAGTGCTTCGTGTCCCTGCCCAAGTAGCTGACACACACACACACACACACACACACACACACACACACACACACACACACACACACACACACACACACACACTTTGAGATTTGATTTATATACACACACCTGCGAAAGGCTGGCATAGGTTTACTAGCTATGCCCCCTTCTGCCCAGACTATAAGGTAGTTTTTCCTGCCACCAGCCATTACTTATCAGCTACTTTAAGGCCCTTAGCAAAGGGTGTCCATTCTTACTGTGTTGTTGTTGTTGTGTCTTTTGGCTTTTCCTGGTTAGGGGTCGCCACAGCGGGACTCCAGTCCGCTAATGATTGGTCGTTGAGTTTTACGTGCCGAGTTACCAGCCCTGATGCACAACCTTCAATGAAGGCATGCCCATTCACGCATGTCTCCATTGAAAAGATGCTCTAGCTGAGAATCGAACCGGACAGCGTCTTACTGTGAGGCGACAACGCTACCGCAGCACCACCACTGCGGGTCCAATCTTACTGTGTAATGTTGCTATAAATCCAAATGGTAGTTTGACCAAGAGCAAGGCTGTTAGGAGTAGCCCACAGTGTCACCAAATACATATGCAAGTACTCTCAGAGCTTAAATATGTCTCACAGATATCAGCCACAAACATAGGTTTAAATATATTTAATAATAAATAATAAAAGAGCAAAACAATACTCAGTAAATCATCACAGTAACTTCAGAGGTCAAAACCATGGCAAATATTTAAAACAACATTGCAGGACAGTTTCAAATAAATACAGAAAACATCTGAACTAATCTTTACTGTATTCCTAACTATATCTAAAAGAATTTACTGTTCCCTAGTTAACTTACTTACAGCAAGGCAAGTGCAGATGTGGTGAGTGGATGTTTCCAGGTCAAAGACAAAATAGAACCCCCCTCTCTCTCTCTTTCAGAGAGTTGTTAAATTAATATAAAATACTAGATAACATGAATTTTTGTCAACTGATTTAGTTCCCCAGCTAAACCCCCATTGTCAGAAACTACCAGCATTTAACATCTCCCTGTGAAAAACACATAAATAAAGGCTTTTCCTCAGATGATGGCAGACCTTGGAAGTCCTAAAACAATAAAACACTTCTACAGCACAAGCCTAGTAATTATCTCTCTTTCAATGCAACACAGAGAGTCCTCTAGCATAGACACCCTGTCTCCTGTTGACTGAAACTGAAAGATAACATCTCTTGTTTATGGTCCAGCGATAAAAGTACTTCAGTCTCAACTATTCTTAAGTTTTGCAAGTTAATCTCCTGCTAAAATGCATACATCTAAAAAATTACAATAGTGTATAAAACATATCTTCAGCACACTTCTATACAATATGACATACAGCTCTAATACATTTGTAAGACAAGCATATAAATCATGTTAATATTCACAAATGACATATAATTATTTACAAAATTCCAGTGAGCTGGGCTGGCAGCATCACCTTCTGTCACACTTCTATATAAATCATATTAATATTCTCAAATGACATATAATTATTTACAAAATTCCAGATGGCTGGGCTAGCAGTATTTCCTTTTGTTACACTTATTAAGGTTGCTTTTTAAACTTTATTTTGTTACCAGCTGAATGTGTAGAACAGACATTGGAGGAGCAATGCTTTTATTTCAAAATATGGAAATATCTTATATATAGCTACCTTATGGGAATTATCTTGCCCCACCAAAATTATTTGCATAAGTTACTTGCACTTAAAGAAATCAAATAAGCTACACACAGTTCCTGGAGGATTTGTGGATGTCTGTGTATGCACTTAAAGCACATTTCTATGTAACAACTTTATTACCTAGAAACTATCTGTTCTGCGCACCTATTTATACTAATACATAGCTGATTACAATAAGACAATACAATTATAATATAGCTGATACAGGTGTTACAAAAAGACATGACTGCACTGTGAACTGAGAGAATGCCAGAGCAGACTCATAAAAAAATAATTTAACTAATTAAATAACCATTAAAAGACAAAACATGTTACACAAATTCAGAGTAGGCACTTCATGATATTTGCTAACAGTTAACTTCTGGCTAGAAAACAACACAGGTGAAAGGATAACTCCATTAATAAGGGTAACGTATACAAAACTGTAACCTCATAACAGTAACTACAGTCAGAATCCAAGTCTTACAGAAGAAAAAAAGTAAATATAAATATTTTTGTTACCATACATCTGGGTCCAAAACTAAAAGGATTAGTGTTCTGTGTGTGTGTGTGTGTGTGTGTGTGTGTGTGTGTGTGTGTGTGTGTGTGTGTGGAGGGGGGTACAAAAGAGGGGCTGTGTCTGTTTTCTAATTGGTTGGTGGATATCGCTGTGAGTTGAGGGGAATACAAAAGATGGGGGATACAAGTTGTACAACTGCAGTATTTTCTGTCCCAAAATCATGCAGACAAAGTATGAGAAAAAGGACATCTACATCTCTGTCAGTGATATCTTAAATTCTCTTGATTCCCATGCTCCCAAGAACAACAACTGGATGGTATATATGAACATCACATTCATATTCTCAACAAGCAAGTCCACACATTCACATCAGTCTTCTGCTTATTTACATTATTCTGATTCCATATCACTCATTTGAGATTTTTAGGCAAATGGGATCAACAAAGGAGGCAAAGGACTCGCATATCTTACTAATTAAATATAGGTAAATGTAGACACACACACAATCGTACACACAGTAGAAAATGATTAAAATGCCACTTCAAACACATGATCACTTCAAGACCCCGGCAATGGGCTCAGACTATGCCCCAATCACTTATATAAAAACAGTTGACCTCAATTCAGGTGCATCTGGCCAATAGTTTAAATACAATCCATCCCCTAAAAAGGTGTAATGAGACATTCTTTAAGTCCAAACAAGCTAAGTTAGGACAGAGGACTACATTTGTGAATGTCACTATAATTTCAGAAAAATGGAGTTTTACAATTCCTTTAGAGATGACTGTAAGGGAACCACTCTCATTAAATCCCTTAATCCAATGGTTAACACTTGGAAGTTACTTTGACAACATTAAACTGCTAGACCAAGGGAGAGTCCTACCAGAGTCTCAGAAAGTTACTGCAGCCACTACCAAAAGTAGAAAAACAGTCGCCACTATCCTTGTCGAAGTTGCGGTACCTAGCGTGTGCCCCCGACAAGAGCTTTTGTTCTGTTGATTTGGTCCTTCTGTCAGAGAAATGACTTACAGGTCACTCTAGTGATGAAATGTGTAGGCGGGAGGGGAGCCAGCCACTCCATGATCACACTGAACCAAAACAGCAATACTTCCACTTTAGAAGTTACTGAAAAAAGAAAAGAAGGCTCCATAAAAAAAAAAAAAAAAAAAAAAAAAACAGCTGACCAATCCCCTGGAAACTACCCACAAAGTACTCCACAAAGAGGAAGGCTGGAGATTCTCAGGAAAACACTCCGTTATCCATACGTACATTTTAATATTTAATGGCAGGCAGAATGGCAAACCATCCTACAAAAATAATAACATTGGTAAAATAATGCACTGCATCTTAGACTGTTGGCACTGTACAGACATTCCAATTTATTCAACTGCTCCTTGCTTACTAATTGAAAGGTATAATCTGTCTTCTTCATTCCAAGGTTATAGTTATTCCCTGTGTATTTCTTGAACTATACTCTTTTCAGTATTAGTCTTCTCTCTCCTGTATTTATCAACACTGTATTTACATCATTTACCTTTTATGGCTTAGTTTTTTTTGTGCATGGGGGTTTCTTCTGGGCTCACCTGTAAATCGGATATAACTCGGAACTCCTACAGTGCAAACAGAACTAAATGAATACATGAATGGATGGATAACAGGCTACTGAAAAGCAACTATATTTAAAAGTGAACTCTGAATAACAGTTTCATAAGTTATTTTATTGCAACAGATTTGGAATATAAACCGTGTTTTATGGTTAAGCCATTCAGTACTATGAAACGTGTCTGAGAACTAATTCCTTTAGCTATGGTTACGTGTATAACGGCTAGACCACAGCTCTCCACCAATGAGAGACAAATCTCAACACAGAATCAGGGACAAATCCAGAAATAAAGGACAATCAGGGACACTTTCAAAATAAAGTATACAATTAGATAAACTGATGCGATCTATGTCTAAGAACTGTACTTACATTTTTATTTTATTCTGAGTCGTATGTATTGCTGAAGTCTGACACACACCTTCTGTCTGCTCTCTCTCTCTCTCTCAAATACACTTACATCTACCTTTTCTCTGCTCTCACACACACTCAAACACACAGTAACACACACACACTTACTCTCATATGAAATGCTAGTTTTTAATGTGAAACACAAAAAATTGGTTACAGTTCCTCAGACACATGGACTAACTAACTTAGATAAAATGAAAATAGAAGTTATAACTTACCATAACGTTCCATCTGTGCTGTCGATCTTCATCTATTCTTGACTTGAGAGTATGGTTCTGATCCTCAGAACTGATCCAGCCATTATATAGCTCACGTCAGCCAAAAAATCTCTCAAGCTAGTAGTCTACCCACAATGCTTGCAGGCTTACAGAAGAAAATTCCCGAACTCTAGCCAGAAGCCTTGCCCAAGGAGTATCTTAACAAAGAAACCCAGGACAGCATATTGTTCCACCAGAACTCTATAGGAGGGGGCAGGTGAGGTGGGACGCAAGAATAGATGAAGATTGACAACACAGATGCAACATTATGGTAAATCATAACTTCTTTATCTGATGTTGTCAATTTTCATCAATTCTTGACTTGTGGGACTCAGTCCCCAAGCTACCTTAGATCCTGGGTGGACCTGGAGAAAACATTCCTGAGAACCAGAGAACCAAAGAAGGCTCTCCCCCTGAAGACCATATCCAATTTGTGATAAGTACTAAAAGTATGTGGAGTAGCCCATGTTGCAGCTATGCAAATTTCAGACATGGAAGCTTTAGAATGAAAAACAGCTGAAGTCGCCATAGATCTGGTAGAATGTGCCTTCACTGGCACAGGCAGTCTTAGATTCTTTTTCGTGTAAATAAATGAAATGCAATCCCTTAACCATCTCGATAGAGTAACCTTAGAAACAGGTTTGCCCAAGGTTTCGCTTGCAAAACATACAAGTAATTGTTCTGACTGTTTAAATTGCTTAGTTCTGTCCAGGTAAAAATGTAACTGCCTGTGCACATCCAGAAGGTGCATGCAGTATTCTCCTTTATTAGAAACATTTGGGAAGAATACAGGCAAATCTATAGATTGATTGATATTGGCCTCTGAAATCACCTTAGGAAGAAAGGACGGGTTTGTTCTGAGTGACACTCTGTCTTTATGGAAAACTAGATAAGGGGCTTTAGAAAACAGAGCCTGTAATTTGGCGACCCGTCTCGCTGAGGTGACAGCTATAAGAAGCAATGTTTTCCAAGAAAGAAACTTTAAGTCGCAGGTAGCTGCAGGTTCAAACGGAGAAAATGTAATAGACTGAAATACAAAAGTCAAGTCCCATGGTGGTGAGGGATCCTTGAATAGGGGCTTTAAACGAATGGTACCCTTAAGAAAAAAACCTTACAAAGTCTATGGGAGATTAAGGGCTGATCACCGAAGCCATTATTTGAAATAGCTGCTAAGATAACCTTAATTATGGAAGCAGAAGCTCCTTTACAAATAATGGTAGCTAGAAACTCTAGAACTTTTTCTACTGGCATTGAAAAAGGATCCAGACCACTATCACAAGCCCAGATATAAAATCTCTTCCATTTACTTCAGTACAGATTCCTGGAGGATGGTTTATGGGATGCCAACAAAATGTGTCATACAGGAGATGGGATGTGATTATGCCTGGTAACTAAGAGAATTGGAGAAATCAAGCAGTCAGCATTAGGGTCTGCAGACTGGGGTGCACTAGTCCCTGTGAATAGGACACAAGGTCCAGAACTGGGTCCAGAATTCACAGGCGGCGAAGTTGATGAGGCCAAAGGAAGGGGAACCATATTTGTCGAGGTCAGTAAGGTGCAATGAAGATTACTTTGCTTCTCAACCAAGCTGCTTTCTTGAAGAAAAGAGGGATCAAAGGGAATGGAAGAAGCCATAAAGGGGGCCAATTGAGGAGAGGATCATCTCTGGGGGACTCCCCCTGAGGGGGAATTAGGGCAAATTAGCTTCTACACTTGTTGTTCAGGGGTGAAGCAAACAGGATGCAGCAAGGTTGGCGCTAGCGAAGAAAGATCTTCTTCGCTATTCTGGAGTTTATAGACCACTCATGAGGCATGAGAATGCATCTTCTCAGTTTGTCCGCAATCACATTTGAGCTCCCTGGGATGTGCGTTGCTATCAGAAAGAGGTTGGAAGTTATGGCCCATTGCCACACTCGAAGGGCTGAACCCACTGTTCTGCTCGCTCCATCTGGTGCATAAGAAATGAGCCTCATGGAGGAGTTGACCACAGAATTTAAGGTGGAGAGGTGAATTTAAACCTTGTCTGATATCCCTGCAGCTACTGTACCTTGGAGAGTATCTCCTAGCTCTTTTAGGAGATCTCTTTGTAGCCTTGTAAAATGTGTCAGATATGAGTGCAAAAGTCAGTGAAGCAAACATGCTCTTCCCCTATCTGTCCATTGTATGAGACTAGTAGGAAAAAAGAATGAACATTCCACCTCTTGATCTCTAATATTTAAATAACTGAAACACTCTTAGTACAAACTGCAGTTTAGGTGGATGCTTGGTAGCTCTTACAAGAACTGTTGAGCTGTTACAAACAGCAGTTTAAAGTGACGCTTGCTAAAATTGTTGAGCTGTTAACAGCAGCTGAAACACTCTTGTTACAAACAGCAGTTAGAGTGGAAGCTTACTGGCTCTTACAAGAACTGTTGAGCTGATAAGAAAAGCTGAAGCACTCTTGATATAAACAGCAGTTTAAGTTGAAGCTTACCAACTCTTACAAGAACTGTTGATAAAAACAGCGATCTAAGTAGGAGCTTCCCAGTTCTAATTAGACTGTTAAAAAATCTTTATTATATAAAACAAATAGTAAAACAAACAGCAAAATACAGGATAAGTGCATTCGGTCATGCTTAACCTTCTTCAGATCCTGTTAGAAGTAAGAAAAACTTCCTTTTTATATACAAAGCAGTTGCCACTCCCATTCTGAAGACATCATTCCTTAAGGTAAAAGCTTAGATTGTATTTACTTTTTATTTTTTATTTCTCAGGCCTCGCACTTTTAATACAGGTTTTAGGGGTACTACCCCATTCAGTCCTGGAGGATGATCTGTCTCAGATCCATAATCCACCTTGCTTCTTCAGCTTCCATTTTATTCATTAGGTCACCACATCATATACATTCTTTAATGTTTGATAAAGCCATAAATCTGAAAGAATGGTTCTCAAATCTAGAGATATGTTGGCAGAGAGAATTAGTTTCTACCTTGCTTCTTATATCACATAGGTGGCAAAGAATACGTTCCTTGAATTTACTGTTCGTTTTGCCTATATAATAAGCTGTGCAGATACTACAGGTTGCAACATATACTAAGTTCCTACTATTGCAATTCACTAGCCCTTGGAAAGTATATATCTTATTTGTTACAGGATGCATAAATGTATCTTGTGTGTTAATCCAAGCACATGGTTTACAGAAACTACATTTGCGTGTTCCTCTGTTAGACCTTGTAGGAGCAGCCTAAGTGATATGATTTCTCATCTCTATTCCATCTTTTTGGCATAAAAGCCTCTTTAGATTCTTTTTGTCCTTAAATGCAAAGCTGGGTTTTTCTCCTACCAGTTCTTTAATTCTAATATATGAAGTTAAAATCGGCCAATATTTCCTTATAGTGCCACATATAGCTGCATTATCTATGCTATATGTGATCGTACACCTTACTTTGAGTTCTTTGGAGCAGCTTTCTTTATTCTGCTTCATCTCTTGGTCACTCCTCTTAGAATAATGAGGTCTACACCTTTATGTTCACGTAGTCTCAATATTTGCCCTTTGTATTTAGTAATCTTTTTTTCTTTATACCCTCTTTCCATAAAGTTATTCAGCAGTTTCTCATGTTCCATCAAATAAACATCTTCGTTTGTACAAAGTTTAGATACTCATACTTATTTTATTTTATTTATTTAACATTTGTTGACCGGGAAAGTCCGACTAGGTTCCACAGATCCTGTTTTCAGCGGAGGCCCGGGGAGAAATGCTCCAAAAGCATGTCTTTTGATTGTCCACTATATTGTGGAAAATATGTCTGGGATGCATACTTGAGTAGTGTAGCTTATGATTACGCCACATAGGTTTTCTGCATATCATTGTTTTAATACATTTATATAGGATCTAAACTCAATTTCACATCTAAAAATTCTGTTTCATGACGTGAACTTTTAACGTGGAATTTCAGGAAGGTAGTTGTCATGCTCAAAAAATCGATGAAATTGTTAAGTGAAGTTTCCCTTTCTTCCCATGCAATAAAGATATCATCCACAAATCTACTATACATTAGTAGTTTGTTGGTCCAAGTATTTCTGGTGTCATCCAACCATTCCTTTTCCCATTGGGTAAGTACCAGATTGGCACAGCTATTAGCGCAGGGGGTCCCCATTGTTACCCCCCATCTCTGCCAGTAATAAGTATTGCCATAAGTAAACATATTGTTTTCTAGTACCAATTCAAGTAAACTGCAAATTAATGGGTATTAAGGAGAAATGGACTAGCAAATTTCTGAATGGATTCTATGCCAAATTTATTTGGTATGCACGTAAATAAATTATTTACATCCAAAGTTACCAAAAGCAAGTCTTCAAACGAGCATCTAATTTCCATACTTCCATGTAGATTTTGCAAGAAGTCTGCGGAGTCTTTTTATAAAAAGAAGTTCTGTACTCACCATAAGGTTCCATGTTTGTAGTCCATCTTTCCCTTCATTCTTAAATATGGTTCGGAGCCAATCCTCAGCTCCGACTCAGCCGATTACAAAGCTCGAAGTCTCTAAGTTGGCTCGTGGCAAGGTAGGTATCCCACAATGCACTAGTAAGAATGTCCAGATCTTGTTTTCTGCTGTGTATAAAATGATATAAAGTATTTCCACAGGGAAAAACAAAGATGAAAGGTCTCCAATCCTATGGAAGATAGACTCTATCTTGTCTCCAGATCCTCCAAGGATACATGGATGGGGGTAGGTGGGTGGGTTCGTAAAAATCAAGGGCGAGATGGACTACAAACATGGAATGTTATGGTGAGTACATAACTTCTTTATGTTCTGTAGTCCTATCTCGCCTTCATTCTCACATATGGGACAGCATCCCTATCACATTTTTCTCGGGTGGCTCACAGGAATATACTCCTAAGAACCGTGGAACCAAAGGAGGCTCTACCCCTGGAGGCCAAGTCCAATTTGTAAAGAGTAATAAAGGTATGAGGGGCAGCCCAAGTTGCTGCTGCACATATACTGTCCATTAGAATTCTGGCTTGAAAAGCGGCAGATGTGGTTATAGATCTGGTGGAATGAGCTTTAATTTTAAATGGGAGTTCTTTGCTATTGGAACAGTAAATAAAAGATATGCACTTTGAAATTCAGTTTGATAACGTTATCTTGGAGACTGGCATTCCTTTTCACGTCTCCGAAAAAGATACAAATAATTGGTCTGATCTCCTAAACTCTTTGGTTCAATGTAGATAGAACCTTAACTGTCTGTGTACATCAAGTTGATGAAACATATTCCACTTTGTTTGCATGATTTGGAAAAATAGACTGGCAGTTCAATAGTTTGATTAATGTTTGACTGGGAACAAAGGAAGGGTTAGTGCTAAGGGAAACTCTGTCTCTACGAAATATCAAGTAAGGAGGTTTGACTGAGAATGCTTGCAGCTCTGATACTCTTCTGGTGGACGTAATGGCTACCAGAAAAATGGTCTTCCATGAAACGAATTTTAAATCACATGTGTGTGAAGGTTCAAAAGGTGGTAAGGTAAGTTTTGAAAGAACAAAATTTAGATCCCAGGGAGATATGGGTTCTTGAAAAGGAGGTCTTAGTAAGGTAGTGCCTTTTAAAAATGATTTACACAATCTGTGAGCCATAAGATTAGGTTCATATTGCCCCAAATGAAAATTGGAGATAGCTGCTAATTGAACTTTGATTGTAGCAGCAGCTGATTCCTGATGAAAAAGTTGGTTAGAAATTTTAACACTAAGAGAATGGAGGCTGTGTATGGATCTATGTTCTTAGCTTGTGCCCAGAGAAAAAATCTTTTCCATTTGCTTATACAATTTTTGCGTAGAAGGTTTATGAGAAGACAGCAGAATATGTGTAACCGCAGGGGAGAAATCATGAAGCCTGACTAGGGGTGGAAGTGGAGCAGCCATGCTGTCAGGTTGAGGGTGTGGAAACAGGGATGGAACGTGCCTGACATATGTGTCAGAAGATCTGGTACTGGGTCCAGAGTCCATGGATCGTCCAAAATGTGAGGCCTGAGAAAGGGGAACCAAATATGACGAGGCCAGTAAAAAGTGATGAGAATCATTCTGCTTCCCAAAGTCTTTGCTTTCTGGATCACTTTCAATATCAGCGGAAAGGGAGGAAAAGCATAAAGAAGTCCCAAGGGCCAATTGTGGACAAGTGTGTCTCTCAGTGTCTCCCCTGGGGGGGGGATAAGGGTGAAGTAGCTGCTGCATTTGATGTTCATTGGGGGTGGCAACCAGATCACAGCAAGGCTGTCCCCATTTGCGGAAAATCTGTTCCGCGTGTGAAGATTGGGTCAAGATGGGTGAAGGCTGCCAGCCTAGCAAGATAGAATTTTGGAGATAATTCTGTCATCTGTAAATATTAATGCAAACCACAGACTTGTTGTCTTAAATGGTAAAAATAGTGTTACATGTGGAACTGGAAAATAATGTAACAACAGTGCACTCTACTCACCAAGTAAAGCATGTTGTGACCCTTTGATGTTAAAACTCGGAGCCAGTAAGTCTAGAGTGAGGCATTGTGACTATTGTTTTAAGGCCAGAGTCAATGGCCAGAATTTGCATGCATAATTGCCCTTTATTGCTCTGGTTTCTGCCCAGAGGTGAAGAATGTAAATGTAGTTTCTGTTAGCCTGGGAACCCAGGGAAGTGTGCAGAATGATGTAATGTGAACCAGAAATGTGATTTTAAAAACAGAGAGAATCAGAGAGGATTAAGCATTTTTGTCTTGACCAACTCAACAGCACTGTCTTGCTCTGTATGTAAGTTTATCTTAGACTTGTGTCTTCTCTCAGTAATAGCTAGAAACTAGAAAGATTAGACTAAGAGTTTTTCTGTGATGTCAGACCTGTACTACTGAATTATTTTAAGTATTTCTCTGTGATCTCTGAACTCCTGACTAGCACTGTGTAGTAAAAAGTATTGTCTTGTGTTTTGACTTATTTGTTATTAAATATTTTAAAACCCTTTCAACTGTGACTGTTTTCGTAGAGATAATTTAAGCTCTTTACAGTACTTGCATGCCTTTGATAAAATTGTACAAAGCCACTCTAATAGCTTTAGCCCTGGACTATACTACCAATTGAATAATAATAGTGCACAGTAATAATTGGACACCCTTTTAAGGGCCTTTGAGTAGCTGATAAATATTAGTGGGTGGTGGCTGGTACTACCATATAGTCTGGGAAAAAGGGGCACAGCTGGAGAACCTGTGGCAGCCTTCCCCAGGAGTGTCTGTGTGGTTGTATAAACTCTTCTCAATGTGTGTGTGTGTGCGTGTGTGTGTGTGTGTGTGTGTGTGTGTGTGTGTGTGTGTGTCTGTGTGTCAGCTACTTGGGCAGGGAAACAAAGCACTGGTTGGGCAGAGGGTGCTGGAGGTTTTAGCTTGCCCACTAGGCTGAGATCTGGACCCTATAGCTGTGACATTGAGGAGTTTTATTGGGGACCTGGAGAGCAAGGGAGTGATCAGCCCCGGACTGAATGTGATGTCTGTGTGCTCTTAAGGGAAATTTCACTTTGCTGTGTGTATTTGTTAACCTTTCTTCCTATATGAGACGCCCCTCACTGGTGTTAGCGGTGAGGATTGAGGATCCTTGATTGCTGGGCCAGGGTATGGACGTCACATATTAATTGTCTGGCAGTGGTGGGATATCCACGCCACATATTAATTGGTTGGCAAATACTAATTAGCTTGTAGTGGTGTGGGTAGGGTGGATTCCTGTAGCTTGTGTACAGTGAGCTCTGAAGGTGTTTTGTGGTGTTTCATACTCTAAATCAGCCAAGCAGTAAATACTCAGAGTTCAGATCACAATTGTTTTATTTCTTTTGTTAGCTTAGTTAGTCAGGGTGAGCAGGCAGCATGTTAGCAGAGGAGTATGGAAAGCTGACAAGGAGCCAGCTGGTTGATATGTGCCAGACCAGGGGACTGGTGCATGGAAACCTGACTAAGGCAGACCTGACTGCAGCCTTGGTTACAGCTGCATCAGAAAACAGCAACCAGGAGGACAATCAGACTGGCAGTGCAGATATAATACCCTCAGACAATGGACAGTTTAACCTTTCTGCAGAGGACTTAAAAATCCATCTGGAGCTAAAGAGACAAGAGTTGGAGGCCAAAAATTTGGAGATAGAAGCGGAGGAAAAAAAGTGGCAGAGGAAGCATGAGAGGAAATGCTGACTCTTCACCAGAGTCATGGAGGTAATGGGGAAGGGAGTAACTGGACCACAGAAGCACAAAAGGTCAGTAAATTCTTCCGCAGTTTAAAGAGGGGGATAATGTTGATAGTTTCATTCATATGTTTGAGAGACTATGCAAACAGTATAGTGTTGACCAAAAGCTCTGCGTATGGTTCCAGACCACCTTACTCCATGGTAAAGCTGTAACTGTTTTGTCAAAAATGTCTGATGTTGCATGTTTTGATTATACTGCTGTTAAAAATCACTTGTTAGAATTGTTTAAGCTAACACCTGAAACATATAGGAAAATGTTTTGTGAGCAAAGACGCAAAGCAGATGAAAGTGTGTGTGAATATGTTGCTGAACTGAGCACTTATTTCCATAGGTGGGTGAGTGGATGGCAGGTCACCACTTTTGAAGGGCTGGCAGACATTTTGGTGAGGGAACAAGTCCTTAGCACTTTGCCTGAGGACATGAGGATCTGGTTAGCTGATAGACAATGTGCTACTTTAGATGAGTTGGGGAAGAAGGGAGACCTATACCTGGCAAGCAGGGCAGCCCTGCACAGGAAAGGGACCCCCAGTACTGCTCATGGGTCTAAATCAACCCATGGTGGGCAGCACAGACTGCCCCAACAAAATCTGCCACTAGCACGGGAAGCCACTAGTCCAGGTACACATTCAGGAACTATGGTTAAATGTTTTGAATGCAACCAGTGGGGCCATGTGGCCTACAGGTGTCCACGGAGGCAAAGTGGGGAACAAAAGGTGAGGGAGGCAGTAAGTGAGAAAGACAAAATGCCAGTAGTAGGCTGTCTTGGGACAACAAGGGTACTAAACTACCACCAGGGTTATATCCTATTGTAGTGAATGGCAAAGAGGCCATTGCCAAGAGAGACACGGCCTCTAATATAACCATTGTAAAGCCTGCAATGGTTACAGAGGAGTACTACTTGCCTGGGCAGTCTACTCCAGTCAGGGCTTTAGGAGGGATCCCATTCCAAATACCTTTGGCTCGGGTTCACCTTGACTGGGAGGGTGGAAAAGGAAGCCAGCAAATAGGTGTGTTTGAGGATATACCTGCAGATGTCCTGATAGGGAATGATTCTGATAGTGCAGTACCCTGTGCTTGTGCAGTTACATGCGGTCAGGCTTGGAGACAAGCAGGTAAGTCTGGTAACCTGGGGGAGACACAGAAAGACTGCATACTTGCAGCCAGGACTGGTGAGGTGGTTACTTTAGGGAGGGAGCTACCCTGTAGCAGTGAGACTGAAGGTGAGCCACAGCTGCTTGGGGGTACTGATGGCCCCTTGGTGAGAGTGACTGCAAAGTTAGAGGTGAGTAGTAGTACCCAGGCTGACAGTGAGGTACCACTGTCAGAGGATGCCAGACTTCCTGTGGAAGGGGAGCTGGGAAGGGTCATAAGGAGAGAGTTGAGACAGGCTCAGCTCTCAGATCCTACATTGCAAGGCCTGAGGCAGTTAGCTAGGGAGGCACCTGATTCTCAAGGAAAGGGGGAATCTGTATACTGGGACAAATGGTTACTATATAGAGAGTAGACCCCTGAGGGAGGGCTAGAAGGTGAGAGAGTACAGCAGTTGGTAGTGTCTAGAGCCTACCATCTGGCGCTTCTAGCCATAGCCCATGATATTCCCTTTGCAGGTCATATGGGCATAAAACGTACAATGATGCATATTATGCAGAACTTCTATTGGTCTGGAATTTCCAGAGATGTAACAGGGTACTGCAGGACCTGTGAGCAGTGCCAAAAGGCAGGCAAGGCAGGAGACAAGGTGAGAGCTCCTTTGATGCATTTGCCTGTGATTGAGGAGCCATTTCAGAGGGTAGCTATGGATATTGTGGGTCCTCTGAGTACCCTAAGTTCCACAGGGAAAAAGTATATCCTAGTGGTAGTGGATTATGCTACACGATACCCTGAGGCGGTAGCTTTGTCCTCCACTGAGACAGAGAAGGTGGCAAATGCTTTGTTAGAGATTTTCAGCAGGGTAGGTTTCCCAAAAGAAATACTGACTGACAGAGGTGCCAATTTCATGCCAGACCTGCTGGCTTGTCTGTGGAAGTCCTGTGAGGTGAAGCACATGAAGACCACCCCCACAATCCCCAGACTAATGGTTTTGTTGAGAGGTTAAACTCTACAATCAAATCCATGCTATGGGCATTTGCAGATTAGTTTAAGAGGGAGTGGGACAAATATTTGCCCCATCTGTTGTTTGCTTATAGAGAAGTTCCCCAGGAATCCACAAGTTTTTCACCCTTTGAGTTGCTGTATGGGCATAGGGTGAGGGGACCTCTAGATTTAATTTGAGATGAGTGGGAAGGTGACTGCAATTCTCACAAGGAGTCTTTTGTGGTATATGTCCTAAACTTTAGGAAAAGGTTCAGGGAACTCATGGGCTTGGCCCAGGAGAATCTGGCAGAAGCCTAACAACAGAAAAAGGTGTGGTATGACAGGAATGCTCAAGTTAGAGAGTATGCTGTGGGGCAGCATGTAATGGTTCTCATTCCTGTCACACAACAAGCTGCAAGCAGCTTGGGAGGTACCCTACAAGGTGGTAAGAAAGGTAAGTGATGTTAACTACATGGTGGAACTGCTAGGCAGAAGGCAGGGGCAAAAATTGTACCATGTTGACATGATGAAACCTTACTATGATATGGAGTCCCTTGTGCTGAGCATTTGCAGTGGATTGCAGGAGGAGTCTGAGGGAGATCTGGGGACCGATCTCCTCAGTGAGGCTCGGGCTGACACCTCATTGGAAGGGGTAGCAATGTCCCAGCAGCTATTGCCTACCCAGGGTCGAGAAATCTGAGCAGTGTTGCAGGAATTTGGGGACATGTTCACTGGGAAACCAGGGTGCACCCACATGGGGCAGCACCAGGTGGATACAGGACCCCAAAGGCCTATTAGGCAAGCCCCTTATAGAGTGCCTGAGAGAGTCAAACAGACTCTGAGGGAGGAAGTACAGAAGATGTTGGAACTAGGGGCGATTCAAGAGTCGAACAGTCCTTGGGCCTCCCCAGTGGTGCTGGTGTCAAAGAAGGATGGCAGCACCAGGTTCTGTGTGGACTGCCAGAAATTAATTAGTCACACAGAGTCAGATGCTTATCCCATGCCTAGGTCAGATGAGGCCCTAGAGCAGCTGGGTGGGGTTAAGTATCTTACAAGCATTGATCTTACCAAGGGTTACTGGCAGGTGCCCTTGACTCCCAGTGCTAGAGAGAGGTCAGCCTTTGTGACTCCTTTTGGCTTGTATGAGTTCACAAACATTCCCTTTGGGATGAAGAATGCTCCAGCAACTTTCCAGAGGCCGGTAGATCATATCCTAGCAGGAGCAGGAGGGTTTGCCCTTGCTTACCTAGATGATATTGCCATCTACAGCCATTCCTGGCCAGACCACCTTCAGCATGTCAGGGAGGTGCTGGGCAGGGTTGACCATTAAGCTGAGCAAATGTCAGGTGGGTATGGCAGAGGTCTCCTACCTATAACACAGATTGGGGAGTGGTAAGATAAGGCCAGAACCTGCCAAAGTGGAAGCTATTCAGGCATGGCCTGCACCTGTTACTAAAAACCAGGTGAGGGCATTTTTAGGGACATCAGGAAACTACAGAAAGTTTGTCCCCAGTTATAGTACCATAGCTGCTCCCCTCACAGACCTGACAAGGAAGAACAGGCCAGATAAGTTCGTGTGGACCCCAGCACGTGAGCAGGCATTCCAGAAGCTTAAAGAAGCTTTGGGAGGACCCCCTGAGTTAGCCAGTTCAGATTACAGCAAATAATTTGTTGTGCAGGTGGATGCTTTGAACCATGGGGTGGGGGCTGTACTTAGCCAGATATCTTCAGAGGGAGAAGAGCACCCAGTGGCTTATCTCAGTCATATGCTCCAACCCAGGGAGGAATGCTATGCAGCTGTAGAAAAGGAATATCTAGCCATAGTGTGGGCACTGCAGAAACTACAGCCTTATCTGTATGGAAGGAAATTCACTGTTATGACAGATCACTACCCCCCTAATATGGTTAAACAGAGCCAGCCAGCAAAATGCCAAGTTGCTAAGATGGAGCCTGGGGTGGCAAGCATATATGTCCTTGCAGCACCACAGTGGGATTAGCAATGCCAATGCAGATGGGCTCTCAAGACAGGGAATGGGATAAGGTATACTCAGATAGACCTGACTACCTCAAGCAGCGTTTCTCAAGGGTCATTTGAAACACTAGCTTGAGTTCTCCCTGGGGGGGAGGAGATATGTGAAGATTGGTGAAGATGGGTGAAGGCTGCCAGTCTAGCCAGATAGAATTTTGGAGATAATTCTGTCATCTGTAAATATTAATGTAAACCACAGGCTTGTTGTCTTAAATGGTAAAAATAGTGTTACATGTGGAACTGGAAAATAATGTAGTAAAAGTGCATTCTGCTGACCAAGTAAAGCATATTGTGACCCTTTGATGTTCAAACTCAGAGCCAGTAAGTCTAGAGTGAGGCATCCTGCCTATTGTTTTAAGGCCTGAGTTAATGTCTAGAATTTGCATGCATAAATGTCCTTTATTGCTCTGTTTTCTGCCCAGAGGTGAAGAATATAAATGTGGTTTCTGTTAGCCTGGGAACCCAGTGAAGTGTGCAGAATGATGTAATGTGAACCAGTAATGTGATTTTAAAAACAGAGCAGAGAGAATCAGAGAGGATTAAGCATTTTTGTCTTGACCATCCAACTCACTAGCACTGTCTTGCTCTATATGTAAGTTTATCTTAGACTTGTGTTTTCTCTTAGTAATAGCTAGAAACTAGAAAGATTAAACTGAGTGTATTTCTGTGATGTCAGACCTGGACTACTGAATTATTTTAAGTATTTCTCTGTGATCTCTGAACTCTTGACTAGCACTGTGTAGTAAAAAGTATTGTCTTGTGTTTCGACTATTTGTTGTTACATATTTTTAAACCCTTTCAACTGTGGCTGTTTTCGTAGAGATAATTTAAGCTCTTTGGAGTACTTGCATGCCTTTGATAAAATTGTAAAAAGCCACTCTAATAGCTTTAGCCCTGGGCTATACTACCAATTGGATAATAATATTGCACAGTAATAACTGGACATCCTTTTAAGGGCCTTTGAGTAGCTGATAAATATTAGTGGGTGGTGGCAGCTGGTACTACCGTATAGTCTGGGAAAAAGGAGCACAGCTGGAGAACCTGTGCCAGCCTTCACCAGGAGTGTGTGTGTCATTGTATAAACTCTTCTCAAAGTGTGTGTGTGTGTGTGTGTGTGTGTGTGTGTGTGTGTGTGTGTGTGTGTGTGTGTGTGTGTGTGTGTCAGCTACTTGAGCAGGGATACGAAGCACTGGTTGGACAGAGATGGTGCTGGAGGTTTTAGCTTACCCACTAGGCTGAGAACTGGACCCTATAGCTGTGCCAGTGGGGAGTCTTATTGGGGACCTGGAGAGCAAGGGAGCGACCAGCCCCGGACTGACTGTGATCTCTGTGTGCTCTTAAGGGAAATTGCACTTTATTGTGTGCATTTGTTATCATTTCCTTCTATGAGACACCCCTCACTGGTGTTAGTGGTGAGGATTGAGGCTCCTTGATTGGTGTGCTAGGGTATGGGCATCACACCACAACTTTCTGATTCAGAGACCACTCTTGAGGCATCAAGATTGCCATGCTGAACTTGTCGGCTATCATAGGTTCATAGGTTCATACTAGGCTATCTGCCCTAGGGCATTTATAAGCCTAGCCAGAATGTGTTGGGCTTTCGCCACCCATTTTAAATTAATTTTGCTATGCCCTTTTTTGAGGTTAGTATACTGTGCCTCTGTCTAACAGTGACACAAAAGTGATACCCGGCGTGAACCTACGATCTCCCATCCACTCATCAGGATTCCTCTTGAAGAGAGTCAATGAGGGACTCTGCCTAAACTGGACTGGGATTTTATTCCAGAGTGAAGGGAGCCTCTGGGTTATGAATCTGTCCCTCCAGCATGTCCTATTTATTTTGGTGCTGAGGTTCAAGTCTCTTGAGCGTGTAGCTTGATGGGATTTGGATTTTCTGAGGTGCAGCATGTCCATTAATTCCGGGTTGGACATGGCTTTATACGTGAGGCACAGATCGCCTCTGAACAGGCGGTATGCCACTGAGTAGAGCTGGAGTTTCTTTAACCAGGCAGCATATGGCATCTGTTTGAGCCCTTTGATCCTCTTGGTGAGGTACTTTTGGGGTCTTTCCAGTTGCTGCAGGTGTCTGGTAAGGTACATCCCAAAAGGGGCATTGTACTCAATTATGGGCCTGATGAGGGATGAGTAAAGAGGCACGATGACCTCCCCTGATCTAGATGTGAATCCCTTCATGATTAGGTGGGCTATATAAAATGTTTTTCTAACCACTTTGGCCACGTGGTTGTCAAATGAGAGATTGCTATCAACTTGGGTCCCCAGGTCCCTAATTACTTCTTCTGTACTTAATGGATTACCACCTATGTGGTAATTTGTGGGCACTTTGTTTTTGCCAAAGGGGATGACTATACACTTTTTGGCGTTTAGCTTGAGGCC
The DNA here is from genome assembly GCF_019279795.1 of Protopterus annectens. Lineage (NCBI taxonomy): Eukaryota > Metazoa > Chordata > Ceratodontiformes > Protopteridae > Protopterus > Protopterus annectens. Next base: position 961,875,920 of record NC_056746.1, read on the forward strand.
ATGGCTCTGGCACCAGTTATCTGTTTCTATGAAGCCCTTTTGAAGGATGCTTGTGTTGGCTGGAGAGTCGATTATGGTGCCCAGTTTGCAGTCATCTGCAAACTTGGTCAGCCACAGTCCTTCCATGTTGGCCTGTACCTCCGAGAAATATATACCGAACAACAGAGGTCCCAGGACTGAGCCTTGTGGGACGCCACTTGTAACTGGTTTGGAGTCTGACATGGCTCCAGCAATTCTAACCATGTGGGTTCTGTCCTTGAGCCAGTTTGCAACCCATCTAGTGACATAGGGGTTTATATTTAAGCTGGTGAGCTTATCTACAATGCCCGAGTGGGGTATTGTATCGAAGGCTTTCGAGGTCCAGGTAGGCTGTGTGGACCACCTTCCCCTCGTCAATGGCCTTGGTGACTGTTTCAAAGAAATCAACCAGGTTTAAGAGGCAGGATCTGCCCTTAACAAAGCCAAACTGGGTAGGATCCAGTGTCTGTAGGTCCCCAATATCTTTATTTATGAGGTCCATGATGATCCTTTCCATAGCTTTGCAGACCAAGCTAGTCAGGCTTATGGGGCGATAGTTTCCAGGATCCGTTGAGGCACCACCTTTGTGGAGAGGGACCACAGTTGCTGTACGCCACTCTTTGGGTACATATCCTGTAGTAAGGCTGAGATTGAACAGTAGTTTTATGTTTGGGTTTAGCTCTTCTTGGAGTTCATGTAGGATGCAGCCTGGGACACCATCTGGTTCCATTGATGCTGTGTTTTTTGCTTTGGAGAGGGCGGCTCTTACCTGAGCATCTGAGATGTCAGGGGGGCAGCACTCTGCTGGGATAGATATCACATTGGTTCTTCCTGGTATATGTGTTACAACTAGAAAGTGTTGGAAAGATACCGCCCACTGACAAAAACGTAGAGCTTCTCGACATAGGGGGTAGGATCTGGTTCCCCCTTGTTTGTTTATATACCATACCACTGACAAATTGTCTGACTGGATTGCTATTGTCCCTAGAGGAAGAAAGTCGTGAAGTGCTTGCAACACTTGTAGTACTGCTCTAACCTCTAGAACATTGATATGCAAGTGAGCCTTGTGTTCTTGCCATGTGCCTTGGACTGTCTTTCCTAGATAATGCTCTCCCCACCCTATCTGGGAGACATCCGTGGTCACAACAGCAACGGGTTGGCAAGGAATGAATGGTCTCCCTATCGTTATTTGATTGGACTGGATCCATCAACGAAGGTCCTTTTTGCAAGATTCCATTATTAAAATGGGATGAGACAGATGCAGTTGCTGAAGAGACCACTGAGAAAAGAGTAGCCATTGTAGAATTCTCATATGTAGTCTGGCTAGTGGAACTTTTAGTTATGTACTTACTATAACGATAGATGTATGGGATCCATCTCGCCTACATTCATTACTGACGGGCTCGGAGCCGAGAATCGGTTCCGACTCGGCCCTATAACTAGCATGAAGTCTCTCATTGGCTGGGCCAACCCTGTATCCCAGGATGCACCACGCCCAAACCCTCAGATCTTGTTTGCCCCAATATTATCTTGGCACACACCACACCACAAGGACATATAGGTAAGAGGAGAGAAAAATAATATCCTCAAAGGGATCAGAATACAAGTTTCCTCCAAGTCCAACAGGTAGGGGGAAGGAGGGCAGGTACGTATGAATGTAGGCGAGATGGATCCCATACATCTATCATTATGGTACGTACATAACTAAAAGATGTAATGTGATCCTATCTCACCTACATTCATTACTGACGGGACAGCGTCCCTAGCACCTAAATCCTGGGAGGCTCACTGGAAAACACTCCTGAGCACTGTGGAACCGAAGGAAGCCCAACCTCTAGAGGCCACGTCCAGTTTGTAATGAGAAATAAAGGTATGTGGAGAAGTCCAAGTAGCCGCTGCACACATCTCATCTATGGATAGTCTAGCATGAAAAGCCACTGAAGTTGACATAGCCCTGGTAGAATGCACCTTAACTGGAAAGGGAATATCCCTACCCGCTAATGCATAAATAAATGAGATGCAGTCCCTAATCCACTTAGCTATGGTGCCCTTAGTTACAGATCTGCCAACTTTATTGTCCAAAAAGGACACAAACAACTGATCTGATTTCCTCTCCTGTTGTGTCCTATTTAAATAAAACCTCAGTTGTCTATGCACATCCAACTGGTGAAATTTGTATTCCGCTTTGTTGAAAAATCGTGGAAAAAAGACCGGAAGCTCAATAGGCTGGTGGAGACAAAGGGCAGAAGAGACCTTAGGGAGAAAGGAAGGATTAAGTCTCATTGATACTCTGTCCTGATGAAAAATCAAATAAGGAGGTTTAACAGAAAGGGCTTGAAGCTCCGATACCCTTCTGGCTGACATTATGGCTACCAAAAAGGCAGTCTTCCATGACAAAAATTTCAATTCGCAAGAGGCTGCCGGCTCAAAGGGAGAAGACGTTAAAGCTGTGAGCACCACATTTAAATCCCATGGCAAAATGGGTTGCGAAATCGGGGTGGGGGGGGCGAAGCAACCAGGCTCCTTTCAGGAAAGCTTTACACAGCTTATGACCCATGAGGGAGGGCTCGTGTGCAACATGATAATTAGAGATCACTGCCAACTGCATCTTTATAGTGGAGGCAGCCGAACCCTGTCTAAACAGTGATGCTAAGAAATCTAACACCGCCGACACAGGGGCTGTAAGGGGATCAAGATCACGTTGCTGAGCCCAAATTGCAAATCTCTTCCATTTACTAGAGTATATTTTCCTAGTAGAAGACTTGTGGGAGGAGGACAGAATATGTACTACTTCCGGGGTAAGGATATGCTGTCTGACTAAGGTCGGAAGTGGAGAAGCCAGGCAGCGAACTTGAGAGTTCGTAGGGATGGATGGAGCTGTCCTGACTGATGAGTCAATAGGTCTGGAGCTGGGTCCAGAATCGAAGGACCATCCACCGCATACTTTCGAAGGAAGGGGGACCAAACTTGACTGGGCCAGTGTGGTGCAATCAAGATCATCTTGCTTCCCAAGCAGGTAGCCTTCTGAATCACTCTTGGTAGAAGAGGGATCGGAGGGAAGGCACAGAGCAGACCGGAGGGGCAACTGTGGACTAGAGCATCCCTGGGTGACTCCCCCTGTGGGGGGATCAGAGTGAAAAAATTGCTGCACTTCGCATTCAGGGGGCTGGCAAAGAGGTCGCAGCAGGGAAGGCCCCACCTGGAGAAGATTTGAGCAGCCACTCGATCATTCAGAGACCACTCGGGAGGCATCAGAATAGCTCTGCTCAGCCTGTCTGTTATCACAGTTGACTTCCCCGGAATGTGCGTTGCCACTAGAAAGTGCTGGGAAGTGATCACCCAGTTCCACACTCTCATGGCCTCCCTGCAAAGGGGGTAGGACTTGGTTCCTGCCTGCTTGTTCAGATACCAGACAACGGACATGTTGTCGGAAAGAATCGCAATAGTTCCCCTGGGAAGAGAGCTGTGAAGTGCCTGCAACGCTAGAAGCGCCGCTCTCATCTCCAGAACATTGATATCCAAGTGAACCTCGTGGTCTTGCCACATACCTTGAACCGTCTCGCCCAGATAATGCCCCCCCACCCTATCTGGGAGGCGTCCGTGGTTACTGTGGCAATAGGGGACGGGGGACACAAGGGTCTCCCTTGATTCAGGTTGGACGAGAGAAGACACCAACACAGATCCTGCCGGCATCTCTCCGTGATGAGAATCAGATGGGACAAGGGACGATCCTGATATGACCACTGGGCCAAAAGGAGCCACTGAAGTAATCGCATGTGTAACCTGGCTAGCGGACCTAGCAGAATGGTAGCCGCCATTGATTCCAACAACTGAAGAACAATCCTGGCTTGTGCTTTTTCCCGGGGTAGTAAAGCCAGAACTTGGGCCTGTAACACTTTTATTCTCTCTGCCGGTAAAAAAGCTTGCATTTCTACAGAGTCTAGCACTGCGCCAATAATGGCAACATGCTGTGATGGCAGGAATACAGATTTTGCCCAGTTGAATGAAATCCCTAGTAGATGGCCCAATTTGACAGTACCTCTCATGGCTTGAACAAGTAGATGCCTGGTGGGGATGGTGAGGAGCCAGTCATTTAGATAAGGAAACACCTGAAATCCTAGACGTCTCAGGTGAGCTTTCACCACTGCCAGACACTTGGTGAACACCCTGGGGGCTGTGGTGAGACCAAAGGGCAGGGCTCAGAATTGAAAATAACTGGCTCCCAGGTGGAAGTGTAAATGATTCCTGGAGGCCTTGTTTATCTTGATGTGATAATAGGCATCCTTGAGATCGATGGAGCACATCCATACTCCTTTTTCCAGCAAGGGGAAAATGGATTGCAACGTGACCATTCCGAACTTGGACTTCTTTACAAAGCAGTTTAAATGGCTGAGATCCAGAATGGGTCTCAAGTCCCCTGTTCTTTTTGGCACCAAAAATAATCTTGAGTAAATTCCTAATCCGATCTGGTCTGCGGGGACTGGTTGGATGACTCCTTTTTCTAGCAGCCTTGAGACCTCTATTGTTGCCTGATCCCGTTGACTGGGTGGGACGTCCGGGATTTTCCTTGATGGTGTGGGGGATGGATAAAGGGAATGGTGTAATCTCCGGTGATGATATGAAGCACCCATCGATCCTGAGTGATGGACTCCCAGGTCTGAAGATGCTCCAAAAAATGACCCCCCACTGGCTCCTGAGACGCACAGTCGGGTAATCCTTCAGGGACGTTGGTAGGAGGAACAACTAAAGGACTCGCGGTCTCCTGTATTGCGGGGGCCTCCACCGCCTCTAGGGCGACGCCTTCCATTAAAATTCCCCCCTCCTCTGCCCCTGGAGGGGTGTCACTATGATGGGCAGGGGAAGACTTTTGAGACTTTCTGAACCACATTTTCCCTCCCCTCTGAGCCTTGGGATAAGGTCTAGTGGGAAGCGAAAAATGGGCCCCAACGGCAGACAAGGTCTTACCCTCCTGCTCACATCTAGTGAGGGTGTCTTTCACTTTGGGTCCAAAAATGGAGGACCCGTCAAATGGGGCATCCGTGAAAGAAGACTTGAAAGCCTCCGCAAAATGACACAAGCGCATCCAATCTTGCCTTCTGAGGGCTTCTGAGGATGGATGGAAGTAGAAGCCTCTGCCACGTCCTGCTGAGTGGCAGACGCCACCACCATAGCATCCACAGGTACTCCCTTGGTCAAAAATTCTTTTCCGGGAGGCGCAGATAAGAACTTATTAGGGTGGCTAGGAACCGGCTCCACAGAGTCAGGGTGTTCCCACACCCTTCGACAAATAAGGTCCAATAATTCATCGAAGGCTGGAGACACCCAGGAGGTGGAAGGCTGGGCTCCGAAGGCCTTGAGGAAGAATGACTCCTCCTCTGAAGGGTTTTTGGATGGCCAGTCGCCCCACTGTCTCAAGATCTCCAGTATATCGGAAAACGAGACACCATCAGAGGATGACTTTGGGGACCCTTTGGCTTCATCGAGGTCAGTATCCAAGGTGACAGACTCATCTGGGGAGTCTACGTGCTTCCTCTTACACAACTTCTTCCTTGGAGGCTCTTCAGGCACAGACTCTGAAGGGCCCTCAGAAAGTAGGGGACCACACATGGAGGTATCCTCAGGCCTAGGAGCCCCGCTGTCCAGAGATAGGGGGGCACCAGAAACTCTAGTCGCAGCATCTGGGAAAGGAGTTGCCGATTCAGGTGAAGTCACTATGGACTTGGCCAGCGTGCTCCTCATAGCCTCGAAGGCAGGTCCACCAGAATCGGACGAAAAACCCACCTCCGAGACCATGACCGGAGTCGAGGTACCCCTAGCCGAAGCACCAAGGGGAGACTCGGAGCCACAGCCTGAAGCCCCGATGTATCCCCCTCGGGTTCGACTGAGGACACCTGAGTACCAAAACCTGTAGAAGGAATGGAAAAGTTTGGAGCCGAGGTCGGATCCGAAAGACTAGCAGGAGGTTTCACAGCCAACCCAGGGACTTCACTCGATTCGGCAGACTCCGGCTCTGAGAACACCGGGGTTGTCAGAGGAGGAAGAAACAGAACTGATATAGTAGCCGACTGGGCTGGAGCTGAAAATAATTTAGTTAACACTGGCGACTGGAGGAGGCTCTGGACCACCCTATCGACATCCGAATCCAAGAGTCTGGAGGACTTGGAGGAGACAGAAGGGGGTCGAGAAACCTTCTCTGTCGGAACCAAGACAAGACTGGGGGAATGGCTCCAAATCTGCTCCAAAAGGATCAGAGCCGAAGCAGGCTCGAGAACCACCGCAACCTCCTTCGGCGCCAATGACCGTGGAGTCGAAGAAGCCGACTCCGCAACAGGCAAGACTTCCTGCGGCTCTGAGATCAGTGGAGCCGAGGAAGGAGACATAGTCTTGGACAGTACCTCCTGCGGCTCCGAGACCAATGGAGCCGAGGAAGGAGATATAGTTTTTGACCTTTTCTCCGGAGGCTCCGATGAACTAGTCGGAGCCGGAGACTTCATTTTAGTCTTGGACCTGGATTTCTCAGAGGGAGGAGAAGACGCCAAGGTTTCCTCAAAGGAGGGTTTAATCAAACCCTTAAGGATAAGTTTATTTTTTCTCTCCTGTAAAACCCTGGCAGAGAAGGCATGACACACACTGCAGGATTCCTGCAAGTGTATGGCACCAAGACAATATACAGAGATGGCGTGGTCATCAGTCAGCGACATCTTATACGCACATTTGGCCCATTTTTTAAAGCCAGATGGCTTATGTTCTTTTGGTTCCTTGCCCGACATAAGGAACACAACCCACAAGTAGAGCAACAAAAATTCGATTTAAACTATAAATCAACACGAAGCACACTCAGCAACACAAGGTAGGGAGGGAGGAAAGGGCTCTAACTTAAACGCCCGAACACTAACGACACAAGATAGGGCAAAGGCCCTCTAACTTAAACGGGCCTAGCCCGCTAAACAGAAGGATTAACTAACAACAAACGCAATCCGTCACAAAAAATGGATACAACAGGCAACGTAGCTATTAGAATAGCTTTTTTGGTATAATAACTGGAGCAACAGCTATAAGTTCAAAAAAAGGAGTGGGTACTTAGCCAGAGCCAAGTTGAGACCACGTCATTACTCTAGGAGCGGCAAACGAGATCTGGGGGTTTGGGCGTGGTGCATCCTGGGATACAGGGTTGTCCCAGCGAATGAGAGACTTTGTGCTAGTTATAGCGGCCGGGTCGGAGTCGATTCTCGGCTCCGAGCGTGTCAGTAATGAATGTAGGTGAGATAGGATCACATTACATCTAGAGTTATAGTAGAGGCCATGGTTCCTAGAAGTTTTAGCACTGTCTTCGCTTTGACCTTGTGTTGGGGAAGCAGGCTTTATTTTTGTTGTCTTAGATTTTGCACTCTGTCTGAAGGAAGGCGAGTCATCATTGTGACTGTATCTATTTCTGCGCCTATAAAAGTCACATATTGAGAGGGTGACAAGGCAGACTTTTCCCAATTTATAGTAATGCCTAGCTGAGTGCAGACTTGGATGGTTGAATCCCTGGCTTGTAGAAGTAGGTGCCTGGTGGTGGCAGTCAGGAGCCAGTTGTCCAGGTACGGAAACACTTGGAATCCAAGACATTTCAAGTGAGCCGTTACTACCGCCATGCATTTGGTGAACACCCTGGGGGTTGTGGTGAGACCAAAGGGCAGAGCATGAAATTGGCAATGACTGGCTCCCAGCTGGAAGCGTAAATGACTCCTTGATGCTCTGTCCATTTGTATGTGGTAATATGCATCTTGGAGGTCTATGGAGTACATCCAATTGTCTTTCCCTAACAGGGAGTGTAGACTGCAGTGTTACCACTTGGAACTTGGACTTCTTCACTGATTCATTTAACTTGCTGAGATCCAAGATGGGTCTCCAGTCTCCTGTTCATTTTGGCACTAAAAAAATCTGGAGTAAGTTCCGAATCCTATATGGTTTGCAGGGACGTTTTGGAGGACTCTCTTTTGAAGCAACTTTTGGACTTCTATAGTTGCTTGATCCCTGTGATTGGTTGGAACATCTGGGATTATCTTGGTTAGATATGGTGGAAAAGAGAAGAGTATGGAGTATCCTCTAGAAATTATTCTTTGTACCCACTTGTCTTGTGTGATGTCATGCCAGGATTCTGGGTACAAAGATAAGTGATCCCCCGACTGGCTCCAGAGAAGTGCAGTCGGGCCCCACTTCAGGAGCGCTGATAGGGACATTCAAGAAAGGAATCACTGCCACCCTGGTTTTACCACCCTCCCCTGCCTCTAGGGCAACGTTTACCATTATTTCCTCCTCCTCTGCCTCTGGAGAAGGAATCACCTTGTGCGTCTGGGGAAAATCTCTGAGATTCCTTGAACCACATTTTTTCGCCTCTCTGACCTTTAGGGTATGGTCTAGAAGGGACGGAAAAACGTACTTCCATGACAGAGAGAGTCTTCCCTTCCTGCTCGTATCTGGTGAGTGTGTCTTAACTTTGGTCCAGACAGAGAGGAACTGTCAAAGGGGGTGTTGGTAAATGAAGATTTGAAGGGCTCCACAAAGTTACATTAGCACATCCATGAGTGTCTCCTAAGGGAAACTCCTGAACCCGCTGCCATGCTCACTCCATCTGCTGCGTAAGATATCAGCCTCATGGAGGAGTTTACAATAGAGTTTAAGGTGGACAACTGAGCAGTAACCTTCTCAGGGACTCCTTCATTTAAAGTACCTTGGAGAGTATCTCCTAGCTCTTTTAGGAGATCTCTTTGAAGCGTAGTAAAATGGGTGAGGTAATTCAGCGATCTGAGTGTAAAGGCTGCTGAAGATAAAATATGCTTCCCGTATCTGTCCATCATTCGAGACTCTTTGTTCAGTGGGTGGACAGATGAGGAAGTTTCTGCTAGTTCCTTCTTTGTGGCTGCTGCCACCACCATGGCATCTACAGGCACACCACTGGTCAGAAACTCTTTTTCTCTAAGAGCTGAAAGAAATTTGTGCAGCTTTTTGGGGACTGGTTCCACAGCGTCAGGAGTTTCCCACACCTTTCGATTCAAAATCTAGCAGCTCCTCGAAAGATGGAGACACCCAAGAGGCTGAAGGTTGAGACCCAAAAGCCTTCAGGTACACTGACTCCTCATCAGAAGAGGTGACGGTAGGCCAGCCAACTCTATGTTTCAGGATTTCTAAGATATCTACGAAGGAGATATCATCAGAGGACGACCTAGGGGACCCTTCTGACTCCTCAAAGTCAGTGTCAGAGGTGATGGACTCGTCAGAGGAGTCTACGTGCTTCCGCTTGCAAGTTCTCTTTTGAGGAGGCTCCTCAGAAGAGTATTCTGGGGAAATCTCAGTAGACGGGAGGCCACCCAAGTGGGGGGTCCTGAGGCTGTGGGTCTTTGTTGTCAAGAGAGATAGATGGTGCTGAGACAGAGGTCACAGCTTGAGGGGGAGGAGCACCAGTACCCTTGTGTGGAGCTGAAGATCTAGACAGCATGCTTATCATCCTGAAAACAGATCTCTCCGACTCCAACGACACCACTGGTTCCAAGGAAGCGAAAGTAGCCCCTGGCTCCAGAGCGATTGGTTCCGAGACAAATGTAGGATCTGAGCTCAGCTGAGCCAACGCAATGAGAGGTAGGCTCGGAACCAAAAATGTTCAGGTCCGAGCATCTCCAATGGGGTCGACTGGTGAGCTAGACACCAGGGATGGCACCAAAGGTGTGGGAGCAGAACTTGGGTCCGAGACAGACAGTTGGGGTGCTGGAACCAACAGTTCCACAACAAACGGCACTGATAGCTCTGGCTCAGAAGGACCGGTATGGCTCAGAGGAGGAACAGAAGCAGGTAATACGGCCTTAGATGGCTCCGAAACTGATTGGGTCGGAGCCAACAACAAATTTGCTAGTACCAATGACTTCTTAAGTCTAAGCACCACCCTCTCGACATCCTCCTCAAAAATACTCCTGGAAGATCTGGAAGACAAGGTAGGGGATCAAGATTTCTGCAAAATTAGAGATCTAAGAGTAGAGGATACCGGTAATAAGTCTCTTGACTGTCTCCGAGGTATGGATTCAGCTAACGGCTCTGAAAAACTTGGGACCAAAACTGGACAGTATGTAAATTACCTCAACTGGCTCCAAAGGCAGAGGAGCCGAAGAGGTAGAAGGTTTGTCAATTTTGGCAATTTGTTCTGGAGGTCCTGATTTAACAGTCGGTGTAGGAGACTGTCTTTTCACCGACTTGACCTTCTCTTTTTTAGAAGAGGGAGACCTGGAATGAGAAGAGGAAGAAGTGGCTAAATCCTCCTCAAATGAAGGTTTAAGGAGACCTTTCAAGATCAGTTTGTTCTTCCTTTCCTGGAGAACCTGGGAACTAAAAGAATGGCTAAAGGTACATGTCTCCTGTAGATGTATGACTTCCAAACAATAGACACAAATACTGTGCCCGTCAGTCAAGGACATTTTTTGTGAGCATTTTAAGCATTTCTTGAAACCTGAAGGTTTATGGCCTTTAGATTCCTTAGACATACTAGCACAACAACAATCACAGACTATAAGCATAGAAAGATAATAAGAAGAGAGGACAAGGTCCTCTAACTTAAACTGGCCTAGCCCTGCTCAAGAAGCAACACAAGGGAGAAAGACAACAGAGGACTAGGTCCGCTAACTTAAATGGGCCTAGCCCTGCTGAGGAAACAACACAAAAGGAAAAAGGGAAATAGAGGACTAGGTCCTCTAACTTAAACGGGCCTAGCCATGAACAGAGGGATAGGCGAGAAAGAGAATAAACAAGCAACAGACAAAGGCTAAACTAGGTCTTAACCAAAAAACGGACCTATGCCTAAGAAAAGATTAGCAATAACTAGCACACAGAAAAACAAGGAACAAAACTAAGGAAGGCCTGCGGAAGTGATGGCCAACAATTAGCAACAACAATTTTTCAATAAAGTTCAAAAACGCACTAACTACTACAAGTTAATAACAGTAAGCTAAACTAACTATTAAAGTCAAAAAAAGATCACTATCAAATATTTGAAAAAAAAAATATTCCAACTTAGCCACAGCCAAGAAAGAGACACTTCTGAACTCATAGACGTGGCAAAAGAGATCTGGGGATTCTTACTAGTGCATTATGGGATACCTACCTTGCCACGAGCCAACTTAGAGACTTCGAGCTTTGTAATTGGCCGAGTCAGAGCTGAGGATCGGCTCCGAACCATATGTAAGAATGAAGGCTAGATAGGACTACAGGACATCAGTGTTTGCTCTGCTCAACAGTTCTTTACTTCATTCTCCAGCTAGACAGATAGTGGCTCTGTGATCCAGCCTCTTCCTGCTACTATCAAACGCATCGGTGGTTCGAGACAGTCTTTGTGTATTTTAGGCAGTCCACTAATTACTGGTACAGTTGGGTGAGAGACTTCAAAAAAGTCATATAGCTCCTTAGTTATCATCCTGTTCATTACCATCTTATATAGGCTATCTTTTACATTATTTATCAGTACATTTATATCTTTTTTTCCTTAGCAGTAAGTATGTTTCCTTTTTGATGAGCAGATCTTCCATTTTAGTTGTGTAGTTATTGGAGCTCTTCACCACAATAGCTCCAACTTTACCTGCTGGTCTTACCACAATATCTGTTTGCTGCCTCAGTTCATTTAACCCTTGGAACTCCTTCTGGGTCAAGTTACGATATTGCTTAGAGTTATTCCCCTCCCTGTTTTCATATATCTCTTGTTCACAAAGTCGAATGAACATTTCCACTGAAGGATGAATAGCAGGAACAAAGCTGTCTTGACATCTTCATCACCATCTTTACTACCAAATATATGCTTCAAAATAACATTTTGACCAAAACACTTCAAGTCCGTTACTATTTCATGTAGTGGTGATTGTATGGAGGGTATGAAACTTAGACCTTTTTCAAGTACACTTAATTGCTCCTCACTTAGCAGTAACCCATAAATATTTACTACGAGTGAGACTTTGTGGTTATCTAATTCACTTTTCTTTTTTTCCTCTCTCTCTGCTTGCCGATCTCGGGCTCCAGAATGTTTTTGTCTGTAATAAAAAAGGAAGTTGTTGCATGAGGGGTACATGTCCTGATCCTTTTTTAGGGATTGTTCCAGTCATATTACCAGAAATTGAAGGCATTGTTGTTTCTCCTACTTCAGTCATAGGATCTTCTTTCTGTGTTTGTACCACAATTTCACCTTCTTCTTGATGAACTATACAACCATTCTTCTGTTTCTTTGCCACTGTATCATATGTCTTGTTAGTATGCACATCAACCTGCACTGTTAGCCCTCGTATATTTTTCCCTGTTTTTTATTATTATTATTATTGTTAGTTCTGTTACTGAGCATCTTAAAGGGTCTGAACCCTTCTTTCGATGGTTCTGAAACCAACTGTTCTGGGGCTACATCTTGCTTTGTTGATAAGTTCGTGCCTTCTTGTTGTTCTTTCTGCCATTCAAACAAATTGCTGTTTTTAAAATCTTTATAGTGTCTAGGTAGTTTGCTACATTTGACTACTTAGTTTAGTATAGGCATCCAATTTTTCTTGTAATGTAATCAGTTGTGATAGATTTCTTTCTGTCAGATCCATTTCTTCTAGTTCTCTGTTTCACTTCAAGCAGATTACTAAGTTCTTCCTCATGGGTCTTAAAAAACTCTATGAGAAGTTTCATATAACTAAAACTTATTTCAATATTCAGCTTTTGCCATTTTACTAGGAAGTCAGGATGTGCATTGCCATAACTTGGCATGCATCTAACTCGCAGTCCCCTAGGAATTACTTGATGATGAAGGTATGCCTCCATATGGAAGCGCTGCCACTGTAAGCATTTCAACTTATATGCAGCATGTTCCACTTCCTTGAATATATCAACAAAATTATTCTTAGTTTCCTCAACAGAGCTCACCTCTACTTCATTGCTTTCCAAGTTCAACATTAATAATGGATTCAGTGCACTAATTGAAGGTTCGTAGCTGTCCTTTTGTTTACAGCTTCTATACAATTGTTCCCGTTTAATAAATTCTCCATATTCTCCATGCAAGCAAAGCAGCATGGAGTGATAGGCAAATAAAAATACTAAGCACAAGGAGCAACTCACATCACTAAAGGCCATTCAAACAAATATAAAATGTGTAATAAAAAGGAATGAACGTGCCACCTCTTGCTCCCAAATTTTTAAATAACTGAAACACTCTTAGTACAAACTGCAGTTTAGGTGGAAGCTTGGTAGCTAGGTGGTCACCTAATAAATAAAACGGAAGCTGAAGAAGAAAGGTGGATTATGGATCTGAGAGCAGATCATCCCCCAGGACTGAATGGGGTAGTACCCCTAAAACCTATATTAAAAGAGTGTGGCCTAAGAAATAAAAAATAAAAAGTAAATACAATCTAAGCTTTCACTTTAAGGAATGATGTCTTCAGAATGGGAGTGGCAACTGCTTTGTATATAAAAGGAAGTTTTTCTTACTTCTAACAGGATTTACTTCTAACAGGATTTAAAGGTTAAGCATAAACGAAATCGCTTATCCTGTATTTTACTGTTTGTTTTACTATTTGTTTTATGTAATAAAGAGTTTTTAACAGTCTAATTAGACGTAGGAAGCTCCTACTTAGATCGCTGTTTGTATCAAGAGTGCTTTAGCTGTTTTTAACAGCTCAACAGTTCTTGTAAGAGCTGGTAAGCTTCAATTTAAACTGCTGTTTATCAAGAGTGCTTCAGTTGTCTTTAACAGCTTATCAGTTCCTGAAGAGCTAGCAAGCTTCAACTTAAACTGCTGTTTATATCAGGAGTGCTTCAGCTGTTTTTACCAGCCCAACAGTTCTTGTAAGAGCCAGCAAACTTCCACTCTAACTGCTGTTTGTATCAAGAGTGTTTCAGCTGCTAACAGTTCAACAGTTTTAGCAAGCTTCAATTTAAACTGCTGTTTGTAACAGTTCAAAAGTTCTTGTAAGAGCTACCAAGCTTCCACCTAAACTGCCGTTTGTACTGTTTCAGTTATTTAAATATTTGAGAGCAAGAGGGGACACGTTCATTCTTTTTTCTTACACATTTTATATTTGTTTGAACGGCCTTTAGTGGTCACTTAGCAGTAACCCATAAATATTTACTACGAGTGAGACTTTGTGGTTATCTAATTCACTTTTCTTTTTTTTCTCTCTCTCTGCTTGCCGATCTCGGGCTCCAGAATGTTTTTGTCTGTAATAAAAAAGGAAGTTGTTGCATCATATGAGACTCCTTGTTCGATGGATGAACAGATGAGGACGTTTCAAAAAGTTCCTTTTTAGTGGCTGCTGCCACCACCATAGCATATACAGGGACACCCTTGGTCAGGAAGTCTATATCTGAAGGAGCTGTAATGAACTTATTTGGCCTCCCAGGAACAGGCTCCACTGCATCTGGAGACTCCCATTCCTTTCGACTAACTAGTTCCATAACTTTGTCAAAAGGCGGAGACACCCAAGTGGCGGAATGGTGAGATCCAAAGGCCTTCAGGTAAACAGACTCCTCATCAGAAGGCTTGATGGGCTTCCAGCCACCTCTCTGCTTAAGGATCTCTAGGATGTCTGGGAAGGAGATATCCTCAGAGGGCGACCGTGGGGACCCTTCCGACTCATCGAGGTCTGTGTCTGAGGTGACTGACTCCTCTGGGGAGTCCAGGTGCTTCTTCTTGCAGAGTCTCTTTCGAGGGACCTCTTCAGAAGCGTATTCTGGAGAGATTTCAGAAGAGAGGGGTTCACGCAATGGGGTACTCTGAGGCCTAGGTCTCCGCTGGTGTGTGGATGGTGTGGTGCAAAGACGGACACCGGTGCCTTAGGGGGAGGAATTTCATGACCCCTGAGTGGAGCTGTCTGAGGAGACAGCACCCACCTCATCAGCTCAAAAGCTCCCCTCCCCTGATCTGAAGACACCTCCTGATCTGAAGAGCCAGAAGTCGTCCCTGGCACCAAGGGAGTTGGCTCCAAAGCCGATGTAGGAGCCAAACTCATCTGTGCCGAAGCCCCGGACTTCAATAAGCCTCCAACAATTAACTTATTTTTCTGCTCTAGCAGTACTCTAGAGCTGAATGAGTGACATCCTGTAGATGTACTGCTCCCAAGCAATAAACACAAACAGTATGAGAATCTGTTATTGACATTTTTTGACTGCACTAGCTTCACTTTTTGAAGCCCGAAGGCTTGGTTTCTTTATGGTCTTTGGACATGTTCATATCAGTCCACACAGACACACAAGAGGAAAAAACAACTACCACGATAAATTCCTATAAAAAATCAAACAACAAATTTTTTTTTTAATTCACACAAGATAGAAGGAGCGGAAGACAGGTTGCCCTCTAATTGAAAATGGGCAGTGACAGCCCTCTAACGTAAACAGGCTGATGCCCCTTTTATTCAAGTAGTAAGAAGGAACAAACAACAATGAACACTCAAAGATGTCCTCTAACTAAAAATGGGCAACGGCAGCCCTCTAACTTAAACAGGCTAATGCCTTTCTATTAATTTAAACAAACAGTAAAAAGAGTAAAAAATTAGCCAAAATAGGGAGAAGAACAAAGCCTAATGGAAATTCAACGGCCAGAAGTAACAATACAGCAATGAATATCCTAACTAACTACAATACGTAAAGCTAACTTGCTTGAAATACAAGAATAATTTTTGAAAAATTAGTAGAAAAACGATAAAAAAAGAAGTAAAGTTTGGTTCACTTAGCCAGAGCCAAGATGGAAGCCTCTGATCTGATAAGTGGCAAACGAGCTCTGGGGAGATCAGAGAGACTATAAATATGGTACTGCTTACCCCCCCCCCCCCGGCTAGAGGTTCTATTAACTTTGTGGAGGCCAGTGTGAACAATTTTAACAACAACCATAATGATAATACAGCAGACCTGTTACCAGAAGAACCTGTCCCTTTAGACCAACCCCCACCCCCCTGAGAAGGTCAGAGTGACATATAAATCAGGGGAGGGGGTATTCAGGGGACTTTGTGAACAATGCGCAGGACTGCCACCAGGGATCGAGGGGGAGAGGGAGAGGGAGGGGGACGGGCCACGCCCACTCCACTGGAAGTAAATGACAGCCATGGTGGTTTAAAAACTGTTTATAACAAAAAGCTGATTTTAAAATATGCAACTACAGTAATGTTTCTAGTCAAACTGTGCATGCTTATTTGTTTGAAAAAGGTATGTCTTTTGTTCCTGGCAGGAAAGCAAACATTGATGAAGTACTGATTAACTTTAAAATGTTTACTAGAAAGCGGAATTTTGGCTTCTTTTTAAAAGGATGTGAGAACAGTAACCCGATGACCTTAGGATGTGTGCGGCCTAGTTGTTTTAATCCACCCCATCATTTTATAGTATCTGTGTTCAAAAAGCTTTGTGAAAGTGAAATTTGTGAGCATTTTAGACAACGTGAAGAGAGACATAGTACTCTGGTCAGTTTAAATATGGACGAAGCTATAACACTTAGGGGGATATGTGAGAATGACATGATTAGGATTATAAAACCCGACGAGGGAGGGGGGCTTGTCATTATGGACAGTAATGATTATAATAAGATGTTATTTACAGATATTTTTGAAGAGACAAGTCTGAATGTTATGAATATTGAATACTAATGTCCTAATGTATTGAAGACCTCCTTTCTAATAACCAAATTTCCCCCTCACAGTATTGGTATTTGAAGGCAGTGCAACTGAGAACCCCTACAATTTTTGGTATCCCAAAGATACACAAAGATCTCAGGAATCCCCCTCTTAGACCAATAGCTGATGCAATGGCATCAAAAACATTCTTTATAGCCAAATTCATAGATTACTATACTAAGAATGTTTTATTAGGGAATCCTTATTGTTTTAAGGATTCATCTGACTTTTTTTCAAATATAATTTTTATTGATTTTGCTTCAAGAGATAACACAATACAAAGACAATTTTGGTTACAACAATACATTAAAACAGCAGGTATCACTGAATAATAAATATCCACACTATATACAGTAGTGCTGTCAGAGGATAATTCAAAACATGAGGATAATCATACTAAGGGAAAGAAAGAAAGTATGCAGGTGGTAAGTTATTTTGTCCATATAAAGTATATAAGCCTCCATTAAGTACCTAAACCAACCCTATTCAGTTGTCTTGAGCCTCAAATATTATGGGAATTTAGAGAAACAGTGGTATTTAGGTGAGGAGAGGAAGGAGCATGTGAAAGTAGAGCAACAGGTAATAGTGTTTCATCCAATATTTTGATAGTTATCAGCCAAAAGTTCAAAAATGACCTCCCCAAATTTTTGACAGTATGTGTGCTTACGTGCATTGGTAATAATGAGCTTTTGAGAAGTAATGTATTTAACAGCCAGATTTCTAAACCCCCCCTCCCAAGTAATTTCACAGTGGTATAACCAATTTTTGGAGATAGAAATTTCAACTAGAAGGCATTAGGATGTGGAATCTTAATTTTGAAAATTCAAGGTTAGTAATGTGTAATACACCCATCTTTTCAAGTTTCACCTTTAGAGAGCACCAAATACTTTGGGGCTAGCATTCATAATAAAAACAATTATTCATACTATTCCAGATGTTATAACTCATGGTCCCATATTGATTTTTTTCTAATTTCCGATATATTAACAAACTGGCAAATAAAATACTGTGCTGAACCAAGATTTCTTTCAGATCTCTCAAAGATTTCTGTATCTATAAACCCTGCGTACTACCCCCCTGCAATCACTACAGCTTCTAACTGGTCTTTAAATAACAATTTGTTACATAATTCCTCAATTACTGATGAAATTACACTAGCTTTAAAAGTGCTCAGTACTGACCCTCGCAACGCAGACATTCATTATGACATCCAATGGGTGGCTTGCAAAACTGTGATCAGAGGTCTTTTTACACAAAAATCCACATATCTTAAAAAAATAAGGAAAGAGAAAGAAAACCGGTTGATATCTGAAATTACGGACTTGGATGACAGGATACAAATCAACCACTCCCCAGCCTTGGAAAAAGAAATGTTAGACAAACAAAAGGAATTATTTGACCTGCACCATTCCAATTACTCACATAGGTTCATAGGTTCATACTAGGCTATCTGCCCGAGGGCATTTACAAGCCTAGCCCATAGTTTTGTGGCTTACGCCACCCCTTTAGTATGGGGAACTATACCCATTATTTTGCTGTGCCTCTGTTGAGCAGTGACACTGAGGTAATCCCTGGGGTATATCTGCGATCTCCCATCCATTGGTCAAGATTTCTCTTGAACAAGGCCAGCGAGGTGCTCTGCCTCACATATACCGGGATTTTATTCCACAGCATAGGGAGTCTTTGGGTGATGAATCTATCCCTCCAGCACGTCCTATTAATAGCCGTGTCGAGGTTTAAGTCTCCGCCCTTGTGACTCTGACGGATCTAGATTTTTGAGGTGAAGCATATTCATCAAATCTGGGTTTGACATGGCCTTGTATGTTAGGCAAAGGTCACCTCTGAGCAAGCGTGCGACTGAATAGAGCTGGAGTTCTTTCAGTCGGGCAGCATAGGACAGATGTTTGAGACCCTTTATCCTTTTGGTGAGGAACTTTGTGGCCTCTCCAGCTGCTGCAAGTGTCGGGTCAGATACATTCCGAATGGGACATTGTACTCAATCATTGGTCTGATGAGTGATGAGTATAGGGAGACTATGACCTCCCTTGATCTAGATGAGAATCCCTTCATGATAAGGTGGGCAATGTAGAAGGTCTTCCTAACTACTTTAGCTACATGGGTGTCGAATGACAGACTACTATCAACCTGGGTCCCCAGGTCCCTGATAACTTCTTCTGTGCTCAGTGGATTGCCACCTATTTGGTAGCTAGGGGTAACCTTGTTTTTCGAAGGGTATGACTATGCATTTTTGGCATTTAACTTTAGGCCATGGCTCTGGCACCAGTTATCCGTTTCTGTGAGACCCTTCTGAAGGATATCTGTGTCAGATGTGTTTTCTACTATGGTGCCCAGTTTGCAGTCATCTGCAAACTTTGTCAGCCATAACCCTCCTGTGTTTGCTTGTACTTGGAAAAGTAGATGCCAAACAAGAGTGGGCCCAGGACTGAGCCCTGTGGTACACCACTTGTGACAGGCTTTGAGTCTGACATGGCGCCAGCAACTCTGACCCTGTGGGTTCTGTCACTCAGCCAGTTTGCAACCCATCTTGTGATGTATGGGTTAACATTTAAGCTGATGAGTTTTTCAATGATACCCGAGTGGGGTATTGTATCGAAGGCCTTCGCCAGATCGAGGTAGGCTGTATGGACTGCCTTTCCCTCATCACTGGCTTTGGTGACTGTTTCAAAAAGTCAACCAAGTTTAGAAGGCATGATCTGCCTTTGACAAAGCCAAACTGGGATGGATCCAAAGTCTGCAAATTCCCTATGTCTTTATTTATGAGGTCCATTATGATCCTCTCCATGGCTTTGCAGATAAGGCTTGTCAAGCTAATGGGCCGGTAATTTCCAGGGTCGGTGGAGGCACCGCCTTTGTGAAGTGGGACCACAGTTGCAGTGCGCCACTCCCTGGGTACGTATCCAGAGGTAAGACTATGATTAAACAGCTGTCCTAGCTGTGGGTTTAATTCGTAGTTGAGTTCGTGGAGCACACAGCCGGGGACACCATCAGGTCCCATGGATGCTGTGTTTTTTGCTTTGGAGAGAGCAGTTCTCACTTGGGCGTTGGAGATGTTTGGGGGCTGCAATCGCTTGGTATAGATATCTCTCCTTTTGGGGGGGAGGGGGGGGGGAGTTTGCACTGAACTTGTCAGCCAGTATGTTGGCAATGTCTGTAGGATCAGTAATCTTCACATCATTTTGAACTAGTTCTGAGCATATCTGGGAGTTTCCTCCCAGGTTTCTAACATAGCTAAAGAAGGCCTTATGATTGTCTTTTGAGTCTTTAGCTATTTTTCTCTCAAAATTTGCTTTGGATGATTTTATGAGAGCTCTTAGTTTTTTACTTATAGTGATCAAGGGTGTCTTACCTTTTAAGGATTTTGCTCTATCTTGTAGTAGCTTCCTCCTTTTGTTGTAGTGTTTGTTTATGGCTGGGGTCCACCAGACTGGACGCTTGCCTTTGGTACAAAGAGTCTTTGTTTTGCTTGGGATTGCCTTATCCATGCAGTCCTGCAGGTGCTGGTAGAAGGCATTTGTAAGTGATTCAGCGGCTTGAGTACTGTTTTCTGCCGGCTCGGGAGCCTTAAAGGAGACCACACTAGTCTTTAGAAGTGTGAAGTCGGCTTTCGAGAAGTTCTTTACTGTGGTCTTTTTATTTCAGGTGGGGGTGGGATGAGGACCTCCAGCGAGATTAGTTTGTGATCTGATCTCACCAGTGAGGGGTATACTTCGGTGTTGAACATTGTGCTCCCATGTTCGTGATGATGAGATCAAGTATGTTTTCTCCTCTTGTGGGGATGGTGACTAGTTGTTCCATGGCATTTGAGTTTATGAATTCCAGGAACTTTTGGGCTAGGGTGTTTGGGCTTGAGTAGTGTTCCCAGTCTATATTAGGGTAATTGAAGTCACCTAGTATGATGGTGTTTGGTGATACATTTATCCCTCTAGTGTTTTCAGGAAGGCCATGTGAGGTTCCTGAGTTTGTGAGGGTGGCCTGTAACATGCTACAATTTGTAGAGCAGTCTTGCCTATGGTTAATTGCACCTGGATGGTCTCCGATGCATCGTGCGTTGCCACCAGTCTTGAGGTGTGGGTGTCTTTGATGAATATGGATACCCCACCTCCTTTCTTGGTATTGTCCGGATTTTGGGGCGGAGCATGATAAGAGGTAAAACCTGATAGTGCTGGGGTGCTCTCAGGAGCCTTGAACCAGGTTTCTGTCACTGCACAGACATCGATGTTCTCCATACTGAGAAGGGCCTCGAGTGCGTGCATTTTGAGATTTAGACTTCTGGCATTGAGCAGCATTACCCTTAGTTTTTTTCCTTTTTTGTGTTCTAGGGTGGTAGGTTTAGAATTTGAGCCTTGCCTTAAAAAGGCACTATGGGGGTGGCAAGAGCCTTTGCCAATATCCGGAATCCCAGGGGTGACAGGTGCAAGCCGTCCCTTGCGAAGCAGCGTGGCTTGTCCAGCATGTCATCCCAGGCAGACAGACATTGGATCCCCTTTGAATGACACCAGAGTTTAAGCCAATTGTTAAAGCTGATCATCTTATCTCTGTATTGTGGCATCATTCTTGGTGAAGGTAGGATACTGCTCAAGGTCAGGGTCATACCTGCCTGGGCTACATAATCAGAGAGCTCCTCAATGTCTCTTTTCATGTAGTCCAAGGAGGTTCGTCTCAGGTCGTTTACACCAGCGTGGACAATGACTGAGTCGTATTTGTACCTGCTGTTGAGAGACCTGAGTGCTTGCGTTATGTGGCGGATTCTAGCGCCCGACAGGCAGCTTACTGTGACCTTCTCCTTACTCAGTCTGGTGAGCGGGACGTCAGTGTGTCTGACTATGGAGTCACCAATGACTAGTGTGTCTGGCATTGTGTTTGGCCTTAAGGGCTGTGACTGTTTGACACTCTGACTGTGAGGTCTATGTGTTGCAGGTGTTGTGTTCTGAGGTGGTGGTTGTTTGGGTGTCTGCTTTGGTGGCCTCTGCTGTTTTGGTAGATTTTTGATCAGAGCCGCCGAGTATGTCTTTGTGTGTTTATGTGTATGATTTGAGGTTGTGATGGTACTATGTGAGACTGGGTCTATAGTGTGTGTGGTAACCTTCTCCTCCTGACTGGTCTTGCCAGTCCTATGTTGAGAGAGCTCAGCCTCCAGTTTGGCCATATAGTTGCATCTCTCGCATGTATTTGTGTTTGTGTCACTGCAAGAACTTAGGTATATAACAAAGTATTCTGAATGGATTCACACCCCTTCTAAAGTACTAGCCAGACTAATTGAGAATAAACAGAAACCACCCAGGATTAACCTTATCTATCACCAGAACACACTTTACAAATCAGATTCACAAATTATCCAACTATTTCATCAACTTTATTCTGATATCTATGGAAACAACAATCAACAAACCCCAATCCCAGTGATAAAATATTATCTTAACAACATCACTTTTCCAAAACTTAATGAAGAACAGAAGAAGATCTTACTTGCCCCTCTTACCTTACATGAAGTCCTAAATAGCATTGATAATCTTAAACCAGGGAAAGCGCGAAGGTCTGATGGCTATTCTTCTGACTTCTATAAAACCTTTAAAGTGGTACTAGCTCCTATCTTGCTTAATCTATTCAACTATATCTCACTTAATGGAATATTAGACCTTTATCTCAACCATTCAAAGACCATATTGCTCCCCAAAACCAATTTGAATAAATCGAATGTGAACAATTATAGGCCAATTTCTTTAATGAATGTTGACATCAAGTTTTTTTCCTCCTTGCTAGCTGAAAGAATTAAAAAAAGTAATCACTTTATTGATCTCCGAAGAGCAAGCAGGCTTTATGTCTCAAAGACATACCTGGGACAATACACTGACATTAGAATCTATGATTTTACTTTCGAAAAATGATAAAGGCCCTAGATATGCAATGATTCCGGAAGCCTCAAAGGCATTTGATAGGGTTAACTGGAGTTTTCTATTCACAGTCTTATCCTATTTTGATATCCCCTCTAACTTTATTAATATAATCAAAATTCTGTATAACAGTTCATACACGTGTATACATATAAATAAGAAAGCCTCAAAGCCAATAAAAATTTCAAATGGGACCAGACAAGGGTGCCCCCTTTCGCCTATTCTTTTTATTCTATATCTGTAGCCACTATTTCTTTCCATTAAACAATCAACCTACCACTCAATACCTAAAATACTAAACACAAATGTAAGTCTGACTGCATTTGCAGACGACCTAAATGTTTACTTTGAACACCCTCTGACTGATTATAAAAAAATACTGGCTACTATAAACACATTTGCTCATATCTCTGATTATAAAATCAATCTTAATAAATCATTCACATTCCCGATCAATCCAGCAGCTCACAAAGAAGATCTCTTTCCAGTCTCTCCCTTTTTCTTATGTCTTATTCTTGCAAATACCTAGGGGTATGCTATGATCACTCTTTCTCTTCCACAATATTTTCTAATGTTTCCCAACTATGGTCAACTCTATACCAAGACCTATACAGGTGGCAGCAGTTGAAACAGACCCTACTATCTAAAGCATCTATTATTAAAAATAATATCCTCCCAAAGTTCCTTTATCACCTATACGTATCTCTCTCCTTCATTCCCAACTCAGTCTTCATCAAAATTCACAAAGCCTTTACAAAATTTATCTGACATCCAAAATCAGTTGGAGTATCATATCAGAAACTCATCTTCCCAAAATCTAAAGGAGGTCTTAGCATGCCAGACTTACATCTCTACTATACTATTTTGCAAGCCAACAGATTAATGTCTATCATTAATCATCTCCATCTAAACATACATGGACTCCCCTGTGAGTTAAAATGTGGTATAATCATATTATGGGTAATACCTTAAAACCCAAGGCTCTCCCCTTTTTAGACCCAGTAACTCTTAGGAAATTAAAAAAAAAAACACATCCTGAAATGTAAAATCAATTCCTTCCAAGAGAACTTTAAATCCCTGAAGCTAGATAAAGCTGTCATCCTATTCCAACCCATTCATCTAAACCCAAATATCAAATTAAATAATAATATGATCAACCTTGGTAACTTTCCTTTAATAAAATACTATTCTCTACGGGACATGCACAAACATAAAGCTCTTTCACTGTTAGAATTAAGAGACACCTTAAAAGTATCTAAGAAATACATTATAATCCTGCGTCACATCAGTGAGTTTATTACATCTCTAATTCAAGACCTCACAATTCCAGACCATGATTTCACACAGGTTTCTAATCTGATCCAGGTTTTATCAGACAATAAGAATATGCTCTCACGCTCTCATAAACTTATAGATACAATTAGGTTTCAAGATAAGTTGGTATATGCAAAATTCTGGGATCAACAAGGGATTATCTTAACAGATGAACAAAAAGTTTCAGCTATTAAATCTACCCTCATATTTTTCCCTTTCAAAAAGCTCATTTATACTCAATTCATGATTAATAACTACCTATACTACACCCCTAGTCATTTAAACAACTTTAATCCTAATATATCCCCTGCCTGTCCCTGCTGTTCTTTCCCCCAGGCCGATATCTTACATATAATGTGGTTCTGCCACTACTCACACAGTATTTGGTGCTCTCTAAAGGTGAGACTTGAAAAGATGGATTACCATAAATCAACTCTCTCTTAGGAAATGGTTGGATTCATCTGACTTTTTATCAAAGGTTTCCCAGGAACTCTTTAATGAAAACCTTACTCCCATCACTGTTGACATCAAAGACTTGTTCTCGGTGATTCCACATGGTTAGGGATGGAATTTTTTTTTAGTTATCCAGCCCAATATTCTAGGTTAAACCAGGACCTTATTCTTACTTTAAGAACACTGATGGAGATAGTACTAGAAAATAATTTCATAATCTCTGAACAACTTTTTAAACAAACAAGGGGTGTTGCAATGGGGGCAGCATGTGCCCCCATTTTCTCAAATTTGGTACTTGCAGTTTGGGAGACCAACTATATTCTCAGTTCCAGGTTTAATTCATGTTGGTCACTTTATGAGCATTTTCTGAACAATATAATAATTTTTTGGAATGGCACCAATGAGAAATTGGATGAATTATTTGAATACATCCATAGTACAACAGAGTTTTTGGAATTCACCATGACCACTTGTGAAAATAACTTCAATTATTTGGATGTCACTATTAAGAAGAATATAGTGGATAAGCATTTTATTTCAACACTTTATAAGAAGCTAACATATTCCAACACACTACTTCATTTTGATAGCTGGCATCCCATGCATCAAAAAAAGTCATTGGTAAAAGGACAGTGTGTGCGGCTTGCCAGCATGGTATTAGACCTGGGTGAATATTACACACAATGCAATCTATTAAAAATATGTTGATCAGCAGGGGGTTACCCTGATACCTTTTTAGATGGTATATTCAGTGAAGTCACACGAAAAAGGTTAAAGGGTGACTATGTCCCCTTACTAGGTTGTGAAACTGAGCAAATGAGACCCATCCAGGTTGCCAGGGGCAAGGAAAATCTTGGTAAGGCACTTGTCTTAACATATAATTAGAAGTTATGTACTTACCATAACGTTCCATCTGAGTAGGTGGATTCATTTGTCTGCAACTAGTGGGTATGGATCCGATATCGGATCCGAACCAGCATGGTTTATCCAGCTATGGATCCGAGCTCCTAGCTCCTCCCCTCCCCCATAATGCCCTGCTCTCCCTACATGACCTCAGATCGAGTTTGCCCTGCACCAACTACCCTAACCAAAGGGTAACACACCCTATGCAGGAAACTGACAAGGCCAGGGGGATAGGAGGGCGGGATGGTTGCAGGTGGCGGGTTTGTTTATAGCATAGATGTGCTCTCTTATGCGTTCACGTAACGTTCTGTTGGTTTTTCCAACATAGAACGTTTTGCATAACTGACATTGTGCCAAATAGACCACATCTGTGGTTTTGCAATTGGCAAAGCCTTTAAATCTATATGTATGCCCTGTATAAGGGTGTATGAAAGTTGCTTCTTCCGCTATGTATTTACATTGATTACATGCATTGCAGGGAAAAGTGCCTTCCTTCGATGTCAAAGTAGGGCCCCTATGCATTTGTTCATAGCATAGAAGCCTATTCAATGATTTCATGTTTCTATAACCTATGCTCGGCTTCTCGCTCACTAAGTTCCTAATTTTGTCATCGGCTTTCAATAATCTCCAATTGTCCTCCAAAATTTGTTTTATATGTGTGTTTCTATTGGTGAAAGGAATTACTAACCTATTTTTAGTTTCAATATTGCTAGTGGTATTCTCATACCTAAAATCATTGTCCCTATTAAAAAACGGGGTACCTTTACCTGCTCTATGTATATTACCCGTCTTAATGGCTTTCTGCACCTCAGTTTTTTTGTATCCTCTAGAGACAAAGTTATCTAGCAGTCTACTTTGCTGCTGATAGTAAGTTGTGTCTTGCGTGGTTAGTCTCGATGCGCTAAGGATTTGGTTCTGTACTATGTTGGAATGTATATGTCTGGGATGCATGCTGTTTCGATGTAGAAGGCTATTCTTCCAACAGGACTTCCTATGTAAATCTGTATCAATCCCATTGTTACCCTTAGTTAACATTACATCCAAAAATTCTATCATCTGATGTGAATATGAACATTCAAAAATCAAGAAATTGGTCGTGCCATTGATATATTCAACAAATTCCATCAGCTGAAGAATAGCCTTCTACATCGAAACAGCATGCATCCCAGACATATACATTCCAACATAGTACAGAACCAAGTCCTTAGAGCATCGAGACTAACCACACAAGACACAACTTACTATCAGCAGCAAAGTAGACTGCTAGATAACTTTGTCTCTAGAGGATACAAAAAAACTGAGGTGCAGAAAGCCATTAAGATGGGTAATATACATAGAGCAGGTAAAGGTACCCCGTTTTTCAATAGGGACAATGATTTTAGGTATGAGAATACCACTAGCAATATTGAAATTAAAAATAGGTTAGTAATTCCTTTCACCAATAGAAACACACATATAAAACAAATTTTGGAGGACAATTGGAGATTATTGAAAGCCGATGACAAAATTAGAAACTTAGTGAGCGAGAAGCCGAGCATAGGTTATAGAAACATGAAATCATTGAATAGGCTTCTATGCTATGAACAAATGCATAGGGGCCCTACTTTGACATCGAAGGAAGGCACTTTTCCCTGCAATGCATGTAATCAATGTAAATACATAGCGGAAGAAGCAACTTTCATACACCCTTATACAGGGCATACATATAGATTTAAAGGCTTTGCCAATTGCAAAACCACAGATGTGGTCTATTTGGCACAATGTCAGTTATGCAAAACGTTCTATGTTGGAAAAACCAACAGAACGTTACGTGAACGCATAAGAGAGCACATCTATGCTATAAACAAAGAAAATACCACCAATGCACTGGCACGACATGTAATAGAAAATGGTTTAATGCATTGTTTTAGATTTAGGGTGTTAGAAAAAGTGAATAGGACAAGTAGGTTGGGGAACCCCAAAAATAGAACAGAGGAAGTAGAAAACAAGTGTATCCTTAGGCTGCAAGCCCATAAACATGGTCTAAATGAGAAGATCTCACTAAAACCATTCTTAGCAGCCAGACCACTGAAACACTGAAGCTTTGTATATAGACACAATAAGCTTGCTAAAAAACATTGATTTTTTATATGCTTTTTTTTTAGTGAGACATTTTAAAAATGGCATATATCTTTTACTAGACATCATAGTTTTTTCTATTAGACATTTTATTTTTATATATTTTTAATAAGTTAATTTATATAGACAAAACTTTATAAATTTGGTCAATGACAGATAAGTTCAATGGAGTTTTCAGAAGACTTCAAAGGATGAAATACACTTGTTGAAATAACATTTTCATTATGTTATGCATATAATATTGTACTGAGTGACTAACTTTTAAAGCACCATTGAATTCCTTAGGCACAGGCACTTTAAATATGATTAGTCAACTGCTTGACATGAGATTATGCTGTGCAAAGAAGCTGCATCTAAAGAGTGGCTTATATGTGTTTTATGAATAATGCTGAAACAACACTTTTACAAAGTTATTTCAACTGCACTTTGTTATGCACATAATGCTGGGTTAAGTGATCAACTTTTAAAGTACTACTGAATTCTTTAGGCACAGGCACTTTAAACATGAATAGGTAATTGCTTGTTATGTGATTAAGCTGTGCAAAGAAGCTGTATTTAAAGAGTGGCTTTTCACTGAATGTTATTGAAGTCTGAAGAAGCATCATAGGATGTGAAAGCGCTTACTATTTTATTCTGTTCCTGTCAATAAAAAGTGGAATACATCGTTGGCTGTTGTCGTTTTGGATTTGTCTGCTGATAATTTTTGGATTTCTACATAGCTGTTGGTGCATCCTTGGTTTTTGTTCTCTTGATTAATGTTAGCTTCCGAAGCTACTTTAGGAAGAAAGGAGGGATTGATCCTTAGGTACACCCGGTCCGGATGAAAAATCAAATAAGGCGGTTTCATGGACAGGGCCTGAAGCTCTGAAACTCTCTTAGCCGAAGTAATGGCTACCAAAAAAGCAGTCTTAAAGGACAAGTATTTAAGATCGACTGTGGCCGCAGGTTCGAAGGGGGGAGCGGTCAAGGCCTGAAGTACCAAGGAAAGATCCCACGGGGGAACTGTTTCTTTGACGGGGGGTCTGAGCAAAAAGGTGCCTTTTAGGAAGGTTTTGCATAACTTAGCCGACATAAGAGGCCCTGAATCGTGTCCAACATGGTAATGAGATATGGCCACCAGCTGAACTTTGACCATGGAACTACTGGCTCCATCATTAAAGAGAGTAGTAAGGAAATCTAGAACCAAAGGAAGGGGAACCGTGAAAGGATCTAGGTCTTGCCGCTCTGCCCAAATGGAGAAACGCTTCCATTTACTGCGGTAAATTTTTCTGGTAGATGGCTTGTGGGCCGCTACCAGAATGGCCTTAACTGGGGACGAGATACCGGCAGTCCTGATTAGGAGTGGAACTGGAGCAGCCAAGCAGTCAACTTCAGGTTGTCCAGGTTCGGAGTTGGCAGGTTTGACGGGTGTGATATCAGATCCGGAATGGGATCTAGAATCCAAGGTGGATTCACTGAATGAGACCTTAGGTAAAGGAACCAGATCTGTCGAGGCCAGAACAGGGCAATGAGGATCATTCTGCACCCCAACCGAGAGGCTTTCTGAAGTACTTGTAGCATCAGAGGTAGAGCGGGGGTATGCGTAAAGAAGACTGGGAGGCCAAGCATGCACCAGAGCGTCTCTCGGAGAATCCCCTGGAGGGGGGATTAGAGCGAAAAAACTGTCGCACTTGGCGTTTAAAGAAGAGGCAAAGAGATCGCAACAGGGAGTCCCCCACTGTGCGAAGATACGTTTCACTACTTGAGAATTGAGAGACCACTCGTACGGGGAGAGAATGGTGCGACTGAGCTTGTCCGCTAGGATGTTGGTCCGACCCGGAATATGCGTTGCGATGAGAAAGCGGTTGGTGGAGATCGCCCATTCAAACACTCTCATGGCTTCTCGGCATAAAGGGTAAGACCTGGTTCCCCCCTGTTTGTTGATGTACCAGACCACCGACATGTTGTCTGATTGAATCGCAATTGTTCCCAGGGGAAGGAGGGCGTGAAGTGCTTGCAATGCCAAGAGCACCACCCTCATTTCCAGAACATTGATATGCAGGGAGGTCTCTGAATCGCTACACGTGCCTTGGATCATCCGGCCTGCAAAATGCCCCCCCACCCGAGGCGGGAAGTGTCCGTGGTCACCGTGGTGAGAGGGGGAGATGCACAAAAGGGGCGGCCCCTGTGGAGGTCCGGAGAATGCAGCCACCACAAGAGAGACCGCTTGCAAGCCTTGCTGATCGCAATGGGATGATACAGGGGGAGGGAGAGAAATGACCATTGCATCTGAAGTGTCCATTGAAGCACCCGCATGTTGAAGCGGGCGTGCGGAAGAAGAGTAATCGCTGCCACCATAGACCCTAGCGCCCTCAGGACCAATTCCGCAGGTGTTGAGCTGGAGTGAAGGATGGCCCTCACCTGGAGTCGCAGATTCTGAACCCTGTCGGTTGTGAGAAAGGCTCTTAAATTTCTCGTGTCTAACCTGGCTCCTATAAATTCTATTGTTTGAGTAGGGACCAGGTTGGACTTCTCTATGTTTACCGTGATGCCTAGCTTGGGAGCTAGACGAAGGAAGGAGTCTCTTGCCAAAGAGAGTAGATGCCTTGTTGGGGCGGTGAGAAGCCAGTCGTCTAGGTACGGAAAGACCTGCACCCCCTGAAGCCTCAGGTGGGCCGCAACCACTGCTAACACTTTGGTGAACACCCTGGGGGCTGTGGTGAGACCAAAGGGAAGGACCCTGAAATGGTAGTGACTGGCTCCCAGCCGGAAGCGAAGAAACCTCCTGGATCGTCTGTCCATCCGAATGTGGTAGTACGCATCCTTGAGGTCTATAGAGCACATCCAGTGATTCTCCCCTAGAAGGGGGAGGATGGACTGCAAAGTGACCATCCGGAACTTCTCTTTGGGAACTGACAGGTTCAATAGGGACAGGTCTAGAATGGGTCTTAGGTCCCCCGTCTTTTTCGGCACTAAAAAGAGCCTGGAGTAGAACCCTGGTCCGATCTGGTCTGGGGGGACGGGCTGGATGGCTCTTTTTCTCAGCAGATGGCCAATTTCTGCTGAAGCGGCCTCCCTCTGATCGGGTGGAACATCGGGGAGGATTTTTAACTTTGGGACATGAAGAAAGGGGATCTTGTAACCTCTGGATATAATCCGGAGTACCCAGCGGTCCGATGTAATGGACTCCCATGCCGCTAGGTGCTCCGAGAAACGTCCCCCAACTGCCTCCAGAGTGGAGCAGTCAGGCAACCCCTCAGGGTTGCTGCGTGGGCTGTTCAGAGAAGGGTTCTCTGGACCCAAAGTTCCTGGGAGCCCCTCTGCCCCTAGGGCGGCGTCCTCCCTGTCCTCCTCTGCTGCAGAAGGACTGGTTGTCCGGAGCGGGTTGGGGATGCTGCGACTTCCGGAACCACATCTTCTTCTGGCCCTTTTGGTTCCTAGAGTAGGACCTCTGGGGCACAGAGACGCAGACTCCGACGGCAGACAGCGTCTTCCCGTCCTTCTCGCTCTGAACCAAGGTATCGTGAACTGTCTTGCCAAAAAGAGCAGAACCGTCTAAGGGGGCGTTCGCGAATGACGCCTTGAAGGGCTCCGTAAAATCGCAGTGGTGGAGCCAGGCCTGCCGTCTTGTGACTAGGCCCACTCCCGCAGCTCTAGCGGCTCCCTCGGTAGCGTGGCAAAGTAACCGCATAGAAGTGTTAGTCACAGAACGAAGAGTGGCCATACGGGTGGAGTGCATAAGTTTGTCCTCCTCCGATATGGACTCTGGGGGGGATGCAGCGTATTCCTTGATAAGATCGCGCTGCATCCTAATGATGTGTGCCAAATAGTTGAGCGCCCTCACTGAGAAGGTCGCTGAACTAAAGATTCGCTTCCCCAAACGGTCCATCATCCGAGACTCCTTGCTCGGGGGATGGACTGAGGGACTCTCCTGGGCGAGTTCCCTCTTAGTGGCTGCTGCCGACAACATGGCACCTACCGGGGGTCCCTTGCTCCAGTGGGCACGGTCAGCAGGGGGGCTAAGGATCCTGTCGGGCCTCTTAGGGATTGGCTCCACGGTGTCCGGGTCCTTCCATGCCCTGGTGGTAATAAGGTCCACCAGGGGGTCGGCAGGAGGGGACACCCAAGAGGTAGACGGGCACGCTTCAAATGCCTCCAAGAACACTGACTCGTCCGAGAAGACTTTGGGGCAGACCACCCACCTCTGATCCATAACATTTCCATGATGTCTCCGAAGGAGACATCCTCAGGGGGTGATCTTGGGGAGCCTTCCCCTTCCTCCAAGTCAGTGTCTTCGGTCAAAGACTCGGGGGAGTTATGTGCCTCCTTTTACATGAATGCTTGCGAGGTGCTTCCTCGGGGTGGCTGTCCGAGGAGCTCTCACCAGCAATGTCCAGAACCACAGGAACTGCTTGGGGCAGTAAAGCGGGCTGTCCCAGTGGCCAGGTGATGGAAGCCTGGCCCAGAGCAGATGGAGTGCGGGACGGAGCCAAAGCAAGGGCTGGGGGTCCGGATGCCCTCAACAGAGCTCTCTCCACTACATCAAAGGCTGAGGGGGAGCCAGCCTCGACAATAGGATCCAAAAGTCGGCTCCCCCTCGGATCCGATGAGCGGATCGGAGCCGGCGCTGAGCCCCTCGGATCCGAGGGACCAGTGCGCTCTGACAAGGATGGCGCCGAAGGCACACTGAGTCCCTCGGATCCGAAGCTCGGGCCAAGGCTCCGAGAGGTCGGATCCGACAGACTCAAGGGCAGGGTCGGATCTGAAGTACCCAGTACTGTCGGCGCCGACTCACCAGCGGCTCCGAGGCTGCCCGGCTCCGAGCACTCCGAACCCGGGTAGCGGGTCGGAGAAGGAGCAATGGGCTTAAAAAAGGGGGTTGAGCTCCCCACCAGAGGGGGGGGGGAGGCAGGAGCACTCCCATCTGCATCTGGGCCTGGATGAACCTTCGCATCATCCGGTCCAGATCAGCATCGGAGAGGCTGTAATTAGACCTCAACGAGGCTACCGAGGTAGGCCTTGAGTGCCGCCTCGATAGCCTCGAAGGAGGTCAGGTCTCTTCATCCTCAGGCTCCGGTGAAAAGCATGGGGACTGGAGCTGAGGAGGGGGAAAGCCAGCAGCCAGAGAGGCCGGAGGAGAAGCGCGTTTAGCCGGCGGGGCCGAAACGGAGGTCTCGGCCCGCCGCTTGTGGTGCTTCTCTCTCCGGTCCTTTTTCCTGGCTTCCCTCTCCTCAGACCCTTTGGCGGGAGTTTGAATTCCGGGTGGAGGAGGGGGAGCAGGCAAGGCAGGGACTGCCGAAGCAGTGACCACCAAGGGGGCGGGGGCCAAAGCCGAGTCCGGGGGCAAGAGTCCCGCCAAGACCAGCTTCGACCTCCGCTCCTTCAATGCCCTGGGGTTGAACCCTGCACAGATTGAACACCATGAAGTGAGGTGTTCAACCCCAAGGCATCGAACGCACCGAGTGTGGCCATCAGCAGGGGAAAGCTTATGGCCACACTCGGAGCACTTTGAAAAAACAGCCTTTGGGTCCTCAGACATCACTATTTTTTTTTTTTTTTAAAAATAGTAACAATAAACTAAAACACTCACACAAAGGCCCCAAAAAAAACCACACACACACACACCAACTACGAACCAGCGAGGGGAGGGTAAAAACTATATTAAATTAACCCAAAAAAGATATAAACAGAAGGGAAACCTATAACTTTCACTCAAATTTAAAGTTTTAAAATTTTTAAAACCCTTTAATAAAGAATACTATAACTTAGCTTTTGGAGCTCTGGCGACCCAGCCTTTACCATGCGCGGCAAACTAGATCTGAGGTCATGTAGGGAGAGCAGGGCATTATGGGTGAGGGGAGGAGCTAGGAGCTCGGATCCATAGCTGGATAAACCATGCCGGTTCAGATCCAATATTGGATCCATACCCACAGGTTGCTGACAAATGAATTCTCCTACTTCAGATCACTGGTTTTGATGAAATGATAGGTATTATTAGGAAATATTGGGGTGTATTTGGAATTGACCGAGAATATCAGGAAGTGGTGGGCTAAAAACCCTTAATATTTTATAAAAAGGAATGATGTTTTAAGAACATGCTAGAGAGGGGCTACCAACATAGGCAAGTTGGTAAGATGGTCAAATGTGGGCAATGCCATCAATGTGAATACATGATGGAAGGAAATTAAGTTGAACTGAATGGGTTTGGTACAATCAAAATAAAAAAAAGAAATATAATTGTAGTTCAAAAGGTATAGTTTATGTGGTGGTGTGCCAAGAATGCCCAGGTTTCTATACTGGGAAAACTAAAAATAGATTTAGGAAAAGGGTTTATCAACATATATATGATATCCACAAAAAGGACCCTAACAATGTGTTGTATCACCATATCTCTGCATATGATAGGCATTCTTTTAAATATATTATTATTGACCTTGGCCAGAGGGGTGGACCATTAGACAACTTTTTGGAATATAAAGAACTACAGTGGCAACTATGCACCAATGCCACTATGTATCCAGGTTTGAATGAGGACATATCTGTTGATCCAGTCCTAAGGTTAAAAGCTGTTAGTGTTATATAAATTTTTTTTTAGTAATTTAGTAAAATTTGTTTGCTGATAGATCAAACTTATTGTATTGGACTAGCTATTTTTGTTGGTTTTACAAGTTCAGTATATTTTATGCACATGTCTGTTTTATAGTACTTCTTACATTTTGTTATGTATTTAATAGGTAATATGATGAAAGGGCAGTTTTACTGTTAACCATTTGAGATAACTGGTTCATTGATGGGAAGGGTTATATTATATTCTCTGGAGTACTTAAGTGTGCATTTTTGGCTTGTATTTTATTCTGATGAAGCCCTGCTCTGTGAGGATGAAAGCGCTAAATAAATTGGAAAAATAAGTGATTCTGCCTCGTGTTTCCACCTTTTGTAATTATCTATTATGGTTTTATTTAGCAACAAATGATCCTTTGTTTCACATGACTTCTAATATATAGGGGGTCCAAATGGAGAGATAAAAAGCAAGCAAAGGAGAGTAGTATTGCTGGAAATGAATTCATCCTCAAGTCTTGGTGAGTACCTTTATGAGGTGGATCCTATATTTTACAAACTCTCACCAACATGACACTTATATAGCATATACCATAGACAGAAGGAGTTAAAAAATAACAAAGACAGCTGGGTGCACAAGTTCCAGGATAAAAAAGTGCCCAATCATGGTAGGCACACTAGTGCCAGGAATGGAAAAAAATGACAGTGTTGAATTCTCAAGACATGGAATCACTCCTACAATGGGGTTAGACCAGATTCACAGAGAGGATGCCTCCCCCTCTATTATAGAAGGAAATAGTAGTCAACAAAAATCAGAAAAACTGATAGGCCCCCCAAAAAAAGCCATAAAGAAGAAAGGGGTGGACTATTGAGGGTAAGAAAGACATTATGTATTGTTACTATTATGCAAGAAGCCCAGAATTTCCAAACAGAAGCTATACAAAAAGAATAAGAGAGAAATTAGAGGAAAGAAAAATACTTGCATAAGAAAAACTGTCAAAAGCTTCAAATGCAAATTTGCTTTCATTAATACAACAGATTCATGAAAAACATATAGCCTGAGAAACCTTGAGCCATTTGGAAAAAGAAGTGCTTGAGAAAATGTGAAAATATAAAGAACGAAATCTAGAGATTTTGAAAGGTATAAAAAAATAAATATGGACATAGGAAAGAAAGCAAGGTCTGATATGGTGCAATATGTATGCAAAGGAGAAAGCTAAATTAATCAATACAAAAAAGTACCATCAAAGACATTCAAAGAGAAATATAGGCAAAGACATCCAGGTATGGAAAAATTTTAGAATACACAAAATAAGATCAGAAAGTGGGAACATAGAACAAAAGATTAGTAAAGAAGTTGTTAAAAAAATAGAAGCTGAAGTTATGGAATACTTGCAATGTGAAGGATTTAGTGTAGAAAGTCTAACAAGAACTTATGTACTCACCATTACATTCCATCTGTGTTGCCAATTTTAATTCCTCCTTGACTGATGGGTTCGGATCCGAGGTATCGGATCCAATTCGGCTACTTGTAAAAGCTCGTGGCAATCCAAAACTCTTGAGCTTATCCATTACCCATAATGCATCCTCCCCAATAACTCCGATCTTGTTTGCAAGCACTAAGAAAGACATAGTCTTATAATTTATACATATACTTGTCCAATTTTGATAAAGAGAAAAGATAGAGTCATAGCGAGAAAGGGGCAATGCCATTTCTGGAGTTGGTAAAGGCATAAAGATGCAACCCAATTGTTATTGCTTCTCATTCTCCAAGAAGAAACCTAAAAAGTTTGGGGGGGTTGGTGGGAGGGGAGTTGAGGAAGAATGAAAATTGACAACACAGATAAAATGTTATGGTGAGTACATAACTGATTTATCTGATGCTGTCAATTTTCATTCCATCCTTGACAGGACAGAATCCCAGTTACTTAGAACCCTGGGTAGATTCAAGGAAGGATATTCCTGAGCACCACTGAGCCAAAAGACACTCCACTCCTGGACACCAGATCCAGCTTATAATGAGAGATAAAGGTGTGAGGTGAAGTCAAGTTACTGCTGAGCAAATATCATCCATGGAAGTCCTTGAGTGGAAGGCTAAAGAAGTAGCTATTGAGCCCGTACCTGGTATGGCAAGGCCATGCCTGTCTTGTTATAAATAAAGGAGATACAGTCAGTAAGCCATTTAGCCAAAGTGACTTTAGAAATAGGTGCGCCCAACTTCAATACAGCAAATGAAACACACAGTCGATCAGTTTTTCTGTTATCTTTTGTTCTATGAAGATAAAAACATAATCATCTATGAACATCTAGCAAATGTAGTAAATATTCTCTTTTGCTGGAATAACTTGGAAACAATACTGGAAGATTAATACATTAACTAATGTTGACTTGAGACACCATCTTGGGCAAAAAGGATGCATTAGTTCATGAAGATACTCTGTCCTTATGAAAAATGAGATACAGAGGTTCCACCGACAATGTCTGAATTTCTGAAATTCATCTGGCAGATGTGATGGCAACTAAAAATAAGGCCTTTGAATTCAAATAGCTTAAGTTACAATCACTGGCAGATTCAAAGGGTGGTAGAATCAAGGACTGCATTACCAGACTGAGATCCCACGGTGGCATGGGATCTTTAAAAGGAGATTTAAGAAGAACTGTGCAACACAAAAAGGCTTTTGAGAGGTCATCAAATCCATTGTGGAAATTAGAAATTGCTGGTAATTGTATTCCCACTGTTGAAGAACTAGCGCCCTAGTTGAAATGCTGTGTCAAGAACTCTAGTGTATGATTAATTGGTGCCGAAAAGGATCTATGTGCTTTTAAGTAGACCAATGCACAAATCTTTTCTACTTGCTGACATATAGCTTTCTAGTGGATGGCTTAAGGGAAGATACCAAGATGTGATGCACAGGGGAAGAGAGCATAGAATATCTGGCTATAACTTCGATCTTCAACCTGGCAGCTCTCTGAAGGAATTTTGGGATTAGAGGAATTGGGGAAAATGCGTAAAGCCATGCAGGGGCCAATCATGGAGTACAGCAGCCCTCGGTGACTCCCCCTATGGGGGGATCAGGGTAAAGTAACTGCTGCACTTGTTGTTTAGGGGGGGATACAAAGAGGTCACATCATGGCCGGCCCCATTTGTGCTGCCACTTTCTGACTGAGGGACCATTTGTGAGGTGACAATATGCACCTGCACAGCTCGTCTGCTAGCATCTTGGACTTCTCCAGAATATGCATTGCTAACAGAATGCGGTTGGAAGATATTGCCCATTGCCACACCCTTAGCGCTTCTCGACATAGAGGATATAATCTGGTTCCTGTTTGTTTGTTTTTTGATGAACCAAATCACTGACATATTGTCCATTTGAACTGCAATCATTTCTGATGAGAGAGCATCCTAAAAGGCTTGCAATTGTAAAAGCACTGTTTCCACTCTAGAATGTTGATATGTAAATTGGCCTCTTTGTGGGACCATATGCCATGGACTGACTTTCCCATTAATGCCCCCCCCCACCCTAGCTGGGAAGCATCAGTGGTCATTATGGCCTTGGGCTGTGAGGGGATGAATGGATGACCTTGTAATACCTGATCCGACTGAATCCACCATATCAGACTTTTCTTACAAGAGTTTGTAATTTGTATTGGGGCTGACAAGGATAGATGAAGACACGACCACTGAGATGTGAGCATCCAGTGGAGAATTCTCGGGTGAAACCTGGCTAGTGGAACACGGGTTATCACTGAGGCCATTGATCCCAGAGCTTGTAATACAAAGCAGGCCAAGACTGTGGTACTGCAAAGTATTTTGTTGACTTGTGACCTTAAGGTTTGAACTCTGGGAAGGGGAAGAGAGGGTATTGTTGACCTTGTGTCTAGCAGAGCTCCTATGAATTCTAGAATTTTAGTTGGTTCTAGATTTGACTTCTTGAAATTTATGGTTATTCCTAATCTTGTACAGGTGCAGATGACCTCTTCTTTTGCCATAATGAGTTGATGTCTGGTCAGATTTGTAATAAGCCAGTTGTTTAAGTATGAAAACACACAAAATCCTTGCAGTCTCAAGTGAGCTGCTATCACTGCCACACATTTGGTGGGCACCCTTGGGACTGGGTGAGGCCAAAGGGCAGTGTTCTGAACTGATAATGATGGTCTCCCAGCCAGAAGTGTACGAATCTCCTAGATTGCCTGTTTATTTTTATATGATAGTACGCATCCTGGAGATCTACTGGGGACATCCAGTTATCCTTTTCCAGAAATTAAAGAATGGCCTGAACTGTGACCATCCAAACCTTTGTCTTTTGAAAAAATATCTTTAGATCGTTGAGATCCAGAATTGGTCTCCAGTTCCCTGCTTTCTTTGGCACTAAAAAGAATCTTGAGCAAGTTCCAGATCCTTTCTTGTATGGAGGCCTCTTAGATGGCTCTTTTGTCTAGCAGCTTTTGTATTTGTAAATAGAGCTGCTTGATCCCTTTGATTGGGTGGTACATCAGGGATTTTCTTGGAGATTGGAGGAGAAAGGGAAAATGGAATTATACATCCTCTGGATATGATCCTCTGCACCCAAGTATCTTTTGTCATCTCTAGCCAGGCCCTCTGGTGCAGGGATAAATATCCCCAATTGCCTCCAGAGGGGAACAATCGGGCCTCTGTTCAGGAGCACTGAAAGGATTTGCCAAAGAAAAAATCTCTGGAACCTAGATTTTGCAGGCCTCCTCTGCCACAAGGGTGTCATTTACCATTTGAGTCTCCCCCTCTGCCTCTAGGGGAAGACACTCCACATGTGTCTTGGAAAGATCCTTGTGATTTCTTGAACATTTTTCCACTTACCCAGTGATTCTTAGAGAAGGATCTTTGGGGATGGAAAAACACACGCCAATGGCAGAAAGGGTCTTTTCATCCTTCTCACGTCTGGGCAATGTATCTTTTACTTTGGGACCAAAAAGAGTAGTGCTGTCAAAAGGACCATTGACGAACATAGACTTAAAAGCCTCTGCAAAGTCACAGAAGCACATCTAGGGATGTCTCCTGATGGCTATGCCTGAAACCGCTACCCTTGAGGTTCCTTCGGCCACACTGGAAATCAGCCTCATGGATGAATTTGATACTGATTGAAGGGCCACCAGCTGTGCACCTCCTCCAACATGGTTCCTGCAAGGGTATCTGAGAGTTCCTTTATCCGATTCCTTTGCAATCTGGTGAAATTTGCCAGGTAGTTCAGGGACCTCAAAGTGAAGGTCCCTGAAGCCTAGACACACTTCCTAAATCTTGTTTTGTTGTTTTTTGTCTTGTTGAGATACAGCTCTGAATAAATCGTTGAGATACGTTTTATGGTGTGGTGCATCGCTCATCTTTTAGTTATTGTGAATTTGCTGAGCAAGCTTAAACGGAACATTCTTCTGCTTTTTTGTTCATTGTTTCTATTGGAAGTTCTGTACACACCTTCAAAGGTATAATATGGAAGCAAGAAAATTTGCAAGTGGACTTTTATCTGGTATAAGCAATCCGCTTATACAGTTGGATCTAAGGAGAAATGAGAATATGACAACTGAAATAGCAGGAAAGAATCCTGAATTTGAAACTGTTTTTAGGACTGTAGATAATGCTGCTTTTCGTCTGAAGAGATTACAATGGCAGCGCTTCCATATGGAAGCCTGCCTTCACCATCAAGTTATTCCGAGAGAGCTTAGAGTCAGATGTATGCCGACCTATGGAAATACATTTCCAGATCTCCTTGCGAAGTGGCAGGCTATCAATATACAAACTAGTTTTAGTTATATTAGGCTGCTGATAGATTTTTTTGAACCTCAAGAAGAAGAAATTAGTTCCCTAATTGAGAACAAGCAGAAGGAACTAGAAAATATGAACCTTTCTGAAAGTGACTTTATGAAATTGGAAAACGTACAAGATAAGCTTTTGGCTTATGAGAACAAGCTGAAAAGTATTAAGAGCAATAAATTGACAAGAGACTTCAATGACATAAAAAATGGCCAGCTGTTCGAGTGGCCTAGGAACACTATTAATACTCAAAAAGTGATAACAGGAGAGAAACAAGGATTGATAAAAGAAAAAGAAAGAGAGAAAGATAAAGAAAAAGAAGAGAAAATAAGTGCAGCTACTAGCACAAATAAATCAAAGTTAATTGGTTCTAAAGAATTTTGTGTTAATGCACAAGTACACAAAGGAAATGGACCTAATTCCTTTATAAAGTTACTTACGGCAGGGTTTGTCTGTTGGATGACAATATGATATCCCTGGATTTACCAGGGACTACAGATGAGGTGGCGATAACTTCTAGTCATGAACAAGATGAACGACCCTTAGGGGCGATTTACAAGAAGGGGGCCATACATGCACCTATTGTTGAACAACTCCCTTTTTTAATTATGAACAAAACTCCTCGAACAGGAAGGTCATTGAGCAGGGAAAGGAAGAAAAGGAAGATTGTGCAGCCCATCCCTAGTTGTGAACCTGTCTACTGTTCAACTCACAAATCCTAAATGAATCTACTTGAAAAAGGTCTAAGCTTTATACCAGCTACTCTAACTTTGTTTGATGAGTTTCTCTTAGATCTCAAATTATTTGGTAGAAACCTGACTTTGAAGTATATTTTTGGGAATGATAATAAAGTTAAACAGGGTGATAAAGAAATTATGCTAAAGAAACCTAGTACTTTTGCTCCCATTAATTTACCAGCTGTTGAATCTTTTATACATGCTGTTGAAGAAGAAGTGGCTGCATTGAGGCAGATGCATATGAATACGCAATTTTACAATTTAACCAAGGATGAAAATCAAGCATTGAAAGAACTAAAGACAAGAAATGATATAGTTATTAAACCAGCAGATAAAGGTGGAGCAGTGGTAATAATGGATGCTGAAACCTATTCTTTTTCAATGAGAAAGATGTTGAACGATGATAAGACATATCATGAGATTAGTAAGAATGAATTGAACTCAAGGAAGCAAAGAGTGAAAAATGATTTATATGACCTCTTGATGAGTAGAATCATTGATAAAGAACAATATGAGCTTTTTGAGGTTGAGCATCCTTCTGTACCTTCTATTAATGGTCTACCAAAGATACATAAGACCTTAATATCGCCTCCCTTACATCCCATTGTAGCAGGAAGAGGATGGCTGACTGAGCCTATTTCAATATTTGTTGAGAAAGAGCTCAATAAATTGATTCCTAAAGCTAATACAGTTATTAAAGACACAGGAGATTTTTTACAGCGATTATATGAAGCTACATACAATGTAAATGATTTTGAGTGTCTATTACTGGTGACTTTAGATGTTAATAGCCTTTTTACGTCTATACCCAATGATTATGGGGTTGAAGCCATCAGAAGATTTCTTATGGAAGAAAAAACTAATCCTAGGCTAATTTGTATACTTCTTGACTTAATTCTCAGCAATAACATCTTTACGTATGAAGGCAAATACTATTGGCAAAGTTGGGGGGTAGCCATGGGCACCCCCTGTGCCAATAGTTATGCGAATTTGGTCCTAGCACAATGGGAGAGAGAATGGATGAGAGACTCAATGAATCAATGGAGCAAATGTATTACTTTATACAATCGTTTTGTTGACAATATTTTTATCGTTTGGAGAGGTGATGGAGAGCAGTTAAATTGTTTTGTTTACTATCTGACAGAGACTACTGATTTTTTAAGGTTTGAATACAAAAGCTCCAGGTTTGAAATGGATTTTTTGGATGTTAGGATACGCTTAGACCTGAAGGAAGGTATTTCTACCAGCCTCTTTCGTAAACAAATGTGGCGGAATCATATGTTGCATTATACTAGTATGCATCCTCGACATATTTTCAATAATATCGTGGAAAATCAGACAGGATTTCTAAACTCTGTACTGATGAAAAAGAGTTTATTGAGGAAAGGAATAGTTTACTGAAGAGTTTTGAACAGAGAGGCTATCCGACTAGGAGAGTGAACTCAAATGTCATAGAAGCCACTGAACTGAGAAAAAACAAGGGGAGACCTTTGTATTCAACTAGAAACGTAGGGAATGAGAGTCACCATACCAATAATAAGAATATGAATTCTTTGAGAGTTGGCTTAACTTTTGGATCTGATCATAATACTATCTGCCAAGTGATTAAGAAATACTGGCCGGTTCTGACTGCTGATAGTAAGATAAAAGGCATAGTAGGTTCAACTCCAACTTTTCAGTTCAAAAATAAGAAAAATCTAAAAAGACTATTATGCTATAGGGAAGGAACAGGCTCTTCTGGCAGAATGATGAAAAAAGAAAGCTCTATAGGAACTAAAAAATGTGTTTTTTGTAAGACCTGCTATGTAATGAACTGCACCAAGTCATTTACACATCCGGACACAGGAAAAATATTTTATTTTTCTGGGACTGCTAATTGTGATAGTAGAAATGTGATTTACATCGCTACCTGTACAGTATGTACAGCTTTTTATGTAGGGAAAACCAATATGAAAATGAAAGAAAGGATTCCAAACATTTATCAGACATAAGGACCAGAAAAGAAACTAATGCTTTATTTACACATATAAAAAGCAATGAAGGGGCATAATTTTCATTTCATGATAATATCTCAGTTAAAACAAAATGAAAGAGAAGGTGATTTGGTGAATTTGACTGAACGTGAGGAATCCAAATGGATTATGAGACTGCGGGCTGATCATCCACCTGGATTAAATGGAAGTGTACCAATCAAGCCGTTTTTGAAGAATAGAAAAATTATTCAATTAACCTATCTTAATAAATAAATAATTTTCATATGGTTGACTTGTTAACAACTATCAATCATATGATCTTTATATATTGTGTACTATCGTCTGTTTGAAGGTTCTGACTATGACCCATATTGCCTTATTAATTGTCCTAGTGACTTGTATTATATTTGTATATATTTATTTTTATTTCTAGTCACTGTTGTTTATAGTAGAAATTCCAGATGGTTATCATATCTTTTTATGGTGCTGTTCAGACTTTTTATAGCTCCTAGGGTTCGTTGTTTATGACATCTTCAACGATAATGTTTGCCTATACTATTAATGTATATTTTTATGTAGGTAGTATATATTACATAATTTATGGATATATTACATTTTATATATTTTATTAGCACTTTGTTATTAAGGACTTTGCATACGTATTTTTTTAAATGCTAAAATGTTTTAATTATTTATATTTTAGTAAGATATGTTTTGTCAAATGTCTTTATAGGATTGTGCTTATTGATGAGTGAACTTGGAATAACTTGGTTTTTATTTTTATGAAAGTGATAGGGAATACTCTTTTGATATAAGTTCCCTATGTTTTGTCTAATGTCTAATGCAAACCAATGATTTCTAAGCAAGCAAAGTCTGATTTACATTTCTGCTTTCATTTGCTAGCCCAGACCAATGATGTTTGAGAAAGTGAAGTTTAATTTACATTTTCCATCCTAACTTGCTAGTTAAAGCTAGGTTTTGTCTAATGTTTAACGTAAACCAATGATTCTTAAGCAAGTAAAGTCTGATTTACATTTCTGCTTTCATTTGCTAGCTGAGACCAATGATGTTTGAGAAAACGAAGTCTAATCTACATTTTCCATCTTAACTTGCTAGCCAAAGCTAATTAGAATAACGAAACACATTGGATGATGAAGTGCTTGTATAAGCACTTGTATTGGTTAGAGAAAAGCAGCTTGTTTACATGTTTTTGCCATTGGCTGCTATATGCTTTATATTAGATTGAGATGTGGCTTTTGAATGTGGATCTGAAGAAGGCTTTGATAGTTGCTTGTTGTTTTTTGTCTTGTTGAGATACAGCTCTGAATAAATCGTTGAGATACGTTTTATGGTGTGGTGCATCACTCATCTTTTAGTTACACTTCCTAAATCTGTCCATGACCCCAGAACTCCATGTCGGGAGGATAAACAGAGGAACTTTCATTGGCTATTTCCTTCCTGGTGGCCACCACTACAAACACGGCATCAACAGGGGGCTCTTGGACCGGAACTGTCTGTCTTCTGAAGGAGACATAATTTTGTCACACTTGTTTGATAATGGTTCAATGGAGTTAGACTTCTTCCACTCCCACTGCAAGACCAAATCTAGGAGCTCATCAGCAGGCGGTATCACCCAGGTCATAGATGGGTAATACCAAAAGCCTCAAGGAGCACAGATTCCTTCAAAGGAGGATTGCTGGGCTTCCAGCCACCTCTCTGTTTTAGGATTTTAAGGATGTATCCGAATGAAACATCCAAAGGAAGTGACTGTGGGGATCCTTCACCCTCCTTACTATTCATGTCTTCTGTGACAGATTCAGGAGAATCTGGATGCTTCTTCTTACATGTCCTCTTCAGAGGGACCTCTTCTATGGGATAATCTCGTGAGGTATCAGAAGAGGTAAAAATACCCAGTTGAGTGTCCTGAGGTTTTTGTACTGGCAGCCCCTGTGGGAGTTTAAGCTGAGACTCCTGATGAAAAGCAGGGGATATGGAACCCAAGGGAATAGCAACAGTCTGGGTCCTAAAGGCTGACCTTCCTGGAGAGGGATAGGAACCCAGGTCCAAAAGGCGAGCTTTCTGATCTCTGGTCCCACGCTGCTCTGAGGAAAGCCGGCCCCAAGCAGAGGTCAGAGCCAAACTTGACCCTTGCTGAACCTCCAAGGTGAAAAGATGGCTCCGAGCCCTTGAAGTTGACTGAAACACCTCGGATCCGACAGGGTGGAAATGGCCCTGAGAGCTCTTGGGATCCA
Organism: Protopterus annectens; assembly: GCF_019279795.1. Classification (NCBI taxonomy): domain Eukaryota; kingdom Metazoa; phylum Chordata; order Ceratodontiformes; family Protopteridae; genus Protopterus; species Protopterus annectens. The sequence continues at coordinate 961,920,559 of NC_056746.1, forward strand.
ATAGTGTGGAGGAGCACAGAGCAAACTTCTTATCCTAGGATACAGTGATCTTCGGACATGAAGACTGTCCTGGATGACTTGGATCCATGGGCTCCAAACCCACAGCGGGAGTCAGAGGAGGAAGAGTCAAAGGTGGATTCTTAGATACAAGGGCTTCCTAACCCAAAGGGGTAGGGCCTGAAACAGCCACTGGGAGGCTCTGCACCAAGACTGCCTGGAGGGAGATTCTGGTCTGTATAGAAAAGAAGAAGGTACCCTTGGTGGAACAGGGTCTACTTGTCCTAGGTATAGTGTCTAGAAACATGGGGGGATTGAAGAGCCAATGAATCCTGTGTTTTAGGAGACCTTGGATCCAAAGAAGCCATCTGATTTGAGGAAGCACTCTTTTCTTTTGTCTGATCCTAGTGGGTCGGATCTGACAACTTCACTTTCTTCTTCTTAGGCGGATCCAAAGAAACTGTCGGATCTGAAGAAAGCCTTTTAGAAACTTCAAGTTCCATGATAAATCTGAAGAAGAGCTCAGAGATGATTTAGACAAATTTTCTGACAATTCTCCAGAAATAACATAATCAAAAGAGGACAGTAGAAGTCCTTTTAAGATTAACTTATTTTTGTGCTCTACCAAAGCATAAGGGTTAAAGGCAAAGTAGATTGCACAACTTTTTTGTAAGTGACAGTAGCCTAGACAGTAGATGCAAAGAGTGTGGGCATCAGAAAAAGGAATCTTCTGGCCACATTTCCCACACTTTTTAAATCCTGTTGTTTTTTTTCTTTTTAGCCATAACTGGAAATTAATAACAATAGAACAAAAAGGCTGTAAATATCTACAGTAATTATAAAAAGTTTAAGCACAGAAAAACAAGGTAGAAAAAAAAACTTAAAATCAGATATATACATTTTTTTTTAATGGAAGAAAAAGGTATTAAGGCTATGTTTAAATGTAGAGGGTAAGGGAATAAGAAAATTACAGAGAGATACTAACTAAAGTATCTAGCGTACACTTGTACAAGGGTAGAAAGATAGAAGATGTCAAACAGATATAGAAAGCCAAAAAAGATACAAAAAAAATCACACATCTAATTTCAAACCTCAAGAGTGAAATAACCACGTCTTTCATCTAATCGCAACAAACAAGATCTGAGGTAATCTGGAGGATGCTTTATGGGTAAGGGAGAAGCTTGTGAGTTTTTGATTGCAACAAGCTTTTACAAACGGCTGAGTTGGATCAGACACCTCGGATCCAAACCCATCAGTTGAGGATGGAATAAAAATTGGCAAAATCAGATCATATCACAGCATTATGGAACAATGAGCCTACAAAGTAAGGAGAAACAGGAGGAGCAGGCGACATCTAAAGCAGAAACATGGACACTGGAAAGAAAAAGAGATTTACTATGGTGCAATATTTATGCAAAGGAGAAAGCAAAACTATACAAAATACAAAAAGAGCAGCACCAAAGATACTTGAAGAGAAGTACAGGCAAAGGCATCCAGATATAGAAAAGTTTATAATACCAAAAATAAGAAAACAAAGAGGGAAAGAAGAAAGGTGGATTGTTAATGGAGAAGTGAAAGAAATAGAAAGTGAGACTATGCAGTACCTGCAAAAAAAGAAGTTATGTACTTATAACGTTCCATCTGAGTAGGTAACTTCATTTGTCAGCAACCTGTGGGTATCGGATCCGAATCGGATCCGATCAGACAGCTTTATTCAGCTAAGATCCGAGCTCCAAGCTCCTCCCTCTTACCCATAACCCCCTGCCATCCTCCTCAGTCCTCAGATCGAGTTTGCTTAGCCTTATAAACTACTACAATCAGGATCAACTAAACATCCTAACGTGATGTCATGTGGTACAGTGAACACAAGGTCCTAAAAGGACGAGCTACAGGTTAGGGGGATGGAGGGGGAGGGTTGGTTGCTGACAAATGAAGTTACCTACTCAGATGGAACGTTATGGTAAGTACATAACTTCTTTATCTGAAGTAGTTAACTTCATTTGTTCATCAACCTGTTGGACAGAGTCCCCAGCTACCTAAACTTGGGAGGTCCTCATGGAAGAATATTCCCGAGCACTGCAGAGTGAAAGGACGCCCTTCCTCTGGAAATTAAATCCAGCTTGTAATGTGTAATAAAGGTATGGGATGAAGCCCAAGTGGATGCAGAACAAATATCATCCAAGGACACCCTTGACCAAAAAGCAGCAGAAGTTGAAATCGATCGAGTAGAATGGGCGTGAACTCCGACAGGTTCTGGTCGGCCAGAACTCTTATATGCAAGAAGTATACATTGTGAAATTTATCTGAACAATGTAGCTTTTGACACAGGTTTGCCCAAAAAGGGTTTGGCAAAGGATACAAGGAGTTGCTCAGATTTTCTATGACCAGCAGTCCTGTGTAAATAGAACCTCAATTGTCTGTGCACATCTAAAGAGTGTAATTTGTATTCACCTTTGTTTTGATAATTTGGGAAAAACAATGGTAAACTGATAGATTGATTAATGTTGGACTCAGAGGCAACTTTAGGTAAGAAGGAGGGATTGGTCCTGAGGGAAACTCTATCTTTATGGAAGACCAGATATGGAGGTTTGGAGCAAAGGGCTTGAAGCTCTGAAACCTTTCTAGCCGAAGTGATGGCAATGAGAAAGGCCGTCTTCCAAGATAAGTACTTAAGATCCACCGAAGCTGCAGGTTCAAAGGGGGGGCCAGTAAGAGCCTGAAGAACAAGGGTTAAATCCCACGGAGGAACTGCATCCTTCACAGGAGGCTTTAACAGGAAAGTACCTTTAACGAAAGTTTTGCAGATCTTGGAAGAAGCTAATGAACCGAGATCACTTCCCACATGAAAGTGTGAAATTTCTGCTAATTGGACTTTGACGGTGGAGGAGCTGGCACCTTGATCAAATAGGTGTGACAAAAACTCTAATACAGCTGGTATCGGGGCTGTAAAGGGATCCATATGTCTATGTTCCGCCCAGATCGAAAAACATTTCCATTTCCTCTGATAGACCTTCCTGGTAGAAGGTTTATGAGCAGCTACTAGAATAGCTTTAACGGAAGAGGAGATACCGGGAGTCCTAGCTATGACTGGAACTGGATCAACCAAGCTGTGAGCTTGAGATTGTCCAGGTTTGGAGTTGTCAACTCCAGGGGTGAGAAATCAGATCAGGAGTGGGATCCAGAATCCATGGAGGATTGACCAGATGAGACCATAGGCAAGGGAACCACGTTTGACGAGGCCAGAATGGGGCTATGAGGATTACTCTGCTCCTCAACCGACGAGCTTTCTGCAAGAATCTTACCATGAGGGGAAGAGGTGGATAAGCATAAAGTAGATCGGATGGCCAAGCATGGACTAGAGCATCTCTGGGGATTCCCCTGGTGGGGGAAGTAGAGCAAAGTACTCGCTGCACTTTGCGTTCGAAGGCGACATGAAAAGATCGCAGTAAGGTTGACCCCACTTGAGGAAGACCTGCTTCGCTACTCTCGGGTTCAGAGACCACTCGTAAGGTGAGAGGATGGTTCGACTCAGCTTGTCCGCCAAAATGTTGGACTGACCCGGAATGTGCATTGCTATGAAAAAGTGGTTGGTGGTGATCACCCATTCCCAAACTCTCATGGCCTCTCAACACAGCGGATAGGATCTGGTTCCCCCTTGTTTGTTGATATACCAGACTACAGACATGTTGTCTGATTGAATCACAATTGTCCCTAAGGGAAAAGGGCCTGGAGTGCTTGCAATGCTAACAGCACCTCTAGGACATTGATGTGCAACAAGGTCTCTGAGTGTGTCCACGTGCCTTGGACGGTTCTGCCCATGCAGTGCCCCCCCACCCGAGGCGAGAAGCATCCGTGGTCACCGTGGCTTGGGGTGGGGTCATAGAAAAGGGGCGCCCTTCCCGGAGATCCAAGGATTTGATCCACCAGAGTAGGGACCTCTTGCAAGCATTGCTGAGGGGGATAGTCGTACTTAGCGGATATTGCAGGATGGACCATTGGACCTGCAATGTCCATTGCAGGACCCTCATGTTTAGATGAGCTAATGGTGAAAGACTGATGGCAGCCGCCATGGAGCCTAGTGCCCTCAGGACCAATTCCGCTGGGGGGGTGGGGACTGTAAGAGAGCCATCACATGGAATGTCAAGGTTTGAAGCCTGTCCGGAGTTAGGAAGACCCTCAAAAGGTTTGTATCTAGCCTGGCCCCTATGAAATTTAAGGTCTGAGTTGGCTGAAGGGAGGATTTCTTGAGATTGATAGAAATTCCCAGATGAGAGGCTAAGTGAAGGAAGTAATTCCTGGCTGAACAGAGTAGATGCCTGGTGGGAGCGGTCAGGAGCCAGTCGTCTAGGTACGGAAAGACTTGTATTCCCTGAAGCCTCAAGTGGGCCACTACAACTGCCATCACTTTGGTGAACACCCTGGGGACTGTGGTGAGACCAAAGGGAAGGACCCTGAACTGATAGTGACTGGCCACCAGCCGGAAGCGGAGAAACCTCCTGGATCGTTTGTCCATTAAAATGTGGTAGTACGCATCCTTGAGGTCTATAGAGCACATCCAGTTGTTCTCCTGTAGGAGTGGGAGAATGGATTGAATGGTGACCATCCGGAATTTTTCTTTGGTGACCGCTAGTTTCAGAAGGGACAGGTCGAGGATTGGTCGTAAGTCCCCCGTCTTTTTTGGCACCAAAAAGAACCTGGAGTAGAAGCCTGATCCGGACTGGTCTTGGGGGATGGGCTGGATTGCTCTAGCAGCTGCTTTATTTCTGCGGCTGCTGCCTCCCTTTGATTGGGTGGGACATCGGGGAAGCTCCAGGGTCTGAGAGGACGATTCAGAAAAAAGATAGTGTAACCTCTGGATATGATTCCAACCACCCAGCGATCCATTGTAATGGACTCCCAAACTGCTAAGTGCCTCAAGAAGCGCCCCCCCCCCGACTGCCTCCAGAGTGGAGCAGTTGGGTAACCCCTCAGGGTTGCTGCGCAGGCCGATTTGAAAAGGGTTCTCTCGACCCGAAATTCTTCGGACCCCCTCTGCCTCTGAAGGATGAGGAGTCCGGAGCGAAATGGGACTGTTGAGATTTCTGGAACCACATCTTGTTTTGTCCCCTTTGGTTCCTGGAGAAGGACCTTTGGGGAGCCGAGAAGTGGATTCCGACGGCAGACAACGTCTTCCCGTCTTTCTCGCTCTGGACCAGCGTGTCGCATATGGTCTTGCCAAACAGCGAAGAGCCGTCAAAAGGGGCATTTGTGAAGAATGCCTTGAAGGTTTCTGCAAAATTGCAGAGGTGGAGCCAGGCATGCCACCGTAAGACAATGCCCACTCTGCTAGCTATAGCGGCTCCTTCCATGGCATGGGAAAGGAGACGCATAGAAGTGTTCAAAATGGACTTGAGTGGCCATTCGGGCTGAGAATACTTTCTTATCCTCAGCTGACATGGACTCTGGGGGTGACCCTGTGTATTCTTTGATAAGATCCCACTGGAGTCGTATCACATGTGCCATGTAGTTCAGCGACCTTACAGAGAAGGTGGCTGAAGCAAACATCCGCTTCCCTATGCGGTCCATCGTCCGAGACTCCTTGTCGGGTAGATGGACCGAGGAACTCTCCTGGGCCAATTCCTTCTTGGTGGCAGCCGCCACCAACATGGAATCTACTGGAGCACCCTTGCTCCAAACCGTCCTGTCTGTGGGTGGACTAAGAATTTTGTCAGGTCTCTTTGGTATGGGCTCCACAGTGTTCGGTTCCTTCCATGCCCTGGTAGTGATCAGATCGACCAGGGGATCAGCGGGAGGGGACACCCAAGAGGTAGATGGGCCTGCGTCAAATGCCTCCAAAAAAACAGACTCATTAGAGGAAGGCTTTTGGGATGACCACCCCACTCTAATACGAAGCATTTCCATAATGTCTCAGAAGGAGACATCCTTGGGGTTGACCTTGGGGAACCTTCCCCTTCTTCTAAGTCTGTGTCCTCTGTCAGGGACTCAAGTGAGTCCAAGTGCCTCCACTTGCACTTACGTTTGTGAGGAACCTCCACGGGGGGGGGGGGGGGGCTGTCCGAGGATGCCTCACCAACCACATCCTGTTCCTCTAAGGGAACCATCTGGGACGTAGGCACAGGCTGTCCCTGGGGCCGGATGATGGAAGGTAGGCCCGTCTGAGAGGGAGTGATGGGTGGAACAATAGCAGGAGCCTGCGGCCTCGAGTCTTTCGACAAGACCCTCTCCACAACATCGAACGCCGAAGGAGAACTACTCTCTCTAAGCTCCTAGAGCAGCCCCTTCGGATCCGAGGTGCGGACCGGAGCTGGCGCCGATGCATTCGGATCCGAACGGCCAGTGTGCTCCGACTGAGATGGAGCCAAAGACACACTAACACCTCTGGATCCGAAGGTCAGCACACGGCTCCAAGAGCTCGGATCCGAAAAAGGACCCGATAAGCTCGAGGGTACGGTCAGAGCTGAATAAGGGAGTACTATCGGCGCTGAGCCTCCCCCGGCTCCGATGCTGCCTGGATCTGACAGCTCCGAACCCCAGAAGTGGGTCAGAGAAGGAGCAATTGGGGTGAAAAAGGGGGTCAAGCTCCCCCCCAGGGGGGGGCAGGATCACTCCCATCTGCAGTTGGGCCTGGAGAAACCTACGCATCATCCAGTCCATATCTGTGTCTGACAAGCTTCTTGTGGATCTTGAAGAGGCCACCGAGGCAGGCCTGGAGTGAAGCCTCAAAGACCTCAAAGGCAACCGGGTCTCCTCCTCCTCTGGCCCCGGGGAAAAACGGGGAGAATAGAGCCGGGAAGGAGAAGGCCTGGAGGCCCTAGGAGAGACTAGTTGCTTCGCTGGCGGAGCCGAAGAGGAAGCTTCGGCTCTCCGCTTGTGGTGCCTGTCCTTTTTTCTCTCCCTCCTAGATTCCCTCTCCTCCTGAGCCTCGGTGGGAGGGTGAGTCCCGGCCAGGGGAGCAGGGATGGCAGGCGGTACCGCTGTGGTAGCAGCCGGTGCCGCCGAAGGAAAAGAGGATGAAGCCGAGTCCGGGGGCAGAAGTCCCACCAGAATCAACTTCGACCTCCTATCCCTCAAAACCCTGTGGTTGAAGGCTGCCCGAAGAAAGATGGTCAACCCCAAGGCAGATAACACACTGAGTGTGGCCATCCACCGGGGATAGCTTATGGCCACACTCGGTGCATTTAGAGAAGAAAGTTTTAGGGGCCTCGGCCATAATTGTAAAAGGGCCTAACCCAAACACACCTTCACACACACGGGAAGAGGGAGACTAGTAAAACTGAGAACATATAAAGTTTTAACAACAAAAATTAGTTAAATCAACTACAAAAGGGAACAACACTCACTCGCTAACAATTAAACTAAAAACTAGGTAAAAAAAAGAGGAAATTTTCTTCAAAAACTCAGAAAACCCTATTCCTGGAACTCGTTCTAGTTGCTTGAATAAGCCACGGCAAATGAGATCTGAGGACTGAGAAGGATGGCAGGGGGTTATGGGTAAGAGGGAGGAGCTTGGAGCTCGGATCTTAGCTGAATAAAGCTGCCGGCTCAGATCCGATTCGGATCCAATACCCACAGGTTGATGAACAAATTAAGTTAACTACTTCAGATTAAAGGATTTAGTGTAGAAAACCTAACTCTGATAACACCATGGGAGGATAGAATAATGAATCCCTAAACTAAGGAGAAACCATTGGAGTATGAAACATCTGATCAGCTGCCATATGAAGATACTTTGGAGCCTTCAGTAGGAAACCAGTATAAAAGTTCATTTGAAGTTGTACAGCAAAGGAAGGAACAGGAAACTGTGACAACTCTGATGCAGTTAATGTTGTGGAGTGATAGGCCAGTGAATTCCCATATGAAAGAGCAATGGATGACACTGGATAAAACTGAAGAGAATATGGCACAGGAAGATGCCCTGGAGCGTTCTGCAGAATGCCCACAAGAAATGGAGAGCAAAGATTGTGGCCTCAGTTTAGAGGAAAATTTTCTAAGGGAAAAGTTGCTTGATTTAATAGACACAGACATATTAAGATCAATGAAAGAAACAGACTACAGAAAGTCAATAAGACCCAAAATGTTAGAAGTTTGATAAAACAACTGAACACAGTAATCAGGACTGTTCATAGAAATTCATGCAATATAACAGAAGTAAATATGGCTATATTACTACTCACCTAAATTAATAACAGATAAAGTCTTACCACAAAAATACAGGGCAGTAAGGGAAATGAAGGGGAGAAATCAAATACAATACCGCCATTGAAGTATTGAACAGAGAAAACTATAAAGCAATTAAGACAAGAACTGTCACTCAAAGAAGAGTACAGAAGAAGGAAGATAAACAAAAATACACAGAAAGATGGACGTGATAAAAGCAACACACAGTATCAGAACAGATCAGGATCTATCGTACACTATTGCAAATAGTAAACTAAAGATAGCAGGGGAAGAAAAACGTAGAGGTTATGCAGATAAATATAAAGGAAAAGTGCAAAATAAGCAATTTATTGATGACCCAAAAAGTTTTACAGAGAATTGAGAAACAAGGCAAAATGAATGGAAACATCACCCAAAAAAAGAAGAAATACACACATTTTGGAGAAATACTTATGAATATCCCATGGAACAAATGAAAGATGCCGAATGGATAGAAGAAGCAAAAGGAAGTTCAAATGTACAGGATATGAAATGGGATGAAGTAACGGCCAGAGAAATTGAAACAACATTAAGACAAACTCCTAACTGGAAAACCCCAGGCCTAGATGCAGTACTTGACTTCTGGCTAAAAGTATTAACATCTTTATATGAAGATTTAGCCATGAGTAAGAATTAGAAGTTATGTACCTACCATAACGTTCCATGTTAGTTGTCTTCTTCTCTCCTTCTTTCTTGCTGGATGGGTTCGGCTCGGCCACTCTAAAAGCTCGAGAGCTAGTTCCACCGGCTCTAGGCTCCCCTATATCCCACAATGCTAGGCGGTAACTCCTCAGATCTCGTTTGAAAGCTAAGGCCAGCAAGAAAATTCCATAAGGAACAAAGAAAAACTCCTCTAGGTCTGTCCTGGCTAGGGGGAAGGAGGGTGGGACGCAAGAAAGAAGGCGAGAAGAAGACAACTAACATGGAACGTTATGGTAGGTACATAACTTCTAAATGTTAAGTTGTCAATCTCGCCTTCATTCTTGCTGGATGGGACCGCGTCCCTAGCACCTTGTCCCGGGTGGCCTATCGGAACAGACTCTTGAGTACAGTGGAACCAAAGTTGGCTCGGTCTCTAGAGGCCAAGTCCAACTTATAATGAGAAATGAAGGTATGGGGAGAAGCCCAAGTAGCTGCAGAACAAATCGAATCAATAGGCAGCCTATCTTGGAAAGCTATAGAAGTGGCTAAAGCTCAAGTTGAATGAGCCCTGGGTTTGGATGGCAACCGTTCATGTCTTATCTCATACACTAGGGTAATCAATGAAGTAAGCCATCTAGAGAGAGACACTTTAGAAACTGGAAGGCCCATTCTACCTTCTGCATAAGAAACAAACAGTTGGTCAGATTTCCTGAATTGTTTGGTCCTGTCTAAATAGTACCTAAGTTGGCGATGAATATCTAAACAGTGTAACTTTTGTTCTGACCTATTAGAATAATTTGGGAAGAAAACAGGAAGCTCAATGGTTTGATTCAAATTTGCCAGTGAAGCTACCTTGGGCAAAAAAGACGGGTTAGTACATAAGGACACCCTATCCTTATGAAATACAAGATAAGGGGGTCGACTACACAGAGCATGGAGTTCAGAGACTCTTCTAGCTGAAGTGATAGCTACTAAAAAGAGTGTTTTCCAAGAAAGTAACTTTATTGAACATGAAGCCGCAGGTTCAAAGGGGGAAAGAATTAAGGACGTCAGAACCAAGTTGAGATCCCATTGGGGAGGAGGATCTCTGATGGGTGGTTTGAGGAGAAAAACTCCCTTTAAAAAGGCTTTGCAGAGTTTGTGAGACATAATGGAGGACTCTGAGACTCCAACATGAAAGTTCGAAATTGCTGCCAATTGAACTCTAATGGTAGATGGAGACGAACCTGAGTGGAAAAGTTTGGCTAGAAAGTCTAGAACTGATTGAATGGAAGCAGTGAAAGGATCTATATTCTTTGACTGCGCCCAATAGGAAAAACGTTTCCACTTGTTATGATAAATCTTCCGAGTGGAAGATTTATGAGAGGCTATCAAGATATCTCTAACTGAGTGAGATATCAGAGGAAGCCTGGCGAAAGTTGGAATTGGAGGAACCACGCTGTGAGGTTCAGAGAGGGAAGGGAGTGGTGCAACTGACCCGACTGATGGGTCAAGAGGTCTGGAACTGGGTCTAGATGCCAAGGTTGCTCCAACAGATAACGGTGGAGAAATGGGAACCAAACCTGTCGAGGCCAGTAAGGGGCAATGAGGATCATGGAAGCTTCCTGAGCGATGGTTTTCTGTATCAGCTGAGATATCAGTGGGAAGGGAGGAAAAGCATACAGAAGTCCCCGGGGCCAAACGTGCACTAGAGCATCTCTGCTGGAGTGGCCTGGTTGGGGAAAGAGGGTGAAAAAATCGTCGCACTTGCTGTTTTGGGGAGTAGCAAAAAGGTCGCAGCAAGGCCGGCCCCACTTTCGAAAAACTTTCTCCAACACTGAATTCTTCAGAGACCACTCGTGAGGCATGAGAATAGCTCTGCTCAATTTGTCTGCAATCACATTGGACTTCCCGGGGATGTGCGTTGCTAACAGAAATCGCTGAGAAGAAATCGCCCATTGCCACAGTCTGAGTGCCTCTCGACATAGGGGTAAGATCTGGTTCCGCCTTGTTTGTTGATGTACCACACTACAGACATGTTGTCTGTCTGAATTGCTATAGTTCCCTTGGGAAGAGAGTCTTGTAAAGCTTGCAACGCTAGAAGCACTGCTCTCATCTCTAGAACGTTTATGTGCAAGTGGCACTCGAACGGTTGCCACATGCCCTGGACTGTCCTGCCCTGGTAATGTCCCCCCACCCGATCAGGGAGGCGTCCGTTGTAACTGTAGCAACCGGAGGGGGAGGGACGAAAGGTCTCCCTAGGAGGAGCTGGGGAGATGTGATCCACCAAGAGAGATGATTCTTGCACGATTGAGTTATCCGAATAGGATGGGACATTGGAAGTCTTTGGTAAGACCATTGTGTGAAAAGCATCCATTGTAAAATTCTCATATGGAAGCAAGCTAATGGTAGAAGGGGGATGGCCACCGCCATAATCCCTAAGACTTTCAGGATCAGTCTGGCTTTGACTTTGTTGCTCTGCAAGACAAGAGAGACCTGTCTGTGTATGTCTGCTATTCTCTGCTCTGTGAGTCTGGCTGACATATTGACTGTGTCTAGATTTGCGCCTATGAAGGTAATAACATGACAAGGCAACAAGACAGACTTTTCGTAGTTTATTGAAATGCCTAGTGCCTGACATGTGTGAAAGGTGTAGTCTCTGGCGAGAAGTAAAAGATGCTTGGTGGGGGCTGTAAGGAGCCAGTCATCTAAATAAGGAAACACCTGGAATCCTTGACGTCTCAGATAAGAGGCTACCACTGCCATGCATTTGGTAAACACTCGGGGGGGCTGTAGTGAGACCAAAGGGCAGGGCTCTGAATTGAAAATGACTGGTTCCCAGCCTGAAGCGGAGAAACCTCCTGGAGCGTCGACTCATTCTGATCTGATAGTACGCGTCCTGGAGATCTATCGAGCACATCCAGTTGTCCCGCCCCAAAAGGGGTAGAATGGACTGCAGCGTGACCATCCGGAACTTTGTTTTCTTGACAAACTTGTTCAAGTTGCTGAGATCCACAATGGGTCTCCAGTCCCCTGTTTTCTTTGGAACCAAAAAGAATTTGGAGTAGATTCCGAATCCTGTTTGGTCTGCTGGAACTGGTTGAATGGCTCTTTTTGTGAGCAGCTTTGAAATTTCTAATGCTGCTTGCTCCCTTTGACTGGGTGGAATGTCTGGAAGGGATTTTTTGGATTGCTTCGAAATGAAAAGAAATGGGATTCTGTAGCCTTCGGAAATGATAGACTGTACCCACTTGTCTTGAGTTAGGGATAGCCAGGCTTTTGGGTACAGCGATAATCTTCCCCCAACTGCCTCCGAAGGTGGACAGTCGGGCAACACCTCAGGGATGCTGAAAGGGCTTGTCGGAAAAGGATTCTCGGCTGCCCTGATTCTGCGGGCCCCCTCTGCCTCTAGGACGGCATCTACCATTATTGTTCCCCCCTCTGCCTCTAGAGGGGAATCGACTCTGTGCATCAGGCAAATCTCCTTGAGATTGTTTGCGGAACCACATCTTTCCGCCTTTCTGGCCTTTGGGGTAAGGTCTAGAAGGAGTAGAAAAACGGACTCCGACGGCAGAGAGAGTTTTGCCATCAGTCTCGCACCTAGTCAGGGTTTCCTTCACTTGAGGACCAAAGAGGGATGATCCATCAAAGGGGGAATTAGTGAAGGACACCTTGAAAGGGTCCGCAAAATTACATAGCCGCATCCAGTTGTGCCTACGCAAGGCTACACCTGTACCTGCCGCTCTACTTGCTCCATCCGCCGCATATGAAAGGAGGCGCATGGAGGAGTTAGTTATAGAATTAAGGGTTGCCAGCTGAGAGTTCATTCTATCCTGAAAACCCGCAGCTGTTGGGTCCTTCAACATTTCACTCGCTTCCTTGAGCAAATCCCTCTGAAGACGAGTAAAATGGCACAGGTAATTCAGCGATCTCATAGTAAAGGTCGCTGACGAGAACATCCGCTTCCCGTACCTGTCCATCGACCTAGACTCCTTGTTAGGAGGATGAACAGGCACTGAAGGATCAGCTAACTCCTTCTTGGTGGCCGCAGCCACCACCATAGCATCAACAGAGACGCCTTTGGTCAAAACTTCTTTGTCCTTGGGGGCCGTAATGAATTTTGATGGTCTCCTGGGGGTGGGTTCCACTGAATCAGGAGCCGCACAAGCCTTCTTTGCCACCACTTGCATAAGGGGGTCAAAGGGAGGGGACACCCAGGAGATGGAAGGGCGAGAGCCAAACGCCTCAAGATACACTGATTCATCCTCTGAAGGGTTGAGGGATGGCCAATTCCCCCTCTGTTTTAAGATTTCAAGGATGTCTGCAAAGGAGACATCTTCAGAGGGGGAATGAGGGGAACCTTCAGAATTCTCTAAATCAGTGTCAGAGGTGACAGACTCAGGGGAGTCAATGTGCTTCCTCTTGCACTGCCTCTTCCTAGGGGGCTCTCCTACAGGGTTAGGAGAGGCCTCGGAAGAGGAGGAGATCCCCACTGGGGAAACTTGAGGAGCTGGCTCTCGACGGTCGGGGATGAGAGAGTGAGTAGAAATCACCGGAGGCACCATGGGGGGAAGGGCAGAAGGAGCCGACTGTGGAGTTGAACCTGGTTCTAACACGTTCCTCATGACCTCGAAGGCACCCCTGTCAGGCAGAGCCGGAGGTCTCCGTTCCGAAAAACTGAAAACCTCCCCCGGCACCGACAGTGATGGCTCCGAGGCTGATGTTGGAGCCAAACTCACCAGCGCCGAAGCACCGAGAGGGAGAGCGGGGTCGGACAAGGGTCCGATGCCACTCGCCCCCTCGGAGCCGACGAGGGAAGTCCGGCACCGAGATTCTTCCAAGGAAGACATCGGAGCAGACGACGGAGCTGAAGACAAAGGTATCGGTTCCGATGCCACCTCAGTCTCGGGTCCGAGTCACCCCGGCTCCGAACTCAAAAGAGTCAGAGGAGGAACATTTTGAGTGATGGGAATCGTTCTCGACTGTTGAGTCGGACTTTGAAGCATCTGGGCTAGTGCCTCGGACTTAAGAAGTCGACTCACTACTCTCTGAAGGTCATGGTCCAATAACCTGGAAGACCTAGAAGAGTGGGATCTATGGCTCCGTTCAGACAGCAAAGGTGATGCTGGAGCCGAATGAACGGAGCCGATAGATGGAGATCGGGACCTTTTTCTAGATGTCGGTTCCGACAACTTGATCGGAGCCGACTCAGTTATGTCTTCCTCGGCTTCGGCCGGAGCCGAGGACACCGTAGGGGCTTGTATTCGAGATTCATCGGCTCCGGCCGGAGCCGATGTTCGAATAGCCTTAGGACCTCCAGAAGACGGCTCAGAGGCTGGAGCCGAAGGTCTGGGAGGCTTAGAGGGTTTCCCCGAGGACTGAGTCGAGGGACCCTCAGGCTTTAATAAACCCCTTAAAATAAGTTAATTTTTTCGCTCCTGCAGGACTCTAGGGCTGAAGCCATGGCAAACAGCACATGAGTCCTGCAGGTGCAAAGGTCCCAGGCAGTACACACAAGAAGTGTGACCGTCTGTCAGAGACATCTTCTGACAGCACGAGTCACACTTCTTAAAGCCTGAGACCTTTGATTCCTTAGACATGTCTAAGGGGAAAGTGCAACCACACAAACACACACACACCGATTACACTTAGAAATAAATTAAACTAAATTAATTTAAGTTAGAAATAAAATCCCTACAAAACACAGTCACTCACTACTAGGAAGGGAGGGACTGGGCCTAGGGCCCGAGGGAAAATTTGTAGAGAGTTTTTTGGAAAGAGAGGGAAATTAACAGGGAAAGGGATGGAACTACTTCACAATATAAGAAAATAGAAAAAACTAACTTGAAAAAGGGGAAAAGGCTAAGAAAAACTAGTTTCTTTACAAAAACTAACCTGAGCCGGTAAGAACGCACCTCGATCGCTCTAGCGGCAAACGAGATCTAAGGAGTTACCGCCTAGCATTGTGGGATATAGGGGAGCCTCGAGCCGGTGGAACTAGCTCTCGAGCTTTTACAGTGGCTGAGTCGGAGCCAAGGATCGGCTCCGAACCCATCCAGCAAGAATGAAGGTGAGATTGACAACTTAACATCTATTTATATGTATACCCAGAACAGACTCCAATCTGGTTAACAACAAGAAAAACAATACTCCTCCTTAAGAGTGAACCTGCAATCTATCTGAAAAGCTATAGACCAATAACTTCCCTTCCGACGATGTGTAAACTATACACTGGAATTGATGCGGACAGAGTTTATATTCATTTAGAAGAAAACGCAGTAATGGCAACAGAACAAAAGGGTAGCAAAAGAAAGTCATGGAACAAAGGTTCATTTGTTGTTAAATAAAGACATAATGGAGAACTGCAAAAACAGGAAGAATTTAAGTATGACAGAGACATAGTACAAAAAAGCATATGACAGCCTCCCACATTCATGGATAAAACAATGTTTACAAATGTGTAAGATACAACCTGCACTGATTGATTACATTACAGCAACTATGAAACAATGGCAAAACACTTTGCAGTTAAGCCATGATAAAGGACAAATTATTATTCCAGGGATAAAAATTCAAAGGGGGGTATTCCAAGGTGACTCATTGTCACTACTGCTCTTTTGTCTTGTCCTTAACCCATAAAGCTGCCTACTTAACAGATTAGGTCATGCCTGCAGTTTGGCTCCCAGAAAACAAAAAAAGTGTAAAGACTTCTCATCTTCTGTTTGTGGATGATTTGATGAGGAACTGAAAGCACAACTAAAAGTGGTCAAAACTTTCTCAGATGATTTAAGAATATCATTTGGTCTTGATAAATGTGCAAAAGCAACATTTAAGAAAGCTGCAGCACCAAGAAAATATCAGTCTGTGGACAGGAATGTGATACAAAAGAAACTGAGCAAGAGGGAGTGTATAAATAATTGGGAGCTGATGAAGGACCAACAATAAAACATGAATAAATGTGAATAAAACTTAGTAAGGAATACTTTAGAAGACTAAAAGTAATACTGAAAACAGTTCTGATATCTAGAAACAAAGTCCGAGCTATAAACCAATTTGCTCTTCCTGTCCTAACTTACAGTTTTGGAGTGACTGACTGGCCCCAAAAGGTAATGGATCAGTTGGACAGGAAAACAAGAAAAATGCTTCATGCTTATCAAATGATTTATAAAAATCAGTATACACCGAGATTATATATTCCCCGTTCTGAAGGAGGTAAGAGGCTCCTCAAAATTGATTACATGTATAGATCTGCAATTATAGGACTGCATACATATCTGCTGACCTCACAAGATTCAAACATTGGGAAAGTTTTAAAACATGAGGAGAATAAATTTAAGATAACTTCCCTGCTTACCTTAGCAGAACCATATTGATGTCAAGCTAGAATGGAAATCAAACCAAAAGTAGATAAAAAATCAGGCAGCAACTGAATATGCCAAAAAAAAAAAGAATATAAGGTGAATGATCAGATGAGAAGGCAAGAAATGTGGAAAATGCATAAATATAGTTGCAAGTATAGAAAACTCTCCGAACAACCTCATGTTGATCAGGGCCGGATGCAGGAATAGTTAAGAAAAGGTGAATTTAAACCAAGCGATGAAAGGTTAATACTGGCAGCCTAGGATAGTGGACTACTTACAAACTGGTTTACAAAGTGCATTGAACATGTGGGAGAAACAAACAAATGCAGGTTTTGTAAAACAGAATTGCAAACAGTCACACATTTCGTTACTGGCTGTGATATACTAATGGCTGAAGGACTGTATACTGTAAGCATAATAATGTGGCAAAACTGTTGCATTGGGGATTAGGCAAACATTATAATACTGAAGTTTCTGAGAAGCATAGGAAACATGAGCCACAAAGGTTTATAGAATATGATGAAATTTATATCATATAGGATCACCCATTACCAACAGCTCAAAAAACATATCTGAAAAAAACAGATATAGTAGTGCATGAAAAGAAGACAAAAGTAGCACTGATCATCGAAATTGCTACACCAAGTGACTACGATGTTTTATGTACAGAGAGACACAAAGTCATAAAATACCAGGATTTACAGGTAGAAATGACAGCAATGTGGAAAGATACCCGGACAGTTCTAATAGTATTAAAAGAAATGGGGCTTACAAAAAAGAATTTACAATCATACTTAGATATGTTACAGATACATGTAACTCCATGTGAATTGCTGAAGGAGTCACTTCTGGGCACACTACGGGTGCTGCGAAGAGCACTTCTGTGTAACATCAAAGACCGAAACAATACTAATTTCATGAACTTTAATCATACTTTGACTTAGGAATAGAGACCATTCCTGTCTTGGTATTAGAAACTCAAAAGACAAGGAGAAATTAAACCATTTGTATATCGTCAGAAGGCAAGTTATTGGTCTATAGTTTCTGGGATGGCTTACAGGTTCACTCTTAAGAAAGAGTATCGTTTTAGCTGTTGTTAACCAGGTTGGTGTCCATTCAGGACACGCATATAAGTAATTCCTACTCAAGGATAAATCTTTGTGCAAAGATGTCATTACTTTCACCCAAAAGTTAGGTACTGTATATGGGCTTGGAGTTTTTCAGTTTAGAAACTTTTCTTAATTTTGCTTCAATTTCTCTGGCTGTTACTTCATCCCATTCCATATCCTCTACATTATAACTCCTTACAGTTTCTTTTAAAATTTTCTGTTCATTCAGTATCTTTATGTTACACAGCATCTTCATAAATATTTTTGCAAAATGTGTCAATTTCTTCTTTTTCAGTGGTGTTTCTATTCCTTTTGCCTTACTTCCCAGTTCCCTATAAAACTTTTTTGGTCATGGATGAATTGCTTATTTTGTACTTTTCCTTTATATTTATCTGCATGGCTAAGATTTTCTGCCTTAGCTAATATCTTTAATTTATTATTTGCAATAGTATGTGATAGATTCTGATCTATTTCGATACTGTGCATTGTTTTTACCATGTCTGTCTTTCTAAGTAATTTTGATGATCTGTTCCTTCTTTATATTCCTCTAATAGTGATACTTATTGCCTTAACTGCTTTATAGTTTTTTTCTACTCAAGCTCCCCTGGTGGCATTTTAATTCTTCCTTTTATTTCCCTTATTTTTCTGTTTTGCAGTAAGAATTTATCTGATATTAATTTAGCTGCACAGTAATATACCTATTTATTTCTTTGATATCACAAGAATTTATCTTAATATCCCAATTACTGTATTCAACTGTTTATCAAACTTCTAACATTTTGGGTCTTATTTATTCTCCGTAATCTATTTCTTTCATCAATCTTAATATGTCTATCCATGTCTATTAAATCAAGCAGCTCTTCCCTTAGAGCATTTGCTTCTAGACTGAAAGAACTTTCTTTGCTCACCTTTTCCTGCCAGGATTCTGCAGAAAGCTCCAGAACATCTTCATGTGACATATCCTCTTCAGATGCATCCTTCTTCATCTGCTGCCCCTTCATATGGGAACTCATTGACTCATTAACATTGTCTGCTTCAGAACTGTCACTCTTTCCTGCTTTTGCCCTTAATGTGCAACTTCAACTAAACTTTTGTACTATTCTCCTACAGAAGGTTCGAGTGCATCCTCATGTAGCAAGTCTTAGTGCCTCCTGATCCACCTGTTTCCCTTAATCTGGGGAATCATTGTTCTATCATATGGTAACATTACTTGTG
Organism: Protopterus annectens; assembly: GCF_019279795.1. Taxonomy (NCBI): domain Eukaryota; kingdom Metazoa; phylum Chordata; order Ceratodontiformes; family Protopteridae; genus Protopterus; species Protopterus annectens. The sequence goes on from NC_056746.1 coordinate 961,939,058, forward strand.
TTGGATTTTCTAGACTAATGCAGATAATCCATAATTTCAGTTTCTACATGTTTAACTTCTTCCTTACTAATCCTCTTTTCTACTTTCCCCCTTTGTTTTCTTATTTTATGTAATGTAAATTGTTCATGTCTGGGTGCATTTACCTGTATTTCTCCTCAAGTATCTTTGGTGCTGCTTTTTTATAAAGATTAATTTTGCTTTCTCTTTTGCATAAACATTGCACCATACCATACTTGATCTGTTTTTCCTTCCCATGTCCATACTTCTACAGATACCTCCTTCTCCTCTTGCTTCTCCTTAATCTGGAGATTCATTGTTCCATCATGCTGTGACATTGCCTATGCTGGATTTTCTACACTAAATTCTTCACTTCGCAGTTAATTCATGACTTCAGTTTTTTTAACTTATACCTTACTAATCATCTTTACTACTTTTTTCCTTTGTTTTCTTATGTTTTGCTTTGTTTTGTGAAGTTTTCCATATCCAGATGCCTTTGCCTGTATTTATCTTCAAATATTGTTGGAGCTGCTTTTATTGTCTTGATTAATTTGTCTTTCTCGTTTGCATAAATATTGTATCATATCAGATCTCTTTTTATTTCTCAAGATTATGGTTCTTTTTTACACCTTTCAAAAATCTCTGGGTTTTGATCTTTATTTTTTTTTTTGCAGTTCCTGTGTCTCTTCTTTTTCCAGGCAGCCCAAAATTGTGTTCATCTATGCAATGTTTTTCATTGATCTGCTGTATTAATGAGAACACATTTTTATTTGAAGCTTTTGACAGTTTTACTTGTACAAGTATGTTTCTTTCCTCTAACGTCTCACTTATTCATTACAAGTATCTTCTATCTGGAAATTCTGGACTTCTTACATCATAGTAACAATAGATAATTTCTTCTTTATCCTCAGTAATCTACTGTGTCATCTTTATGGCTCTTTTTTTTGCCTGTCAGTTTTTGTGGACTATTTCCTTCTATCACAGGGGGCATTATCCTCCTCAGCCCGGCTAACCTTGTTAAAGTAAAGGTTCTGTGTCATGAGGATTCTAGACTGCCAGTTGTTCCAGTCCTGCCACCAGTGCATACTCTAGGATTGGGCAATTTTTTATCCTGGGACCTTTACACCTAGCTGTCTTTTTTTATTTTTTTAACTTACTTTTTCTTCATGATATATAAAATAAAGACTATATAACAGTGTCATCTCAGTGAGATTTTTGCGAAAACAGGGTCTCCCATGTGAAGGTACTTTTGACGCCCACCCATGCCCTGGCCCAGCAAACAAGGAGCCTCAATCCTCACCACCAACACCAGTGAGGGGTGTCTCATCAAGGAGGAAAGGATAACAAATACACACAGTAAAGTGCAATTTCCCTTAAGAGCACACAGAGATCACAATCAGTCTGGGGCTGGCCGCTCCCTTGCTCTCCAGGTCCCCAATAAGACTCCCCACTGGCACAGCTATAGGGTCCAGATATCAGACTAGTGGGCAAGCTAAAACCTCCAGCACCCTCTCTGTTCAACCAGTGCTTCATGTCCCTGCCCAAGTAGCTGACACACACACACACACTCACACACACACACACACACACACACACACACACACACACACACACACACACACACACACACACTTTGAGAAGACACTCCTGGGGAAGGCTGGCACAGGTTCTCCAGCTGTGCCCCTTTCTCCCAGACTATACGGTAGTATCAGCTGCCACCACCCACTAATATTTATCAGCTACTCAATGGCCCTTAAAAAGGTGTCCAATTATTACTGTGCAATAGTATTATCCAATTGGTAGTATTACCCAGGGCTAAAGCTACAAGAGTGGCTTTGTACAATTTTACCAAAGGCATGCAAGTACTCTAAAGAGCTTAAATTATCTCTACACAAAACAGCCACAGTTGAAAGGTCTAAAAATATTTAATAAATAATAAAAATGCAAGACAATACTTTTTACTACACAGTGATAGTCAAGAGTTCAGAGATCACAGAGAAATACTTAAAATAATTCAGTAGTACTGTTCTGACATCACATAAATACACTTAGTCTAATCTTTCTAGTTTCTAGCTATTTCTAAGAGAAAACACAAATCTAAGATAAACTTACATATAGAGCAAAGGCAGTGCTGAGTTGGATGGTCAAGACAAAAATGCTCAATGCTCTCTGATTCTCTCTGTTTTTAAAATCACATTCCTGGTTCACATTACATCATTCTTCACACTTCCCTGGGTTCCCAGGCTAACAGAAACTACATTTACATTCTTCACCTCTGGGCAGAAACCAGAGCAATAAAGAACATTTATGCATGCAAATTCTGGCCATTAACTCTGGCCTTAAAAGAAGTGCAAGAATTCCTTCATCTAGACTGGCTGCAGCTGTGTTTACATCAAAGGGTCACAGTATGCTTTACTTGGTCAGTAGAGTGCACTGTTGTTACATTATTTTCCAGTTCCACGGGTAACACTATTTTTACAATTTAAGACAACAAGCCTGTGGTTTACATTAATATTTACAGATGACAGAATTATCTCCAAAATTCTATCTGGCTAGGCTGGCAGCCTTCACCTAACTTCACCCAATCTTCACAGTACTCATCAAGACTTCAGGATGAATTCAGTCCCAGCAGTATCACTCTCCTTTTCTTGCTGATTCCATCTCTCCATTTGGACCCTGATAATCTGATTATCTGCAGTATGATGAAGCTTCTGTTTTTTTTTCCTTGTGAACTTCACTACTAGAAAAAATATCTAGGTACAGAGTTTTTTTGTCTGGCAAGGAGTTTCTTACCCCAGATTACTCCAGCACCTGAAGGGTTTGTTTCTCCTGTACCTGTGTCAGGTACTGGAACTGCCCTGGTGGATGTGTCTAAACCCAGTTCCATACTTGCCATTGAAGCTACATTAGAGGGAGATGGAGAAAAAGGTAAGTGATGTGCAGGCCAAGTACAAGCCCCAACATAATCACTAACCATATGCTCTGGAATATTTGTTGTTGCTTTTTATTTTAGGTGCAACTGGATTTGATGTAGGGTACCACCGTTAGGATCCATCAAGTCATGGGAGAGAATACCAGCCAGCATAATAAAATGATAGTACTAGAAAATATATCACAATAAATACTTAAAGTTTCTAGTAATAAGTATGTCCTCAGACAACTAAACTTTGCCAAACTGCCATATTATTACAAAACAAAGTAAGAAATATGTTCAGAATTCTTTTACAACTGACAGATGTTAAAGAATTTCCAGTACACAAAGTCCAAACACCAAATCAACCAGTGTGTTAAGTCAGTGGTAAAATTAGCCCCACAAACTTTAAGCACTTTAAACTACCATTAAATAATGTTTAATAGCAATTTAAACTATATTTTCACGCCAAACAGTAAAGTCGACACAGTACATTCAAATAACTTAATTTGCAGTAAAATCACAATACGGTACTAAAAACTCACACAGCAGAGTCATACCTGTAGTAAGTAATGCATAAATGCTGAAAAATCCCAAGTACTGCATTACCTTCCTCTCAAAAGATGAAAATAAAGCACAGTAATAACAGTAAATACAGGTATGATTAACTTGCGGTTCTGACTGCATATGTACACATTGCACTTCTGACAGAAATACTGAAAATTTCCTCAGAAACAGTAAAAAATAGAAGTTATGTTCTTACCAAAACGTTCCATGTTAGTTGTCTTCTTCTCGCCTTCTTTCTTGCTGGATGGGTTCGGAGCCGACCTCGGCTCCGACTCGGCCACTCTAAAAGCTCGAGAGTTGGTTCCACCGGCTCGAGGCTGCCCCTATATCCCACAATGCTAGGCGTGAATTACCTCAGATCTCGTTTGTGAGCTAGGCCCAGCTAAAAATACAACCAGGAATACTGGAAAATTTCCACCTCTAAAAACAAAGGGAAGAGAAAGGGTGACCTAAGCCTGACTCTAGGAAATATGCACAGCAGAGCATATACCTATCGCAAAGAGGTGGTAGAAAGAGAGGTCACAATCAAACTCCTCTAGATCTGTCCAGGCCAGGGGGAAGGAGGGTGGGACGCAAGAAAGAAGGCAAGAAGAAGACAACTAACATGGAACGTTATGGTAAGAACATAACTTCTATATGTTAAGTTGTCTATCTCACCTTCATTCTTGCTGGATGGGACCGCGTCCCTAGCACCTTGTCCCGGGTGGCCTAACGGAACAGACTCTTGAGGACAGTGGAACCAAAGTTAGCTCTATGCCTAGAAGCTAAATCCAACTTATAATGAGAAATGAAAGTGTGAGGAGTAGCCCAAGTAGCCGCTGCACAAATGGTATCAATAGGCAGTCTGTCTTGGAAGGCTATAGAAGTAGCCAAAGCTCTGGTGGAATGGGCTTTAGGTTTGTTAGGCAGCTTTTGGTGTCTAATTTCATAAACAAGGGAAATCAGAGATGTTAGCCATCTAGATAATGATACCTTTGAAACTGAAAGTCCCTTTCTGCCTTCTGCATAGGAGACAAACAGCTGGTCAGATTTTCTGAATTGTTTGGTTCTATCCAAATAGTACCTTAACTGACGATGAACATCTAGCCAATGCAATTTTTGTTCAGACCTATTAGAATATTCTGGAAAAAACACAGGGAGATCAATGCTTTGATTTAAGTTAGACGCCGAGGCTATCTTAGGTAAAAAGGACGGGTTGGTCCGTAAAGATACCCTGTCCTTATGGAACAACAGATAAGGAGGTCGACAGCTGAGTGCATGAAGTTCTGAAACTCTTCTAGCTGAAGTAATAGCTACCAGAAAGAGAGTCTTCCATGATAGCAATTTTAAAGAACAGGAGGCTGCAGGTTCGAAAGGGGGAAGAATCAAAGAACTAAGAACTAAATTTAGGTCCCAAGGAGGAGGAGGATTTCTTATAGGAGGTCTGAGTAGAAAAACTCCTTTCAAAAAGGCTTTGCAAAGCTTGTGGGACATTATGGCAGACTCTGAAATGCCCACATGAAAGTTAGAAATAGCTGCCAGTTGAACTTTAAGAGTAGAAGGAGATGAACCTGCATGGAAGAGTTCAGCTAGAAAATCAAGGACCATTTGGATGGAAGCAGTGAAAGGATCTATGTCCCTTCCTTGAGCCCAATAGGCGAAATGTTTCCACTTACTCAAATAAATCTTTCTAGTGGAAGATTTATGGGAAGCTATCAAAATATCTCGAACAGAGTGAGATATTTGAGGAAGCCTGGCTAAGGTTGGAATTGGAGGAACCAAGCAGTGAGGTTCAGAGAGGGAAGGGAGCGATGAAACTGACCCGACTGATGGATCAAAAGATCTGGAACTAAGTCCAGATGCCAAGGTCGCTCCAACAGAAAATGATGTAGAAAGGGGAACCAAACCTGTCGAGGCCAGTAAGGAGCAATGAGGATCAACGAGGCCTTCTGAGCGATAGCTTTCTGTATCACTTGAGAGATTAGTGGGAAGGGAGGAAATGCATACAGAAGTCCCGGGCCAAACTTCCACTAGCGCGTCTCTGCTGGGCTGGCCTTGTAAAGAGAATAGCGTGAAATAATCTCTGCACTTGCTGTTTTGGGGAGTAGCAAAAGGTCGCAGCAAGGCTGACCCCACTTGAGAAAAATTTCTCTCACAACAGAGTCTTTCAGAGACCACTCGTGAGGCATGAGGATAGCTCTGCTCAACTTGTCCGCGATTTGATTGGACTTCCTGGGGATGTGCGTTGCTATCAGAAACCGCTGAGAAGAAATCGCCCATTGCCACAGTCTGAGTGCTTCTCGACACAGGGGGTAGGACCTGGTTCCGCCTTGTTTGTTGATATACCACACTACGGACATATTGTCCGTCTGGATTGCTATCGTTCCCAAGGGAAGAGAGTCTTGAAGGGCTTGCAACGCTAAAAGCACTGCTCTCATCTCTAGAACATTTATGTGCAAGTGGCATTCGTCTGGTTGCCATGTGCCCTGAACAGTTCTGCCCTGATAATGCCCCCCCCCCCACCCGATCAGGGAGGCGTCCGTTGTCAGAGTAGCAACCGGAGGGGAAGGAACAAAGGGTCTTCCCAATAAGATCTGAGGGGAAGACATCCACCACAGAAGATGATTTCTGCATGTTTGCGTGATCATAATGGTGTGGGACATCGGAAGTTGCTGGTATGACCATTGCGTGAAGAGCATCCATTGAAGGATTCTCATGTGGAATCTGGCTAATGGAAGCAGAGGTATGGCAGCCGCCATAATCCCCAACACTTTCAGAACTAACCTGGCTTTGATTCTGTTGCTGCTGAAGAGGAGCGAGACCAGTTTGTGTATGTCTGCTATTCTCTGATGTGTTAGTCTCGCAGACTTGTTGACTGTGTCTAGATTTGCGCCTATGAAGGTAATAGTACGACAAGGCGACAAAACAGACTTTTCGCAATTTATTGAAATGCCTAACTTTTGACAAATGCGAAAGGTGTAGTCCCTGGCCATTAGAAGAAGATGCTTGGTGGGAGCTGTGAGGAGCCAGTCGTCCAAATATGGAAACACCTGGAATCCTTGACGTCTCAGGTGAGAAGCTACCACTGCCATGCATTTGGTAAACACCGGGGCAGTGGTGAGACCAAAGGGCAGGGCCCTGAATTGAAAATGACTGGTTCCCAGCCTGAAGCGGAGGAATCTTCTGGAGCGTCTGTTCATTTTTATGTGATAGTACGCATCCTGAAGGTCTATAGAGCACATCCAGTTTCTCTTTCCCAATAGGGGGGGGATGGACTGCAGCGTGACCATCCGAAATCTTGTTTTCTTGACTGACTTGTTCAAGATACTGAGATCCAAAATTGGTCTCCAGTCCCCTGTTTTCTTTGGAACTAAAAAGAACCTGGAGTAGATTCCGGATCCTAGTTGGTCTGCTGGAACTGGTTGAATTGCTCTTTTTGCAAGCAGCTTTGAAATTTCCAAAGCTGCAAGATCCCTTTGAGCGGTGGAACATCTGGAAGGGATTTTTGATTGGTTTGGGATGCGAGCGAAGGGAATGGAATAGCCTTCGGAAATGATGGACTGTACCCACTTGTCTTGAGTCAGGGATAGCCAGGCTTCTGGGTACAGTGACAATCTTCCCCCGACTGCCTCCGAAGGTGGACAGTCGGGCAACACCTCAGGGATGCTGAAAGGGCTTATCGGAAAAGATTTCTCGATTGCCCTGGTTCTGCAGGCCCCCTCTGCCTCTAGGGTGACGTCTACCATTATTGTTCCCTCCTCTGCCTCTGGAGGGGAACCGACTCTGTGCGTCAGGCAAATTCCCTTGAGATTGTTTGCGGAACCACATTTTCCCACTTTTCTGGCCTTTGGGGTAAGGTCTAGAAGGAGTAGAAAAACGGACTCCGACGGCAGAAAGAGTCTTGCCATCCGTCTCGCACCTAGTCAAGGTTTCTTTCACTTGAGGACCAAAAAGAGATGACCCATCAAACGGGGAATTAGTGAATGACGTTTTAAAGGGGTCCGCAAAATTGCATAGCCGCATCCAGGCATGCCTGCGTAAGGCCACACCTGTACCTGCGGCCCTGCTCACTCCATCAGCCGCATAAGAAAGGAGGCGCATGGAGGAGTTAGCTATGGAGTTCAGGGTAGCCAGCTGAGTGTTCATCTTGTCTTGAAAACCCGCAGCCGTAGGATCCTTCAACATGTCACTCGCTTCTTTAATCAAGTCTCTTTGAAGACGAGTAAAATGGCATAGGTAGTTCAGCGAACGCATTGCAAAGGTCGCTGACGAGAACATCCGCTTCCCGTACCTGTCCATAGACCTAGATTCTTTGTTAGGGGGATGAACAGGCACTGAAGGATCAGCTAGTTCCTTCTTGGTGGCAGCAGCTACCACCATAGCATCCACAGAAACACCTTTTGTGAGAAATTGCTTGTCAGTTGGTGCTGTTATGAATTTTGAAGGTCTCCTGGGGGTAGGGTCCACTGAATCAGGAGCCGTCCAGGCCTTCTTTGCCAACACCTGCATGAGGGGATCAAAGGGGGGACACACCCAGGAGGTGGAAGGGCGAGAGCCAAACGCCTCAAGATACACAGATTCATCCTCCGAAGGGTTAAGGGCTGGCCAATTTCCCCTCTGTTTCAGGATCTCTAGAATGTCTGCGAAAGAGACATCTTCAGACGGGGAACGTGGGGAACCCTCGGAATCCTCTAAATCTGTGTCAGAGGTGACAGACTCAGGTGAGTCTATGTGTTTCCTCTTACACTTTCTCTTCCTAGGGGGCTCCTCTGCCAATTCAGGGGAGGCCTCGGAAGAGGATGAGATCCCCACAGGGGATTCTTGAGGAGCTGGCTCTCTGCGGTCTGGGATGAGGGAGTGAGTTGACATAACCAAAGGCACCGAAGAGGGAGGGGCGGACGGAGCCGACTGTGGAGTCGAACAAGGTTCCAACACACTCCGCATGACCTCGAACGCACCCCTGTCCGGCAGAGCCAGAGGTCCCCACTCCGAGAAGCTGAGAACCTCCCTCGGCACCGACAGAGATGGCTCCGAGGCCGATGTCGGAGCCGAACTCACCAGCGCCGAAGCACCGAGAGGGAGAGGGGGGTCGGACAAGGGTCCGATGCCACTCACCCCCTCGGAGCCGACGAGGGAAGCCCGGCACCGAGATTCTTCAAAAGAAGAAATCGGAGCTGACGACGGAGCCGAAGACAATTGTATCGGCTCCGACGCTACCACAGTCTCGGTCCCGAGACGCCCCGGCTCCGAGCTCAAAGGAGTCGGAGGAGGAATATTTATAGGAACAAGTTGAGGCATCGACTGATGAGTCGGACTCTGGAGCATTTGGGCCAGTGCCTTGGACTTTAAAAGTCGACTCACTACCCTCTGGAGGTCGTGATCTGAGAGCCTCGATGACCTGGAGGAGTGAGATCTATGGCTCCGTTCAGACAGCAGGGGAGACGCTGGAGCCGAATGAACGGAGCCAAGGGATGGTGACCTCGATCTCTTTCTAGATGTCGGCTCCGATGGTCTGATCGGAGCCGACCCAGGAATCTCTAATGCCTCAGCTCCAGCCGGAGCCGAGGGAACCACAGATACTGCAGTCAAAGACTCATCGGCTCCAGCTGGAGCCGATGAAGCAGTAGGCTTCGAAGCCTTAGGCCTCGACTCTGAAGCTGGAGCCGAGGTCTTGGAAGCCTTAGAAGGTTTCCCCGATGTCACAGAAAGGGAACCTTCAGGCTTAAGCAAACCCCTTAAAATGAGTTTGTTTTTTCTCTCCTGCAGGACTCTAGGGCTGAAGCCATGGCATACAGCACAAGAGTCCTGCAGGTGTAAAGGTCCCAGGCAATACACACAAGAAGTGTGACCGTCTGTCAGAGACATTTTCTGACAGCACGAATCACACTTCTTGAAGCCTGAGACCTTTGAATCCTTGGACATACTCAAGGAAGCGAAGTGTAATCACACACAGAAACACACACACACAGATTACACTGATAGGGGTCTAAAAAGAATTATTTAAACTAAACTTCTGAAGGGTAAGTTAAGTTAAAACTTCAACCACAAACCTGAGGGAAGCTGTAACAAACAAACCAAAAAGAGTAGCAGCTCCAGGGATAACGCCAATAAATATCCAAGTTCCAAAGAAAGGTAAAAACTCAGTAAAAAAGCTTCTTTTATTGTCACAAAAAACCAAGGTTAACGCCTATAGAAACACGTTTTCGTTGCTGAAATGCAACTTCCTCAGACCTTGAACACTTCTAAAAACATGATTTAAATACACTAATTTGAAATAGCATGTGATGTCAATTAACATTTTAAAGGTACACATCTTTAATTACCCCACTCTTTTGTAGGTACACATTTTTAACAATGTTGATGAACTGTCACAGTGTTACTGAACAAGTTGTTGTGATAAAAACATAACACTTTAAAATATATACATGATAAAGATATTGATTAAAACATTGTATTTCTAAGTAACCCATAGTAATACCTAATGTTAGGCTGAAATTAAAAAACATAATATAGTCAACTGTTGAAAATGACTACATTCTGCTGGCCTTAAGTTTTAAAATAGGTTTGATGGAAATGTAGTCATTTAATCCTGGTTTCTTATTTGATTCCAATAAAATCTGCCAGTGGGTCTCCCTTTCTTCCAACTTCATACTCAAGGAAGCGAAGTGTAATCACACACAGAAACACACACACACAGATTACACTGATAGGGGTCTAAAAAGAATTATTTAAACTAAACTTCTGAAGGGTAAGTTAAGTTAAAACTTCCTAATCAAACACATACACACCCTAAGGAAGGGAAGGAAGGGCCCGAAGGCCTAGGGAAAGAACTTATAAGTTCTTTAGAAAAAAGGGGCTGGATAAAAGGTAGAAGGGATAATATCCACTACACTAAGGGGAAAGAGAAAAACACTAAGCTAGCTAAAGTTTAAAGAATTTAAACTAGTCTAACTTTCACTAACCTGGAGCCGGTAGAAAAACACACCTCGATCGCTGTAGCGGCAAACGAGATCTGAGGTAATTCACGCCTAGCATTGTGGGATATAGGGGCAGCCTCGAGCCGGTGGAACCAACTCTCGAGCTTTTAGAGTGGCCGAGTCGGAGCCGAGGTCGGCTCCGAACCCATCAGGCAAGAATGAAGGCGAGATAGACAACTTAACATAAAAAGTTATGTACTTATCATAATGTTCCACCGGTGTTGTCCATTTTCATTCTTCGTCAACTTATGGGTTCGGATCCGACACTCGGACCCGACTCGGGCGCTTCTAGCAGATCATCGGAGCCTAGATCTCTTGAGCTCTTCCATAATGCCCCACCAAACTAATATACCTCAGATCAAGTTTACAGCCCCTAGATATAATAGAGCAATCTATTATAGACAAAATCAAAGGTAGAAAGGAAAAAAGGAAGCTGGAGCTCAAACAAGGAACAGAGGTTCCTGTACAACTCTTACATCTTTCCAGAAGCAAAAGATGGGGGTAGGTGGGCAGGAAGTTGAGGTAGAATGAAAATAGACAACACAGATGGAATCTTATGGTAATTACATAACTTTGTTTATCTCATGTTGTCCTTTTCATCTTTTCATTCATTCTTCAACCCATGGGAAAGAGTCGCCAGCTACTCTAACCGTGGGAAGCCCATATGGAAGGTTATTTCAGAGCACTGCTGAGCAAAGGCTGCTCTGTTCTTGGACATTTAATCCAACTTGTAATGAGCAATGAAAGTGAGGGGATTAGCCCAAGTTGCAGCTGCATAAATATCATCTTTTCAGTCTGTCAAGCTCTTGCCAGTGGTGAGAACCAAACCCTGTACCTTGTGCTTGAAAGGCATAGACCTTTACCACTGTACCACTGGCCTTTCATCTAATGAAGCTCTTGACCAAAAGGCTGAAGAAACTGTCATAGACCTCGTGGAATAGGCTCTAGGAGGTTTTGGTAAAGGTAATCCTAATTTACTATAGACAAAAGTTATACAATCAGTCAACCACTTAGCCAATGTAACTTTAGATACTGGTTTAACCAATTTTTTAGAAGAAAAGGAAACAAATAACTGGTTAGATTTCCCCAAATTTTTGGTTCTCTGAAAGTAAAAGTGAAATTGTCTATGTACTTCCAAAAGGTGGGGCATATACTCCCCCTTATTTATAAAGTTACACAGTACAAAAGATTAGTCCAGATAAAATCATTTTATCTAGGAGATCTAGTGTACTCTCTCTCTCTCTCTCTCTCTCTCTCTCTGACAGCCTCCATGTGTGAGGAATAAAGTTGCCTTGTTGAAGTTTCAAGTAGTTTATTCAGTTAACTAGGTAGGTAGGTAGATGGACCACTTCTGTAAATGAGTTCATACACAGTCTGTGATGTCTTCTTAGGTTTACAGATGTTCAGAAGGGACATCATGTTGAAAATATTGTTTCCTAATGATTCTGGCCTCTGTACTAAATATAAGAAACCCAGTTCTTTCAACCCGCCCCTACAGCCCTGTCTTGAAGCTTTTATCCATGTATGTGAAGCTGAATTGCAGCAGCTTCTACATTGCAGAACTCTCAGACGAGGTAAGAAGTTTTACAATTTGACTAAAGATCAATACACACCCTTTGTGAGTTACAATCACAATCTTTAATATGTATACGGCCAGCAGATAAAGGCAGTTCACTCACTGTAATGGATACTACATTTTATATTAATAATATGTTAAGACATTTATCTGACACCACTGTGTACTCTCACATAGATCTTAAGGAATTTTCTTGTATTATTAGCAGGGTTCAGAGTGAACTTTATAATCTACTGATGACTGGCCAAGTATCATTTGACCTGTATAATTTTTTATCTATTGATAATCCAGTAATATCAATGATTAACAGTCTCCCGAAAATTCATAAAGATATATATGAACCACCAATGAGATCGACTGTCGCTGGACAGGGTTGGTTAATAGAAACAATTTCTATTTATGTGGAGGACAAGCTCAAACCTATTCTTAAATGTGCAGCAGCAGTTTTAAATGATGCTGAGTGTTTTCTTAATAAACTTTACACAACTGTTAGTGGATTGAATGACTATTCAGACCTTTTACTAGTAACAATGGATGTTACCACTCTTTTTACAGACATGCTTAATAGTTATGGCCTAGCTACAGTTAGATTTTTTCTGCACCGCAATAATAACTACACTAATGCCCCAAGCTTCAATAATTTGTACTTTGTTAGAAATAGTGTTAGAAAAGAATGTGTTTACTTTTAATGGTGAATTTTATTTGCAGACATTAGACGCAGCTATGGGCACAGCATATGCCAATAGCTAAGCCAATACGGTGATGGCTTTCGGGGAAACTGAACATATACTTGTTGATAGTTTGTTCTCTGAAGACATTGTCTGTTATACTAGATTTGTGGATGATATCTGAAAGAATATTTGTACTCTGTTCTACTTAGTATACACTGTCTTTTCAAACTGTTACTAGCATGATGATTAGCTTGAATAAAAAGCTGCAAGAATGATATGAAATATAAAGGGTTAATTTAGAAATAGTACAAAATGCAGAAAAATAGTAAGTGTGATGGCAAGCATTTATAGCTTAGTTAAATTTTGGCATCCATGTAAAGGAGTATGTTATTGAGAAACAAAGTCTGTAAAAATAACTACACAGATGGCAGCTGGATGGACATCAACGAAGTAAAGAGATGTAACATCAAGCAAGATAACAGATAGTGCTGGAACACCACGTTTCAGATAACTGTGTTTCCCTGGGCCACCGAACTTAAATCAAGTACAAATCATAAATTAGAAAAACAAAGGAAAACTGTTATACAAAGAAAGAACTGTTATACATCAAACTTTGAGAAAAATATCAGACCTTTTGGTATAAATATGAGTGTGTATAAACAAGCTTTAGGTATTTGCCATAGAGAGCTGAAAGCATCTGTACTGCAAGCTTGTAGATCTAAAAGGAGAATGTGACAGTAAAGCGTATTAACTGAAATGGTTGTCTTTGTTTATTTATTGTACTCAGCATAATACAGTAATAAGACTAGCTGATTACAATAAATAGTTAAATGAACTGTGGTATGCATGCAAGTAAATGCAAGTAACAGCAAGAAACCAGAAGAAGGCAGTATATAATTTTTCAATATCTTTATTTTGTGGTGAGGTTCTAGTGACAGTTTTGACTCTTTTCTGCAGTGGCTTAATACAACAACAGCTCTATTGGTTTTTACTGCTTGCACTTCTAATAGCTCTGTTGATTTTTTTAGATGTGCATATTTCATAAGATAATAATGGGAGTCTGCAAACAGAAATGTTTAGGAAGTCATGTTGGAAGAACAGTAAACTGCACAGGGCACTAGCATGCACCTGAATCACACCTTTTGTAATGTATTGAAAGGGTAATTTTTAAGATCTTCGAGGCCGCATGCTAGTGGTGCCAGGTTAAATGAGCATTATACTTAATGATGAGCTTTTTATGAGGGGCTATGATTTAGGAGAGGTTACTGATACCTTAGAGCAGGTTAAAAGCTTGCGTCAAGGGCAAGGAAGACCTTACTTTTCTGATGTTCCACATAGTAGGAACAACAGGCAAAATTATGTTTGTCTGAGAATTGGTCTTACCTGTTCCAGTGAAGTGAATATTGTCTGTAACATTATTAAGAAAAACTGGCCAATCTTGCAGGCTGGTGAAGGTATAAGTAAGTTTATTGGAAACAAACCTCAATTTTATTTTAGGAATGCAACAAATTTGAAACAGAGGCTATGTTTAAAGGTAATTTTATGTCAGAGCCTTGTGTTAAATCTTCAAGAGTTAGTACGCACCCTTGTCATGGTTGCAAAGCCTTCTCTTTTATTTCTGAAGTCCCTTATTTTGTTCATTCTGTTACATATATTAGATATGATTTTAAGTTTTACACAGATTGTAGAAGTACAGGCTTGGTATATTTAGAGACTTGCACAGTTTGTCCCAGTTTGTATGTAAGGATGACAACTCGTAGTCTGAGAGAAAGGCTGTTGGATTACGTTGGATACATCAGGAGGAAGGTTAGTACAAATGCTTTATAAAAGCATATTAGTCTGCATTCTGACCATAGCTTTCTCTTTAAAGTGATTCAGTTAACTACTAAAAATATTAGAGGTGGGGACCTCCTTAATAAAACTGGGGTTAGAACTTAAGTGGATATTAACTTTACAAGCAGATATAAATTATGATTTGAATGAAAACACATCACTAGGACCTTATTTAAAAAGATGCGAGATTAAGCATTGATTTGTTACCATAGTATTTAATAGGACTTGATGTCAGCTGTTTTTATTGTGAATTCTGATTGGATGTTTTCATTTTTAAATTGTATTTAAGTTGTTCCTTGGCTTGTCTGAATTTAGTCTGAAGAAGTGCTTATGCATGAAAGTGCTTACTTTTGTATTTAATAAATAACATTTTTTGTTTTAGCTGTGCTGGTCGTTCCTTCTTACTTTTGCTTTGTGTTTTTTTTTTGTTGGAAGACCTTTGGTTATTGTGGAATTTATAGTGTTTTGGAGCTCCTATGAACTCCAAGACTTGAAATGGCTGAAGATGAGACTTTGGAAGATTGACTGTGATCCCCAAGAACCGACTTAGTTGGAGTAACCAGTCCCTGGCTTTTTCAAGGAAATGCTTGGTTGGGGCGGTGAGGAGCCAGTTGCCCAAATAAGGAAACATGCTGAATCTGAGCAGTCTGAGATGAGCTGTTACCACTGCCATACATTTGGTGAACACCCTGGGGCTGTGGTGATTTAAAAGGGCAGGGCTATGAATTGGTAATGACTGGCCCCAGCCAAAAGTGCAAATATCTCTGAGAGCAGCTGTTCATCTTGATGTGATGGTATGCATCTTGGAGATCTATGGAGCACATCCAGTTGTCCTTCTGTAGAAGAGGCAGTATGGACTGAACCATGACCATCTGGAATTTGGAATTCTTTACAAACTGGTTTAGATAGCTGAGATTCAAAATGGGCCTCAGGTCCCCTGTTTTCTTTGGTACTTAAAAGAACCTTGAGTAAGTTCCGGATCCTCTTTGCTCTGGCGTGACCTCTTGGATGACTCTTTTGTCTAGCAGCTTTTGAACTCCTAGAGCCGCTAACTCCTGCTGATTGGGTGGAACATTGGGAAGACTTTTCCATTTGAGTGGAGGAGTTGGTAAAAAAGGAATAAAATAACCTCTGGATATGATCTTTTGCCCCCAATAATCTTTTCTGATGGCTGGCCAGGTATCTGGGAGCAAAGGCAAGTGACCCCTGACTCCCATCAGAGAAGAACAGTTGAGCAACCTTTCAGGAATGCTGAAAGGGTCTATCCAAAAAAGAATCTTGAAACCCTTGGTTCTGTGGACCGCCACAGTGATGGTGTCTTCCACTGGAATTTCCCCTCTGCCTCTGGGAGAAATCTCCCCTCATGATTCTTGAAATGGTTCTTGAGATTTTAGGAACCACATCTTTTTCCCACTGTGCTGATTCATAAAAAAGGATCTCTGACTGTGGGGTAGAAAAATGGATTCCTATGGTAGACAAGGTCTTTCCTTCTTGCTCACTACAGGAAAGTGTGTCTTTAACAGTGGGCCCAAACAAAGAAGATCCATCAAAAGGAACACTGATGGAATAAGACTTGAAGTACTCCACAAAATCACACAAATGCATCCAAGTATGCCTCCGGAGGGCTATGTCTGAAACCGCTTCTCATGAGGAACCTTCAGCTGCATGAGAAATTAACCTCATGGATGCATCAGATATCAATTGAAGGGTGGCCATTTGTGAGGAAAATATCTTCTGTTCCTCTGCCAACATGGTCCAAGAACTAGACTGAGAGTTCCTTAATCAAGTCCTACTATAGTCTAGTAAAGTGTGACAAGTAATTAAGCAACCATAAGGTAAAGGTCACTGAAGCATAAACTTGCTTTCTAAACCTGTCCTTTGCCCTAGACTCTCTATTAGGATTATGGACAGAAGAGCTCAGTTCAGCCATCTAATTTCTTGTGGCTGCCACAGCAACCACCGCATCTATAGGAACTCTCTTACTCCAAAAAGGCCTGTCTTTGGGTGGAGCTAGAATCTTGTCTAGGTAATGGGGGAATTGATTCTATGGTTTCTGGCTCCTTCCATGCCCTGCAGGAAAAAATATCTATAAGGTTATCCACGAAGGGGCACGGGGTTACCCAAGATGTAGATGGGGTGGACCTGAGGGCTTCCAGGAAGATCAAATCCTCCTTGGAAGGGGGTTCAAAGAACCAACCACCTTTCTGGAGAAGGATCTATAGAATGTCTCCAAAGTACATGTCTTCTGGTGGCCATCTGGTGACCCTTCTCATTCATCAAAGTTGATGCCTTTGGTCGGAGATTTCAGAGGGAAATCTAAGTGCCTCTTCTTACAAAATCTCTTCAGTGGGAAAATCTGGAGAGGTGTCAGAAAAAAAATGGGAAGTTCCAGAACTAGAACTGCCTGGAAGCTCATGAATAGGCAGATGAGGTTCAGAAGCTGAATCTGGAGGGGGATGGGGTTAGGATCCGAAAAAGTAAGAGTCAAAAGAGTTCTCAGATGAGAGAACATCCTCTTCACCACCTCGAAGGTGGAGAGACTGGGAGAAGCCATAGTCAACCTCACCAAAGCTGTAACTCCCGGTGCTGTCGAACTCTGAACCTGCCCAAACCTCAGCTCCAAGGGAGGAGTCAGTCTCAAGCTGTACAGTGCTGATGCTCTAATGAGAAGTGATGGCTTCGAGGCTCTTGGAGTCTAAGGCATCCACCCAGATCTGGCACCAATGCTTCAGCTCCAAGACTCATCCTGCTCAAGGGGGATCAGCACCAAACAAGTCAGAGACACAGTCAGAATTGAAGAAGAAGCTCTATCTTTGTATCCGATGCTTCTACTCTTGGGGCTCTCAGATACAACGGCTCTGAAATTGCAGGTCAGATTGGAGAAGGATAGATGATGGAATGGGAAACAGGTTGAAGGCTCACAGATCTGATGGGAAATGGAGCCACTAAGACCCCATCTGGATCTGAGCTCTGAGGAATTTCCTTATCATCCTATTCACATCTGCCTCAGAAAGACTTCAGGAGGATATGATAGAAGAAGAAGTAGAAGGTGGACAAGATAAACCCTTGGGTGTTTCCTGCAAAAAGAGGGGATTGGAGCCTTGGTGAAATCAGCTCTGGAGAGAAGCGAGGGCTTTGGGGCCAAGGTGACTTACTGACTGCTGACATTAGATCTGAAGATGCTGGATCCAAGTGTTTAGGCAGCTTCGCAGGTGGCTCCAATGCAGAAGCAGATTTATGAGACTGGGCAGATGAGCATTTCCTATGCTTCCTGGGGTTAGACGTCATTTTTGACTTTTGGGTGAGGCTTTGAGCCCCTGAAACAGAAGCAGAAGAAGAAGTTGAAGCTGGAAGCAGACCCTTTAAAACCAATTTCTTTCACCTATTACTGATAGCCCTGGCATTGAAACCCATGCAGATTTGGCAAAGGGTATCCAGATGGCCTGCCCCTAAGCAATAGCCACACTCCCTGTGGACATCAGAATTGGTTATCTTATGGCCACAGGAAGTGGACTTCTTAAATCCTGCTGGCTTTCCAGTCATGTTAAAGAGGAAGACAAAAGAAAGGTTTAATTTTTTGAAGATAAAAGATAGAGAAAAAGAAAGATTACCAACAATGGTAATTAAATAACTACCCCTAAAATGTGGGTATAAAAATAAAAAGAAAGGTATTACTAACAGTGGTAAAACAGATACCTGGTAAAAAACAGGTAGAAAGAATACTGGAAATCACAGAAAAATAAGTAAGGAGAGGAAAGGGCATAGAAAAAAAACAGAATGAGAGTAGAAAGAGTAATACATTTTACTTTTACTCAAAAAAAAAAAAAAAGCTTATGTGACACAATCCAAAGCTCAATAGAGTGTGATCCACATCTGAATCATTAGAGCAGCAAAGAGATCTGAGTTAATGCATCAGTAAGGGGCATTATGGGTAAGGGGAGGAGCATGAGAGTCAGATCAAGGAGTCTGGAAGAAATGCAGCCGAGATTGATCCAAGGTCAGATCTGAGACCCATTCATTGAGGAATGAATGAAAATGACAACATCAGATATGACTGACAAATGAACGTTAACAGAGGAATAAACCAAACCAGAACTGAGCGACTCACACAAAAAGATTGGACTTTGGGAAACTTCACAGAAAAAGGGTACAGGTGATGTTTGAGACATCAAATAGAAAATATCTTCACTTTAGTCACTCATTATTTGCTAGTACTGGGTATTTCGGCCTCCTTAAAAACCAAAGCACGTCCTCTGAAAATTGGTGCCTAAAAGAAATCAAAACCATATCACTGAAAGAGTCAACTGAAGGGTGGACAAGTGAGGGTGAATGAGACATCCAGTGTGTCGCTCATTCTGTTATGATTCAAGACGAACAGGCGGGGTAGTTCATTTATATGCTTTTTTATATAGAAACACATCAAGAAGGAAAGCAGCAACATAAAAATATAAACAAACCGATTAACTGACAAGACCATTACATACATGCATGCTTACATCTCAACAGCTCTCTACAAAATTGCAGTCTGGCTCACACGTGCTCAGTATTTATAACACATGTGCAACCCAATGGAAAGTTTCTTAAAAATATACATACATATTGATCTATATTCCTCCCTCTTTAGTGAATTGCCTTCAATAAAATGACATCTGAAAAAAACATGGAATTATTCAGACACTGAGAAATAAACACAATGTTCATCTCCAAGTTGCCGTGTATCTGGAATATGGTCTGGAAATCCAACCTGATCTAGTGATATAGTAATTAGGACTCAGTTTGGCAACAGGGACAATCATTTCTGAACAATCTGTTTCAGGAGTTTCGAAATTCTTCTCAGGAATAGGAATATTTGCTGGAATGTCCTCCAGAACTGGAATACTGGATAACTCACTCTGAGATCTAGAGTATTTTTCATAGGCAAGATGCTGCAATACAGACTCTGACACTGATGCTAAATGTTTCCGATTCTGCCTAAATTCAATTTCTTGTGATTCCACAATGTATGATCTTGGCTCAGAACATACACTTTTCATGACTCCAATCCAATCAGAACCTTTGGACGTCTGCATCTTCACTATCTCCCCTTCTCGTAATCAATTGAGCGGTTTGCTGGACTTGTCATAAAAGGACTTATGGGACAAACACCTTTTCAAGAGTTGAGCTCTCACTGCTTTGTTGTTCTTAGCACAGGGAACCAGCAGACTGCTACTGATTGGAAGTGTGGTTCTGGTTTGTCTCGACAAAAACCTTTGTGCGAAAGAACCAAGATGTTTATCACGAGGAATATTTCTGAGGTTCAGGAGATTTAGAAAAGCATTGCTATTTTCTCGTTTCGACTTCTCTAATAACTGTTTCACACTTTGAACTGCACGTTCTGCCAAACCATTTGACTGTGGGTACTCAGCGCTACTTGTAACATCAACAAAGTCCCACTCTTCAGCATATCTCTTGAACTGCTGGCTTGTAAACTGTGTGCAAAAGAACCAAGATGTTTATCACGAGGAATATTTCTGAGATTCAGGAGATTAAGAAAAGCATTGCTATTTTCTCGTTTCGACTTCTCTAATAACTGTTTCACACTTTGAACTGCACGTTCTGCCAAACCATTTGACTGTGGGTACTCAACGCTACTTGTAACTGTTAGTCCCACTCTTCAGCATATCTCTTGAACTGCTGGCTTGTAAACTGTGTACCATTGTCAGAAATAACTGTGCAGACTAATATGGACTGCAAAATGATGCTTCGACTTAGTAAGGACGGTACTGGATGGTAGATTAGGAAGTAGGTCAATCTCAAACCAATTTCAGTAAGATTCTACTAACACCAAGTAATGTTGACCATTCCATTTGAAAATGTCTGCAGCTACTGCCGACCATGATAGTTCAGGAATCTGGTTTAGCTGAAGTGATTCCTTCTGTTGATGTGGCTTAGTACTACTGCATACAGAATGAGATGAAAGTACTCTCTCAATTTCCTTTGACATAGAAGGCCAATACACTAATTCTCTTGCTCTTCTTTTGGTAGAATCAGTTCCCGGGTGGTCACAGTGCAAGATGGTAATATACACTTGGTGTAAGGATTTTGGAACAATCACGTTTGGACCTTTCATTATAAGGATTTTGGAACAATCACTTTTGGACCTTTCATGATGATACCATTGTCAAACAAAATCTCATCTCTGTAAAGAAAATATGATTGCATATCATGAGGTAAACAAGATTGCTTTGATGGCCATCCCCAACTGATAAAGTGGTTGAGCTTCTGAAATATTGGATCGGAGGCTGTGTGACTTCTAAGCTCACCAAGACATGTGGAAGAAAAATTTCTCACTTCCATGACTTCAAAATTAAGTTGCTCATTTTCATGCTGTTCAGTGGTATTTTGGGGCAGTCTGGACAAAGTATCAGAAAGATACAGAAGTTTGCCTTTTGTGTAGACAAGACTGAAATAATACTTTTGCAATTTCAACATCATAGGTTCATAGATTTATAGGTGTGTACTAGGCTATTGGCCCTGGAGCCTTTACAAGCCTAGCCCATAAGATTACACTGGGATTGTGCCACCGGACCTTAGTTCCCAGTGCCTCTGTCAAATAAAGCCACTGGAGTGATCCCAGGGGTGAATTTTCTATTTCTCATCCACTCATCAAGATTTCTCTTGAAGAGGGCCAGTGAGGTGCTCTGCTTGACATGTATGGGAAGTCTATTCCATAGCATGGGCAGTCTCTGTGTTATAAACCTGTCCCTCCAGCATGTTTTGTTGATTGTGGTAATGAGGTTGAGGTCTCTGCAGCATGTGGTGCGGACGGATTGGGATTTCTTTAGCTGTAACATTTCTAACAGAGCTGGGTCAGACATGGCTTTACAAGTCAAGCAGAGATTGCCTCTAAGTAGGCGATATGCGAAAGAGAATAGTTGGAGTTTTTTAACTCTATCCATATAGGACAAATGTTTAAGGCCTAGGATCCTCTTTGTGAGGTACTTTTGTGGCCTCTCCAGTTGTTGCAGGTGTTTAGTGAGGTACATGCCAAATGGGGCACTGTACTCAACGAATGGCCTAATGAGGGAAGAGTAGAGGGAGACAAGGACCTCTTTCTTCCCGGATGCAAAACCCTTAGTAATGAGAGGTGCCACATAGAAGGACTTTCTGACCACAGTGGCAATGTGGTGGTCAAAAGAGAGATTGCTGTCAACCTGTGTTCCCTGATCTCTTATAATGCCTTCTGTATTCAGCGGACTACCACTGATGTGGTAATTCAAGAGAACAGAGTTTTTCTCAAAGGGGATGATGACACATTTTTGGCATTGAGCTTAAGGCCATGGTTCTGACACCAGTTGTTGGTCTCAGTGAGGCCTTTCTCTAAGATGTCAACATCACTTGGGGAGTTAATAATAGCCCCAACTTGCAATCAACTGCAAACATTGTCACCCAGAGTCCCTTCGTGTTGGCTTGAACTTCAAAGAAGTAGATACCAAACAGGAGAGGACCCAGGACCGAACCCTGCGGGACTCCACTCATGACTGGTTGGCAGTCTGACTTGGAGTCAGTTACTTTCACACTGTGGGTTCTACCTGTGAGCCAGTTTGCAACCCACCTAGTGATATAGGGGTTATTGCCTAGCTTAGTGAGTTTTTCTATTAATCCTGAGTGAGGAATAGTATCAAAGGTCTTGGCCAAATCAAGGTAGGCTGTATGAACTGCCTTGCCTTCATCCACAGCTCTGGTGGCTGACTCAAAGAAGTTGAGCAGGTATGATCTACCCTTCACAAAACCAAACTGTGTGGGATCCAGAGTTTGGAGATTCCCTATATCTTTGTTTATTAGGTCCATGATGATGCATTCCACAGCTTTGCAAATCAGACTCGTCAGGTAATGGGACAATAGTTCCCAGGGTCTGTAGTCGCTCCACCTTTGTGAAGAGGGATGACTGCAGCAAAGCACCATTCGGTAGGGACAAAGCCTGAGGTGAGGCTGTGATTGAACAGGGCGCACAGGTGAGGTGCCAGTTCACTCTGTAGTTCATGCAGAATACATCCAGGGATATCGTCGGGTCCCATAGAAGCTGTATTCTTGGTCTTGGACAGTGCTGTTTTAACCTGTGCAGCAGTAATACTAGGTGTCTGGCAATCTACTGGTATTGTGATTGGTCCTTTATGGGGGGGGGGGGGTAAAGTTGGCACTGAATCTGTCGGCCAGTATATTGGCAATATCTGTTGGTTCGGTATAGGAGGTACCATTGTGCAGTAGCTCAGAGCAAATCTGGGTATTGCCATGGATATTTTTTACATAACTATAGAAGGCTTTGTGGTTGTCTTTACTATCTGCTGCAATTCTGTTTTCATAGCTAGCTTTAGAGGATTTGATGTGGGATCTCAACTTTTTGTTGAGGCTGATAAGGGATTTTTTCTAGTCTTGGGACTTCACCTTATTCTGCATCAGTTTCCTCCTTTTGTTGTAGAGTTTGTTTATGGCAGGGGACCACCAGATTGACTTCCTTTTTTTGGAGGAGAGTGACTTGGTTCTATTTGGTATGGCAAGATCCATGCATCTGTGTACGTGTTCGTACAGTGCATTGGTGTATGATTCGGCAGTCATGCAACTATTCTCCATTTGCATGGGTGCCATGAAGTTAGCCACCTCTGTTTTTAGGAGCCCAAAGTTAGCTTTGGAGAAGTTTTTCATGGTGGTTACCTTTGCAGTGGGTGGGGTGGATGGGTGGGAGGGATGTCGATTTCCAAGGTGATTAGTTTGTGGTTGGATCTAATCAGGGAGGAGTTGAACACTGGTGTAGAGCAACGGTCACCCATGTTAGTAATGACCATGTCAAGGATGTTGCTACCTCTAGTGGGGGTAAGAACGAGCTGGTCCAGGACATTGGAATTAATGAATTCCAGGAAACGTTGGGCAAGTGTATTGGTACATGAGTAGTTTCCCCAGTGAGTGGAGGGGTAGTTGAAGTTTCCCAGTATGAGAGTGTTAGGTCGGACCCTAATATTCTCCAGGGTGCTTAGGAATGTGCAGTGTGAGTCTTGGGAAATGGTTGGGGACCTATAGCAGGCTACAACCTGAATTGCTATCTTACCCAATGTTAGCTGCACCTGAAGTATCTCAGATGTGTTATGTTGGGCTACCAGTCTGGAGGTGTGCACATCCTTTATGAATATGGAAACACCACCAGTTTTGGAGCTTTAGCCCAAGTTCTGGGGCCGAAAGATGTGGAATAAGTTTTAGCCTGGTAGTGCAGGGGTGCTTTTTGCTACCTTGAACCAGGTTTCTGTTACGGCACACATGTCAATGTTCTCCATTTTAAGGAGTGCTTCGAGTGACTGCATTTTGATATTTAGGCTTCTAGCGTTTAGCAGCATGACCCTCAGATTGCATTTGTTTGTAGCTGTTATGGTGGTAATTTGGTCTTTGGAACACCACCTAAAAAGGCACTATAGGGGTGGCAAGAGCTCTAGCCAGCATCTGGAAGCCCAGGGCTGACAGATGCAGGCCATCTCTGGCAAAGCATCGAGGTATGTAAATCACGTCATCCCAGGCAGACAGATACTGGATCCCCTTAGTATGACACCAGAAACTTGGCCAATTGCTGAGATCAATCATTTTCTGCTTGTACTGTGGTATCATTCTGGGTGATGGCAGGATGCTGCTCAGGGCTAGGGTCATACCTGCCTAGGCTACATAATCCGAGAGCTCCTCCATGTCTCTTTTCATGTAGTCCAGGGAGGTACGTCTCAGGTCATTCACACTCACATGTACAATGACAGAGTCTAATTTGTACCTGTTGTTGAGGGTCCTGAGTGTGTGTGTTATGTGGCAGATCCTGGTGCCTGAAAGGCAGCTGACTGTTACTTTCTCCTTATTCTACCTAGTGAGTGGGACATCAGTGTGCCTCACTATCGAGTCACCTATGACCAGTGTGTTGGGCATGCTGTTTTGCCTTAGGGGCTTTAGTTGAGTGGCATACTGTTTAGAAGAGTTGTGTCTCGTGATTAGTGTTGTGTTGTGGTGGTCGAGTGCATTTCTGCCTTGGAGGTCTCTGCTGTTTGGGTAGATTTTTATTGAGATCCTCCATGCAGGTGGGTGTCTGGTTTGTGTTTTTATGTGAAGGCACTGCTGGTGTGTGTTCTGGAAGGCTATATGTTCCATGTGGTGTGGTGAAAGTGTTGACCTCTTTGGTCTTGGCTGGAGAGTGTGTGGCTTCCAATTTGGATATATAAGTGCATCTCTTGCAAGTCTGAGTGTTGAGAGGTAAGAGGAGAGGGTTGTCAGTGTACATGAGGCAGTTGCTAAATTGCCTCAGGAAGCCCAAGTTCACCAGGTTAATAGGAGAAAGCACAGGGAACTGACCATTAGACATGCCTGGAGGGGTGGACATTAATAAGAAGTACTGGAGCTGTTTCCTTGTAGAACGTTTAGTGCTGGAAGCACTTTTGTGTGCTACAATAATTGCTACAAGAAGTCTGGTAAAATGCTATACTAATATGCAAGTAAATGTGCAGGAGAGGAGAGAACTAGAAGATCTAAGGGAAAAATTGAAGAGCAGACTTTGGCACCGCTCAGAAGCTTACAAACAGTCCTGGATACAGCAAATCTGTATCTGGACTAGACTAGTTACAAGAAAGGCAGGAAGCAAGCGCAAACATGGACTTTTAAACCAGAAAGTTGAAAGAAATGGAAAAACTACCCAAACGGCCAATAAATTACAATTTCTGGACTAGAAACCACTCCTCTTGTGGTAGAAAAGCTACCTAATGTCTACCACTCTCACTGATAGGTTAGAAGGCTTCCCTCCAACACAGAAAGGCTTGAGGGGCTCAGAAACTTACAAACAGTCCTGGATACAACAAAGCTGTATCTGGACTAGATTGGTTACAGGAAAAGTGGGAAACAAGTGCAAACGTGGGTGTTGCAATCTGGCAGCAGCTGTATGCATTGGCTTTCTCAAAATAGTGACTAGAGGTTGGTGGTCTGTTTTGATTTGAATAATAGGCCAACCATAAATAAAAATGGAACTTAGAACATGCAAACACAATTGCCAATAGTTTTTTCTCTAGCTGGGCATACTGCATCTCGGTTTGGGTTAGAGTTCTGGACACATAGGCTACTGGTCTGCCCTCTTGAAGAATTACTGCACCAAGACCAAATTGTAAAGCATCACAAGAAAGAGTTCCTGGTCTGTGAACATCATAGTGTCTGGGAGTTGGTGGACTGACATGTCTCTGTTTCAAGACATCAGATGCTCTTTGGTGTTGTTCTAACCAGAACCAGGATAATCTTTACATGTCAACTCTCTAAGCGGTGCTGAAAGTTGGCTCAAGTCTGGAATGAACTTGTCCAGATAGTTAACCATGCCAAGAAAATGTTGTAGGACTTAAACACTGTCTGGAGCTGGCATCTCAAGAATTTTTGTTTGCTTAGAAGGAACTAGTTGCAAGCCTGAACTGGTAAACAAGTGACCAACATAAGTAACTTCTCATAGCCTCAACTTGCACTTCTGAGGATTCAGCTTAAGATTCACTTCATGTGCTCTTTCCAGAACTTTGTTGAGGTTTCTGTCATGCTTGCCCTCACCATTACCACCTACTAGAATATCATCTACTATAATAGCACATGGATAGCCAAAAAAATTTGTTCCATTGCACGCTGGAAGACTTCACTGGCAGAATTTACCCCAAATGCCATTCTTAAAAATCTGTACCTGCTAAAATGAGTACTGAAAGTGGTTTGCAATGAAGATGTTTGGTCAAGCAGAATTTGTCAAAATGAACTCTTTGCATCTAAAACAGAAAAAAACAGTGGCATATGGCATAAGAGCAGCAACTTCTTCGACTGTACACATTTGATGATGAGGTCTTTTCAGTACTTTGTTTAAATCTCGTGGATCAATACATATTCTGATATCATCTGAGCTTTTCTTATGAGCTACCACCATGGAAGATACCCATTCAGTTGGTTCGTCAAATGGACAAATCACACATTGCTGCACCATTTTATCTAGCTCAGCTTTCACTCTGTTCTGCATAGCTACTGGAACTTTCCGGGCTGGTATAACAACTGGGCTGACTTTAGGGTCTAACTTCATGGAGTATACAACTGGGAGTTTGCCTAGTTTGTCTTCAAAAAGATCAGCATAAGTAGGAAAACTATCATCATTCTCTTTCGGCTTTTCCCGTTAGGGGTCGCCACAGCGAATCATCTCTTTCCATTTCTTCCTATCCTCTGCATCTTGCTCTGTCACACCAACCGTCTGCATGTCCTCTCTCACCACGTCCATAAACCTTATCTTAGGCCTTCCTCTATTCCTCTTACCTGGCAGCTCCATCCTTAGCATCTTTTTCCCAATATACCCATCATCCCTCCTCAGCACATGTCCAAACCAACGCAATCTCGTCTCTCTTGCTTTGTCTCCAAACTGTCCAACATGAGCTGACCCTCTAATATACCGATTCCTAATCCTATCCATCCTAGTCACACCGATTGCAAATCTTAACATCTTTAACTCTGCCACATCCAGCTCTGACTCCTGCCTTTTGTCAATGCCACTGTCTCCAACCCATATAACATAGCTGGTCTCACTACACTCTTGTAGACCTTCCCTTTCACTCTTACGGATACCCGTCTGTCACAAATCACTCCTGACACTCTTCTCCACCCATTCCACCCTGCCTGTACTCTCTTCTTCACCTCTCTTCCACATTCACCATTACTCTGAACTGTTGATCCCAAGTACTTAAACTCGTCCACCTTTACCAACTGTACTCCCTGCATCCTCACCATTCCTCTACCCTCCCTCTCATTTACACACATATATTCTGTCTTAGCCCTGCTGACCCTCATTCCTCTGCTCTCTAGAGCATATCTCCACCTCTCCAGAGTCTCCTCAACCTGATTCCTACTCTCACTACAGATCACAATGTCATCTGCAAACATCATAGTCCACGGGCCTCCTGTCTGATCTCATCTGTCAACCTGTCCATCACCACTGCAAATAAGAAAGGACTCAGAGCTGATCCTTGATGTAATCCCACCTCCACCTTAAACGGATCTGTCACTCCCACTGCAGTCCTCACCACTGTCACACTACCCTCGCATATCCTGTACCACTCTTACGCACTTCTCTGCCACTCCCGACTTCCTCATACAATACCACAACTCTTCTCTAGGCACCCTGTCATATGCTTTCTCCAAGTCTACAAAGACACAGTGCAACTCCTTCTGACCTTCTCTGTATTTCTCCATCAACACTCTCAGAGCAAACATTGCATCTGTAGTGCTCTTTCCTGGCATGAAACCATACTGCTGATCACTAATCATCACCTCCTTCTTAACCTTGCTTCCACTACTCTTTCCCATAACTTCAAGCTGTGACTAATCAGTTTTATCCCTCTGTAGTTACTGCAGCTCTGCACATCACCCTTATTCTTAAAGATAGGCACCAAAACACTTTTTCTCCACTCCTCAGGCATCCTCTGACTTTCCAAAATTTCATTAAACAATCTAGTTAGAAATTCCACTGCCATTTCTCCTAAGCACCTCCATGCTTCCATTGGTATGTCATCTGGGCCAACAGCCTTTCCATTCTTCATCCTCTTCATAGCTGCCCTTACTTCCTCCTTGCTAATCTGTTTCACTTCCTGATTCACTATCCCCACATCATCCAACCTTCTCTCTCTCTCATTCTCTTCATTCATCAGCCTCTCAAAATACTCTTTCCATCTACTCAACACACTCTCCTCTCTTGTGAGTACCTTTCCCTCACTATCCTTTATCACCCTTACATGCTGCACATCTTTCCCAGCTCTGTCCCTCTGTCTAGCTAATCGGTACAGGTCCTTTTCTCCCTCTTTAGTGTCCAATCTCTCGTACAACTCTCCATATGCCCTATCCTTAGCTTTTGCCACCTCTCTCTTTGCCATGCGCCTCATCTCCTTATACTCATGTCTACTTTCTTCATCTCTTTGACAATCCCACTTCTTCTTCGCCAGCCTCTTCCTCTGTATACTCTCCTGTACTTCCTCATTCCACCACCAGGTCTCCTTGTCCTCCTTCCTCTGTCCAGATGTCACACCAAGCACCTTTCTAGCAGTCACCCTTACTAGTTCTGCTGTAGTTACCCAGCTATTCGGTAACTCTCCACTGCCTCCCAGTGCCTGTCTTAACTCTTCCCTAAACTCCACTTCACAATCACCCTTTTTAACTTCCACCATTTAATCCTTGGCACAGCTTTCACATTCCTCCTCCTCTTCTTGATCACCAACGTCATTCTACATACCACCAATCTATGCTGCTTAACTACACTTTCCCCTGCCACCACTTTACAGTCTCCAATCTCCTTAAGACTGGCCCTCCTACATAGTATATAATCAACTTGTGAGCATCTTCCTCCACTCTTGTACGTCACCCTATGCTCCACCCTCTTCTTAAAATACGTATTCACCACAGCCATGTCCATCCTTTTCGCAAAATCCACAATCATCTGACCTTCTGCATTCCTCTCCTTAACACCATACCTACCCATCACTTCCTCATGCCCTCTGTTCACTTCACCAACATGCCCATTAAAGTCCGCTCCAATCACTAGTCTCTCACCCTTGGGTACACTCACCACAACTTCATCCAACTCACTCCAAAATTTCTCTTTCTCTTCCATCGCACACCCAACTTGAGGAGCATATGCACTAACAACATTCATCATTACACCATCAATTTCGAGCTTCATAAACATCACTCGGTCAGACACTCTCTTCACGTCTAAAACACTCTTGGCATATTGTTCCTTTAGTATAACCCCTACCCCATTTCTCCTGCCATCCACACCATGATAAAACAATTTGAACCCGTTTCCTAAACACCTGGCCTTACTTCCCTTCCATCTGGTCTCTTGCACACACAATATATCAACCTTCCTTCTCTCCATCATATCAGCTAGCTCTCTTCCTATACCAGTCATACTGCCAACATTCAAAGTTCCTACCCTCACTGCTACACTCCTAACCTTCCTCCTATCTTCCTGCCTTGGACGCGCCCTCCTCTTCTCCTTTGGCCAACAGTAGCCCAATTTCCGCCAGCACCCTGTTGGCTAACAGTACTGGTGGTGGTCGTTGTTAACCCGGGCCGCGACCGATCCGGTATGCAATTATGAAAAGTTCTCCGCATCAGTAATTTTTGGCAGAAGTTTTACGCCGGATGCCCTTCCTGACGCAACCCTCCCCATTTATCCGGGCTTGGGACCGGCACAAAGAAATGCACTGGCTTGTGCATCCCCAAGTGGCTGGGTTCATAAGTAGGAAAACTATACTGTACGAAATTAGAACAATGATTTTTATCAAGCTTACATGGTGGATTTCCTCATTAAGTGAAATCAGTCCCATTCCCAAACCATCTTGGAAGCCCACCAATGACTACACGTGTATTTTGACTATGTAAAATTACAAGTCATAGCTGTTCCTAGCAGAGTAACATGAAAGCACTCAGTTTGAATTTCTTCACCACCATAAGCACCGAGCTTCGCACACTTTGCCAAATCAAGCTTCTCACCAGCACATACTCTAGCAAATGTTTCTGCTGACATAACATTGCACTTCGAACCTGTGTCAACTTTGAGCTCTATGGGTCTTTCATTTATCCAAACAGTACAAAATACTTCATTCTTTGCCCACAAATCTACTGCATTAACTGTTTGATGAAGCACAGACACACTATCAACATAAAAAAGTAGAGTCACAGCTTTCTAATTGTTCAACTTGTCTCTTTGAATGTTCTCTTTTAATAAAAAGAATTTGCCATTTTTGATTTACAAAATCTTTGGAAATGATTTCACTTTTTACATCTGTGGCATTGGTGACCAAAAGCTAAGCACTTTTCTCTTTTAGATAAATGATTGCCACCACAAGTATGACAGTTGACTATGAGGATAGGTGAGGGAACATGCTTTGAGTTTGCTGACTCACCCTCGTGCTTCACTGAGACATTGTGTGCTCTGGAATTTGCTAGAAAGCTACAGGGTTTACCAGGGAGTGTCACAGGGTTCACAGTTACTGCCATAGGTTTGGGCCTGTTTCTTTTAACCATGTGCTGCATATTATCAACATTAGCACTAGAAGATACTGAAAGCATGCTTTTGTCATTTGTAAGCATATATATGTGCTTTTCTGTAACCTCATATAGCTGACAAATCTCAATGGCCTTTCAAAGTTAAATCACTGTCACAAAGCATAATCTTTCTCACAGCATCACCTTTGATACCACACACATCTGTCTTTTATCAACTCATCCCTTAAAATCACCAAATCTGCACATTTTAGATTTGTTTCTCAAGTCAGTTATATATGCTGCAAAACTTTCACCAGGCTTTTGATCCCTTGTGTTAAATAAGTGCCTTTCCATTGTAATATTCATTTTTGGGTTGCACATTTCTCTAAATTTACGTTTTACGAATTCAGGGTATTCCCTTGTTTCAGCCAGTACAACTATATGACGGTTTTCCCCCTCTCCTGCAAATACAGCAGGTGCATACACAAATGAATGCTGTCTTTCTATGGCTAATGAACCAGCTAAATTAAGCAGAATAAATGCCTTTGAAAATGCATCTTTATCAGAAAATGCAGCTTGTATGAAAATATCATACTCTTGCTCAGACACTATCAAATACAAGTGCAGCTGGTTTATGAAAGCCTTCAGCCATGCCAACAAATTATGCATTAACACACTGCAAATATGGCCCTTGTAATTATGAACATGCACGCACACCAAGTACTTGTAATACCATTCAAATGCACAATAATCTCTTTGAAATAATGTACTTTACAAAATATGCTTTGAAATGGCCATATTTTGTGAAATAACTGCACTGTAATACTGCACAAACTTGGGAATACTCTGTATACTTTGGATATCTCGAACAGCTTTAATTAATGCGAGAAAGTAGCACATAGCAAAAAAATGAGGTTGTTTTCTTTATTTCATACATTTTGTGTGACTCAGACATTATTTCAAACATTTTCATAACTATTTTGAATATTTTTATCAATATGTCGCAGTTTCGGATATTTCTTTTAACTAGAAATTCATTTTGAGAGTTCTGAGTGTTTCATTTTATATTCTTCAAGTAAGAAATCATTTAAGCAAGTTTTAGTATCTGCAATTCGTTTCTGACCTGTTTAGAATGGGCCTCTATGACCCCTCCTTCCTGTGAACCACAAGCAGCCAGACTGTATGGTTCCCCGATCCTGCTGAACAAAAGGAAAATGTGGGAGCTGAGAAGGAGGAGTCTGAGGAAGGCCATAGAATACAGAAAGGGATTTACAAGCCAGAAAATAACCATTCTGGATAATGGAAAGTACACAAATGTCATTATTTGTTGCCAGACAGGAAAAGAAAGAGTCAACCTGAGGAACAGTGGAACCTGGTCAAGGGGCAGGAGCAGGTGAATGTCAAATACAGGCAGATTTGTCAAGGAAAAAAGGCTTTTGACTTTTAGCACCTTGAGAAGGCTTCTCTCAAAAACCTCTCCTCAATGTCCTCTTTCCCCAGAAGGTAGTTTAGCCTGCCTACAAACAAAAGAAGAATTAGAAGGATAATTTCTCTGAAACGAAAGAATAGAACAGGCAAAGATTTGTTTCAAATCCTACATAACTTTACACTTATCCTGAAGGGTATTAAATAATCCAGACACAGCAGTACCAAAGAGATTCTGGTTGTCTAAGGGAGAATCCAATATATGGCCTTGATGTCATCAGGCAGAGCAATGAGGAGTACTCAAGAATACCTTCTCATAACAGAGCCAGATGCAGCTGCCCTAGGGGAGGCAATGGCAGCATCATAGCTACATTTTATAGAATGACAAGCTCCTTGAAAAGCAGACCTCAAAATGGAAATGGCAGAACTCTTACCCTCTGAGTCAGTTAAGTCAGCCAGAAAGCTCTGTAGTTGGGAGAGACGAGCTACGACATATGTAGCCATGCAGGTCTGGTGATTAATAGCCTTGAAATCTAAAGTAGCAGATGCATATAGATTTTTAACCATACCTGTCTATGGCACAGCTGTCTTTATCAGAAAGTAAAAGCTTAGAAACAAAGCCAGCAACGTGAATGGTTTACCAGTCGCTATGGCTACAAAAAATAGCAGCAGCATCAGAGAAAAGGCTTTTATATAAACACTGTTGAGCTTCTGGAACTTTATAAAATCAGTCTGGTTTCTCAGGCCCCCAAAGTATCCAGGAGGCCAGCCAGTAATGGAGTGGCTGCAGAAGGCAGAGGAGAATCTATCTGCAATAGTTCATAGTATCTGTTTTGAACATCAGAAACCTGGGAATCGTCACACTTAAAGTGTTCTATCATATAATCCACTGTATCCCCAAAAGACAATTTCTATTTAGGACAGTCAGGAGAAAGTTAATCCTTTTTCTCAGACTCCGGGGCAAAGGGATAGTGGATCTGGGTGTAGTAAGCTAAGCACTCCTCACCAGTGTCTAACTCTTATTCAGAGGAATCAGAGTCCCTAGGGTGTTTGGAAGGAGAGGTAAACCAAGGAATAGAAGCAGGAACAGATGATCCCTGGGAGAGTTTAAGCACCATAAGGACACTGAAAAGCCTCTGAGTAAAATCCTGCTATTCTCTATGTGGATCCTTAACTATGCAGGCCACATGCTTAGTTTTCTGCTTCTGTTTTAAAGGAACATCAACTTTAACAAATCTAGGAGGTTCAGACCCCTACCTAGATTTAAGGAGGCCACCAGGCACATCTTCCCTAACAAGTATTTGGGGAATGCCCCTAGGGCCCCTGAAATAATCAGCAGTGGTTCCCTCTTCATATCTGCACCATACACAGACACAGCTTCAGCAGTCGTGAAAATAGGCAGCACCATGTCGTGCTCTAACTACCCCCTGCAAAAAACATGCATGTTTTGTTTTTTCATTGTTTTGGCTTTCAATCTTTTGGGGTCGATCTTTAGTAATTCCAGGTTTGTGTACTTCAATGTTAACGACATATAATGACACCAAACTACCAAACAGACTTTTTACTATGTTTCTGCAGGGGGGCTTGATACAGTGGGGTTAGGAAATTAAGTTTTCCCCACTGAAGTGTGATCTTGGAGTTGGTATATTTAATTTACAGGGGTGTGAGGGCAGAGCCCCCCCACATGGGGGGGGGGTGCAGGGAGACGTAGTAAAAAGTGTGTTTGGTAGTTTGGTGCCGTTATATGTGAAGGGGATGTTATTTTCTTGTGATTTGTAGTATTAGATGTTATGAAATTTGATGTTATGGGTTTTAGATGTTTTGGGTTTAGATGTTCTGGTCATTATGAAATTAGATGTTATAGGTTTTAGATGTTTCAAAGTAGACAAAACATCTAAAACCTATAACATCTAATTTCATAATGACCAGAACATCTAAACCCAAAACATCTAAAACCCATAACATCAAATTTCATAACATCTAATACTACAAATCACAAGAAAATAACATCCCCTTCACATATAACGGCACCAAACTACCAAACACACTTTTTACTACGTCTCCCTGCACCCCCCCCCCCATGTGGGGGGGCTCTGCCCTCACACCCCTGTAAATTAAATATACCAACTCCAAGATCACACTACAGTGGGGAAAAATAGAAGTTATGTTCTTACCATAACGTTCCATGTTAGTTGTCTTCTTCTCGCCTTCTTCTTGCTGGATGGGTTCGGAGCCGACCTCGGCTCCGACTCGGCCACTCTAAAGCTCGAGAGTTGGTTCCACCGGCTCGAGGCTCCCCTTATATCCCACAATGCTAGGCGAGAGTTACCTCAGATCTCGTTTGTAAGCTAACCCCAGCTTATAACAGAAACAGTATAACTGTAAAAAACAGAATCCACCTCTAACAACAGGAAGAAGAAGGGTGACCTACATCCTGAAACAAGAAATATGCATAATAGCATATAGCTAAGAAAGAGGTGGTAGAAAGAGAGGTCACGATCACAACTCCTCTAGGTCTGTCCAGGCCAGGGGAAGGAGGGTGGGACGAAGAAGAAGGCGAGAAGAAGACAACTAACATGGAACGTTATGGTAAGAACATAACTTCTATATGTTAAGTTGTCTATCTCGCCTTCATTCTTGCTGGATGGGACCGTCCCTAGCACCTTGTCCCGGTGGCCTAACGGAACAGACTCCTGAGAACAGTGGAACCAAAATTAGCTCTATGCCTAGAAGCTAAATCCAACTTATAATGGAAAATAAAAGTGTGAGGAGTAGCCCAAGTAGCCGCTGCACAAATGGTGTCAATAGGCAGTCTGTCTTGGAAGGCTAGAGAAGTAGCCAAAGCTCTGGTGGAATGGGCTTTAGGCTTATTAGGCAGTTTTGGTGTCTAATCTCATAAACAAGGGTAATCAGAGATGTTAGCCATCTGGATAAAGATACCTTTGAAACTGGAAGTCCCTTTCTGCTTTCCTATAGGAGACAAACAGCTGATCAGATTTTCTGAATTGTTTCGTCCTGTCCAAGTAGTACCTTAATTGACGATGAACATCCAGACAGTGTAATTTTTGTTCAGACCTATTTGAATACTCCGGAAAAAGACAGGGAGGTCAATGCATTGGTTTAGATTTGATGTTGAAACCACCTTAGGCAAAAAGGACGGGTTAGTTCGTAAGGAAACTCTGTCCTTATGGAACACAAGGTAAGGAGAACGACAACTGAGTGCTTGAAGTTCTGAAATTCTTCTAGCTGATGTGATAGCCACCAGAAAGAGAGTTTTCCATGATAATAACTTTAAGGAACATGAAGCTGCAGGTTCGAAAGGGGAAAGAATCAAAGAAGCAAGAACTAAATTTAGGTCCCAAGGAGAAGGAGGATTTCTTACAGGAGGTCTGAGAAGAAAAACTCCTTTCAAAAAGGCTTTGCAGAGTTTGTGGGACATTAGGGCGGATTCAGAAATACCCACATGGAAATTAGAAATAGCTGCCAATTGAACCTTAAGAGTAGATGGAGATGAACCTGCATGGAAGAGTTCAGCAAGAAAATCAAGGACTAGTTGGATGGAAGCGGTGAAAGGATCTATGTCCTTTCCTTGTGCCCAATATGAAAAGCGTTTCCACTTACTCAAATAAATCTTTCGAGTGGAAGATTTATGGGAAGCTATCAAAATATCTCTAACAGAGTGAGATAATTGAGGAAGCCTGGCTACGGTTGGAAGTGGAGGAACCAAGCAGTGAGGTTCAGAGAGGGAGGGAGCGATGAAACTGACCCGACTGATGGATCAAAAGATCTGGAACTAGGTCCAGATTCCACGGTCGCTCAAAAGAAATCGATGCAGAAAGGGGAACCACACTTGTCGAGGCCAGTAAGGAGCAATGAGGATCAATGAGGCCTTCTGAGCGATAGCTTTCTGTATTACTTGAGAGATCAGTGGGAAAGGAGGAAATGCATACAGAAGTCCCCGGGCCAAACTTGGACTAGCGTCCCTGCTGGGTTGGCCTGGTAAAGGGAATAGAGTGAAGTATTCTCTGCACTTGCTGTTTTGGGGAGTAGCAAAAGATCGCAGCAAGGCTGACCCCACTTGAGAAAAATCTCTCTCACTACAGAGTCTTTCAGAGACCACTCGTGATGCATGAGAATAGCTCTGCTCAACTTGTCCAATGTGATTGGACTTCCCGGGATGCGTTGCTATCAGAAAATGCTGAGAAGAAATCGCCCATTGCCACAGTCTGAGTGCTTCTCGACACAGGGGTATGATCTGGTTCCGCCTTGTTTGTTGATGTACCACACTACAGACATATTGTCTGTCTGGATTGCAATCGTTCCCAAGGGAAGAGAGTGTTGAAGGGCTTGCAACGCTAAAAGCACTGCTCTCATCTCCAGAACATTTATGTGCAAGTGGCATTCGTTTGGTTGCCATGTGCCCTGGACTGTCCTGCCCTGATAATGCCCCCACCCGATCAGGGAGGCATCCGTTGTCAGAGTAGCAACCGGAGGAGGTGGAACAAATGGTCTCCCCAACAGGAGCTGGGGAAGACATCCACCACATGAGATGCTTTTGCACGCTTGCGTGACCATAATGGTGTGAGACATTGGAAGTTCCTGGTATGACCATTGAGAAAAGAGCATCCACTGAAGGATCCGCATGTGGTATCTGGCCAATGGAAGGAGGGTATGGCCGCTGCCATGATTCCCAACACCTTTAGAACTAACCTGGCTTTGGCTCTGTTGTTGTTGAGAAGTAGTGATACCAATTTTGAATGTCTGATATCCTTTGGTTCGTTAGTGTTGCAGACATGTTTACAGTATCTAAATTTGCCTATGTAGGTAATAGTACGACAAGGCGACAAAACAGACTTTTCGCAATTTATTGAGATACCCAGTTTTGACAGACGAAAAGTGTAATGTCTGGCCATCAGAAGGAGATGCTTGGTGGGAGCTGTGAGGAGCCAGTCGTCCAAATATGGAAACACCTGGAATCCTTGTCGTCTCAGGTGAGAAGCTACCACTGCCATGCATTTGGTAAACACCGGGGCAGTGGTGAGACCAAAGGGCAGGGCCCTGAATTGAAAATGACTGGTTCCCAGCCTGAAGCGGAGGAATCTTCTGGAGCGTCTGTTCATTTTATGTGATAGTACGCGTCCTGAAGGTCTATAGAGCACATCCAGTTTCCTTTTCCCAATAGGGGAAGAATGGATTGCAGCGTGACCATCCGAAATCTTGTTTTCTTGACCGATCTGTTCAAGATACTGAGATCCAAAATTGGTCTCCAGTCCCCTGTTTTCTTTGGAACTAAAAAGAACCTTGAGTAGATTCCGGATCCTAGTTGGTCTGCTGGCACTGGCTGAATAGCTCTCTTTGCAAGCAGTTTTGAAATTTCCAAAGCTGCTATATACCTTTGAGCGGTGGGACATCTGGAAGGGATTTTTTGACTGAGTTGGAAACGAAGAAAGGGAATAGAATAACCTTCGAAATGATGGACTGTACCCATTTGTCTTGTGTCAAGGATAGCCAGGCTTCTGGGTACAGTGACAATCTTCCCCGACTGCCTCGAAGATGGGCAGTCGGGCAACACCTCAGGGATGCTGAAAGGGCTTATCGGAGGGCTTCTCGATTGCCCTGGTTCTGCGGACCCTCTGCCTCTAGGGCGACGTCTACCATTGTTGTTCCCCTCTGCCTCTGGCGGGAACCGACTCTGTCGTCAGGCGAAGTCCCTTGGGATTGTTTACGGAACCACATCTTTCCCCTTCTGGCCTTTGGGGTAAGGCCTAGAAGGAGTAGAAAACGGACTCCGACGGCAGAAAGGGTCTTGCCATCAGTCTCGCACCTAGTCAGGGTTTCTTTCACTTGTGGACCAAAAGAGATGATCCATCAAAAGGGGAGTTCGTGAAAGACGCCTTGAAAGGTTCCAAAATTGCATAGCCGCATCCAGGCGTGCCTACGTAAGGCTACCCCTGTTCCTGCGGCTCTGCTCGCTCCATCGGCCGCATAAGAGAGGAGGCATGGAGGAGTTGGAAATAGAATTAAGGATAGCCAGCTGCGTGTTCATTTTCTCTTGAAACCCGCAGCTGTAGGGTCCTTCAGCATTTCACTCGCTTCTTTGATCAAGTCCCTTTGAAGACGAGTGAAATGGCACAGGTAATTCAGCTAACGCATAGTAAATGTCGCTGAGGAGAACATCCGCTTCCGCACCTATCCATGGACCTAGATTCCTTGTTAGGTGGATGGACAGGCACTGAAGGATCAGCCAGTTCCTTCTTTGTGGCGGCAGCTACCACCATAGCATCCACAGAGACTCCTTTTGATAAAAATTCCTTGTCTGATGGAGCTGTGATGAATTTGGAGGGTCTCCTGGGAGTGGGGTCCACTGAATCAGGAGCCGTCCATGCCTTCTTAGCAACCACCTGCATGAGGGGGTCGAAGAGGGGGACACCCAGGAGGTGGAAGGACGAGAGCCAAACGCCTCAAGATACACAGATTCGTCCTCCGAAGGGTTGAGGGCTGGCCAATTTCCCCTCTGTTTAAGGATCTCCAGAATGTCTGCAAATGAGACATCTTCAGAAGGGGAACGGGGGGAACCCACAGAATCATCCAGATCTGTGTCCGACGTGATAGACTCAGGTGAGTCAATGTGCTTCCTCTTGCACTTCCTCTTCCGAGGGGGCTCTTCTGCCAAATCAGGAAAGGCCTCGGAAGAGGATGAAATCCCAAAGGGAGCTCCTGAGGAGTTGGCTCTCTGCGGTCCGGAATGAGGGAGTGAGTCGATTTACCCTGAGGCAGCATAGAGGGAGGGGCTGACGGAGCCGACTGTGGAGTAGAGCCAGGCTCTAACACACTCCGCATGACCTCGAAAGCACCCCTGTCAGGCAGAGCCAGAGGTCCCCGCCCGAGGAGCTAAGGACCCCCTCGGCACCGACAGTGATGGCTCGAGGCGATGTCGGAGCCGAACTCACCAGCGCCGAAGCACCGAGAGGGAGAGGGGGGGGTCGGACAAGGGTCCGATGCCACTCACCCCCTCGGAGCCGACGAGGGAAGTCCGGCACAGAGATTCCTCCATGGAAGAAAACGGAGCCGACGGAGCCGAAGACAATTGTCTCTGCTCCGAGGTGACCACAGTCTCGGTTCTGACACGACCCGGCTCCGAACTCGAGAGTCGAAGGAGGAAAGAGTTGGACTGGGGCAGGCACCGACTGATGAGTCTGGCTCTGAAGCATCTGGGCTAGTGCCTCGGACTTGAGTAGTCGACTCACCACCCTCTGAAGGTCATGATCGGACAGCCTCAATGACCTAGAGGAATGAGACCTTTGGCTCCGTTCAGACAGCAGGGGAGATCCTGGAGCCGAATGAACGGAGCCAAGAGAAGGTGACCTAGACCTCTTTCTGGTTGTCGGCTCCGAAGATCTTGTCGGAGCCGACACGGGTACCTCGATAACCTCGGCTCCGGCCGGAGCCGAGGAAGCCACAGAAACTGCGGACTGAGTCTTATCGGCTCCAGCCGGAGCCGATAAAGGCAAAGGTTGAACAACCTGAGGTCTCGGCTCAGAAGCCGGAGCCGAAGACCTCGATGCCTTGGAGGGCTTCCCTGTTGAGACAGACAGGGAATCCTCAGGCTTCAACAAGCCTCTCAGAATAAGCTTGTTTTTTCTTTCCTGCAGGACCCTGGGGCTGAAGCCATGGCAAACAGCACAGGAGTCCTGCAGGTGCAAAGGCCCCAGACAATAGACACAAGAAGTGTGAGCGTCTGTCAGAGACATTTTCTGACAGCACGCATCACACTTCTTGAATCCCGAGACCTTTGCTTCTTTTGACATAGCCTAACTGGTGAACACAAACACACACTCAAACACACCAGTTATAC
Source organism: Protopterus annectens (assembly GCF_019279795.1). Lineage (NCBI taxonomy): Eukaryota > Metazoa > Chordata > Ceratodontiformes > Protopteridae > Protopterus > Protopterus annectens. The sequence goes on from NC_056746.1 coordinate 961,978,887, forward strand.
CCTGTCAGAATAACAACTTTAGTAAAAATACTAAAAAATAAAGTACAATAAACAGTAGTTAAACTACACAAACACTCCCTAGGGAAGGGAAGGCCTAAGGCCCAAGGGAAGAACTAAAAGTTCTTTTAAACAAAAAACGGGAAAAATTAGGTCGGGGATAAAGTTCAATGAACTACACTAATTTGAGAATAATTAAACTAAAAAAGGGGTAAAAAGAGTAACTTTTAATAGAAAAAGCTTAAACTCACCAGGAACCGGTAGAACAACCAACCTTGAAGCTGTAGCGGCAAACGAGATCTGGGGTAACTCTCGCCTAGCATTGTGGGATATAAGGGGAGCCTCGAGCCGGTGGAACCAACTCTCGAGCTTTAGAGTGGCCGAGTCGGAGCCGAGGTCGGCTCCGAACCCATCCAGCAAGAATGAAGGCGAGATAGACAACTTAACATCTTAATTTCCTAACCCCACTGTATCAAGCCCCCCTGCAGAAACATAGTAAAAAGTCTGTTTGGTAGTTTGGTGTCATTATATGTCGTTATATGTGGAGGGGATGTTATTTTCATGTGATTTGTATTGTTAGATGTTATGAAATTCAATGTTATGGGTTTTAGATGTTCTGGTCTCAGTGTTATGAAATTAGATGTTATGGGTTTTAGATGTTTTGAAGGGACATATATATATATATATATATATATATATATATATATATATATATATATATATATATATACGTGTGTGTGTGTGTGTGTGTGTGTGTGTGTGTGTGTGTGCACGCGTGTGTGTATAGAGAGAGACATTATATATATATATATATATATACATATAAATATATATATTTTATATATATATATATATATATATATATATACACACACACACACACACACACACACACACACATATATATATATATATATATATATATATATATATATATATATATGTGTGTGTGTATGTATATACACACACACACACACACACACACACACACACACACACACACACACACATATACACACACACACACAGACACACACAGGCACATGTAAGTTTAAGGCTAAAAATCAAAATGCAAAAGCAGTGAAACTCACCTGATCGATGCCAGCCTTTTGAAAAACTATCTTATCAGAAAGCCAAACCAACAAAACCAACAGAAGATCACAAAAGGAAAACAAACTTTCCTTTTGCAACTCGTACTCAAAAACTTCCAATACAGTGAATAGTGATAGTGTTATAGAAAGTTTTTTGTAAGGGGGGTTAGGGGCAGAGTTAGTTTACATTGCTAAGAATGGGCAGGTGGGCTTTGTTTGCTATTCTGCAATTATGTTGCATTTATTTGTTTAATACTTAAACCTACATGTCATACTATTGCTTATACTGCATTTATTGCAGTATTATTTGTTCTTCTCCTGAATGTCCTCTTGCCCCTAGAAGGCAGTTTAGGCTGCCTACAAACAAAAGAACACTTATTAAGATAATTTCTCTGAAACTTAAGAACAGAACACACAATGACTTGTTTCAAATCCTACATAACTTTACCTTTATCCTGAAGGATTTTAAATAATTCAGACATAGCAGTGCCAAAGAGATTCTGATTGTCTAAGATAGAATCCAATAATTTTGCCTTGATATTTTCAGGCAGAGCCATGAGGCATAATCAAGAATACCGTCTCATAACAAATCCAGATGCAGCTGCCCGAGGTGAGGTATGAGCAATATCATAGCTACATTTAATATAAATGACAAGCCTCCTGAGAAGCAGAACTCAAAACAGAAATGGCAGAAGCTTTACCCTCTGTCTGAGTCAGTTAAGTCAGCCAGAATGCTCCCTAGTTGGGACAGAAGAGCTATGACATAGGATCATAAAATCAAAGGAGGTTACTAGGCTAATGCCCTTAGGGCCCTTACAAGCCTAGCCAAGTTTTACCTCTATTTCCATGATCAGCACCTATCACTCCTGTCCAAGAGAGACATAGGTGGAACCCCTGGGGTGACTTTATGGTTACCCATCCAATCATCCAGCTTGCGTTTGAAGAGGGCTAATGAGGTACTCTGCTTGACATGAGGCAGGAGTCTGTTCCAAAACTGTGGTAACCTCTGGGAGACAAACCTCTCCCTCCAGCAGGTTCTATTAATGTCACATATCAAGTTAATGCCTTGAGAGCGAGTAATCTGTTTACACTTGACTTACAGATATGCAGCATTTCCAGTAAAGCAGGGTCAAAGATTGCTTCATATGCAAGGCAGAGATCACCTCTGAGTAGTCTGTATAAAACAGAATAAAGTGACAATGATTTCATACGATCCTCATAGGACAGATACCGTAGACCTTGCATTTTCCTTGTGAGGGACCTTTGTGGTCTCTCCAATTGCTGGAGGTGGTTGGAAAGGTACATACCAAAAGGGACATTGCACTCAATTATTGGCCTGATGAGGGAAGAGTACAGGGAGGTTATAACTTATTTTTTGGAGGAAATGCCTTTACTTATGAGATAAGCAATATAGGTTCATAGGTTCATAGGTTTATACTAGGCTATCTGCCCTAAGGCATTTATAAGCCTAGCCCAAATTTTTGTGGCTTACGCCACCCCTTATATGAAAAAATACTGTGCCCATTAGTTTATTGTGCCTCTGTCCAGCAGTGACACAGAGATGATTCCCGGGGTAAACCTACGATGTCCCATCCACAGGTCTAGATTTCTCTTGAACAGAGTCAGCGAGGTGCTCTGCCTCACATGGACCGGGATTTTATTCCACAGCATAGGGAGTCTCTGAGTGATAAATCTATCTCTCCAGCACGTCCTATTTATATCCGTGCTAAGGTTTAAGTCGCTTGCTCTAGTGGTTTTGGTGGATTTGGATTTTTTGAGGTGGAGCATGTCCATTAATTCTGGGCTGGACATGGCCTTGTATGTCAGGCACATGTCACCTCTGAGCAGACGGTATGCGACTGAATAGAGCTGGAGTTTCTTCAATCTGGCAGCATATGACAGATTTTGGAGTCCCTTTATCCTTTTGGTGAGGAACCTTTGGGGTCTCTCCAATTGCTGCAGATGTCGGGTGAGAAACATCCCGAATGGGGCATTGTACTCTATCATTGGTCTGATAAGTGAAGAGTACAGGGGAACAATGACCTCACTAGATCTGGATGTGAATCCCTTCATGATCAGGTGGGCAATGTAGAAGGTCTTTCTAACCACTTTAGCAACGTGAGTGTCAAAAGAAAGGCCACTGTCAACCTGGGTCCCCAGGTCCCTGACAACCTCTTCTGTGCTTAGTGGATTGCCACCTATATGGTAGCTTGGGGTTACCTTGTTTTTCCCGAAAGGTATTACTATACATTTTTTGGCGTTTAACTTCAGGCCATGGCTCTGGCACCAGCCATCTGTTTCCGTGAGTCCCTTCTGAAGGATATCCGTGTCCGATTCACTTTCCACTATGGCCCAGTTTGCAGTCGTCTGCAAACTTTGTCAGCCAAAGTCCTCCCATGTTGGCCTGTACTTCCGAAGTAGATGCCAAACAATAGGGGCCAAGGACCGAGCCCTGTGGGACACCACTTGTGACCGGCTTGGAGTCTGACATAGCGCCAGCAACTCTAACCCTGTGGGTTCTGTCCTTAAGCCAGCTTGCAACCCATCTTGTGACATATGGGTTTACATTTAAGCTGGTAAGTTTTTCTACAATACCTGAGTGGGGTATTGTGTCGAAAGCCTTTGCAAGGTCAAGGTAGGCTGTATGGACTGCCTTTCCCTCATCAATGGCCTTGGTGACTGTCTCGAAGAAGTCGACCAAGTTCAAAAGGCATGATCTTCCCTTGAAAAAGCCAAACTGGGTCGGGTCCAATGTCTGCAAGTCCCCTATATCTTTGTTTATGAGCTCCATTATGATCCTCTCCATAGCTTTGCAGACTAGACTTGTTAAGCTTATGGGGCGGTAATTACCAGGGTCCGTGAGGCCGCCTTTGTGGAGTGGGACCACAGTTGCCGTACGCCACTCCTTGGGCACGTATCCTGTGGTAAGGCTGAGATTAAACAGCTGCCTTATGTGCGGGTTTAATTCCTCATTTAGCTCGTGTAGCACACAGCTGGGGACACCATCCGGTCCCATTGATGCTGTGTTTTTAGCTTTAGAGAGAGCAGCTTTCACCTGCGCATTTGAGATGTCCGGGAGGCTACACTCAGCTGGGATAGTTATCTCCCCTTTAGGGGGGGAGGGGGGGGTGAAGTTTGCACTGAACCTGTCTGCCAGTATGTTGGCAATGTCTGTGGGTTCAGTGATTTTTGTATCATTTTGGACTAATTCTGAGCATATCTGGGAGTTTCCACCCAGGTTCCTAACATAGCTGAAAAAGGTCTTATGATTGTCCTTTGAATCCATGGCAATTTTTCTCTCAAAATTGGCCTTAGTTGATTTTATGAGTGCTTGTATTTTTTTACTAATAATGATCAGGGGTGACTTCCCTTTTATGGATTTTGTTCTATCATATAATAGCTTTCTCCTCTTATTGTAAAGTTTGTTAATGGCTGGGGTCCACCAGACTGGATGTTTGCCCTTTGTGGAAAGAGTCTTGGTTTTATTTGGGAATGCCTGATCCATGCAGTCCTGGAGGTGTTCATAGAAGGCATTTGTAAGGGCTTCCGCAGCTTGGGTTGTGGTTTCCACTGGCTCAGGGGACTTGAAGGATACCACACCAGTCTTGAGTAGTGTGAAGTTTGCTTTAGAGAAGTTCTTCACTATGGTCTTTTTTGTTTGGGGTGGGGGCGGGATGTGGATTTCCAGTGAGACTAGTTTATGATCAGATCTCACCAATGAGGGATAAACTTCCGGTGTGGAGCATTTTGTCCCTATGTTTGTGACAATGAGATCTAGTATATTTTCTCCTCTCGTGGGAACAGTGACTAGCTGTTCCATGGCATTTGAATTTATGAACTCCAGGAACCGTTGGGCTAGAAAGTTAGGGCTTGAGTAATGTTCCCAGTCTATATTCGGGTAGTTGAAATCACCCAATATGATGGTGTTTGGAGATACAGTTATACCCTCCAGTGTCTTTAGGAAGGCTGTGTGGGGTTCCTGAGTTTGAGAGGGTGGCCTGTAGCATGCTACAATTTGTAGAGTAGTTTTGCCTATGGTTAGTTGCACCTGGACGGTTCCGAAGCTTCGTGCGTTGCCACCAACCTGGAGGTGTGGGTATCCTTTATGAATATGGATACACCCCCTCCTTTTGTGGTGTGGTCCGGGTTTTGGGGCCGGAACGCATGATATGAGGTAAAACCTAATAGTGCCGGGGTGCTCTCAGGAGCCTTGAACCAGGTTTCAGTTACAGCACAGACATCGATGTTCTCCATACTGAGAAGGGCCTCGAGTGCGTTCATTTTGAGATTTAGACTTCTGGCATTGAGCAGCATTACCCTCAGTTTCTTCCCATTTTTGTTTTCTAGGGTGGTAGGTTTAGAATTTGAGCCTTGCCTAAAAAAGGCACTATGGGGGTGGCAAGAGCCTTAGCCAATATCCGGAATCCCAGGGGTGACAGGTGCAAGCCGTCCCTTGTGAAACAGCGTGGCTTGTCAAGCATGTCATCCCAGGCAGACAGACACTGGATCCCCTTCGAATGACACCAGACACCAAGCCAATTGTTAAAGCTGATCATCTTGTCTATATATTGTGGCATCATTCTTGGTGAAGGAAGGATACTGCTCAGGGTTAGGGTCATACCTGCCTGGGCTACATAATCAGAGAGCTCCTCTATGTCTCTTTTCATGTAGTCCAGGGAGGTACGTCTCAGGTCATTCACACCAGCATGGACAATGACTGTGTCATATTTGTACTTGCCGTGGAGTGACCTGAGTGCTTGTGTTATGTGGCGGATTCTAGCGCCCGATAGGCAGCTCACTGTGACCCTCTCCTTGCTCAGCCTGGTGAGTGGGACGTCAGTGTGTCTGACTATGGAGTCACCTATTACAAGTATGTTTGGTGTTGTATTTGGCCTTAAGGGCTGTGACTGCTTTGCACACTGCTTTTGTGGTTTATGTGATGCTTGTGGGGTGTCTTGAGGTAGCAGTTGTTTGGGTGTCTGCTTTGGAGGCCTCTGCTGCTTAGGTAAATTTTTACTCAGAGCCTCCGAGTATGTCTTTGTGTGTTTATGTGTTTGATTCAGTGGAGTGGTAGTATTTTGTGAGGCTGGTTTTGTGGTGTGTGTAGTTTCCTTCTCCTCCTGTCTGGTCTTGCCAGTCCTGAGTTGAGAGAGCTCAGCCTCCAGTTTGGCTAAATAGCTGCATCTCTCGCAAGTATTTGTGTTATGTGGGAGGAGGAGAGGGTTGTCTGTGTACATGAGGCAGTTATAACATTGCCTCAAGATTCCCAGATTCACCAGCTGGACCGGAGAGGAGATTGACAACTGACCTTTGGACATGCTAGAATAATATTGGGAAATCCTTAATTGAAAACAAGGGCCAGTGGGGAGTGAGGGTGTAGTGCTTTTAATTTTTAGTGCTGACTTATATATCCATGATATTTGTTAGTGATAAATCACCAAAAGGTGAAATATATAGACTGACAAAAGTAGGGAAGTAATGTATATGGGTATGGCAGGGCAGAAGACAAGAAAAAGGACCACCCCATACAGCTGGGCAATTGCCAATACCATAAATACTAGGTTAAGTATATAAAATACTTAGCTCATAATTAGCAGTCAATTAAATACCATTACCTTCAACTAAAGATTCTGTATATTATCATATACTAAACAAGTATCATAAATAGGACTGTTAATGTCAACAGAACCAAATGATGAAAAAAAAAATATAAAGTAGTGAGAAGGACAGTATTCACATACCCAATATTATTTAGTTAAAGCTAAGACCATTAGCTAAACATATAATATTCAACTGGGTATTTATATCCAAACTTGGGTATAGTATATATGCTTATTAATTATATCAAAGTGGAATGTACCCAGTATGTTCTTGCAGCCAAATACGTCACAGCGGTAATTCCAAATAGCTGTATATACCAAGGAAAAGACTAAAGGTAGTTGGAACAAACGTGATCTAATATGACCAGAGCACCTCACTATATAAAAAATAGATCTGATATGTTATTTTGTTTGGTAGGTAACTGATCATTCAAAATAAGTATCAGACCAAGAACAGAGGACAATATAACAGTAATCATAGATTGAACTATAAAGTTCCAAATCTAGAATAGAGCTTCCATCCAAGGAATCTATATGCGTAGGTGTATTGGATACCCGCACCTACCAATATTTAAATGGTCCCTGATATAAATCCTTACACATATATTAATTAATGCTACTGTAATGTATCACCAAAATGTTCTGAGTATCAATAGACATACATTGACATAAGTTTCCATAAAAGTATATAATGTTCAACAACAATCTTTAAAAGGCCCTGATAAACCCTATCATAGATGAAACCATATAAGGATGTAAATAGAATAGCTCAAATACTCTACTTAAATTGGCTTGAAGCAATATTAGCCCAATACTATGCAGCTAAATAATATAAAAGCCGCAAAATACACCTCAATATTGTAGCATCCTGCATGGTATAATAAATGTATTACAAACCTTAAATAATGATTTTAAATACATTTAAGTATGTTGTTAACGACTATATAACTTGCATGGTTTGAAGCACCAAAAATATATGCAAAGTATCAAAGAATCACATATAAACCATAGAGTTTTCCATAAAATAGATAGACATAGTGACATTTGTCAAAAATGACATGCATACACACTGAAAAATGAATTGGTTAAAATGTCATGGACTAAAAGATGCAAAACAAGTAATATTACACTGTATAAACTTCACAATGTCCCAAATGACCATAGACATTTTGTTATTGACCAGCTAGAGTCCTCAAACATACAAAAAAATGGCGCATGTAGTCAAAAACCACGCCAGAAATACTGATGTATTGACTTCACTTAGGTCAAATGTAAATCCAGTTGTAAGCAGTTCCACAAAGCGTCGTTTTAGCCCCAACACGTTACAAATGAACTGAAGGTTAGAATAGACGATAGTCGAAGAAAAGACCCAAAACGCATATAGATCCGAAAAAAAAAAAAAAAAATGTCCGCTTATTCTTGGCCCCGTAATTGTCAAATGATAGTTCCAAAAAACACACAACAGTATCAGAAAATATAAATATGTTGTCTTCCCTTAGATCCTGTATTCAATCCAGTTTTATACGATTCCAAGAAAGCGTCGTAGTAGGCCCAACACGTTACATTACAAGTGAACCATAGTTCAGGGTAAGAGAAAATCACGAAGATTCTCAAAATATGTATATAATAACGAACTGTTGAAATATCCGCTTATTCTTGGCCCCATAGTATGAAGTTGGTATATAATTCCAAAAAAACACACAGTACCTGCATTAATGTAGAACACGCGTTAATAATACCCCAAAAAAAAGGTGCTTCTTACTTTTGGTTTGCCATATGCATGTCCACAATTTTCACTGCCCCAAGATCCAAGACGGAACCAAGTCCCAAAATCGGATATCAATGTCGAAAAGTCACTGCATACGAGTCTCCGCACTCTCCATTTCCTTTGACATCCCTGGATGCCACCACCCTCTGGACCTTGTCAAGTGCAACCGCTGACCGCCTTTCCCCTCAACCCAAGTTTGAGTGGCAAAATTAAAATCTGGGACAGTTAAGCGATGTGCGCATAGAAGAAGTCAAAAACTGCGCCCGGTAATGTCCTGACACGTTTCCTTCGCCTGTAGGAGTTTTCTAAATATTAAGACCCGATGTTTTTTCCAGGAATAAAGGTTTAGTACGAAGTTAGTCAAGTGCGAGCACTCATTCCCCGACTAGTGAAGCAGGTGCTTTTGAGAGACCAATGAGAGACATCTTTTCTTGACTTTTCTTGACTTTTTATTTTCAGTGCTCTCAAGTTTTATTCTTCCGAAGACCCCTGTCAGGCTCTCTCCTTTGTTGGGTTCAGCAGTCCAGTGCAGTCGGCCTCGCAATACCTGTCAGCAACATGTGCTTGCCCAGATCCAAATCAAACGCACTTTTCAAGATGAGGTTTTGGTGTTTGTATATCCAGTATTAGCTCGAGATGATGTTTCTTTATCTGATGGTAGTAATTTGAGTTAAGTAATTCGTCTCTGTACCTAAACATTTAGTTACTTTTGTTTTTCCCTGTAGGAGCTAAGTGGATACCATGCACATAGTGCAGCAGCCATCTTGGTTTACCAGAATTTATAGAATCCCCTTCCCTTGCTTATGAGATCAGGTTCATAGGTAGGTACTAGGCTATCGGCCCAAGGGCCTAAGTAAGCCTAGCCAACAAGGTTCCCAGGCTTACACCAACCAAGAAAGATATTTTCTTGTGCCCCTGTCGAGCAGAGCCACAGAAGTGATCCCCGGAGTATATTTCCTATTTCCCATCCACTCATCAAGATGTTTCTTGAAGAGTGCTAATGAGGAACTTTGCTTGATATAGATGGGTAGCTTGTTCCAGAGTATGGGAAGTCTCTGGGACAGTATCTATCCCTCCAGCATGTCCTGTTTATTGTGGTGACAAGGTTTAGATCCCTAGAGTATGTAGCTCAGAGGGATTGGGATTTCTTTATGTGTAGCATGTCCAACAGCTCTGGGTTTGACATAGCTTTATATGTTAGGTAGAGATCACCTCTGAGTAGGCGATATGCTACAGAGTAAAGCTGGAGTTTTTCAGACGGTCAGTGTAGGGCATCTGTTTCGGGCCAGTAATCCTCTTTGTGAGGTACTTCTGTGGCCATTGCAGCTGCTGCAGAAACCTTGGGAGGTACATTCCAAAAAGGGCATTGTACTCTATAATGAGTCTAATGAGTGTTGAGTAGAGAGGAACAATGACCTCTTTTTTCCTGGATGAGAACCCTTTTGTGATGAGGTGTGCAACGTAGAAGGATTTCCTGACTACTGTGGCAATGTGATTATCAGAGAGACTACTGTCCACCTGGGTCCCAAGGTCTCTTAGCACACATTTGGCATTGAGTTAGACTGCTGCCTATGTGGTAGTTCATAGGTACAGAGTTTTTCCCAAAGGGGATGACAACACACTTTTTGGCATTGAGCTTGAGGCCATGGCTCTAACACCAGGCATCTGTCTCAGTGAGGCCCTTCTGTAGGATGTCCACATAAGCAATATAGAATGCCCTCCTTACCACTGTGGAGACATGGCGATCAAATGTAAGGTTGCTGTCAAACAGTGTGCCCAAATCTCTCACCACTAAGTGCGTACTTAGGGTATTGTTATTGATATGGGAGCTAGCTGGAACAGCGCTCTTACCGAAAGAGATGATAATAAGAAGTTATGTACCTACCATAACGTTCCATGTTAGTTGTCTTCTCTCGCCTTCTTTCTTGCTTGATGGGTTCGGAGCCGATCCCTCGGCTCCGACTCGGCACTTGCTAAGCTCGAGAGTCACTTTTACCAGCTCGAGGCAGCCCCATATCCCATGATGCAAGGCGGTAAGTACCCAGATCTCGTTTGCTGACAAAGGGCAATAGCACCAAGCATAAAATACTTCCCAAAGGAAGAAAGAAAACTTACAGATGGAAGAAGGACCAGGTCTGAATGGTCTTCAGCATAACAGTTTCTGATAACAAGGTCTGTCCAGGCCAGGGGGAAGGAGGGAGGGTCGCAGAAAGAAGGCGAGAAGACAACTAACATGGAACGTTATGGTAGGTACATAACTTCTTAATGTTAAGTTGTCAATCTCGCCTTCATTCTTGCTTGATGGGACGCGTCCCTAGCACCTCTATCCTGGGTGGCTCAATGGAACAAACTCTTGAGGACTGTAGAGCCAAAACTGGCTCTGTCCCTGGAGGCCAAGTCCAATTTGTAATGGGAAACAAAAGTGTGAGGAGTAGCCCAAGTGGCCGCTGCACAAATAGTGTCCAAAGGAAGTCTAGCTTGAAAAGCTGTAGAAGTAGCTAAGCTCCTAGTTGAATGTGCTTTAGGTTTTGAGCACAGCTGTTTTCCCCTGAGTATAAATTTCAGAGATGACCGAAGAAAGCCATCTGGACAAGGTCACTTTAGAAACAGAAAGGCCTTTTTTATTATCCGCATAGGAAACAAAAAGTTGATCAGATTTTCTAAATTTTTTTGTTCTGTCCAAATAATATCTAAGTTGACGGTGGACATCAAGATAATGTAGCTTTTGTTCAGCTCTATCTGAATAGTTAGGGAAAAATACAGGGAGATCAATGGATTGATTCAAATTGTTCTTTGAAGCGACCTTAGGTAAAAAGGTTGGGTTAGTTCTCAGAGATACTCTGTCTTTGTGAAAAACCAAATAGGGGGGTCGAACCGAAAGAGCATGAAGTTCAGACACCCTCCTGGCAGATGTAATAGCCACTAGGAATAAAGTTTTCCAAGAAAGATATTTCAGGGAACAAGAAACAGCTGGCTCAAAGGGGGGAAGAATCAAGGATGTCAGCACTAAATTTAGATCCCACTGAGAAGGAGGATTCCCGACTGGAGGCTTTAGTAGGAAAATTCCTTTCAAAAAGGCCCTGCAGAGCCTATGGGACATAATATTATGATCTGCTATCCCGACATGAAAATTGGAAATAGCAGCCAATTGAACTCTGACTGTGGAAGAAGAGGAGCCTGCATGAAAAATCTCTGCTAAGAAGTCCAGGACTGCCTGAACAGGGGCAGTAAAAGGATCAATATTCTGGGCCTTAGCCCAATAAGAGAAACGTTTCCATTTGCTTGTATAAATCCTCCTGGTAGAGGATTTTAGCGAAGCTACTATGATGTCTCTAACTGGGTTAGAGATCAAAGGAAGCCTGGCTAAGGAAGGAAGTGGAGCAACCATGCTGTGAGGTTGAGAGAAGGGATTGACTGGTGCAGCTGACCCGATTGGTGAATCAGAAGATCTGGCACTGGGTCCAGATGCCACGGCTGCACCAAAAGGTGATGATGGAGGAACAGGAACCAAACTTGTCGAGGCCAGTAAGGGGCAATGAGAATCAATTTGGCTCTCAAAACGGTAGCTTTCTGGATCACCTGAGGGATCAGAGGAAATGGAGGGAAGGCATAAAGAAGTCCCTGGGGCCAATCCTGGTTCAGAGCGTCTCTTGGGGGATGGCCTGATAGAGGGAAGAGGCTGAAGAAGTCTGGGCATTTGCTGTTTTGGGGAGTAGCAAAAAGATCGCAACATGGACGACCCCATTCCAGAAAAATCTCTTCCGCTATAGATTGCTTGAGAGACCACTCGTGAGGCATGAGAATAGCTCTGCTCAATCTGTCCGCTATAATGTTGGTTTTCCCAGGGATATGCATTGCTACCAGAAACCGATGAGAGGAGATCGCCCATTGCCATAGTCTGAGCTTCTCGACACAAGGGGTAGGACTTGGTTCCGCCCTGTTTGTTGATATACCAAACTACAGACATGTTGTCTGTGTGGACTGCAATTGTCCCTACGGGAAGAAAGTCGTTGAGGGCTTGCAACGTTAAAAGCACTGCTCTCATCTCCAGGACATTTATGTGCAGATGGTACTCGAGCGGCTGCCACGTCCCATGAACCATCCTGCCCTGATAATGACCCCCACCCGATCAGGGAGGCATCCGTGGTGACAGTGGCTATCGGGATGGGGTACAAAGTACCTGCCTTGGTGAACCTGAGGCGATGTGATCCACCAAGCAAGATGCTCTTTGCATGTCTGTGTCACCAGAATCTGGTGACGCATTGGAAGTTGCTGGTATGACCATTGTGTGAACAGCATCCACTGAAGAAGGCGCATGTAGAATCGAGCCAGGGGAAGAAGAGTAATGGCCGCAGTCATGAGACCTAATACCTTTAGAACCATTCTGGCCTGTACTTTCTTGCTGGTCAGAATGATCCTGACATGACTCTGAATGTCTGAAACTCTTTGATCTGTAAGGGTAGCTGACATCCGAACAGTGTTTAAGTTTGCGCCTATGAAGGTAATAGACTGGCAGGGCGATAAGGATGACTTTTCGAAGTTGATTGAGATGCCCAAATGAGAACAAAGGTCTATTGTGTAATCCCTGGCTTGTATAAGCTGATGCCTGGTGGTGGCTGACAGGAGCCAGTCGTCGAGATACGGAAACACCTGGAATCCTTGGCGTCTCAGGTGAGCCGTGACCACTGCCATGCATTTGGTGAACACTCTGCGGGCTGTAGTGAGACCAAAGGGCAGGGCTCTGAACTGGAAATGACTGGACCCCAGCCGAAAGCGGAGAAATCTCCTGGAGCGTCTGTGAATTTTGATGTGATAGTACGCATCCTGAAGATCTATTGAGCACATCCAGTTGTCCTTCTGTAAGAAGGGCAGAATTGACTGAAGAGTGACCATTCGAATCTTGTCTTCCTGACAGACTTGTTGAGTCTGCTGAGATCCAATATTGGTCTCCAGTCTCCCGTCTTTTTGGGGACCAAAAAGAACCTTGAGTAGATTCCGGGCTCTGAATGGTCTATTGTAACTGGCTGAATGGCTCTTTTTTGCAGTAGTTTTGAGACTTCTAACTCTGCAACCTCCCTTAGACCGGGTGGTACGTCTGGAAGGGAACTTGAGGGGAAGGGACTTTCCTCGAAAGGAATTATGTAACCCTTGGATATGATCGACTGTACCCATCTGTCTTGAGTGAGGGAATGCCAGGCTTCTGGGTACAGTGATAATCTTCCCCTGACTGCCTCCAAGGAGGGACAGCCGGGCAACACCTCAGGGATGCTGAAAGGGCTTGTCAGAGAGAGGCTCCCTGTTTCCCTGGTTTTGGACCCCTCTGCCTCTAGAGCGCGTCTGTTGTTGTTACCCCCTCTGCCTCTAGGGGTAAACTGACCACGTGAATCCGGCGTGACTCCTTGGGATTTACGGAACCACATTTTCCCACCTTTCTGTCCTTTGGGATAAGGTCTAGAAGGGGTGGAAAAACGGACTCCAACAGCAGAAAGAGTCTTGCCGTCCTGTTCGCACCTGGTCAAGGTTTCCTTCACCTGAGGGCCAAACAAAGCTGACCCATCAAAGGGAGAATTTGTGAAGGACGCCTTAAAGGGATCCGCAAAATCACATAGCCGCATCCAGGCTTGGCGTCTAAGAGCCACACCTGTACCTGCGGCTCTACTCGCTCCATCGGAAGCATAAGATATTAGCCGCATGGAGGAGTGTGCAATGGAATTGGGGGATCCTAGCTGCGAAGCAATTTTTCTTGAGCCCCTGCAGCTGTAGGATCCTGAACTACTTCGCCCAGCTCCTTAAGGCTATCCCTCTGGACTCTGGTGAAGTGACATAGGTAATTCAGCGACCGCATAGCAAAGGCCGCTGAGGAAAACATCCGCTTACCGTACCTATCCATGGTCCTAGAGTCCTTATTAGGAGGATGGACGGGCACGGAAGGATCTGCAAGTTCCTTTTGGTGGCCGCAGCCACCACCATGGCATCAGCGGGACACCCTTAGTGAGGAATTGCTTGTCACACGGGCAGTGATAAATTTTGAAGGCCTCCTAGGGACTGGCTCTACAGAGTCAGGAGCTGCCCACGCCTTCGTGCAATAACCTGCATAAGGGGTCGAAGGCGGAGACACCCAGGAGGTGGAGGGCCGAGATCCAAACGCCTCTAGGTATACTGACTCATCCTCAGAGGGATTGTTGGTGGGCCAGTTTCCCCTCTGTTTCAGGAGTTCTAGGATGTCTGAGAAGGAGACATCCTCAGAGGGGGATCTAGGGGCTCCCTCTGACTCATCAAAGTCAGTATCCAGTGACAGACTCGGGGAGTCTACATGCTTCCTCTTACAAGTCCTCTTCCTAGGAGGATCTCCCGAAACATCAGGAGAATCCTCGGAAGAGGGGGAAATTCCCAATGGGGAAACCTGAGGCGGAGGATCTCTGGGTCCTGTAGCAAGAGAAGTGGCAGAGATGTCAACAGGTACTATAGAGGGAGGAGCTACGGGAACAGACTGCTGACTGATACCAGTGGCCAGTACACTCTTCATCACCTCGAATGCTCCCTCCCAGGCAGGTCCGAGAGAACCCGCTCCAAGAGCTAGGAACTCCAGGGACCACCGAAGGGAAGTCTCCGAGGCAGATGTCGGAGCCGAGCTCACCAAGGCCGAGGCTCCAAGGGAAGAGCGGGCTCGGACAAGGGTCCGATGCCACTCACCCCCTCGGAGGAGACCATGGAAGCCCGACCACCGAATCCCTCTAAGGAAGGTCTCGAAGAGGAGATAAGAGTAGAGGCTGAAGGAACAGAAGGGGGTATCCATCCTCCAGCCGTAGCAGTAACCATTCCGAAGACTCCAACTCCAAGGTCTGGGGTAGAGTTGAAGGAGGAACTGTAACGAGGTGTGGACCAACAGTCGCCTGTTGAGACGGACTGTGTAACATTTGGGCCAGTACCTGTGACTTAAGTAATCTACTGACCACTCTCTCTAGGTCATGATCTGACAGTCTGGATGACCTTGAAGATCGGCTCCGATGGCTCCGTTCGAAGAAGAGGTGAAGCCGGGCGAAAGTATCGGCTCCAAGGAAGGAGACCTCGACCTCTTCCTGGAATGAGCCATTGGAGCCGATACTATAGATCCTGTCGGAGCCGACTTCTCGGAGCCGACAGGAAGCCTCGATGTATCGGCTCCAGCCGGAGCCGATACAGCCACCAAAGTAACGGTGTCGGAGCCGATCGAGCCGACACCGATGCCTGTGCCACATGGGTGTCGGAACCGATCGGAGCCGACACCGAAGTGGTCGATACAGATTCGGCACCGATAGCTATCGGTGCCGAAGGCTTTGTTAAGCCAGAATCGGCTCCAGCCGGAGCCGATCTCGACTCGAACGAAGTCGGAGCCGAGGCCGCAGGCTTAGACACAGAAGCCTGGGCCTTGGAAGATTTAACTGATTTAGATGGAGCCGACTTAGCCGGAGAGCCCTCCGGCTTAAGAAGGCCCCTAAGGATCAGTTTGTTGCGTCTTTCCTGCAGGACTCTCTGGCTAAAGGAATGACAAATAGCACAGGAGTCCTGCAGGTGAAGAGGCCCCAGGCAATACAGGCAAGAAGTGTGACCGTCTGTCAGAGACATCTTCTGACAGCACGAGTCACACTTCTTAAAACCTGAGACCCTCTCCTTTGACATGGTGCTTAACACAAACACACACACACACCAGTCAAAAAATTAACTTAAATAAAATACCAAAAGGTATTTGTATAAAAAACACACACCCTAACAGGGAGATGGGATGGGTAAAGTTTGACTAAAATAAATTAGAAAAGACAGGGATTTTCTGTCACAAAATGTAAATAATTAACTAATAACTAATAATTAAGGGTTTTTTAAGAAAAAGGGGCTTAAATATTCAAAAAGTGAATCACTTACCAGGAGCTGGTAAAAGGAGGACCTCATAAGCGAAGCGGCAAACGAGATCTGGGTACTTACCGCCTTGCATCATGGGATATGGGGCTGCCTCGAGCTGGTAAAAGTGACTCTCGAGCTTAGCAAGTGCCGAGTCGGAGCCGAGGGATCGGCTCCGAACCCATCAAGCAAGAATGAAGGCGAGATTGACAACTTAACATTACATTTTTTACATTGAGTTTAAGGCCATGAATTTGGCACCAGTCATTAGTTTGTGTAAGACCGTCTTGTAGGATATTGACATCATTTGGAGATTCTATGACAGCTCCCAGTTTGCAGTCACCAGCAAAGTTTGTCAGCCACAGACCTTAGTGCAAAAAGTAGAGGTCCCAGGACTGATCCCTGTGGAACACCACTGGTTACACATCTGGTGTTGGACATACTTAGTCATACAGGTCTGGTAATTAATAGCCCTGAAAACTAAGGTAGCAGAGGTATATACTTTTTTACCTTACATGTCCATGGCATGGCTGTCCTTATCAGAAGGTAAAAGCTTAGAAGAAGCCAGCAACTTGAATGGTTTACCAGTGGCTACCGAAACAACAGCAGGATCAGAGAAAGTGATTTTATATAAAAACAGTTGAGCCTCTGGAACTTTATAGAATCAGTCTGGTTTCTTAAGGTCAGGAGGTTGAGAATCAGTGGCCTGAGAAGCTGCAGTGAAAGTATCCAAGAAGGCAGCCAGTACTGGAGTGACTGCAGAAGGCAGAGGAGAATCTATTTGCAATAGTCCATAGTATCTTTTTTGAACATCAGAAACTTGGGAATTGTCACACTTAAAGTGTTCTTTCATATGAACCACAGTATCCCCAAAAGACAATTTCTATTTAGGGCAGTCAGGAGAAAGTGAATCAACTTTCTCAAACTCCGGGGCAAAGGGATAGTGGATCTGAGTGTAGTAAGCTAAGCACTCCGCACCAGTGTCTAAATCTTATTCAGAGGAATCAGAGTCCCTAGGATGTTTGGAAAGAGTGGTAAATCAAGGAACAGAAGCAGGAATAGACAATCTCTGGGAGAGTTTAAGCGCCATAAGAGCACTGAAAAGCCTCTAAGAAAAATCCTGCTATTCTCTGTATGGATCCCTAGCCATAGGGGCCACATGCTTAGTTTTCTGTTTCTGTTTAAAGGACCATCAGCTTTAAGAATTCTAGGAGGTTCAGACCCCTGCCTAGATTTAAGTAGGGTACTAGGCACCTCTTCCCTAACAAGTATTTGGGGAATGCCCCTAGACCACCCCAAAATAATCAGCAGTGGTTCCCCCTCCATAGCTGCACCACACATAGGCAAAGCTTCAGCAGACATGCAAGTATGCAGCTCCATGTCAGCCTATAACTACCCCCTTGCAAAAAACATACGTGTTTTGTTTTTTCATTGTTTTGGCTTTTGATCTTTCGGGATCGATCATTAGTTATTCAAGGTTTGTGCACTTTGATGTTTATATATATATATATATATATATATATATATATATATATATATAAATATACATATTTTTTTATATATATATATATATATATATATATATATATATATATATATATATATATATATATATATATATATATATATATACATATACAGTAAACTCTCAGTTAACCGGCACCCATGGAGATTGGTAGGTGCCAGATAAAAAGAAGTTATGTACTTACCATAACGTTCCATGTTTGTTGTCCATCTTGCCATTCATTCTTACTGGCTGGGTTCGGTGCCAATCCTCGGCTCCGACTTAGCCACATACTATAGCTCAAAGTCTTTCATTTGGCTCGTGGGTAAACACCTATCCCATCATGCAGTGTGTGATTCCCCAGATCTTGTTTGCTGCTAACCATAGCCATATGTGTACACTAGTCCTATAATGAAGGATATTTGAAAGGGAAGAAAGTCAGAGAGGCTCCTTGTCCAAGGAGGAAATTCCTCTAGGTTTTCTAGAAGCCTTAGGCTGGGGGAAGGTGGTAGAGATCATAAGAATGAATGGCGAGATGGAAAAGAAACTTGGAATGTTATGGTGAGTACATAATGTCTTTATGTTATGTTGTCCTATCTCGCCTTCATTCTTACTGGTTGGGACAGCGTCCTTAGCACCATATTCCCTGGGTGGCTCATGGCAGTACACTTTTCAGCACAGTGGAATCAAAGGAGGCCTTGTCCCTGGAGGCCAAATCCACTTTGTAATGAATGATAAAGGTGCGGGGTCTTGCCCACGTAGCAGCGGCACAAATACTGTCCATTGATAGTCTAGCTAGATAAGCGGATGACGTTGCCATGGCCCTAGTAGAGTGACCCTTGACTTTGAGTGGTAGTTGTCTGTAAATAAAGGTAATACAATTTGACAACAAGTTAGAGAGTACAACTTTAGAGACTGGCATGCCTTTTTTGACTTCTGAAAAATGAACAAACAATTGATCAGACTTCCTGAAATCTTTGGTGCGATGTAAGGAGAAGTGAAGTTGTCTATGCACATCTACTTGGTGTAGCTTGTATTCTGTCTTGTTGCCATTATTAGGGGAAAAACACTGGCAGCTCAATAAATTGATTTAAGCTATTTTGTGAACACACCTTAGGTAAAAAGGATGGGTTTGTTCAGAGAGATACTCTATCCTTATGGAAGATCTAATAAGGAGGTTGGATTGATTAAGCTTGCAATTCTGAAACTCTTCTTGCAGAGGTAATAGCAACTAAGAAAAGTTTTTCCAAGACAGAAATTTGAGGTCACAAGTTGATGAGGGCTCAAATGGAGGGGAGGTCAGATATGTTAGAACAAAATTCAAGTCCCATGGCGAGAGTGGTTCTTTAATGGGAGGTCTTAATAAGCAGGTATTTTTTAAAAATGCTTTACATAATCTGGGTGACATCAAGTTCGAAGTTCCGTCACCTATATGAAAATTTGAGATTGCAGCTAACTGCACTTTAATAGTAGCTGCTGCTGAACCTAGTTGAAAACGCTCTGATAGGAACTCAAGAATAGAAGTGATCGGAGCAGAAAAGCGGTCGATGTTTTTACTCTGTGCTCAGTATGAGAACCTTTTCTATTTACTAGAATATAGTTTCCTCGTTGTAGCCTTGTACGAGAATACCAAGATGTGTTTAACTACTGGCGTAAATTTGTGTAACCTGACTAAGTTGGGAACTGGAACAGCCATAATGTCAAAAAAGAAGTTATGTACTTAGCATAATGTTCCATGTGAGTTGTTCATACCGCCTTCATTCTTGCAGATGGGTTCGGAGCCGATCCTCGGCTCCGAGACGGCCTATTACAAAGCTCGAGGTCTTCAGATAGCTTGAGGCCAAGTCCCTATCCCATGATGCACCTAGAGTTACCTCAGATCTTGTTTGCTGCGTATAATAATACCATATGTCATTCTATCACTCTGTAAGAGAAAGCTATATAAGGGTTGATCAACCAGGAAGAATCCAGCATCTCGGTCTTCAAAAAACCCTGGAGGGGGGTAGGAGGGTGGGAAGTAAGAATGAAGGCGAGATGAACAACTCACATGGAACGTTTTGGTAAGTACATAACATCTTTATGTGAAGTTGTTCTATCTTGCCATTCATTCTTACAGATGGGTAGCATCCCAAGCACCATCTATCTCGGGTGGCTCACAGGAGTATGTTTTTCAGGACAATACACCCAAAGGAGGCCCTGTCAACTCTGTAATGAGTGATAAAGGTATAATGTCTTGACCAAGTGGCTGCTGCAGAAATGCTATCTAAAGGAAGTATAGCAGAAAAAGCAGAGGATGTAGACACTGCTCTGAAAGAATGAGCCTTAATTTTTTGTTGTAAGGGCATATTAGCAGCTGAATAAGCAAATGTGATAAAACTGAATAACCACTTAGACAGAGTTGTTTTTACCACTGCCATACCTTTTCTGGAATCTGAAAAGGAAACAAAAAGCTGTTCTGATTTTCTAAAGTCTTTTGTCCTATCCAAGTAAAATCTGAGCTGTCTATGAACATCAAGCTTGTGCAGCATATACTCTAAGCTGTTGGAGTGATTCGGGAAGAACACTGGTGAATCAATAATTTGGTTAAGGTTAGCTTCAGTACAAACTTTAGGCAAAAAGGAGGGATTAGTTCAAAGTGAGACTCTGTCAGCATGGAAAATCAAATATGGAGGCTTGATGGACAAGGCTTGAAGCTATGACACTCTGCGGGCAGAAGTGATAGCTACTAAAAAGATAGTCTTCCATGACAAATATTTCAAATCACATGAGGAAGCAGGTTCGAATGGAGGGAGAATAATGCAAGAAAGCATAAAATTTAGATTCCATGGGGTATATAGAGATTTCATAGGTGGTCGAAGATGAAAGGTCCCTTTGAGAAAGGCTTTGGATAGTTTGTGTGACATTATGTTCAATCCTTCAAATCCAAGGTGAAACTTAGAGATAGCAGCAAGTTGAACCAGAACTGTTGCAGCTGCAGCTCCTTTGTTGAAAATCATGGTCAAGAACTCTAGTATAGAAGCAATAGGGGCTAGGTAGGGATCAATGTTGTTTTGAGAGGCCCATATAGAACATTTTTTTTCCCATTTGCTAAGGTATAGCTTCCCCGTAGAGGATTTATGAGAAGATATTAGAATTTGCTGCGTCTCATTAGAAAGGTTATGGGACCTGGCTATGATGGGAATTGGAGCAGCCAAGTTGTCAGCTTCAGGGACTGAAGAGAGCGATGGAGTTCCCCCGATGTGTGAGTCAGAAGATCTGGAACTGGGTCCAGAATGCAGGGATACTCCAATTGATGAAGTTGAAGGAAGGGGAACCAAATCTGATGAAGCCAATGAGGGGCTATTAGAATGATGGTCCTTCCCAGGGCTTTTGCTTTCTGTAGTACCTTGGGTATCAACAGAATCGGTGGGAATTCATAGATGAGACCCAGAGGCCAATCATGTATGAGTGCGTCCCTTGGAGCTTCTTCCAGAGGGGTACTCAGGGCAAACAAGCTATACAATAGAAGGAGGAAACTAGTACAGAAAAGAGTAAAATCCCAAGAAGGGAAGACATCCCTGATCAGTATCAGCAAGAACCTACGATCCCTCATAAAATCATCCAAGGCGAGCTTTGAAAGAAAAATTGCCAAGGACTCCAAAGATAACCACAAGGCATTCTTTAGCTATGTCAAGAAACTAAGTGGCAATGCTCAGATATGCTCGGAGTTAGTGCAGAATGGCACAAAATACACTGAACTGACCGATATTGCCAACATCCTGGCAGACAGGTATAGCGCAAACTTCACCCCACCTCTCACCCCCAAAAAGGGCCCATAACCATATCAGAAGAATGTAGAGTCGCTGAAATCACAGACACTCAGGTTAAAACAGGCCTCTCCAAAGCCAAAAACACAGCATCAATGAGACTGGACAGTGTCCCAGGCTGCATCCTACATGAGCTTAAAGACGAACTAACCCCTCACTTAAACGCACTGTTCAAACTCAGCCTCTCCACAGGCTACATACCCATAGAGCGGCACACAGCAACGGTTATTCCACTCCACAAAGGTGGAGCCACAACAAACCCCGGGAACTATCGCCCTATAAGCCTGACTACCTTGGTCTGCAAGGCTATGGAGTGCATCATCATGGAACTCATTAACAGAGACATTGGGAACCTCCAAACACTGGACCCTACCCAGTTTGGCTTTGTTAAGGGAAGATCATGCCTCCTAAACCTGGTGGACTTCTTTGAGACAGTTACCAAGGCTATAGACGAGGGAAAGGTGGTACACACAGCCTACCTAGACCTCGCTAAGGCTTTCGACACCATTCCCCATTCTGGTATTATAGACAAGCTCACCAGCCTGAACATAAATCCCTACGTCACAAGATGGGTTGCGAACTGGCTCATGGACAGAACCCACATGGTGAGTTGCGGAAGCTAGGTCCAACTCTAAACCGGTTACAAGTGGCATTCCCCAGGGCTCAGTCCTAGGAACCCTCCTGTTTGGCATATACTTCTCAGAGGTACAGGCAAGCACAGGAGGACTATGGCTGACCAAGTTCGCAGACTACTGCAAACTAGGGGCTATAACTGACTCTCCGGCTGACATTAATCTCACCTTAGATAATCACATTGCCAAAATGGTTAGAAAATCCTTCTACGTGGCCCACCTAATCACAAAAGGGTTCGCATCCAGATCAAAATAGGTCATTGTGCCCCTCTACTCATCACTCATCAGACCCATCATAGAGTACAATGCCCCATTTGGGATGTACCTTACAAGACACCTGCAACAGCTGGAAAGACCACAGAAGTACCTCACCACGAGGATCACTGGCCTCAAACAGATGCCCTATGCAGTTCGACTGAAGAGACTCCAGTTGTACTCGGTTGCATACCGCCTACACAGAGGTGATCTCTGCCTGACATACAAGGCCATGTCCAACCCAGAATTGATGGACATGCTCCACCTAAATAAAACCTTATCCCCTCGAGCCACACGCTCTAGGGATCTAAACCTCACCACAACAATAAATAGGATGTGCTGGAGGGATAGATTCCTATCCCAGAGACTTCCCATGCTTTGGAACAAGATCCCAATCTACATTAGGCAGAGCTCCTTACTAACACTCTTCAAAATAAACCTTGACAAATGGATAGGAAACAGAAAGTTTACTTCGGGGATCACTTCAGTGGCTCTGCTGGACAGAGGCACAGGGAAGTAATCTAAGGGAGCGGCGAAAGCCAACACATTCTGGCTAGGCTGATAAATGCCTTCGGGCAGATAGCCTAGTACCAACCTATCAACCTATGAACCTAAGTAGCTTCTGCATTTCGTGTTCATGTGGTTGGCGAAAAGGTTGCAGCAAGGCTGGCCCCACCTGAGGAATATCCTGTCCCCTATTTCTTTCTTGAGGGACCACTCGTGAAGCAACAAAATTGCTCTGCTCAGCTTCTCTGCTATCGTGTTGAATTTCCCCAGGATGTGCATTACTAACAGAAAGCGCTGGGTGGATGTAGCCCATTGCCATACTCTTAGGGCCTCGCGACAAAAGGGGTAGGGCCTGGTTCCTCCTTGTATGTTCAAGTACTAGACCACTGACATGTTGTCTGTCTGAATCGCAATTGTACCCAGAGGAAGAGAGTCCTGGAAGTACTGCAATGCTAAAAGTACTACTCTCATCTTTAGGACATTGATATGCAGATGTGTCTCTTGATCGGTCCATGTGCCCTGGACTGTTCTTCCTTGAAAATGCCCCCCCACTCTATCAGAGAAGTGTCCGTGGTTACTGTTGCCGCTGGTGGGGGTAGAACAAAAGGATGACCTATTGTGACATGAAGAGAGGTCAACCACCACTGAAGATCCTTTTTGCATGTGTTCATGATCATTATAAGATGAGATATTGGGAGCTCTTGGTAAGACCACTGAGTGAACAACAGCTATTGCAGAATCCGCATATGCATATGACCCTGTGGTATGGCTAATACTGCAGCTGCCATCATGCCTAACAATTTTAGTACTTCTGATGCTGGAGCCTTGTTTTTGGCTATGATATTGTGGACCAGCTGACAGAGCAGTAGAACTCTTTCTGCTGGAAGTCTCAGAGTGGTGGTGGTGTCCAATTCTGCTCCGATAAAAATGGTATGTAGCTATGACGGCAAAGCAGATTTTCCTGAGTTTATTGTAATGCCCAGCTGACTGCAGAGTGAAAGAGTGGTGTCCCTGGCTTGTATGAGTTGATTCCTGGTGGTGGCGGTGAGGAGCCAATCATCTAGATATGGAAACACCTGGAATCCTAAATGTCTCAGGTGAGCCGTGACCACAGCCATGCATTTGGTGAACACTCTGGGGGCTGTAGTGAGACCAAAGGGCAGGGCCCAAAACTGGTAATGATTGGCTCCCAGCCTGAAGTGTAGAAGATCCCTAGATGGTCTGGCCATTTTTATGTGGTAGTACGCATCCTGAAGATCTATCGAGCACACCCAATTGTCTTTCCCTAATAAGGGAAGTATCGACTGAAGCGTGACAACCAAAACGTCTCTTTCTTGACAGTCTGCTGAGGTCCAATATAGGTCTGCAGTCCCCTGTCTTTTTTGGAACTAAAAAGAAATCTTGAGTAAGTCCCAGATCCTATCTGGTCTGCTGGGACTGGTTGGATGACTCTTTTTGTTAGCGACGATTGGGCCTCTATTGTTGCCTGATCCCTGTAACTGGGTGGAATGTCTGGGATTTTTCTTGTCAATGGAGGGAGTGTGGCAAAAGGAATGAAATATCCTCTGGAAATGATACTTTGTACCCAGTTGTCAGTGGTTATTTTGAACCAGGCGTCTGGATACAAACATAAGTGACCCCTGACTGCCTCCAGAGTAGGACAGTCGGGCCTCCTTTCAGGAGCGCTGGTAGGGCTTCCCAAAGAACTAGTCTCTGTCGCCCTGGTTTTGTGGACCCCCTCTGCCACGAGGGTGGCATCTTCTATTATTGCTCCTTCCTCTGCCCCTGGAAGGGGGTTCACCACGTGTGTCCTGAATGGTTCCTTGGGCTTTGCAGAACCACATCTTTCCTCCCCTTTGACCCTAGGGGTAGGGTCTTGTACGGGTGGAAAAACAGACTCCGATGGCAGACAGAATCTTTCCTTCCTGCTCACACCCGGTCAAAGTTTCCTTAACTTTGGGCCCGAAAAGGGACGAGCCATCAAAAGGGGTATTTACAAAGGATGACTTAAAGGGCTCCGTGAAGGAACACAAGCGCATCCAAGAGTGTCTCCTAAGAGCAATTCCTGTACCCTTTGCCCTGCTCGCTCCATCACCTGCATATGAAATGAAGCCCATGGACGAGTTTACTATGGAGTTGAGGGTAGCAAGCTGGGAGGCAACTTTATCTGAAACTCCTGCAGCTACTGTACCCTGAAGAGTATCTCCAAGCTCTTTTAGGTGATCTCTTTGCAGTCTAGTAAAATGGGTTAGATAGTTGAGCGAATGCAGTGCAAACGTCACTGAACTGTAGGTGCGCTTCCCATATCTATCCATGATCTTAGAATCTCTGTCAGGAGGATGGATAGAGGAGGAAGTTTCTGAAATTTCCTTTTTGGTGGCTGCCGCCACCACCATGGCATCAACTGGCACACCTTTAGTAAGAAAAGATTTGTCCTGGGGGGCAGAAATAAATTTATTAGGCCTCCTGGGTACAGGGTCCATGGCGTCCAGAGACTCCCACGCCCTTCATGAGACCAACCGCATAAGCTCATCGAAGGGCAGAGACACACAAGAGGTAGAGGGCTGAGACCCGAAAGCCTTCAGGAGAACCGACTCATCTTCAGTAGGGCCGGTGGACTGCCAGTCATCCCTCTGCCTAAGGATTTCTAATATCTCAGCAAATAAGATATCCACAGGGGGTGACTGTGGGGAACCTTCTGATTCATCCAAGTTGGTAATGGATGTGAGGGACTCCTGTGGGGGCTCTAAATGCTTCCTCTTGCAGATTTTCTTCCTAGGAACCTCATCAGTGGGGGCCTCTTGTGAGGTCTCAGAAGAGCATGGGCCACCCAATGGGGATTCCTGAGGCTTTGGGTCTCTACACTTGGCAAGGATCTGTGAAGCAAAAGCAGACACAGGTACTTTAGGGGAGGAGGTAGCCGGACCTGAAGTCAAAGATGACTTAGGAGACATAACTCTCCTTGTGGCTTCAAAGGCACCTCTGCTCCGATGAGAAGGGACTGATGGATCCGAGGAAACTGTCGATACCCCCGGACTGGGACAGTGCACTCTAAGCCAGAGGTAGGAGCTGAGCTCATCCAAGCCGAAGCCCCAAGAGGCAGAGTCAGAACTGACAAGTGGGTCCGACTATCCTCCCCGGACCCAACCAGAGAGTGTCGGCTCCTAGATTCCTTGATCGGCACCAAGGATGTCAGAGTAAATAGAGGCGAGAACACTGGAGCAGGCATCGGCTCAAAAGGCTCAACAATCATCAAGTTCGACTCCTCTGGCTCTGAAGGACTGGTATGACTCGGAGGAGGAAGAGTAGTAGATGGTAAAAGGGTCTTCGGTTCTGAAGCCGTTTGGGTTGGAGCCAATAAGAATTTAGCAAAGGTTGGTGCCTGTAAAAGCTTCTGCACCACATGATCCACATCCAAATCAGAAAGGCTAATCGAAGACCAAGATGAGTGGGTAGAAGGAGGTACAGAATGCAGGAGTGGAGACTTAGGCACTTCGCATACCGGTTCCAAAACCGGGAACCGGCTCCAAAAGGACAAGATGGCCGGCTTCGAGGTCTGTGGAACCGACGTCAAAGATTTTTTTCATTTCTTTACCTCAGAAGAATTAGAAGCCTTAGAAAACTTTTAGGATATTCTGGACCCATCCTGGTCGCTCAAAGCTTCTTGAAATGAAGGTTTAACTAAACCTCTGTCTATTAACTTTCTCTTTCTCTCCTGGAGAACCCTAGAAGAGAAAGAATGACAGATGAAGCAGCTTTCCTGGAGATGCAATGCTCCCATACAATAAACACAATTCACATGACTGTCAGTAACAGACATTTTCGGCCCACATTTAGGACATTTCTTAAACCCTGATTTAGGATGTTTATCTCTATCATGGTCAGCCATACTGTAACAAACACAATCTCAGTAGGGTGCTGTAAAAAACTAGACACACCCAAACAAGAAATATCAAACAAGCCCTTTAAAACTATGGGCTTAAACAGTAATCAGCACACAGCTACAATATAAACTACTATTACATACACTCTATTTATCTAAGCTCTAAGACTAATTATTTCAAAGTTCTGACAGAAAAGTCACTATTCAAACTCTAAAGACTAAATATAACAAGCTGTGACAGAAAGGTCCCCATTCTAAGCACACAACTACAATCTAAATTACTAATAAAGATTTAATAAGGCCTACAATAAAATGAAGCCAAGAGAGATAATTACTAGTTTAAGAAAAAAGGCACAGGAAGGGAAAGTACACAAAAAGCTATAAGAGCTTATCTAAGTATCTAAGATATAAATCATAAAATTTTTATCAGAATAATAATATATTTTGAAGCCGAGTGTCGCTGAGTGAAGTGCGTAAGGTAGTTCAGGGATCTAAAGGTAAAAGTCACTGATGAGAAAATATGCTTCCCATATCTGTCCATCGTTCGAGACTCCTTGTTCAATGGGTGGACAGATGAGGACGTTTCAGTGAGTTCCTTCTTGGTGGCTGTTGCCACCACCATAGCATCTACAGGGAAGCCTTTAGTAAGAAAGTCTTTGATGGAGCTGTTATGTTATTTGGCCTCTGAGGGACTGGTTCCATTGTGTCTGGTGACTCCCACCACTTTCGACTAATCAATTCCATTAGCTCATCAAAAGGACGAGACACCCAGAAGGCTGAAG
The DNA here is from genome assembly GCF_019279795.1 of Protopterus annectens. Lineage (NCBI taxonomy): Eukaryota > Metazoa > Chordata > Ceratodontiformes > Protopteridae > Protopterus > Protopterus annectens. The sequence goes on from NC_056746.1 coordinate 962,006,587, forward strand.
GTTGAGATCTGAAGGCCTTCAGGTACACCGACTCCTCATAAGAAGGGTTGATGGGCTTCCAGCCGCCTCTCTGTTTCAGGATTTCTAAGATATCTGCAAAAGTGGTATTTTCAGAGGGCGACCGTGGTTACCCTTCTGACTCATCGAGGTCAGTGTCTGAGGTGATTGACTCATCTGGTGAGTCCAGATGCTTCCTCTTGAATGTTCTCTCCCGAGAGGCCTCCTTAGAAGGGTATTCACTCAGTGGGACTCCCTGAGGCCCTGAATCTCCACTGTCCTGAGGATGGGGTGGTTCCAAGACAGAAGCTGGTGCCTTAGGGGGAAGACTACCAGTACCCTTGTGTAGAGCTTAGATGGGGACAGCACATTCCGCATCAACTCGAAAGCAGGTCCCCCTGGCTCCAAGGTTACCCCCAGTAAGACTACTCAGAAGTAGAAGGAATCCTTGGCTCCAATGAGACTGTCTCCGAACCTGATGTAGGAGCTGAGCTCATCCATGCCGATGCCCCGGGAGGTAAGCTTGGAACCAAACAGACTTGGATCCGAGCATCCCCCCCGGAACAGACCAGAGAGCTTCGGCTCCTAGACACCCTGGAAGGCACCGAGGGTGTCGGAGCAGACAGTGGATCCAAAATCTCCTGGACAGGTCTTGGGACCAAAGAATCTACAGCAAAGGGTACCTGGCACTCTGGCTCCAAAGATCCAGCTTGGCTCGGAGGAAGAAGTGACATGGATGAAAGAGTCTTAGTTGGCTCCGGAACCAGTTAGGTCAGAGATGAAAATAATTTAGCCAGCGCCAATGACTTCAGTAGTTTGAGCACCACCCTATCCACATCATCATCATCTGATAGGCTTCTAGAGGACCTGGAGGAAAGGGTAGGTGATCGAGATCTCTCCAATATGGGAGATCTTAAGGTTGGGGAGACCAGTAATAATTCAGTAGACCAGCTCCGAAAGCTGTGGAGCCAAAGGACTTGACTTGTCCAATTCCAAGATCCCTCTTGGTTCCAAATCCTGTGGAGCCAAAGAGATTGATTTTTCTGAAGGAATTTTTGATATTTTCTCTGGTGGTTCTGAATGACCAGATGAGGAAGAAGAAGAAGGTCTCTTGGAAGGTTTGTCACTTTTTGAAGAAGGAGACTTAGGCTTAGAGGAGGTACTCTGACTTTCTAAAGCTTCAGGGAATGGAATTTTCACTAGCCCTCTGACTATTAATTAGAAGTTATGTACCTACCATAACGTTCCATGTTAGTTGTCTTCTCTCGCCTTCTTTCTTGCTGGATGGGTTCAGAGCCGATCCTCGGCTCTGACTCGGCACTTGCTAAGCTCGAGAGTCACTTTTACCTGCTCGAGGCAGCCCCATATCCCATGATGCAAGGCGGTAAGTACCCAGATCTCGTTTGGTACCTAGAGGGAAAACTACCTAGCATAAAAACTTCCCACTAAGGAAGAAGAGCAATAAGCCTAAAGGGCTGTAAGGGGAAACCAGATAACTAAAACTAGAACTAACTGGTGCCCAAAGAGACAAAATCTTACAGAGCCAAGGGAGATCAAGGTCTGTCCAGGCAAGGGGGCAGGAGGGAGGGTCGCAAGAAAGAAGGCGGGAGAAGACAACTAACATGGAACGTTATGGTGGGTACATAACTTCTAAATGTTAAGTTGTCAATCTCGCCTTCATTCTTGCTGGATGGGACCGCGTCCCTAGCACCTCTATCCTGGGAGGCTCAATGGAACAGACTCTTGAGAACCGTGGAACCAAAACTGGCTCTATCCCTGGAGGCCAAATCCAATTTGTAATGAGAAACAAAGGTATGAGGAGTGGCCCAAGTGGCTGCTGCACAAATAGTATCTAGGGGTAGCCTAGCCTGAAAGGCTGTAGAAGTGGCTAGGCTTCTAGTGGAATGTGCCTTTGGTTTTGAGCACAGCTGTTTGCCCTTAAGTTGATAAATGTCAGAAATGGTGGAAGATAGCCATCTAGACAAGGTCACTCTGGAAACAGGGAGGCCTTTCTTATTTTCAGCATAAGAAATAAAGAGCTGATCAGACTTCCTGAATTGTTTTGTTCTGTCCAAATAATATCTGAGTTGGCGGTGAACATCAAGATAATGTAATTTTTGTTCCGATCTGTTGGAATAATTAGGAAAAAATACAGGGAGATCAATGGATTGGTTTAAATTTGTTTTTGAAGCAACCTTGGGCAAAAAGGATGGATTAGTTCTCAAGGATACTCTGTCCTTGTGGAAGACCAAATATGGGGGATGAACAGAGAGGGCATGAAGTTCTGACACTCTTCTAGCCGAGGTAATAGCGACAAGGAAGAGTGTCTTCCATGAAAGAAACTTTAGTGAGCATGAAGCAGCTGGCTCAAAAGGAGGAAGAATTAAGGATGTCAGCACTAGATTTAGGTCCCATTGAGGAGGAGGACTCCTGACCGGAGGTTTGAGGAGAAATACTCCTTTCAGAAAAGCTCTACAAAGCTTGTGGGACATAATGTTGTGATCTGCAAACCCGACATGAAAGTTCGAGATTGCAGCCAACTGAACTTTGACCGTGGAAGATGAAGAACCCGAGTGAAAGATTTCCGCTAGAAAATCCAAAACTGCATGAATAGGGGCAGTAAAGGGATCTATGTTCCTTGATTTCGCCCAAAGGGAGAAACGTTTCCACTTGCTAGAGTAAATCCTTCTAGTAGAGCCACTATGATATCCCTAACAGGGTTAGAGATCATAGGAAGCCTGGCTAAGGAAGGAAGTGGAGCAATCAAGCTGTGAGGTTGAGAGAAGGAATGGACCGATGCAGCTGACCCGATTGGTGGATCAGAAGATCTGGCACTGGGTCCAGATGCCACTGCTGCACCAAAAGATGACAATGAAGGAACGGAAACCAAATTTGTCAAGGCCAATACGGGGCAATGAGAATCATTTTGGCTCTCAAAACGGCAGCTTTCTGGAGTACCTGCGGGATCAATGGAAAGGGAGGGAAAGCATAAAGAGGTCCCTGGGGCCAATCTTGGGTAAGAGCGTCTCTGGGGGGATGGCCCGGAAGTGGGAAGAGAGAGAAGAAGGCTGGGCATTTGCTGTTTTGGGGAGTAGCAAAAAGATCGCAACATGGGCGGCCCCACTTCTGAAAAATCTCCTCCACTATAGATTGCTTGAGAGACCACTCATGAGGCATGAGTATAGCTCTGCTCAATCTGTCCGCTAAAATGTTGGTTTTCCCAGGGATATGCGTTGCTACCAGAAACCGATGAGAGGAGATCACCCATTGCCAAAGTCTGAGAGCCTCTCGACACAAGGGGTAGGACTTTGTTCCGCCCTGCTTGTTGATGTACCACACTACGGACATATTGTCCGTGTGAACTGCAATTGTTCCCAAGGGAAGAAAGTCGTTGAGGGCTTGCAACGTTAAAAGCACTGCTCTCATCTCTAGGACATTTATGTGCAGGTGGTATTCGAACGGTTGCCACGTCCCATGAACCATCCTGCCCTGATAATGACCCCCCCACCCGATCAGGGAGGCGTCTGTAGTGACTGTGGCTACCGGGGCTGGGGGAACAAAGGGTCTGCCCTGATGGACCTGGGGAGAAGAAATCCACCAGGATAGGTGGTTTTTGCAAGTTTGTGTCACCAGAATCTGGTGACGCATGGGAAGCTGTTGGAAGGACCATTGGGTGAACAACATCCATTGAAGGAGACGCATGTAAAAACGGGCCAAAGGAAGAAGAGTAATGGCAGCTGCCATGAGGCCCAATACTTTTAGAACCAGTCTGGCTTGCACCTTTTTGTTGGCAAGGATAATCCGCACATGGTTTTGGATATCTAGGATTCTCTGGCTTGTGAGGTTTGCTGACATCTGAACAGTGTCTAAATTTGCGCCTATAAAGGTAATAGACTGGCAAGGCAATAAGGAGGATTTTTCGTAGTTGATCGAAATTCCTAATTGTGTGAAGAGCTTTAGGGTGTAATCTCTGGCTTAGAGAAGTTGATGCCTGGTGGTGGCCGAGAGGAGCCAGTCATCGAAATACGGAAACACCTGGAATCCTTGACGTCTCAGGTGAGCCGTGACCACTGCCATGCATTTGGTGAACACTCTGGGGGCTGTAGTGAGACCAAAGGGCAGGGCTCTGAATTGAAAATGACTGGACCCCAGCCGAAAGCGGAGAAACCTTCTGGAGCGTCTGTGGATTTTTATATGATAGTACGCATCCTGAAGGTCTATTGAGCACATCCAGTTGTCTTTGCCCAAGAAGGGAAAAATTGATAGCAGTGTGACCATCCGAAATCTTGTCTTTTTCACAGACTTGTTGAGTCTGCTGAGGTCCAATATTGGTCTCCAATCTCCCGTCTTTTTGGGAACCAAAAAGAACCTTGAGTAGATTCCGGGCTCAGAATGGTCTGTTGGAACTGGCTGAATGGCCCTTTTGTTGTAGAAGCTTTGATAATTCTAATTTTGCGATTTCCCTTAGACCGGGTGGAACATCTGGAAGGGAATTTTTGTGAGTGAAGGGACTTTCCTCGAAAGGAATCTTGTAACCCTCGGATATAATCGACTGTACCCATTTGTCTTGTGAAAGGGAAAGCCAGGCTTCTGGGTACAGCGACAATCTTCCCCCGATTGCCTCCAAGGATGGACAGTCGGGCAACATCTCAGGGATGCTGGAAGGGCTTGTCAGAGAGAGGCTCTCTGCTGCCCTGGTTCTGCGGACCCCCTCTTCCCCTAGGGCGGCGTCTATTATTATTACCCCCTCTGCCTCTAGGGGTAAACTGACCACGTGTGTCCGGCGTGACTCCCTGAGATTTACGGAACCACATCTTTCCCCCCTTCTGTCCTTTAGGGTAAGGCCTAGAAGGGGTGGAAAAACGGACTCCTACGGCAGAAAGAGTCTTACCGTCTTGCTCACACCTGGTCAACGTATCCTTCACCTGAGGACCAAACAATGTTGACCCATCGAAGGGAGAGTTTGTGAAGGACGCCTTAAAGGGATCCGCAAAATTACAGAGCCGCATCCAGGACTTGACGTCTAAGAGCCACTCCTGTCCCTGCAGCTCTACTCGCTCCATCTGCTGCATATGAAATCAGTCGCATGGAGGAGTTGGTTATGGAGTTAAGGATTCGTAGCTGAGAAGCAATCTTGTCCTGAGCCCCTGCAGCTGTAGGATCCTGTACTACTTCACCTAATTCTTTAAGGATGTCCCTTTGAAGTCTAGTGAAGTGACATAAATAATTCAGCGAACGCATGGCAAAGGTCGCTGAGGAAAACATCCACTTACCATACCTGTCCATGGTCCTAGACTCCTTGTTAGGAGGATGGACTGGTACGGAAGGATCTGCAAGTTCCTTCTTGGTGGCGGCTGCCACCACCATGGCATCAACTGGGACACCTTTTGTAAGAAATTGCTTCTTGGAAGGGGCTGTAATAAATTTAGAAGGCCTCCTGGGGACTGGTTCCACGGAATCAGGAGCTGCCCACGCCTTCCGAGCTATCACCTCCATGAGGGGGTCGAAAGGCGGAGACACCCAGGAGGTGGAGGGTCGAGATCCAAACGCCACTAGGTATACCGACTCATCCTCGGAGGGATTAATGGAGGGCCAGTTTCCCCTCTGTTTTAGGAGTTCTAGGATGTCTGAAAAGGAGACATTCTCAGAGGGGGATCTTGGGGACCCCTCCGACTCATCTAAGTCGGTATCCGAAGTTGTAGACTCAGGGCAGTCTAGGTGCTTCCTCTTACAGGTCCTCTTACGCGGGGGATCTCCTGATGGATCAGGAGAATCCTTGGAAGAGGGGGTTCTTCCCAGTGGGGAAACCTGAGGCGGTGGATCTCTCAGTCTGGGAGCAAGAGGGTGGGAAGAGATATCTACAAGCACCATAGAGGGAGGAGCTAATGGGATAGACTGCTGACTGAGCCCAGGGGCCAGCACACTCCTCATCACCTCAAAGGCTCCCTTCCCAGGAAGATCCGAGAGAGCCCGCTCCAAAGAAACAGGGGCTCCTGGGCCCACCAAAAGGGAAGGCTCCGAGGCAGATGTCGGGGCCGAGCTCACCAAGGCCGAAGCCCCGAGGGGAAGAGCAGGGTCGGACAAGGGTCCGATGCCACTCACCCCCTCGGAGCAGACCAGGGAAGCCCGACCACCGGATCCCTCCAAGGAAGGTCTCGAGGAGGAGATAAGAGTAGAAGCTGAAGGAGCAGAAAGGGGTGGTATCTGCCCCGCAGCCGTAGCAGTGACTATTCCCATAGACTCCGGCTCCGAGCTCTGGAGGAGAGTCAAAGGAGGAACTTGAAGAGGGTGTGGACTAGTAGTCGTCTGATGAGACGGACTATGAAGCATTTGGGCTAGTGCCTGTGATCTTAACAATCTGCTTACCACTCTCTCCAAATCATGGTCTGAGAGCCTGGAAGACCTAGATGAACGGCTCCGATGGCTCCGCTCCGAAAGAAGAGGCGAGGTCGGAGCCGACAGTATCGGTTCCAAAGAGGGAGACCTGGACCTCTTCCTCGACGGAACCATCGGAGCCGAAGAACCTTCGGTTCCAGACGGAGCCGACAACTTATCGGCTCCAAGCCTGGTCAAAGATGTATCGGCTCCGGCCGGAGCCGATACAGGCAAGGAAATAATGGTATTGGTGCCGGTCGGCGCCGATACCGCAGACTGAGACACATGGTGGTCGGAGCCAGTCGGAGCCGACACCGATGTGGCAGTTAAAGTATCGGCACCGATAGCCATCGGTGCCGAAGGTTTAGTCAAAATAAGATCGGCTCCAGCCGGAGCCAATCTCGACTCCAAAGGAGTCGGAGCCAGGGCCGAAGGCTTAGAAGCAGAAGCCTGGGCCTTGGAGGTCTTAGAGGGCTTGCCCGAAGCAGACTTGGCCGGGGAGCCCTCCGGTTTAAGTAGACCTCTCAGAATTAATTTATTTCTCCTTTCCTGCAGGACTCTCTGGCTGAAAGAGTGACAAATAGCACAGGAGTCCTGCAGGTGGAGAGGTCCCAGGCAATATATACAAGAAGTGTGACTGTCTGTCAGAGACATCTTCTGACAGCACGAGTCACACTTCTTGAAGCCTGAGACCCTCTGTTCTTTAGATATAGTGAGTACACACACAACACACTACTCACACAGTCCCAGATTCAGAAATTTTAACTTAAATAGGGAAAAAATAAACCACACACACACCCTGACAGGAAGGGATGGGAGGGAATTGAAGGCCCGACTAAATAAAACAACTAGGGAAACAATAGAACTAGAGCTAAAGACCCTACAACTATCTAAAAATGACAAATAAACTAAACTATGGAGAAAAATTAGGAATGGGGTGACTAAAATTTGTTTAACAAATTACTTACCAAGAGCTGGTAAAAGGAGTACCTCATCAGCGAAGCGGCAAATGAGATCTGGGTACTTACCGCCTTGCATCATGGGATATGGGGCTGCCTCGAGCTGGTAAAAGTGACTCTGGAGCTTAGCAAGTGCCGAGTCAGCTCAGAACCCTTCCAGCAAGAATGAAGGCGAGATTGACAACTTAACATCTTATTTTTTTCTCTCTGGCAGTACTCGTGAACTGAAAGAATGACAGAAGGTACATGACTCCTGAAGGTGAATGGCCCCTAAACATTAAACAGAAATGCTATGACCATCAGTTAAAGATATTTTTTTGTGAACATTTTTGACACTTTTTAAAACCAGATGGCTTTCCTTAGACATTATGAAAAGGAAGCACAGACTACAAAAAACACTATAAAATGAAAGCACAAACTGCCAAAAAAAAACACTACAAGTTGCAATAACACACGGATATGTCAAGCCTAAACAGCACTCTATAAAAATTTAAACTCTCTGCACATCTATTTAAATATATAAAGGAAAGTTTAGTTCTGCCCTCTAACTTAAACATACACCAGGCCCTCTAACTTAAATGGGTCTAGGAAAACAGGTAGAGTCTTACAAACAATGAAAAATAAAAGGCAGCTGTTGCAAGACAAAAGTGACGCTTGGTAGATGGCAAATCCTTTATAAGCAGAAAACGCCAAATCCAAAAAAATACAGACAATATCCATCCAAGATAAAACAGTGCAAGCAAACACAGCAGTATTAAGTGCTTTAGTCTGGTAGATGACTTCCTCAGAATACAAAATACTGAAATTAGCACCTGTTTAAATACATTGCTTACCCAATCACAAATAAGCTGACATCATTTCCCTCATTAACAAGGCTGCAAATACTTAATGCAAGCCAAATATAAAACAATAATACATATAAAAAGTTTAAAACATCCCTAAACAATATATATAACTAAATAAAAAACATAGATTTTAATTTCAACAGAGAAGATAAAGAAATTATATCATTTAACCCAGGAGCATGATAAGCATCAAGCCTAATTTGCCATTTGAGTTCTACAAATTCCAAATACTCATTCAAGGGTCCTCCACGAGGTCCCAGATCTACCTGTTCCAAAATAAAGAACAGGAAGGAATGGGTAGGTTCACTAACCAAATGTTTATATAGTGCATTCTTTTCATTTTTGTTTTTGATATCATATAAATGTTGATAAATCCTTAACCTTAGGGCATTCTTAGTTTTACCTACATAGAAACTTGCACAGAATCTACACAAGGCCAAATACACAACCCCTTTAGTGTAACAGTACATCCTTTTTGAACTGGAAATGTATCCAAATGTCTAACCCTCTTTATTTAGGGTTGAATGACATTACTAATTCACAAGGCTCAGAGACTAGTGATTTGCCTATTACACCAGCCCAAAGAACTGGCCTTCACAGCAACCAGGAAATTGACTTAGTTTGTGGTAACACCAATGGTTTTAGCTGTAACACACAGGCTCAGAATGTTTCTGTCGACAGGCAGGAAGTGACTATTAATGTATCGGTTGAGCAATGGCTTAAAACCGAAATTGGTTTTAATCGAGTTTCTAACTTTAGTACTAATCATGTTAACCCAGGTACATTGGATCAACAAATTTCCAGTTTTAGAGGGCTACTTCTGAAATATAAAAAATTGCAACTGGAAAATGAATACTTAACTGAGTGTACCAAAAGAGAGCAGGTGCCTAAGGGGCTCCGTTTATGGAAATTTCCCACTGGACTGGAAAAGGACTCACACCTTCATAAAGAACTTCTACAATTTTTTAGCAGACAAGGGTGTGAATTGCTTCAAATTTTGATATCTGACAATAACCGTAAAATGTCATTGTTATTAAGGGAGATTAACATTTTAGATTTAAGCATTAAAAATCACTTGTTGTTTGAAATGAAACGTAATAACTTTAATGCTGTGTTTAACCATGTTGACACCGAACTAATTGAATTAAAGACTAGGAAGGAAAGGAAATTATTAAGGGATAAGGTGGACTATGAGAATGGTAGAGCATATCCAGATCCACCGAGGGGACAACAAAGTTTTTCTGTTAATAACATTTCTTGTACTGAGGACAATGAGATTGAAGAGCATGCACAAGGCAATAGTGGAAATGTTTCCCCTTTAGAGCAACCTCCTTTACGGAGGTCGGAGAGGTTACAGAACCAGAGACATGGGGAGGCAGGATTACTACAGGAATGGCAACAACCCTGGGATGGGTTCCTGGAGGGGGAGATGGGGTTCATACAGGAGATAAACCCTGGCAACAATTTTGACAATGATAACAATAGTGGTCTGATACTTAATGTTATTAGCAATAATAACTGTGATTTTAACATTTATAACTACAGCCAGGTCCGAGTTGACACCAGGTAGGCCGAGTTATTATCTAAGGGCTTTAATTTTGTTCCTATTAAGGAAGGGACGCTTACTGACTCTATTATACAACTTAAATTATTTACAAGAAAACTTAATTTGGCCTTACATTTTCATGATAACAATACTATTACTGGCCATTTGGATACGCGTAGGCCTAGTATTTTTTTACCCCCATCACACTCCCTAGTACAACTGTTTGAGAATCTATGTGAAGCTGATATCAAAAACTTATTAGTGAACAAGTATAAAAAACCTGGTCAAGCTGACTTGGACTGTGATGAGAAAAAACTATTAAGTGAAATTTTAGAGCATCGTGACATAAGAATAATGAAACCTGATAAAGGCGGGGGCATGGTAATTATGAATGTGGTTGATTATAACAGCAGGATGATGGAACTTCTGTATAGTGATGTCTATCTTGAGGTCTCACGAAATGAGATTAATATAGCATATCGTAATATTGACCTGGAATTGGAACAGCTGTTATTAAATGGGCAAATTACCTTAGAAACTCATAATTATATGCTTATAAGCCATCCTAAAATACCCACAATTGTTGGCATACCAAAAATTCATAAATCCTTAGAAAACCCACCATTAAGACCAATTGTGGATGCAAAAGCCTCAAAAATGTATAGTATTGCTAAGTTCATTGACAGTATGACCAAAAACATTCTAGATTCACGTAGTCTTGTGATTAGGGACTCATGGGACGTTCTTACTAAAGTTAAACAGGACATGTTTTTTGATAGGAACATATTAGTCACTATTGATGTTTGTGATCTCTTTTCAGTTATTCCACATCAACTTGGCCTTGAATGGTTTTATGATTATTTATGTGCCAATTCAACACTTAATCATAACACCATTCTGACTTTACGAACATGTATGGAAATAATATTAGAGAATAATTTTGTGACCTTTGAAGGGCATCTTTTTAAGCAAAAACAGGGTGTTGCAATGGGTGCGTGCTGTGCTCCAGTGTTTGCCAACATTGTCTTGGCACAATGTGAGGACCTGTTTGTTACCAACTCGGAATTTAGGACTTCATGGGTATTGTATGGGCAATACCTAGATGATATAGTCCTGTTCTGGAAAGATAGTGAGGACGACCTGAAGAGGTTCTTCACCTATATTAATGGAACTACAAGTTTTCTTAAGTTTACTATGAATAGCAATGTAGAACTGATTAATTACTTAGATGTTACCATCAAGAAAGACTTTGAACACAATTGTTTTGTTTCACAACTATATAGGAAACCTACCTATTCAAATTCACTATTGCATTATACAAGCGCACACCCATTGCACCAGAAAAAAGCCCTAGTTAAGGGCCAATATGTAAGACTGGCCAGAATGGTGTCTGACTTTGCGGATTTTCTTAGTGAATGTGAAACATTAAAAAACACGTTTTGTAAGAGGGGGTACCCTGAAACCTTTGTCATATATATTTTTAATGAAGTTAAGACTAAAATAATGAATGGTCATTTTCTTGCACTACAAAGGCAGGTGTCCACCAAAAGTCATAATGACTGTAAACCTTTAAATGTTGGACGGGTGCTTACTCTTACTTACACATCCAATTTTTATGACATTAAAAACATTATTTCCAAATACTGGAAAATATTTGATGTTGACCCTGAATTATCAGGGAAATTTGGTATTGAACCGCAAGTGGTTTACAAAAGAGACACTTCCCTTAAAGGACTGTTTGAAAAGTAAAAATTTGACATCCACAATGGTGGTACCTTTAAGTGTGGGAGGTGTGCCCAATGCTTTTATGTTACGGACAGAGAAAAAAATTAAGCTCAAAATCTTTGGATATATTTCCAGTTCAAAAAGGATGTACTGTTACACTAAAGGGGTTGTGTATTTGGCCTTGTGTAGATTCTGTGCAAGTTTCTATGTAGGTAAAACTAAGAATGCCCTAAGGTTAAGGATTTATCAACATTTATATGATATCAGAAACAAAAATGAAAAGAATGCACTATATAAACATTTGGTTAGTGAACCTACCCATTCCTTCCTGTTCTTTATTTTGGAACAGGTAGATCTGGGAACTCGTGGAGGACCCTGGAATGAGTATTTGGAATTTGTAGAACTCAAATGGCAAATTAGGCTTGATGCTTATCATGCTCCTGGGTTAAATGATAGAATTTATTTATCTTCTCTGTTGAAATTAAAATCTATGTTTTTTATTTAGTTATATATATTGTTTAGGGATGTTTTAAACTTTTTATATGTATTATTGTTTTATATTTGGCTTGCATTAAGTATTTGCAGCCTTGTTAATGAGGGAAATGATGTCAGCTTATTTGTGATTGGGTAAGCAATGCATTTAAACAGGTGCTAATTTCAGTATTTTGTATTCTGAGGAAGTCATCTACCAGACGAAAGCGCTTAATACTGCTGTGTTTGCTTGCACTGTTTTATCTTGGATGAATATTGTCTGCATTTTTCTGGATTTGGAGTTTTCTGCTTATAAAGGATTTGCCACCTACCAAGCGTCACTTTTGTCTTGCAACAGCTGCCTTTTATTTTTCATTAAATGGGTCTAGCACGACTACTAAAGAGAGAAATATTAAGTCAAAAAAAGATTAGCTATGCCCTCTAATTTAAACGGGCACTTAGCTCTCTAATTTAAACAAGCCAAGTATTGCTAATAATAAAAAGGCACACAAGCTTCTGGTCTTTCAGCATTAAGGGGTTTTGGCTACATAGTCTCGAGATTTTGAAATTCGATATTTCAAAATTTCGAGATTATGTAGTGAACCCATATATATATATACATATATACATATATATGTATATACATATATATATATATATATATATATATATATATATATATATATATATATATATATATGTGTGTGTGTGTATACATATCTATCTATCTATCTATATATATATATATATATATATATATATATATGTGTGTGTGTGTGTGTGTATATATATATATATATATATATATATATATATATATATATGGATTCACTTCATAATCTCGAAATACTGAAATACTGAATTTCAGTATCTCGAGACCATGAAGCCGAAAATCCATAAACTCGAAAACCCAGAAGCACGAAATTTAAAATCGCGACTTCTACACTAAACATACTGCAGACACAAACACAAACATACACGTCCCTAAACATAAACAAACACCTACCCCCACACCCCCCCCTACTTAAATATACTAACGCTGAGGTCGCACTACACAGACAAACACACGAAAACACCACCACACAAGCTACATTCCCCTCGCACACACACATCACACTAACAAAACACACAGACACACACTAAAGCCCCTACCCAAAACCCGTAAAACACAAATACTTACCTACATCTCCAACCACCCACTCACACACTGCAACACCAGAACCGGTAATTCAAAATCTCCGAACTTCAGGATTTTGAATTTTGCACTTCTGGGGTTTTGGTATTCTGCACTTACACCTTTCTGGTCTCGGGCTACTGAAATTTGTGAAATATCCCAAAATCTAGAGTTTCAGAATATCGAGTTTAGAATCTCGAGATCTTGGAATCCCGAAATTGTGATTCCCCCCCAAAACACCAACCATCACACTAAAGTATGTGTATGCAGGGGGGGGAGGCCCCCCCTGCACACCCTCCGCAACTTAAATGTACCAACTTTGAGATTGCACTACAGGGAGGACAAGGGAAATCTCCTGGTCCGCGCTGTATGCCGATCTCCTTTCAGGATTTCGAAGTTTTGAAACTCTGAACATATGATCTTCGATCATATGAAATTTGAAGTTTTGAGCTTCGAAAATCTGAACGAAACCCATATATATATATATATATATATATATATATATATATATATATTTTTTTTTTTCCTGTGCTTATTTACTGTTAAATTGCATTTTTCTGCCTAATTTAATAATTTAACCTTAAAAACAAAAAAATCCTGTTTGCTCATTTCCCGCCTTTTTTCTGTACTAATACAGTTCAGATCCCAGTTTTATTTTGTGTTTCTGAGTTGTCCAGGTGTTGCTATGGTAGAGGGAAGGCTTTCTGCTTATCAGTGGGAGTGGTAAGCATTGAGCTGCCTATCTGTCGCTAGAGGAGTGGTTTCCAACTCAGGAATTGTATTTCACTGGCCGTTTGGGGCTGCTTTCTATCCCTTTCAACTTTCTGGCTTAAAAACCCATGTCTGTGCAGATTTGCACTTGTTTTAGCTCAGCAGATCCTGTATGGGTGTCCTGCAGACTACTACAGCACCAGAAACAAGGAAGAGAGGATCTTTGCTGATTATAAGTACCCTTTTGGCTTTTTTTGACTGTTTTTGCTAGTCGCACTTCCATAAGCTGTTTTAAAGTAGTCTTGGTACTATTTCTACTGTTATTTAATCATTTTACTGTTTGTTCACTTGTTTTTGCTTTAATTCAAAGTATAAACTGCATTTACTGTTGTAGGTTACACACTAAAGTGTGATAGCCTTTTCTGTGCTTATTTACTGTTAAACTGCATTTTTCTGCTTAATTTAACCCTAAAAAAAATGCTGTTTGCTTGTTTCCCATCTTTTTTCTTTACTAGAATACTCCAGATCCCAGATTTGCTGGTTTCAGGTCTTTATTTTGTGTTTTGGAGTTGTCCAGACCTTACTGTGGTAGAGGCAAGTCTTTGTGCTTATCAGTGGGAGTGGTAAGCAATGAGCTGCCTATCTGTCGATAGAGGAGTGGTTTCCAGCTTAAGAATTGTACCTCATAGGCAGTTTGGGGCTACTTTCTATCACTTTCAACTTTCTGGCTTAAAAGCCTGTGTTTGCGCTGGTTTGCACAACACCGCTTAGCTAGGGTTAAAGTATTACCAGCGCCAGAACATCTGCTCTTCAAAATTTCCCTTAGAACTAGCCAGTTTTCTAGTTTTAGCACCAAAACCTGATTCTTTGAGCTCAGCACTTGCTTAAAACTCATTGTAAGCATTAGATATTCCTTAAATTGCTACAGCACTTAACTTTCCTTTATAAGTAAAGAAGAAAACAGTTCTAGTACTTAAATAAACAATTACCTATCAAGGCGTGTCTAAGAGTCAGCTCATGTTGTTTTCTCCTGTCCACCTGGTGAATCTGGGCATCTTAGGGCAATGTAGCAATTGCCTCATGTACACTGACAACCCTCTCCTCTTACCATCCAACACTACAACCTGTGAGAGATGCACTTATATAGCCAAGATGGAAGCCAAGCTATCTCCAGCCAAGACTGGACTAGTCAGTCAAGAGGAGAAGGTAAACACCCATAACACACCATGCACAACACATAGTCCTTCAAAACTACACCATGAAAAAGCACACATAGTAATGCAAAACACACACCTACATTCATGGAGGTTCTTAATAAAAATCTGCCCAAGCAACAGAGATCTCCGAAGCTGAAATGCAAACAACCACCAACCCCCAACACAACCCAAGCAACACATAGCTCACAAAACCAGTGTGCCACTCAACCTCAGCCCCTAAGGCAAAACAACATACCCAGCACACTAGTCATAGGCAACTCTATAGTCAGGCACACTGATGTCCACCTCATCAGGCTAAACAAGGAGAAAATTGCAGTCAGCTGCCTTTCGGGAGCCAGGATCCACCACATAACGCACACACTCAGGTCATTCCACAACAAGTACAAATATGACTCTGTCATTGTCCATGTTGGAAGGAATGACTTGAGACATACCTCCCTGGACTACATGAAAAAAGACATGGAGGAGCTCTCGGATCTTGTAGGCCAGGCAGGTATGACCCTAGCCCTGAGTAGCATCCTGCCATCGCCCAGAATGATACCACAGTACAAGGACAAAATGACTGACTTCAACAATTGGGTAAGCTTTTTGTGTCATTTGAAGGAGATCTAGTATCTGTCTGCCTGGGATGACATGACTGACAGACCATGATGCTTTGCAGAGATGGCCTGCATCTGTCGCCCCTGGGATTCAGGATATTGGCTAAGGCTCTTGCCACCCCTATACTGCCTTTTTTAAGCAGGGTTCAAATGACAAAATTACCACCATAACAGGTACAAGCAAGCAAAAACTGAGGGCAATGCTACTCAATGTTATAAGTCTAAACCTCAAAATGTGCTCACTTGTGGCACTCCTCAAAATGGAGAACATCAGCATCCGTGCAGTGACAGAGACCTGGTTCAAAGCTCCAGAGAGCACCCCTGCAATACCAGACTACAATTCATGCCACACCTTTCTGCCACCCAATCTGGACTGAAACGCTAACGGCGGAGGTGTGTCCATATTCACCAAGGATATCCTTACCTCCAGGCTAGTTGCCTAACATAATGCATCCGAGATTCTCCAGGTGCAACTAACACTAGACAAGACTGCAATCCAAATTGTAGCTTGCTACAGATCCCCCACCATGCCCCATGATTCCCTCTCCACTTTTCTTAACATACTGGAAAGTATTAAGGTACAACCAGATACCCTAATACTGGGCAACTTTAACTATCCCACCATTAACTAGGAAAACTACTCATGTACTAACACATTTGCCCAACGATTTTTTGAATTCATAAATTCCAACGCCTTAGATCCATACCCCCACCAGGGGCACCAATATCCTGGACCTGGTCATTGCCAACATGGGAGACCAATGCTCCACACCAGAGGTCAGCTCCTCGGTGGTCAGATCCAACCATAAGCTAATCAGTCTAGACGTCCTCATCCCCCACCCCCCCCCCATTAAGGTAACCACCGTAAAAAACTTCTCCAAAGCCAACTTCATGCTTCTCAAGACAGAAGTGGCAAACTTTACGACACCCATGCAGACGGAAAGTAGAAGTACGACTGCTGAATCTTACACCGATGCACTGTATGAACACATACATGAGTGCATGGACTGTGCCATCCCAAATAGAACCAAAATGCTTTCCTCCAAAAAAAGAAGCCAATCTGGTGGTCCCCTGACATAAACAAACTCTACAACAAAAGGAAGAAACTGTTGCAAAAAACAGTAAAATCCCAAGATTGGAAAAAACTTCCTTGTCAGCCTCAGTAAGAAGCTGAGATCCCTCATAAGCTCATCCAAAGCTAGTTACGAAAACAAAATTGCCACAGATTCTAAAGACAACCACAAGGCATTCTACAGTTATTTCAAGAATCTCAATGGCAACACTCGATCTGCTCTGAGTTATAGCACAATGGTACTAAATATACAGAACCAACTGATATTGCCAGCATCCTGGCAGATAGGGTCAGTGCAAACTTCACCCCCTCTCACCCCCTAAAGGGCCCATCTCAATATCAGAAGAATAACAAGTCCTGGAAATCATGGCCACACAGGCAAAAAACACACTATCCAAAGCCAAGAATACAGCATCCATGGACCAGATGACATCCCGGGCTGTGTTCTGCCCGAACTACAAAACAAAGTGGCACCCCACCTAAGTACCATGTTCAATTATAGTCTCACTTCAGGCTTTGCAAAGCTGTGGACAAGGGTAAAGTGGTTCACACAGCCTATCTA